>NC_137863.1:5995181-6632681 GCF_963924005.1 Protomyctophum bolini | reverse complement strand
ACCCTCCACCATATGGGGGACAAGGGGAGAGCAACGGACTTGAACTCATGCTTCCTTCATGCCTGAGTGTCCAAGTTGCTCCTTTACACCTGACAGGGGGGAGTTTCCCTGGTTGGACGTAGCGCGTGGAAGGAACACGTTATTCCAACCAGTTCCTTTCCCCTCCATCAGGCGCCCCGGCTGGCCAGGGGGAGGCAGTTTAGAAGTCATGATATTGACGGGACAGATCATTACCTTGACAGGCAGTCCCTCACTGGGGAGAACCAGATCCTTTGGTATTCTGCAGGTCAGTTCATTCAGCAGAACCTGGACATTACAGTCCACACCACCGATGGTCATGACGATCTTCATGCACAAGTTCACTGCGTTCAGCTCCAAATGCTGCAGGGAACACAGTTTGAAGAACATTTCCACCCTTTAGTGAGTGATTGATTGCGTCATACACTTCCTCAAAGAAACAAGTTCACCTTACTTCAACTTCATCTCCATATTTATATGGGTTCTTCTCACTATACTAGGATTTTAGCGTTTCTGTATTCTCACTCTGTGTTTCAGAAGTGCGCTGATGAAATCTATCTGCTGATGAAATCTATCTGCTGATTACATTAATCTGCAGATTACATCAATCTGCCGTTTACATCACCAGTAGAGATTTCAAACAATTTGCAACAACAATGAGGCAACAACCATGCACACAAATTTTGCATGTTAAGAATCCTGGATGAGAATGAAAGGCTGTAAGTTTCCATTAGCTTGAAATCTCTGCTTATGATGTCATCAGATCACATGAGTGAGGAGTCGGGCCGACTGTGCTATTTTTCACCATCATTTACTGCATGGATTGTAGTCGTTGGGTGGTGGTATAGGATAATATTTTGGGGGGCCTCTAGCTTGGGCGGATGTTCCGACAAACACAACTGGCCGTGTTCATGGGGGGGTGATCCCTGTCACTCGACTAGAGAGAGTGACTAGACAAACGTTATGTCCACCCTGTGAAACACCTCACTGTCAGGTGAAAAGAAGCAGCTGGAGACTCAGAGCAGTCACGTAGTCTACACCCTCCCCACATGAGTCAGCATGAGACTCATGAGCATGAGACACATGTGGTGGAATTGGTGTCACGACTAAATTGGGAAACATTTTTTAAATAAAGATAAAACATTAATATTGACTGTGCAGATTTGCTGTTAACCTGGCCTGTGTGGAAAATAAACGAACAACCTCAATCCTAAACTAGAGGCATACATGAGTTGAAAATGATGAAGGACTGGGGGGAACATATACGCACATGCAGTGACACTTCATTCACTCCCGGGATGAGCTTCAACACTTTGTCATTCTCAAAGGGAATGACTTTGAAGTCGGGGTAGTAGTCAAAACGTGTCCTCCAGAGGTTAAGGGCTCCGTCCATGTCAAAGGACATGCGTCCTGTGTCTGCCTTATCTTCTGGAAACACAGGGGCTAAGCACTCCATGTGGGTAGCATTTAGTGTATGACCGCACACCCGGGTGACCTGTTTAGGAAACAGTGAAAATAATCACAACAAATAGGCACGATCACAAGCCAATGCCAAAAGACAAGATTATTGACATTAATTGATTCACAGACAGACAGTTTTATTTCTACCACACTGAACATAAGAAAGATGTTATAAGACAGTTGTTGAAGAATTATTTTCCATAGAATAGCAGAACTAATCATAGTGTAGCAGGATATCAATACACCAGGATGAAGTCAGAATGTTCCCTATGATAATATTTTTTATAGAACTTTTTCATTTCCTTTTTTTGTGTGCGACTGTGCGCGCAAAATGAGCCGATCTACTAGCTCACAATACATCACTATACAGCACATTGTGAGCTTGAGGATTGACTATATTTCATTTGTTTTTCAATAGCATATACCGTACCTGAGATTGATTGGTGGGGGATGTGTATTTGACCACAGTGTGGTACACGGAGTCTAGGTTTCTGCCTTCAATCATCAGCCTGGAGCCACTTTATGAGAGAATAAAGAAAACACTTAAAGTTATGTCCAAAAAGGTTGATTATAACCTATAATGTTGTAGTTCATTTATCAGGCCAACAAAACTATGAATTTACCTTGACAGTTGGACTCTTACTGAGCTGCGACATTATACTTTATGCCTTTGCTTGTAGCTTTATGCACCTTACTAATGTCACAAAAACACTGTTGCTTCTGACAACACGACCAAATCTCAAAGATAATTTCAAGTTTTACTGACCAGATAAATTAACTTTTAAATAACAGAACATTATGGTAAGTCTGTTTGCAGGCAGTAGTTTATTTTACTGCAATGGTGTCGCTCAACTCAAAGGAGACAATTATTTATGTCATGAAGCGAACGTTACACTTCTAGGAAGATAATATGACTTTGCATTGGAATATAGTTGTTTTCCTACCGCCTGAAGCTGCAGAGAGGGGAGACACGGGTGATAACAGGGTTCTCTTTGTAGACAAAGGTCTTGTTGTAGACCACGGTAGAGCTGTCAATGAGGACCATCACTACTTTGTCACCCACATCTTCCATAAGTTGAGAGAGGCACACTATGGATGATGTATCCCCACCAGACCTACACAATATAACAATATACACACGTTCAATAGTGACAGCTGGGCAAAGGATAGCTAGGGTAAACTGGGACAGTTATTGTCAAGGTTTGCATTTTTCATGTCTAATCTGGAAGAAACAGCACAGTCCACATGAATGCGGATCATGATCGGGATGATCATGTTTTCCAGTTCAGGTTGAAAACAGGGTAAAAACATGGCAGGCAGACCTATGGAATTATTTAATATATTCTAGATATATGCATCAATCATGACTTAAACTGGATACAGATCTGCATTATATCTGGTGACATTATGTAACCTTTTTTATATACCAATACAAAAACATTGCAATGTCAATTTTTCCCAATATTGTTTACCCCTAATTCTCATTTCCCTTAAAGACATGTAAAGACATCGCAGAGACCTCATTGCAATAACACATTATACTTCCAATGTAAATGTCTTATTCATACTCTTTACCTTTGAACAACACAGTCTTGGCCACCAATGACAACTCTTCTTTGCACCCCCGAATTCAGATGATTTCCTGCCAGCGTGACCATTGTACCCCCGATTATAGGTCCATAGTCAGGATGGATTTTTGTTATGATAGGCTCCTGAATGGAATGCAGTCCAACTTAGTGTTAGTACATTGATTAGTGTCCTCATCCACTCATCAATAACAAGAACAAAGGCAATATGCAGGTAATATGACGAACACAAGCATTCAGAAAAGGGTACCGCACCACAAATAAGAAGCCTTGCATGTGTGCTCGTCCTTGGATGGAATAGTGATGGTCTGCCTTCTCTTCATGTACTTCCACGGTGATGTTGAGAGGATGGGTTGGTGCTTTATCCTGCCGTTGAAGCTTACACACTAACCTACAGTGTATGGGTCACATTCAGATGTGTTTTTGGTCACATGTGTGTATGAGCAGTGAAATTGTGGCGTGGCAGACTCTACCACGCTCTGGTAACAATGTACAACATACAGTGCAATACGTTCATAAAAGTTCTAATACAGAAGTAAGCAAGTGCCTAATAGTTACTAAGTAGTAATATAAAGTTTAGATAACTTAATAAACCCCCCAAAATCCTCAACATACGCAGACATTGGTGTAATGAATGACCATACTAGCATTTAAAATTGTAGAGTTTGTATTTGCACCTTCCCCGGGGTTTACTAAGGTAGGATAGGATGAGCACGATCGTGCGTTATGAGGTTGTAGATCAGCAATATTTTCAGCGTTACGTTAGGGTTCAAATGACCCCCAAAGTTTTAAAATGGTATTCATATATTAAAATCGTCCTAACCAGGTATAGTAATACAGATTTATGTGTCTTTGTTACTCACTGTTCACTGTTGCTCTTTGCAGGGAGGACAGCACAGGGGGTTTGTCCCACTCTCACCACATGGGTTTTGTCGTTGACGATAGGGGGCCGTGACTCAGACTGAAACTCCCACCCACACAGAGTCAGTTCCGTCTCGCCGTCGAAAGGTGCAGTCTTCGGGAAAAACTACACAGACACAACAGCAACCAGTGAGAAGAACTGTGGCCTTGTAGCTGACCTCCATATTATCTTTTTATTGTGACTTGTAACTAAATAATAACTACATTGCATCCATGGGAACAGTTTTGGTTTGGTTTGGCAACGATTGTTCATACTTGCATCTCCATCAACTGCCATTTAATGCCTTAAGATTGTCAAGCAAAAGTAGCAAGAATAGAAAATCTACAAGTTCACAATGCGTCGCATTGTGACCTATTCTCACTATTTCTGCATATTTCCATTGCAAGTTACGGTTTTGGACATACAAGGTTTCCACTCGACAGCGACATAAAAGCGAGCAGCATTGTGTGCTCTACCTCTCTGAGGACAGGAGCGCAGGCCTGGTCACTCCACTCCACTCCACTCGACGTACACTCGTGTTGCCTGGAGCAGCCACCTGCACACCAGCCACACTCCATGAAGCGCGGGGCCTTCAGACAGCTGTAACATGTCACAAAGTGTGCACATCCTGGACCTGCAGGAGGCACGCTGTACACCTAGACCATGATGGAGGGAGAAACAGCCAGAGAGAAATTGAAGGGAAAAAAAAAAGTTTTTGTTTCAATGCTAATAATAATAATAATATTAAAGACAAAAGGATATTGACTTCTATACCGAAACTCAAAAGTTCAAAACTAACCTAAAAGAATGGCTGACCTATGAACACCTTGGTAGTAGCATCTTCTGCCCCCCGCCCCCACCAGTCCTCCCTCTGACAATATACCATTTAATGCTACTGAGGTATGTATTTTGGATGAATTGAGTACAAATGGACCACAATGGAAAGAAGCCCTGGACGTTTTTTTGTGTTATCCTTTTAGTATAACCTTGTCTGTACTGTACTGTTAACAAACTTGTATTACCGGTAAAGTATTATCGGTAAATCAATGAATCAATCAATGAATCAATCAATCAATCAATCAATCAATCATTCAATCAAGAATCCTCACGGATTCAGACCAGTTGTAGCTGTTATAGTTGCTATTGAGAAAAGCACCTTATTTCCAGCCACAAAGAGAAGAGAGGTCTCTGAACGAACAGCTGCTTCCCTGCTCACCGGGTCCTCTCCCAGGGAATAGTTGGCAAAAATGGTAATGCGGTTGAGAGACAGAATGACCTACACGAGTGGAACAGAAAGAGACATATGTTAAAGTGATGTTGCGCTTTGGTAGAACATTGGGTTGAATATAACTACTCATTGGTACATAAACAAACTCAAACAGAGCAGATTCTTCTTCCTCGTCACACACGTTATAGTCTATAATATTGGTGATCTAAGGAGGTTGGTGAGCTCGAGAACTGCCATCAAGGCCGGGTAATATAACCAGGGCAGGCCTGTCACGATTACAGTGTGACAAAATCACCTAACCGCAATTATTTGAGATAAACGCAATTATCAACTAGTCCCGCCATAGCCCCCGCACTGCATGTTGGGAGAGATACAGCTTAATGTAGGGGTCACCTATTGCTGTGCAACATCCCCCTCATGTTCTCACCACCCATTTCGGCTACACCACACACACTAACCTACACAATTCTCCACCCGCAACACAGAGCCCTTATTGGCTAGCCCGCTCACATGCCGATCCCCACGCAGCAAAACACAGCTGTGATTGGCCAGCCACACACACACACACACACACACACACACACACACACACACACACAACATCTCATCGGCACAACACGCATAGTCGGATGCCAAGTTCTTCCGAGCATTATTTCCCAGTCCCTCCACGGTCTCATAGTAAACTCGCAACAGTGTCGCAGGGTTCACACTGTGGAGGGTTTTTGGGGGGACTTGAACTGACATGTGAGTGACATTTGTAAATTACATTTGTTCCATCGTTCAATGCCAAAAACACAATTAAATTGTGTTTTTGTCGAATCACAATGACATTTAATCGTCACATTTTGCAATCTAAATATAATACATCCATCTGAAATGTTTACATAACAGGACTATGATTTTGTTCTACATTTGCATAATCCGCTTTGTATGTGTTCATTGATGAGTAATATTGATGAGTGATTTTGGTTACTACTAGTAACATCAACATTGCTTTAACACAGAACGAATTGATCAATTTAGAACTTGATCAAACACACCACCCCATAATGAACACCGCAGGCCATAAGTGTCCCTTGTAGTTTTTCCCCTTGCCACATTGCTACCTGCAGAATCCTGCCGTCTGAGGTGCCCAGGTGTGCCAGCGTGTCACTGCCCAGGACGGTGACCAGGACGGAGGTGAACAGAACATCGGTCATCCTCTTGTTGAAGAGGTCCACTCTGTAACAGGGCTTCGACACCAGAGTGGGTTTGATCCTGCATGTGTCGTTGAAGTCTGGGCTCTGTGCAACACAAGAGAAAAACACACTCACATTCCGTTCTTACACTATTACATCAGTAATTAAAATTCATTAAAATGTAATTAACACAAATAAACAAACTACTGTGTAGTGAAATTATCACCAATACAAAGGATGTAATTGTCGATAATGTACTGGCAAGATAATACAGGCATAAACATGATAGTTTGTTGTTTAGGGGGGTACGTGAAGCAGTATTTACAGAGGAAGTGTCCTGGTTTGACGCCTCCAGCCATGACTCATGAGAGTACAACCAGGTCATTGAACAAAAAACTCTGGCTCCGGAATGTCATATAGTCACTTACTGTCTGTAGTGTACTACTATTTTAAATAGTGAAAATATGTGTGGATCGGCTATGTTCACTACTTCTGTGCGACATGCACTCTTGTATGATTAAGTAGGGCATTCATTTACAAAATAACTAGTTTAAATATGGATATACAATTAAGGTTTCCGCCGAATAGCAACAATATGTTAGCTAGGGCGATGATTCTCAAACCTTTTCATTTCAGGGACCCGCAGTTTTATGTGTATTATTAGGCTATTCAGATACATTTTGTCTTATCTCTGGGACCACAATCTACACTGTAAAGTCTTCCATGTTAATTGTAACACGTTAGACCTGAAGTTGACAAACAGTGAACTAGGAGACTTCTCAACACAACCCTATCCTGAAGTGAATATTCAAAGCAGATGTTGGGTATTGCTCTATCACCATGATTTGCACACGGAATGACAGCGTATGATGTACGAGGGAAGATTCTTGGCAAAGTGGCCAGTAAAATGGGACGTGGTTAACCACTTATATACTTCATTAACCAGAGTGCCAAAGCGGTCTACTAGGCTCCCTCCATTGTTTCCCATCTACACACCCAAATACAAACCCAAACCAAAAAGTAGGAATAGGGTCCTCACCTCACCCACCCAAGGGACCACTAAACCATACGAGTGTGCGGGTTCCCTTCTCTTTTCATATGTTACTTTTTGAACCCAGCACCTCCATGAAGTGATGTGCGTATTTTTCTATAACCACTAAACACTGTCTCACACTGTCAAGTGCTGTGAGTTTCTGAGATGTTTTAATCATTTAAACATATATAGTAACCTAATAGGCCTTAACCTATAGTCTCGTGGCTCTATACTAGAAGCGTATATAAGCGCATATTTCTCGTTATCTATTCGCCAAAACTGTCACGTTTTCAGGTGGGTTGCCATTTCCAATTTCATGTTTCACTTGTTTATCTTGTATCACTTCTAGAAATTCTCGAAATCGAATGAAATTGGTATACAGACATTTTATTTTGTCTTACTAAAGAGCTGGAGAGATAGGAAGACCCCTCTATACAATGATTACCATCAGAATATAGAGATAAACACTGCTCCTTATGTACTCTTCCCTCTCCTATCTTGTGTATTTTGATGATTTCGTTTCATGTGTAAAATAAACAAAAATTATCTGCACTTCCTTTTTACATAATAAAAACGTAAATTGACTTGCTCCTTATGTACTCTTCCCTCTCCTATCTTTTGATGTATCCGTTTCCAGGCACTCCAATAAAATGTGTGAAAGGCAAAGCCCAGCACAGTCTATAACCCCCCAACACACACACACACACACACACACACACACACACACACACACACACACACACACACACACACACACACACACACACACACACACACACACACACACACACACACACACACACACACACACACACACACACACACACACACACACACACACACACACACACACACACACACACACACACACACACACACACAGAGCTCCATGTTTTTATTGTCAGGATTTATAACTCTGGCGTGTTAACCCCCCAGGTGTAGTGAACACATGGCTGTACTTACAGACTGGAAGGCATAAAGATAAAACCACACCTTTCTGTTCTGTAGCACAGCCAACAGAATCATCCAACATGTTGTCCTTAGACTGTGACGATAACGTTATACTGCAGTAGTTTGCACTCTACTCCACTAACACACTGATTCCTATTGAACCATTTAGACTGCAACGATAACGTTATACTGGAGTAGTTTGCACTCTACTCCACTAACACACTGATTCCTATTAAACCATTTTTTCCTTGGAGCCTGATCCTTCTTACATCTCACTAAAAACCAGAACATATACAGTAGGCTACCTCCAAACAGATAAGCCCCCCCTCCCTAGTATGTATTCATATGCGCAAAAGTATTTAGTATTCATTATCTATGCATTCAACTTTATTCAGGGAGATAAATCAGTGAGTCTCACTCATATCTTCAATTATAATTTGGAGACATGGAATGTAAACAGTTCCCACCCCTATTTATTTTTTAAAGAAGGCATTCATCAATGGTTGATGCCTGAAACTCCACAGAGTGGAAAACTGGTGTGGCAATGTTCAGGTCACAAGTGACTCATCAGTCCCTCCTTTTCACACGCACCTTATTTCCTGAACACTGACTGTTGCCATGGCACTGTATGCTGAACTCCCATACAGTCTAACTTACCGTAACTACTTCATATGAGTGGTTCGACACGACCCATAAGGGTCCATTTGGTTCCTAACTAATATCTCTAAATCTCTAGCTAGGTACCCCCTGGAATTCCCTCAAGTAGCCCTAGGCGTCCCTGGACTCCACTTTGAGAACAAATGCTTTTATTGCTTTATATGATGCCATCGCCTCTCATCATAACTGCGTCTTAGTTAGTTATACTATGTTTGTTGACTTGGTACTTCCTGTCTGTGCCAGGAACCTTTGTACTCTGATGATGATGACAGCCCAGTATCAAAATAAGAGGAACTTATTTCCAGATTTACATAATTGTTGTATTGAAGTTTAATGTTCATATATTGAAGTTTCCAATAATATACTTAAAAATGTATCTATCAAAATGTTATTGTTTCCAATTTAATTATTTCCAATATACATACCTGGCTGCTACATACCTGTATACTGTCTGTATATCTTTTTGATTATTGTTTCTATTCTGGTTTTATTTTCTCTTCTTCTCTTACTCTACCCTCTCTTCTCATGAAAAACTACAACATGATGGAGCGTGCACACAAAAACTTTATTTGTGACGTGACCCTGATTCAGATATCTGTCAAAACAACAACTCTCCAAAATCAGGATCAACATCGTAACCAATAATCTGTCATCGGTCGGGTTCTACTCACTTCATGTGGGCACATCTCACAGGGGTGGAAGAAGTGACACAGTCCTCTGGACAGCTGCTCTGGTCCTTTTCTGCAACAGTCCTCCAGACCATCATCGATCGCCTTGTTTATATACACCATGGGGAAGGCGCACAGGGCTGAGTTTTTTTGGGGACGTCCGTCCTCACCCATCTCTGCAAACACCCCATACAGTACAGGTTCATTCTCATCCGTCATCCTCAGATCATTTGCCAAGTCCGTCCCGGCTCGACCTAAGTATGCCGCCTGGAGGGCGTTGTACACAGTGTACACCTTGTAATCTTCCCTCTGCCGCCTCCTGCGTTTAGGTGCGTAGCGGCACTCCAGGACCACTTCCCGGTACATCCACGGTTCCGGGATTTTAACCGGCAACCGTCCCAGACGAGTCTGAAACACCGGGCTGTTCTTAAGGGGATCCTCCTTCTGAAGGGACAGAAAGTAGACGTACTCCTCGGTTGAGAAGCTGTAGATGTAATCGATGGGATAGGACGCCTGCAGTGCGGGGAGCACCGTCAGGCCTTTCGAGACCATTTCGAAACCATCCTCAGTCGAAAGCGGCCTCAGCACCGATAACGACCGCCTCGGGTACCTCTGCGCCACATCCTCATCCACAGAGGCAGCGACAAAGAAAAGTGCGGTCCGACCGTCTTCGACGATGCTGACCCTTGTGCCCTTTGGGCTGGCCACACAGTCACGACAGTCCGTTGGAGAGTTCACCTCTTTTCGGAATAAACATTGAGGCGTTGGAGGTGAGTTCTCCAAATTAAGGAAGTAACAGAGACCATGTTGATTACTCCCACAAACGTACAGGTAGGGCAAAAATCCAGGGTCCAGAATCAGTACCTGATTATCTGTATCCACCGGGTCTTCGGGGTCCGTTTCCACGTCACACACCCCACACGTTGTACATTCCGCACTGCCCACAGGGCCCGTGCGCACCTCCCACAGTCTTTTCAGGTCGCCATTCACTGCCTCGATGACGTTACGTGACGCGACGTATACCTCCCCATCGGATGAGTTCACTGCTATGTTCTGTATGGGAGTTTCTGTTTGAAAGTTGGGTAGGGAGTAATTCACGCTGAAGTCCTCCAGCCTGCGAGGTTTCACAGGGCACAGTCCTAAAGCAGGGTGTGATTGTATCCACAAGCATATTGTCAGTACAGTGGGCCACAGGACCATCTCCACACAGCGGTCCACTGGGAGTGTATGTTACCTACAGGAGACGTGTCGCACCAAGCACATGCTGGAGACCAGCAGGATCTCTGTGTGGGAAGAGAGAGAGAGAGAGAGAGAGAGAGAGAGAGAGAGAGAGAGAGAGAGAGAGAGAGAGAGAGGAATGTTGGCATTTGACTGGCTGAGTAGTAGTTAAGAATTACTCCTGATTCAACACAGAGAGGTTCAAAGCTTTTTAAGTTAACATGCACACTGCAAACAATTTAGCTTGTTAAACTGAGGAAAGAGGGGAATAAGTCCATAAGGCAACAATGCGTAAAGCAGGGAAAAAGCTCTATGATAGAAGCATTTGGATTCTTGTTTGCTTTCTGAGCTTAAATGTAATAATGATTGACTGTCTTCGTTCCTGTGTCATTGTTTCTGTATGTCTTTGTGGGTTCAAGATAGACACAAAGTGTTTATATAGCAGAATATAGCATAGCAGAGATGTGGAGTTAAGACTTTAAGTGCTGTGCCTAATAGGAAGACCACAGAGGGAAGATAGAATGCACTGTGGACAAGACATGACATGCTGCATCAAGTTGACACATAACCAGGAAACACATACACAGGATACAAATGAACACAATAACACATTGACTACTACAATAATGACACACTTGACAGACAGGTGACAAATGTATCACTTAAAAAAAAGAGATGTACTGTGGTCATGTAGGACTGCGACAGGTTGTACTGTGGTCCTTGAGTAGAGTTGACCTGTAGGCTGGGGGACCACTGGTGGGCCGTGAGGGTATAGCAAATTGGCCCCCAAATAATTGGCAAAACACCATTGACCAAGCCAGAACACATTCAATTGATTGATCACAAAAATAAACATGCTCTGAAAATGCATGCATGCAGCCTGTACATCTGACCACTGGCTGTCTGTTAAGCGGTCAGGTGATTTTAAGTGGGCACTGATCCAGAAAAGGTTGAAAACCAATGCCTTATAGTTATAGAGAGGTGGGCAACCACAGATTGGGCTATGTATACGTACAACATATTTAATTTTAATTTGCCTAATGTAAAGGCAGTGATGTTCTCACTATGTCTGTATGTCCCACACTTTACTTTGAGTATATGACGTGTGTGTGTGTGTGTGTGTGTGTGTGTGTGTGTGTGTGTGTGTGCGCGCGCGCGTGTGTGTGTGTGTGTGTGTGTGTGTGTGTGTGTGTGTGTGTGTGTGTGTGTGTGTGTGCACACACAATAATATGTTTGTTGGCATGATGTAGGATAAATCGTTAACGCTGACCAGAGCTGCCATGATGTGAATGTCAGTTAGTATCTGTGTAGCAACTTCCTGTAGCACCAAATGTATTAAAATCTGTCTGATGCAACGCTAAGTGAGAACTAAGAAATATCTTCGTTTTTAGAAAGAAAAGCGTAGCCTGCAACTCCTGGCAAAATACAGAATGATTTGTGTCATTATTACTATTATAATAATAATAATAATTCGGAGTAATAAACACAGACTAGCCTACTACTGTTTATATAAATTTAGTAAGTCGGCGAACAGTCTCACAAAGTTATAGAAGTCGCAAATGCACATCGTGATCTTACCGTGGTTTCTTTTGATCAATCGTATTCGTGTATCCAGACGACTCAAACTGCGATGTGAGTGTCAAACCAACTCCCACAGGACTGTAGCGGGACACACACACCTGTGTGGGCACGGGGCGTAGGCTGGCACTTTGGCACAGATTTATTATTTACTCCTTGGTTCACTCACTCACTCCTGTCTGTCACGCCCCGTCCGTGACACGGAAGGCTGGAAACAATTGCGAAATACCTTCCTTTCCTTTCCTTCACTTCTATTAATATTTCATATAGTTATAGGTTATCTAGGCTGCCGGCAGTGACTCGCCACTATAGGCATATGTAAGTGATGGAAAAAATACCCCAAGTAGCCCGTGTCTGCGCCAGTGCGCGCCTGTAGGATTTTTGCCAAAAATGCATTGCCTAGAGGAGGACAGTTCAGTGAGTATACTCATACATAACCTAGCAGCGGTGGTATGAAAGGAATGCTTTCTTTCTGATCGCCAGACTGCCTCCTTTTAAAGTAATTATAATATAGGTCACAGCCACTATAGGTATACAGTATACACACGTGGGAGATGTTTATTTTTTCAAAAAGCAATTTTTTGCATTCACATAATGAGGCAATAGAAGTTAAACATCTACTCGTAAATCCAAAGTCCAGTAATCAGTCTAGTTAGTAGGCCTAGTAGTTATAGGCCTATCTATCCTACCAAAGGCTATGTGTCTGTCCCTGTTCACACTTACATGTATTGATATTGTTTGGTTGAAAATGGGTTTTCTTACTATTTTCAGTGGGTTGCTAATTTCAGCCAGTCAGGAGAGAGTATCTATACGCATACCCATCTATCAGCTTCAAATTTACAATGTTTCAATTCAGTTCCAATTGTGTCTCCTCACTTCTTTGTGTCATCATTGATGACAGGAATTGTTGATGATGACTCATCAACAATTCCTGGCTGTATGAGTTCTTTGAATAAAGAGCTGGAGAGATGGGGGAACAAATATAGTATAGGCCTACTAGCAATGATGAATTTAGGGCTATTTAACACAACACTTATATTATATTAACAAATGTATAGGCTACAGTAGCACATATCACAACTTTGAATCACTTTTCTCTTACAAAATGGTCCTTGAAGGCATTTCAGGGGGTCACCAGCTAAAGACTATATAGTTAAACCCTTAAACCTATTTTATAGGGTACTACGTACATCGTTTTTTTATAGCCTATACAAGCTCACAATACAATATTTGGATCTGAGATGTAGGCCTAGTGCATGAGAAGAAGTAAAAGTATTGGAAATTGGAGATTTATTTGAGACTAACTCTAGTAAACACCTCAGAAACATCAACCGCCTCCGCCCCTCACTCACTCCCCACAGTGCCGCTATCCTGGTTCACTCTCTTGTCACTTCCCGCCTGGACTACTGTAATTCCCTTCTCTTTGGTCTCCCCCACAAACTCCTCCATAAACTCCAACTAGTCCAGAATGCTGCTGCCCGTATCGTCACCAGAACCCCTGTCATCAGTCACATCACTCCTGTTTTACACCAACTCCACTGGCTCCCCATCAAATACCGTATCGACTTCAAAATCCTTCTCCACACATTCAAGGCCATCCATAACCTCGCCCCCCCATACCTGTCTGACCTAGTCCACGTCAACATCCCCACCCGGTCTCTCAGGTCTGCCTCCTCCCTCACCCTGAAAGTCCTCCCAGCCCGTCTCTCCACCATGGGGCTCAAGAGCTTTCAGCCGCTCTAACCCTCACCTCTGGAACTCCCTCCCCCCTGACATCAGAAACATGGACTCTATCACCATATTTCAAACTCACCTCAAAACCCACCTGTTTAGGCAGGCCTATGACTCTGTGTGACCTCTATGTCTTCTGCTGCAAGCTGTGCCCTAGTTTTATTTTTTTTCCTGCTTTTAACTGTGTTCTTGTACTGCTTTTAATCTGTACGGCGACCTTGAGTGCCCTGATCGGGTGCCTTATAAATAAAATGTATTATTATTATTATTATTAAAGGACAAATACTTCAAAGTACAGAATTTAAGTAAATATAGGCTACTTTACTTTCCACCTAGATTCAGTTATATCGAGACCTCTGTTGTGTTTACTTTAGGAAGCAATACAATGTAGGCCTACAGGGGGAAATAAGCAGGACTATATTTACTTCCCCAAATACTTTCCCAAGGTCAGGTATTCCCCAGATCATATTCAAACAACCTCCCGAATCCACCTTATCAGATGGAGGCAGACCATGATATTTATTATGTGTCAAGACAGGAATTTGTGGTCATGTAAAAGTCAAAGCCAAATGTGAACAGCTTATGCATTAAGAATGGTTTTCACAAAGTTAAAACAGGCTTTTACACTACAGTGTCAATGAATTTGCAGCATTAACTATGCATTTGTGAAATAGGCCTGCCATGATATCATATAGCCAACATACCATTTGACCACCATGTGGAACACCACATGACATGACCAAACTGTCACACCAAAACCTTCATACATTCACACTCACACCTGTTGTAACAAAGAATCAGAGTTAAATTATACTGGCCTATATAGGCTACTATACTAATTATACTATTCTAAATAATATATTTTAATTATATTGTTTATTTAGATGGAAATTATTTTTTTAGTAGGCTATAACCACATTTACATTTTCTTATTAGTTTATTATCTTTATATCACAGAAATGACTGAATTATGTTAAGCCCTAATAGGTCTAATACATATAGGTCTAATTCATAATATTAATTCATAATATTGTAATGACGAGTTGATCTCCAAAGGAAATGTCTTTCCCTCATCTGCAAAAAGTTCTGTCCAGCCCATAGACAGCCAAATAGGTCAAAAGTAGCAGTATAGTCAGTGACTAGGACTGTTTATTTCTTGTCGTGTGGTGCCCTCTAGTGGGCAAACCGGTCCCCGAGATTTCTTGAGAATCGAAAGTAAAATTAATTCAATTCAAACTCCAGAGTCTGTCATATCCACTGTCCAGTCTACTCGACAGAGAGAAGTATCGCCACTTACGCCTAGGCTACTCATTACTAACTAACTGCACTTGATAGTTTAGTTTTACACGCGCAGCTTGGGCTAAACGGTAACCCAACGAACAAGCACAGAAAGTATCTTTAGACCACAACACATGTCTGAAATCAGTGGCATCGATGAGGGTTTTTACTCCCGACAGCTGTAAGTAGCCTGCAATTCATTATTCAGTGAGCACGTGCCGTGAATTATTAGTAATATTTGTTTTTATAATGTAAAGCCTGGTGACGCAAGGTTAGTTTTTAATTGACCTTGCCGAAGAAGGCCTGCAGTAGGCCTAGCCTACCTGTTCACCTGCTCGGGGCAGCAGGTTATTATGGACCAGCTGCATGCCATTGAAGGCATTAGAGCTATGGAACAGAGCTAGGCCTACTGTTCACCTCATTTACTCTTACTCCTCTATAGTTTACCTTGTATTTGGGGAATCCCAAATAAAGGTAAACAATTAAGGGCCCCGGCCAAAGGGCCGCCGCTATAGCTACTCATTTGTATACGCGACGGTAAAGCGGTGCCGGTGGGGATAATTTGGTTAATTAAGTAGGCGGCGGCGGGCGGCCTACTTATTAATGTTCATATAAGTGCTACCATGGCACTAAACATGTAAATCAATGTTTTTACCCCAGACAACTGTAATATCTGTGTATGTGCCTGTGTGCCTGTGTGTGTACTGTGTGAAGACTGCAAACTGAAAAGTGTACTTGGGCAATCAACTCAGCCCACTGGCAGAGCCTGATTTGTTGAGCCTCAATTGGCTGAGGCAGAGGCTGGAAATTGCACAGGTGAAAGGAGTTGGCCTCATTAGGCCCACTGGCACAGCCTGGCCCAGGTGAAAGGAGTTGGCCTCATTAGGCCCACTGGCACAGCCTGGCCCAGGTGAAAGGAGTTGGCCTCATTAGGACCACTGGCAGAACCTGAGTCTGCCAGTTTTAATATTTCCAAAATTATTATGTCAAAACCATCGTCAAAACTGTTCCTGTGTGGGGGGAGGAAGGGGAGAATGTTTAGGCCTTTCACAAAAATGCAAAATGATGTTATACTATATATCTTATTGACATTTATAAAAATGCAAAATGATGTTATACTATATATCTTATTGACATTTACAAAATAGCAGATCTATAAGCTCACAGCCTCACAGTGCATCATATTGTGACTGTGAGCTTGTAGAGCTGCTATGTCATACAATAAAGTACATGTGGCATAAATCCTTAAGAAAATGTGTCCGTTTGTTTTATTTAACCATGTGTGTCCAGGTATGTGTTGGGTCATGAAGCCATGTGTCGGATGGGGGCCGCTGATGTCCTCATTGCAGGGATGAGGGGTCTGGGTGTGGAGATAGCCAAGAACGTCACCCTGTCTGGAGTCAAGTCTGTCACCATCCAGGATGAAGGTCTGACCACCTGGCTGGACCTGTCTTCTCAAGTATGTCATCAACAACACAGTCTGAAATGACAGTGTTTGTTATTTCCACAATGTTTGGATGGCAGGTTTCAGATGTTATCATCATATATCTTGTGATTTCCACTTCCACAGTTTTTCCTGAATGAGTCACATTTGGGTCAGAACCGGGCTGTGAGCTCCCTGGATCAGCTGTCTGCCTTAAACCCTTACGTTCACGTCTCTGCCAATTCTTGTCCGCTCACTGAAGACCTGCTGCTTGGGTTTCAGGTACAGTATTTAGAGAAAGCTCACTGAAATAAATGACTTATTCTGACTCTGAGTACACTCACGGCAAAGCGAAGTAGCCATCACATTAATTTCATTGGCATGAAACCCTATGGCGTATTTCTTTCCCTGTACAGGTTAACCCATTCTGAACGGGAACCCATTTTGGTGTTGGCATCATGTTATGCTTTAGCTATTGAAAAATAGCAGAGCTACAAGCTCATAGCGCGCCACCGAGTGGCGTGCTACGAGCTTGTAGGTCTGCTATTTTTGAAAAATCGAAGAACGACTGACATTTTTAGAATCTGATCTCAGGTCAGAATGGGTTAATCAGACACAGTGTGTGTCCAGTGGAAACCTCGTATGAATCTGATCTCAGGTCAGAATGGGTTAAATACCACAGCTGTTTTAAATGGCTGAATTACATTTTTCAGGTGGTAGTTCTCACCGACTCTTCACTGGATGATCAGATGCGGTTTGGTTCATTTTGTCATTCGAATGGAATCAAGTTCATTGTGGCAGACACCAAAGGACTGTGTGGGTAAGGAAGAAGAGCATGTCATCAAATTAATCTAATCAAGGTTCAAGTTCAAGGTTCAAGATTACTTTATGTGACATTTCATGTACTAAATAAATTAAGACACAAACCTTATATGGTCTTTCTGTAGTCAGTTATTCTGTGACTTTGGAGAGCATTTCGAGGTCTTGGACTCTGATGGAGAAATGCCAGTATCAGCCATGATAGGTCACATCACTAAGGTAATAAAAATCACGTACATAGGGGGTGAGGTCGCTTGAGCAACATGAAAAATGACACTAAGTGTTTTTTTCTCTACACCTTCTTCATTCTCCATTCTAGGCAGTCCCTGGAGTGGTGTTTTGTGATCAGAAGCATGGTTTTCACGATGGCTTCAGAGTCTCCTTCTCTGAAGTCCATGGTATGACAGAGCTCAACAATGCCGGTCCTTTGGAGATCCAAGTCATTGGTAGGTAGTGGTACTAAAGATCATATTTTTGCCTTCATCAATGGTTATTAGATCGAAATCATAGGCTTGTGGATTGTTTGAACAATAAAAACATGAGGAGGATGACAAGAAAGAGAAGATCTGATGCACAGGACAGTCCATCATTGGTCATTATTTAGTTTGAGATTCATAGATCGGCTATTTTCTGGCAAAGAGACTTGGTGTGAAGCCTGTTTTAGAGCTATGGGGCACCCGGAGTATAGGGTTTAAGTGGTTAAGTCATTTCTTCAAATTTAGTTGATCACATGAAATAAAAAAAGAGATCACGATGATCTACGATTTTAAATTCTGGAATTGTATTGTTTGATTTTCATTGTGTTTGTAACCTTGCTTTGATAAGTGCTTTATGAATAGTTATTATTATACAGTAGATGTCTCAAAAAGGAAGCCTACTGTATCTGTACTCACTCTGTACTGTATGTTTCTTTATTAACTGGTTCAATCAAATAATACGTTATAATGAGGTGAATCTCTTATACCATATTTAAATGTCCTGTTTTATCACCAGATGCTTACTCCTTCAGCATTGGAGACACTTCAGGTTTCTCTGCCTATGAACACGGTGGTTTAGTAACTGAAGTTAAACAGCCTGAAGTACTCACATTTGTAAGTACAAGTGTCTTTATCTTTATTGTACTGTAAACGCCTGTTCTCTTGAGATTTAACATCCATTGTCAAGAGATGTAACTACAGGCCCGGACGGTTAGCTCAACCATCTAGGCTGCTGAGCCAGCCTGACGGCGTTCCGTGGGTTTGACCCCCAGTCTCTCTCCCCATTTCTTGTCAGTCTACTTTCATCCTAACAATAAAGGCAGAAAAAGCCAAAATAATATCTTTAAAAACAAGAAATGATCACATTGTGATATAATGTCAGGTGAAAGAATTGCTGTCCCTGTCCCCCCCATATTAGTATGATTATTGTTTTGCGCTGTCTCCTTTGTGTTCTCCCCCCCATATTAGTCTGATTTGAGGAAAATGTCCCGGTTGTGTTCTCGTCTCCATTGTGTCCCCCCCCCCCATATTAGTAGGATTGTTCTTTTAGTAACGTACATGTTTGTGTGTCACAACCACGCGCCTCGCAGATCTATGTAAGGGTCCATTTGGTTACCGACTCTCCAAAACCACTAGTATAGATGGATGGATAGATAGAATAAAACAATGTTTCTAATTAATGAACGTGCTACGGCAAAATACCACCCACCCCTTTTTCCCCTCACTGTATATGTTTCTTTTCCCTTTCTTACCTCCTTTATGATGAATTCCTGTTCTGTTCTTGTTGGCTATATAGAAGTGTCTATTTGTACGTCTCTAAATGTTTTGATGATTTGAACAAGGTGGACCCTCTTGTAAACAAGTTGTTTTGCTTTATTGGGTCGTCCACTCACAGTTAACAGTCTTTGTCATTTTGCAAACTGTTAATAAATATTTAAATCAATCAGTCAATCAATGTCACTTACAAGTTCCAATGCTTCTCATACAAGGAAATCAAGAAATCACTTTGACGTTTCCATTCGCGTTAATGCCGGACTAACTCTACTCCATTCTATTATGTTAAAACGGGTCGCTTGTGTAATGTCATTCATACGAGGGCCTCGCATTAAAATACGAAGTAACAATAACAACTCTAGTATGTTAAAAATGCATCGCTTGTGTTCTTAACAGCAGTGCCTGCCTGCTTGTCTGGCTGACAGCCTGTCACGCCAGACGGCCGCGAGCCTGCCTCTAAGCGCAAAGGTCGCGCCTCCTTGTTCTTTTGCGATCTGGTCTAAAATCAAGAGGTAGCATTGCCGTTGCTTGCTGTCCCATTGGCTAGAAGCAGGCAATCTCGTCACCACGTCAGTAACACTATCTGATGACGATGTGGTCTACATTTCAAGGGCTCTCATCAGTCAGGTTTCACTTGACAAAAAGATATGTAACTTCAACTTTCAATGCATTACAGAAACCCCTCGAACAGGCCTTATCAGACCCCCAGCTGATTGTGATGACTGACTATGGGAAGATAACCAGGCACCAAAACTTGCACTTGGCCTTTCAGGCTCTCCATGGCTTTGTGAAGGAACTAGAGCGACTGCCTAAACCTTGGTCAGAGGTCAGTAGATGAGATGAGAGATGTCATGCCTGCATGGATAAATAAATAATGAAACAAAATGTACCTTTATCCAAGGTGCTTTAAAATGAGCATTACATTCACCCATTCACACACTGATGGTGGAGTAAACCATGTAACGCACGACCTGCTCACCAGGAGCAATTTGGGGTTCACTGTCTTGCTTATTAGCCAGGCTATGCCAATACACCATCTTTCTATTTGCTTTGTCATCTGTCAACAGTCCGATGCTGATCTACTGGTGTCCATGGTGACACAGTTGGAAGATGAGGATGTGGTGAGATGCTTCTCCTACACATCCCAGGGGGACCTGGCTCCTGTCAATGCCTTCATTGGAGGACTGGCCGCGCAGGAAGTTATGAAGGTAAGCTGGAAGTGGTTCTAAACCTTTTCAATTTCAGGAAGCCCCAGTTTAATGTGCATTAGGGCCTCAAACCCTATAACTCTGAGAGCATACAAATGGTTATAATACAATTGAGGATACAATAACACACTCAAAGTTACAACAACAATGATTTTATAGTATGGTAGGGGTTGGATATGACACAGATGTGTTTTTTTCTGCTCACCACAATACCACCAATGCTTTACCTATGATCCTAGATTACTGAAGCAGCACTACACTGTCTCTAGTATGTTTTACCTTGCTTACTCCAAGTCACTCTGGATAAAGAGTGTCTGCTAAATGCCTACATTGTAAATTGTGCTGGAGACACAAGTGCAATATTTGTCTTTGAGATATTGTACCGGTATGTAAGTATCCAAAAATACTATTCTCAACTGAAGTAAAGATAAGTTACATAAAGGGGGGGAAATGTACTTAGTTCACACCAAAATGACTTTTTCTATAAATGACTCACCCCACGGAGCCTTGAATTAAAAGTTTCTGTTGCATTCCTAAGCCAATGATGACGGCGGAGTCTCCAGTAGAAGACTCAAAGAGTCTCCATTCACAACTCATGAATTGAATTAAAATATTTTTCATTAATATGAAAGAACAGTACATTTAGTTTGACTATGAATGGATTTGCTTTGTAGGTACTCTTGAGATAGCATGCTACATGATGTGCCCTACCAAATAGGGGCCTTACAAAGAGTTCCATATAGTACATGGAAGGGGATACTAAACAACAGGTGGTGGAGGGTGAGCAGCCACTTACTGAAAAAGCAACAGAGACAGCAGTAAGAGTAGTTTAGTAAGCAGCAGCAGCAAACAGCAAGCAGTAATGACTTGAGCAATGCAAACTTTATATTAAACTCTATTATTGAAGTGAGTATGTGATTGGATAAGAAATAAGAATAGAAGCATGGAGCTGACACCGACCAATGATCAGCTACCAGCAACTGCCTGAACTGAACTTGCTCTGCGCATGTACCATCTGTGACAGTCATTTCTTCAGAATATAATGTAAATAATATTTGGTGTATATTGTCTCCATATTGTGTCTCTGTAGGCCTGCAGTGGGAAGTTCACACCTCTTCAGCAGTGGCTGTATTTTGATGCACTGGAATGCCTCCCTGAAGACCAGGAAGGAATGAAAGAACAACTGACACGGAGCAGCTGTTCTTTAGTAAGACTTTGTTGCTGCGTTTGATCTTTTTAGTTTTACTTTGTTTGCCAACATGTTACACAGCAGTTACAACTTACAGGTCCCTCTTTTCGCTCCGTTCTCAGGACCTCATTTGAACCCTGCACAGTCATTTGTACTAACCCTGAGTTCTCGGAACCCTGTAGTTGAACTCAGAAGGTGTACTTTCCGAATTGTTCTAAAATATTGAAAATAAAAGATCTACAAGCTCACAATGTGACATGGTTCAGTGTGAGCTTGTAGATTCATGGCAATTTTCACTTTTTTATGAGTTTGTTTTATGACATAAGAGCATCCCCGATTTTGTTATAATGGAAACATTAAAAAAGAAAAAGGGAAATCATAGAACTTAAAGGACCACATTTTCAACCTATCTTCATATAATTGGTCCTCACTAATGCTCATGATAAAATGCCATTTACTTTTACTCTGCCTGTGTCTCAGAGGAGGGCTGTGTGGGCACTGCCTACCTCGAAAATGATTTAAATCGTCCTTTTATGGGTTCTGGAAGATTTCAGGATATGGAAGATACTGGGATGCCCTTCCCTTCGTAGTGAAAAACAGCCATATCATGTGTTCAGTTTTCTGATGTGATTCATCCATTGTCCTCCATGGTCTCTGTTGCAGAAGGACACACGCTATGATGGACAGATCTCTGTTTTCGGGTCAGGCTTCCAGGAGAGACTTCTGCGGCAGAAATATTTCCTGGTGAGTGTATTTCTAGTCTTTGCCCAGAAGGGGGCACACTCTGCATGGTAAAAAAAAGGCTCCCTCTGTTTTCCTCTGATCAGTACTTGGTGTTTATATTCAGTCAGTTAGTGTTGATAAAAGCTCATACAGGAAACAATTGGAATTCCTAGTGTAACTGGAAAATCACCAGAAATGGTGATTAATGTAAACCTTTATGATAGAAATGTTATCTATAGACCTAATGGATGAAATTCAGCTTGGTTGCTAAAAGTGGCATGTTGAGCAATTTGAGTAATTAGCATAATATGTGATCATTAACATCCTATCGGCCTATAAGGCAAAAATTCAAAATGTAGCGCGCTAACCAATAGCGCGCTAATCAATTGCGCCACAGAGACAGTTAGTACCTGAACTTAAAAAAAAAAAAAAAGTCTGGTTTGTACTGTCCAATCAAAAAAGGTTTAGGTTTGTATAGGGAATTTTAGAAAACACACCACGCACAATACTGAGACTTGTGGGACTCAAACCAACAACCTTTGACATGCCTATGCAACGTCCCTGGGTGGGCTTGAACCACCATCCTCTCGAGCGCGCTAACCAATTGCGCCACAGAGACTGTTAGTAGCTGCATTTTTATTTTTAAATAATAATTTAAATAACAATTTAACTAATAATTTGGGACTCAAACAAAAAACCTTTGACATGCCTAGAAGTCCAATACTATCCTTTGCAACACAGAGCTCCAAGCTTTAATGCCATTTAAATGCAACGTCCCTGGGTGGGCTTGAACCACCATCCTCTCGGTTAACAGCCGAGCGCGCTAACCAATTGCGCCACAGAGACTGTTTGTAGCTCCATTTTTATTTTGAAATAATAATTTAAATAATATTTTAAATAATATTTAACTAATTTGGGACTCAAACCAAAAACCTTTGACATGCCTAGAAGTCCAATACTATCCTTTGCAACACAGAGCTCCAAGCTTTAATGCCATGTCCCTGGGTGGGCTTGAACCACCATCCTCTCGGTTAACAGCCGAGCGCGCTAACCAATTGCGCCACAGAGACCGTTAGTCACTGCATTTGTATTTTTAAATAATAATTTAAATAACAATTTAACTAATAATTTGGGACTCAAACCAAAAACCTTTGACATGCCTAGAAGTCCAATACTATCCTTTGCAACACAGAGCTCCAAGCTTTAATGCCATTTAAATGCAACGTCCCTGGGTGGGCTTGAACCACCATCCTCTCGGTTAACAGCCGAGCGCGCTAACCAATTGCGCCACAGAGACTGTTTGTAGCTCCATTTTTATTTTTAAATAATAATTTAAATAATATTTTAAATAATATTTAACTAATAATTTGGGACTCAAACCAAAAACCTTTGACATGCCTAGAAGTCCAATACTATCCTTTGCAACACAGAGCTCCAAGCTTTAATGCCATTTAAATGCAACGTCCCTGGGTGGGCTTGAACCACCATCCTCTCGGTTAACAGCCGAGCGCGCTAACCAATTGCGCCACAGAGACTGTTAGTCCCTGCATTTGTATTTTTAAATAATAATTTAAATAATAATTTAACTAATAATTTGGGACTCAAACCAAAAACCTTTGACATGCCTAGAAGTCCAATACTATCCTTTGCAACACAGAGCTCCAAGCTTTAATGCCATTTAAATGCAACGTCCCTGGGTGGGCTTGAACCACCATCCTCTCGGTTAACAGCCGAGCGCGCTAACCAATTGCGCCACAGAGACTGTTAGTCGCTGCATTTGTATTTTTAAATAATAATTTAAATAACAATTTAACTAATAATTTGGGACTCAAACAAAAAACCTTTGACATGCCTAGAAGTCCAATACTATCCTTTGCAACACAGAGCTCCAAGCTTTAATGCCATTTAAATGCACAATATTTAAATGCAACGTCCCTGGGTGGGCTTGAACCACCATCCTCTCGGTTAACAGCCGAGCGCGCTAACCAATTGCGCCACAGAGACTGTTAGTAGCTGCATTTGTATTTTTAAATAATAATTTAAATAACAATTTAAATAATATTTAAATAATAATTTGGGACTCAAACAAAAAACCTTTGACATGCCTAGAAGTCCAATACTATCCTTTGCAACACAGAGCTCCAAGCTTTAATGCCATTTAAATGCAACGTTTCTGGGTGGGCTTGAACCACCATCCTCTCGGTTAACAGCCGAGCGCGCTAACCAATTGCGCCACAGAGACTGTTTGTAGCTCCATTTTTATTTTGAAATAATAATTTAAATAATATTTTAAATAATATTTAACTAATAATTTGGGACTCAAACCAAAAACCTTTGACATGCCTAGAAGTCCAATACTATCCTTTGCAACACAGAGCTCCAAGCTTTAATGCCATTTAAATGCAACGTCCCTGGGTGGGCTTGAACCACCATCCTCTCGCTTAACAGCCGAGAGCGCTAACCAATTGCGCCACAGAGACTGTTAGTCGCTGCATTTGTATTTTTAAATAATAATTTAAATAACAATTTAACTAATAATTTGGGACTCAAACAAAAAACCTTTGACATGCCTAGAAGTCCAATACTATCCTTTGCAACACAGAGCTCCAAGCTTTAATGCCATTTAAATGCAACGTCCCTGGGTGGGCTTGAACCACCATCCTCTCGGTTAACAGCCGAGCGCGCTAACCAATTGCGCCACAGAGACTGTTAGTCGCTGCATTTGTATTTTTAAATAATAATTTAAATAACAATTTAACTAATAATTTGGGACTCAAACAAAAAACCTTTGACATGCCTAGAAGTCCAATACTATCCTTTGCAACACAGAGCTCCAAGCTTTAATGCCATTTAAATGCACAATATTTAAATGCAACGTCCCTGGGTGGGCTTGAACCACCATCCTCTCGGTTAACAGCCGAGCGCGCTAACCAATTGCGCCACAGAGACTGTTAGTAGCTGCATTTGTATTTTTAAATAATAATTTAAATAACAATTTAAATAATATTTAAATAATAATTTGGGACTCAAACAAAAAACCTTTGACATGCCTAGAAGTCCAATACTTTCCTTTGCAACACAGAGCTCCAAGCTTTAATGCCATTTAAATGCAACGTCCCTGGGTGGGCTTGAACCACCATCCTCTCGGTTAACAGCCGAGCGCGCTAACCAATTGGGCCAAAGAGACTGTTTGTAGCTCCATTTTTATTTTGAAATAATAATTTAAATAATATTTTAAATAATATTTAATAATTTGGGACTCAAACCAAAAACCTTTGACATGCCTAGAAGTCCAATACTATCCTTTGCAACACAGAGCTCCAAGCTTTAATGCCATTTAAATGCAACGTCCCTGGGTGGGCTTGAACCACCATCCTCTCGGTTAACAGCCGAGCGCGCTAACCAATTGCGACACAGAGACTGTTAGTCGCTGCATTTGTATTTTTAAATAATAATTTAAATAATAATTTAACTAATAATTTGGGACTCAAACCAAAAACCTTTGACATGCCTAGAAGTCCAATACTATCCTTTGCAACTCAGAGCTCCAAGCTTTAATGCCATTTAAATGCAACGTCCCTGGGTGGGCTTGAACCACCATCCTCTCGGTTAACAGCCGAGCGCGCTAACCAATTGCGCCACAGAGACTGTTAGTCGCTGCATTTGTATTTTTAAATAATAATTTAAATAACAATTTAACTAATAATTTGGGACTCAAACAAAAAACCTTTGACATGCCTAGAAGTCCAATACTATCCTTTGCAACACAGAGCTCCAAGCTTTAATGCCATTTAAATGCACAATATTTAAATGCAACGTCCCTGGGTGGGCTTGAACCACCATCCTCTCGGTTAACAGCCGAGTGCGCTAACCAATTGCGCCTCTCTGCATTTGTATTTTTAAATAATAATTTAAATAACAATTTAAATAATAATTTGGGACTCAAACAAAAAACCTTTGACATGCCTAGAAGTCCAATACTATCCTTTGCAACACAGAGCTCCAAGCTTTAATGCCATTTAAATGCAACGTCCCTGGGTGGGCTTGAACCACCATCCTCTCGGTTAACAGCCGAGCGCGCTAACCAATTGCGCCACAGAGACTGTTTGTAGCTCCATTTTTATTTTGAAATAATAATTTAAATAATATTTTAAATAATATTTAACTAATAATTTGGGACTCAAACCAAAAACCTTTGACATGCCTAGAAGTCCAATACTATCCTTTGCAACACAGAGCTCCAAGCTTTAATGCCATTTAAATGCAACGTCCCTGGGTGGGCTTGAACCACCATCCTCTCGGTTAACAGCCGAGCGCGCTAACCAATTGCGCCACAGAGACTGTTAGTCGCTGCATTTGTATTTTTAAATAATAATTTAAATAATAATTTAACTAATAATTTGGGACTCAAACCAAAAACCTTTGACATGCCTAGAAGTCCAATACTATCCTTTGCAACACAGAGCTCCAAGCTTTAATGCCATTTAAATGCAACGTCCCTGGGTGGGCTTGAACCACCATCCTCTCGGTTAACAGCCGAGCGCGCTAACCAATTGCGCCACAGAGACTGTTAGTCGCTGCATTTGTATTTTTAAATAATAATTTAAATAACAATTTAACTAATAATTTGGGACTCAAACAAAAAACCTTTGACATGCCTAGAAGTCCAATACTATCCTTTGCAACACAGAGCTCCAAGCTTTAATGCCATTTAAATGCACAATATTTAAATGCAACGTCCCTGGGTGGGCTTGAACAACCATCCTCTCGGTTAACAGCCGAGCGCGGTAACCAATTGCGCCACAGAGACTGTTAGTAGCTGCATTTGTATTTTTAAATAATAATTTAAATAACAATTTAAATAATATTTAAATAATAATTTGGGACTCAAACAAAAAACCTTTGACATGCCTAGAAGTCCAATACTATCCTTTGCAACACAGAGCTCCAAGCTTTAATGCCATTTAAATGCACAATATTTAAATGCAACGTCCCTGGGTGGGCTTGAACCACCATCCTCTCGGTTAACAGCCGAGCGCGCTAACCAATTGCGCCACAGAGACCGTTAGTCACTGCATTTGTATTTTTAAATAAAATTTAAATAACAATTTAACTAATAATTTGGGACTCAAACCAAAAACCTTTGACATGCCTAGAAGTCCAATACTATCCTTTGCAACACAGAGCTCCAAGCTTTAATGCCATTTAAATGCAACGTCCCTGGGTGGGCTTGAACCACCATCCTCTCGTTTAACAGCCGAGCGCGCTAACCAATTGCGCCACAGAGACTGTTTGTAGCTCCATTTTTATTTTGAAATAATAATTTAAATAATATTTTAAATAATATTTAACTAATAATTTGGGACTCAAACCAAAAACCTTTGACATGCCTAGAAGTCCAATACTATCCTTTGCAACACAGAGCTCCAAGCTTTAATGCCATTTAAATGCACAATATTTAAATGCAACGTCCCTGGGTGGGCTTGAACCACCATCCTCTCGGTTAACAGCCGAGCGTGCTAACCAATTGCGCCACAGAGACTGTTAGTAGCTGCATTTGTATTTTTAAATAATCATTTAAATAACAATTTAAATAATATTTAAATAATAATTTGGGACTCAAACAAAAAACCTTTGACATGCCTAGAAGTCCAATACTATCCTTTGCAACACAGAGCTCCAAGCTTTAATGCCATTTAAATGCAACGTCCCTGGGTGGGCTTGAACCACCATCCTCTCGGTTAACAGCCGAGCGCGCTAACCAATTGCGCCACAGAGACTGTTTGTAGCTCCATTTTTATTTTGAAATAATAATTTAAATAATATTTTAAATAATATTTAACTAATAATTTGGGACTCAAACCAAAAACCTTTGACATGCCTAGAAGTCCAATACTATCCTTTGCAACACAGAGCTCCAAGCTTTAATGCCATTTAAATGCAACGTCCCTGGGTGGGCTTGAACCACCATCCTCTCGGTTAACAGCCGAGCGCGCTAACCAATTGCGCCACAGAGACTGTTAGTCGCTGCATTTGTATTTTTAAATAATAATTTAAATAATAATTTAACTAATAATTTGGGACTCAAACCAAAAACCTTTGACATGCCTAGAAGTCCAATACTATCCTTTGCAACACAGAGCTCCAAGCTTTAATGCCATTTAAATGCAACGTCCCTGGGTGGGCTTGAACCACCATCCTCTCGGTTAACAGCCGAGCGCGCTAACCAATTGCGCCACAGAGACTGTTTGTAGCTCCATTTTTATTTTGAAATAATAATTTAAATAATATTTTAAATAATATTTAACTAATAATTTGGGACTCAAACCAAAAACCTTTGACATGCCTAGAAGTCCAATACTATCCTTTGCAACACAGAGCTCCAAGCTTTAATGCCATTTAAATGCAACGTCCCTGGGTGGGCTTGAACCACCATCCTCTCGGTTAACAGCCGAGCGCGCTAACCAATTGCGCCACAGAGACTGTTAATCGCTCCATTTGTATTTTTAAATAATAATTTAAATAATAATTTAACTAATAATTTGGGACTCAAACCAAAAACCTTTGACATGCCTAGAAGTCCAATACTATCCTTTGCAACACAGAGCTCCAAGCTTTAATGCCATTTAAATGCAACGTCCCTGGGTGGGCTTGAACCACCATCCTCTCGGTTAACAGCCGAGCGCGCTAACCAATTGCGCCACAGAGACTGTTAGTCGCTGCATTTGTATTTTTAAATAATAATTTAAATAACAATTTAACTAATAATTTGGGACTCAAACAAAAAACCTTTGACATGCCTAGAAGTCCAATACTATCCTTTGCAACACAGAGCTCCAAGCTTTAATGCCATTTAAATGCACAATATTTAAATGCAACGTCCCTGGGTGGGCTTGAACCACCATCCTCTCGGTTAACAGCCGAGCGCGCTAACCAATTGCGCCACAGAGACTGTTAGTAGCTGCATTTGTATTTTTAAATAATAATTTAAATAACAATTTAAATAATATTTAAATAATAATTTGGGACTCAAACAAAAAACCTTTGACATGCCTAGAAGTCCAATACTATCCTTTGCAACACAGAGCTCCAAGCTTTAATGCCATTTAAATGCAACGTCCCTGGGTGGGCTTGAACCACCATCCTCTCGGTTAACAGCCGAGCGCGCTAACCAATTGTGCCTCTCTGCATTTGTATTTTTAAATAATAATTTAAATAACAATTTAAATAATAATTTGGGACTCAAACAAAAAACCTTTGACATGCCTAGAAGTCCAATACTATCCTTTGCAACACAGAGCTCCAAGCTTTAATGCCATTTAAATGCAACGTCCCTGGGTGGGCTTGAACCACCATCCTCTCGGTTAACAGCCGAGCGCGCTAACCAATTGCGCCACAGAGACTGTTAGTCACTGCATTTGTATTTTTAAATAATAATTTAAATAACAATTTAACTAATAATTTGGGACTCACACCAAAAACCTTTGACATGCCTAGAAGTCCAATACTATCCTTTGCAACACAGAGCTCCAAGCTTTAATGCCATTTAAATGCTACGTCCCTGGGTGGGCTTGAACCACCATCCTCTCGGTTAACAGCCGAGCGCGCTAACCAATTGCGCCACAGAGACTGTTTGTAGCTCCATTTTTATTTTGAAATAATAATTTAAATAATATTTTAAATAATATTTAACTAATAATTTGGGACTCAAACCAAAAACCTTTGACATGCCTAGAAGTCCAATACTATCCTTTGCAACACAGAGCTCCAAGCTTTAATGCCATTTAAATGCAACGTCCCTGGGTGGGCTTGAACCACCATCCTCTCGGTTAACAGCCGAGCGCGCTAACCAATTGCGCCACAGAGACTGTTTGTAGCTCCATTTTTATTTTTAAATAATAATTTAAATAATATTTAATAATTTGGGACTCAAACCAAAAACCTTTGACATGCCTAGAAGTCCAATACTATCCTTTGCAACACAGAGCTCCAAGCTTTAATGCCATTTAAATGCAACGTCCCTGGGTGGGCTTGAACCACCATCCTCTCGGTTAACAGCCGAGCGCGCTAACCAATTGCGCCACAGAGACTGTTTGTAGCTCCATTTTTATTTTGAAATAATAATTTAAATAATATTTTAAATAATATTTAACTAATTTGGGACTCAAACCAAAAACCTTTGACATGCCTAGAAGTCCAATACTATCCTTTGCAACACAGAGCTCCAAGCTTTAATGCCATTTAAATGCAACGTCCCTGGGTGGGCTTGAACCACCATCCTCTCGGTTAACAGCCGAGCGCGCTAACCAATTGCGCCACAGAGACTGTTAGTCACTGCATTTGTATTTTTAAATAATAATTTAAATAATATTTTAAATAATATTTAACTAATAATTTGGGACTCAAACCAAAAACCTTTGACATGCCTAGAAGTCCAATACTATCCTTTGCAACACAGAGCTCCAAGCTTTAATGCCATTTAAATGCAACGTCCCTGGGTGGGCTTGAACCACCATCCTCTCGGTTAACAGCCGAGCGCGCTAACCAATTGCGCCACAGAGACTGTTAGTCGCTGCATTTGTATTTTTAAATAATAATTTAAATAATAATTTAACTAATAATTTGGGACTCAAACCAAAAACCTTTGACATGCCTAGAAGTCCAATACTATCCTTTGCAACACAGAGCTCCAAGCTTTAATGCCATTTAAATGCAACTTCCCTGGGTGGGCTTGAACCACCATCCTCTCGGTTAACAGCCGAGCGCGCTAACCAATTGCGCCACAGAGACTGTTAGTCGCTGCATTTGTATTTTTAAATAATAATTTAAATAACAATTTAACTAATAATTTGGGACTCAAACAAAAAACCTTTGACATGCCTAGAAGTCCAATACTATCCTTTGCAACACAGAGCTCCAAGCTTTAATGCCATTTAAATGCACAATATTTAAATGCAACGTCCCTGGGTGGGCTTGAACCACCATCCTCTCTGTTAACAGCCGAGCGCGCTAACCAATTGCGCCACAGAGACTGTTAGTAGCTGCATTTGTATTTTTAAATAATAATTTAAATAACAATTTAAATAATATTTAAATAATAATTTGGGACTCAAACAAAAAACCTTTGACATGCCTAGAAGTCCAATACTATCCTTTGCAACACAGAGCTCCAAGCTTTAATGCCATTTAAATGCAACGTCCCTGGGTGGGCTTGAACCACCATCCTCTCGGTTAACAGCCGAGCGCGCTAACCAATTGCGCCACAGAGACTGTTTGTAGCTCCATTTTTATTTTGAAATAATAATTTAAATAATAATTTAAATAATATTTAACTAATAATTTGGGACTCAAACCAAAAACCTTTGACATGCCTAGAAGTCCAATACTATCCTTTGCAACACAGAGCTCCAAGCTTTAATGCCATTTAAATGCAACGTCCCTGGGTGGGCTTGAACCACCATCCTCTCGGTTAACAGCCGAGCGCGCTAACCAATTGCGCCACAGAGACTGTTTGTAGCTCCATTTTTATTTTGAAATAATAATTTAAATAATATTTTAAATAATATTTAACTAATAATTTGGGACTCAAACCAAAAACCTTTGACATGCCTAGAAGTCCAATACTATCCTTTGCAACACAGAGCTCCAAGCTTTAATGCCATTTAAATGCAACGTCCCTGGGTGGGCTTGAACCACCATCCTCTCGGTTAACAGCCGAGCGCGCTAACCAATTGCGCCACAGAGACTGTTTGTAGCTCCATTTTTATTTTGAAATAATAATTTAAATAATATTTTAAATAATATTTAACTAATTTGGGACTCAAACCAAAAACCTTTGACATGCCTAGAAGTCCAATACTATCCTTTGCAACACAGAGCTCCAAGCTTTAATGCCATTTAAATGCAACGTCCCTGGGTGGGCTTGAACCACCATCCTCTCGGTTAACAGCCGAGCGCGCTAACCAATTGCGCCACAGAGACTGTCAGTCACTGCATTTGTATTTTTAAATAATAATTTAAATAAAAATTTAACTAATAATTTGGGACTCTAACCAAAAACCTTTGACATGCCTAGAAGTCCAATACTATCCTTTGCAACACAGAGCTCCAAGCTTTAATGCCATTTAAATGCAACGTCCCTGGGTGGGCTTGAACCACCATCCTCTCGGTTAACAGCCGAGCGCGCTAACCAATTGCGCCACAGAGACTGTTTGTAGCTCCATTTTTATTTTGAAATAATAATTTAAATAATATTTAACTAACTTGGGACTCAAACCAAAAACCTTTGACATGCCTAGAAGTCCAATACTATCCTTTGCAACACAGAGCTCCAAGCTTTAATGCCATTTAAATGCAACGTCCCTGGGTGGGCTTGAACCACCATCCTCTCGGTTAACAGCCGAGCGCGCTAACCAATTGCGCCACAGAGACTGTTTGTAGCTCCATTTTCATTTTGAAATAATAATTTAAATAATATTTTAAATAATATTTAACTAATCATTTGGGACTCAAACCAAAAACCTTTGACATGCCTAGAAGTCCAATATTATCCTTTGCAACACAGAGCTCCAAGCTTTAATGCCATTTAAATGCAACGTCCCTGGGTGGGCTTGAACCACCATCCTCTCGGTTAACAGCCGAGCGCGCTAACCAATTGCGCCACAGAGACTGTTTGTAGCTCCATTTTTATTTTGAAATAATAATTTAAATAATATTTTAAATAATATTTAATAATTTGGGACTCAAACCAAAAACCTTTGACATGCCTAGAAGTCCAATACTATCCTTTGCAACACAGAGCTCCAAGCTTTAATGCCATTTAAATACAACGTCCCTGGGTGGGCTTGAACCACCATCCTCTCGGTTAACAGCCGAGCGCGCTAACCAATTGCGCCACAGAGACTGTTTGTAGCTCCATTTTTATTTTGAAATAATAATTTAAATAATATTTTAAATAATATTTAACTAATTTGGGACTCAAACCAAAAACCTTTGACATGCCTAGAAGTCCAATACTATCCTTTGCAACACAGAGCTCCAAGCTTTAATGCCATTTAAATGCAACGTCCCTGGGTGGGCTTGAACCACCATCCTCTCGGTTAACAGCCGAGCGCGCTAACCAATTGCGCCACAGAGACTGTTAGTCACTGCATTTGTATTTTTAAATAATAATTTAAATAACAATTTAACTAATAATTTGGGACTCAAACCAAAAACCTTTGACATGCCTAGAAGTCCAATACTATCCTTTGCAACACAGAGCTCCAAGCTTTAATGCCATTTAAATGCAACGTCCCTGGGTGGGCTTGAACCACCATCCTCTCGGTTAACAGCCGAGCGCGCTAACCAATTGCGCCACAGAGACTGTTTGTAGCTCCATTTTTATTTTGAAATAATAATTTAAATAATATTTTAAATAATATTTAATAATTTGGGACTCAAACCAAAAACCTTTGACATGCCTAGAAGTCCAATACTATCCTTTGCAACACAGAGCTCCAAGCTTTAATGCCATTTAAATACAACGTCCCTGGGTGGGCTTGAACCACCATCCTCTCGGTTAACAGCCGAGCGCGCTAACCAATTGCGCCACAGAGACTGTTTGTAGCTCCATTTTTATTTTGAAATAATAATTTAAATAATATTTTAAATAATATTTAACTAATTTGGGACTCAAACCAAAAACCTTTGACATGCCTAGAAGTCCAATACTATCCTTTGCAACACAGAGCTCCAAGCTTTAATGCCATTTAAATGCAACGTCCCTGGGTGGGCTTGAACCACCATCCTCTCGGTTAACAGCCGAGCGCGCTAACCAATTGCGCCACAGAGACTGTCAGTCACTGCATTTGTATTTTTAAATAATAATTTAAATAAAAATTTAACTAATAATTTGGGACTCTAACCAAAAACCTTTGACATGCCTAGAAGTCCAATACTATCCTTTGCAACACAGAGCTCCAAGCTTTAATGCCATTTAAATGCAACGTCCCTGGGTGGGCTTGAACCACCATCCTCTCGGTTAACAGCCGAGCGCGCTAACCAATTGCGCCACAGAGACTGTTTGTAGCTCCATTTTTATTTTGAAATAATAATTTAAATAATATTTAACTAACTTGGGACTCAAACCAAAAACCTTTGACATGCCTAGAAGTCCAATACTATCCTTTGCAACACAGAGCTCCAAGCTTTAATGCCATTTAAATGCAACGTCCCTGGGTGGGCTTGAACCACCATCCTCTCGGTTAACAGCCGAGCGCGCTAACCAATTGCGCCACAGAGACTGTTTGTAGCTCCATTTTCATTTTGAAATAATAATTTAAATAATATTTTAAATAATATTTAACTAATAATTTGGGACTCAAACCAAAAACCTTTGACATGCCTAGAAGTCCAATATTATCCTTTGCAACACAGAGCTCCAAGCTTTAATGCCATTTAAATGCAACGTCCCTGGGTGGGCTTGAACCACCATCCTCTCGGTTAACAGCCGAGCGCGCTAACCAATTGCGCCACAGAGACTGTTTGTAGCTCCATTTTTATTTTGAAATAATAATTTAAATAATATTTTAAATAATATTTAATAATTTGGGACTCAAACCAAAAACCTTTGACATGCCTAGAAGTCCAATACTATCCTTTGCAACACAGAGCTCCAAGCTTTAATGCCATTTAAATACAACGTCCCTGGGTGGGCTTGAACGACCATCCTCTCGGTTAACAGCCGAGCGCGCTAACCAATTGCGCCACAGAGACTGTTTGTAGCTCCATTTTTATTTTGAAATAATAATTTAAATAATATTTTAAATAATATTTAACTAATTTGGGACTCAAACCAAAAACCTTTGACATGCCTAGAAGTCCAATACTATCCTTTGCAACACAGAGCTCCAAGCTTTAATGCCATTTAAATGCAACGTCCCTGGGTGGGCTTGAACCACCATCCTCTCGGTTAACAGCCGAGCGCGCTAACCAATTGCGCCACAGAGACTGTTAGTCACTGCATTTGTATTTTTAAATAATAATTTAAATAACAATTTAACTAATAATTTGGGACTCAAACCAAAAACCTTTGACATGCCTAGAAGTCCAATACTATCCTTTGCAACACAGAGCTCCAAGCTTTAATGCCATTTAAATGCAACGTCCCTGGGTGGGCTTGAACCACCATCCTCTCGGTTAACAGCCGAGCGCGCTAACCAATTGCGCCACAGAGACTGTTTGTAGCTCCATTTTTATTTTGAAATAATAATTTAAATAATATTTTAAATAATATTTAATAATTTGGGACTCAAACCAAAAACCTTTGACATGCCTAGAAGTCCAATACTATCCTTTGCAACACAGAGCTCCAAGCTTTAATGCCATTTAAATACAACGTCCCTGGGTGGGCTTGAACCACCATCCTCTCGGTTAACAGCCGAGCGCGCTAACCAATTGCGCCACAGAGACTGTTTGTAGCTCCATTTTTATTTTGAAATAATAATTTAAATAATATTTTAAATAATATTTAACTAATTTGGGACTCAAACCAAAAACCTTTGACATGCCTAGAAGTCCAATACTATCCTTTGCAACACAGAGCTCCAAGCTTTAATGCCATTTAAATGCAACGTCCCTGGGTGGGCTTGAACCACCATCCTCTCGGTTAACAGCCGAGCGCGCTAACCAATTGCGCCACAGAGACTGTTAGTCACTGCATTTGTATTTTTAAATAATAATTTAAATAACAATTTAACTAATAATTTGGGACTCAAACCAAAAACCTTTGACATGCCTAGAAGTCCAATACTATCCTTTGCAACACAGAGCTCCAAGCTTTAATGCCATTTAAATGCAACGTCCCTGGGTGGGCTTGAACCACCATCCTCTCGGTTAACAGCCGAGCGCGCTAACCAATTGCGCCACAGAGACTGTTTGTAGCTCCATTTTTATTTTGAAATAATAATTTAAATAATATTTTAAATAATATTTAACTAATAATTTGGGACTCAAACCAAAAACCTTTGACATGCCTAGAAGTCCAATACTATCCTTTGCAACACAGAGCTCCAAGCTTTAATGCCATTTAAATGCAACGTCCCTGGGTGGGCTTGAACCACCATCCTCTCGGTTAACAGCCGAGCGCGCTAACCAATTGCTCCACAGAGACTGTTTGTAGCTCCATTTTTATTTTGAAATAATAATTTAAATAATATTTAATAATTTGGGACTCAAACCAAAAACCTTTGACATGCCTAGAAGTCCAATACTATCCTTTGCAACACAGAGCTCCAAGCTTTAATGCCATTTAAATGCAATGTCCCTGGGTGGGCTTGAACCACCATCCTCTCGGTTAACAGCCGAGCACGCTAACCAATTGCGCCACAGAGACTGTTAGTCACTGCATTTGTATTTTTAAATAATAATTTAAATAACAATTTAACTAATAATTTGGGACTCAAACCAAAAACCTTTGACATGCCTAGAAGTCCAATACTATCCTTTGCAACACAGAGCTCCAAGCTTTAATGCCATTTAAATGCAACGTCCCTGGGTGGGCTTGAACCACCATCCTCTCGGTTAACAGCCGAGCGCGCTAACCAATTGCGCCACAGAGACTGTTTGTAGCTCCATTTTTATTTTGAAATAATAATTTAAATAATATTTTAAATAATATTTAACTAATTTGGGACTCAAACCAAAAACCTTTGACATGCCTAGAAGTCCAATACTATCCTTTGCAACACAGAGCTCCAAGCTTTAATGCCATTTAAATGCAACGTCCCTGGGTGGGCTTGAACCACCATCCTCTCGGTTAACAGCCGAGCGCGCTAACCAATTGCGCCACAGAGACTGTTAGTCACTGCATTTATATTTTTAAATAATAATTTAAATAATATTTTAAATAATATTTAACTAATAATTTGGGACTCAAACCAAAAACCTTTGACATGCCTAGAAGTCCAATACTATCCTTTGCAACACAGAGCTCCAAGCTTTAATGCCATTTAAATGCAACGTCCCTGGGTGGGCTTGAACCACAATCCTCTCGGTTAACAGCCGAGCGCGCTAACCAATTGCGCCACAGAGACTGTTAGTCGCTGCATTTGTATTTTTAAATAATAATTTAAATAATAATTTAAATAATATTTAACTAATAATTTGGGACTCAAACCAAAAACCTTTGACATGCCTAGAAGTCCAATACTATCCTTTGCAACACAGAGCTCCAAGCTTTAATGCCATTTAAATGCAACGTCCCTGGGTGGGCTTGAACCACCATCCTCTCGGTTAACAGCCGAGCGCGCTAACCAATTGCGCCACAGAGACGGTTTGTAGCTCCATTTTTATTTTGAAATAATAATTTAAATAATATTTTAAATAATATTTAACTAATTTGGGACTCAAACCAAAAACCTTTGACATGCCTAGAAGTCCAATACTATCCTTTGCAACACAGAGCTCCAAGCTTTAATGCCATTTAAATGCAACGTCCCTGGGTGGGCTTGAACCACCATCCTCTCGGTTAACAGCCGAGCGCGCTAACCAATTGCGCCACAGAGACTGTCAGTCACTGCATTTGTATTTTTAAATAATAATTTAAATAAAAATGTAACTAATAATTTGGGACTCAAACCAAAAACCTTTGACATGCCTAGAAGTCCAATACTATCCTTTGCAACACAGAGCTCCAAGCTTTAATGCCATTTAAATGCAACGTCCCTGGGTGGGCTTGAACCAACATCCTCTCGGTTAACAGCCGAGCGCGCTAACCAATTGCGCCACAGAGACTGTTTGTAGCTCCATTTTTATTTTGAAATAATAATTTAAATAATATTTAACTAACTTGGGACTCAAACCAAAAACCTTTGACATGCCTAGAAGTCCAATACTATCCTTTGCAACACAGAGCTCCAAGCTTTAATGCCATTTAAATGCAACGTCCCTGGGTGGGCTTGAACCACCATCCTCTCGGTTAACAGCCGAGCGCGCTAAGCAATTGCGCCACAGAGACTGTTTGTAGCTCCATTTTTATTTTGAAATAATAATTTAAATAATATTTTAAATAATATTTAATAATTTGGGACTCAAACCAAAAACCTTTGACATGCCTAGAAGTCCAATACTATCCTTTGCAACACAGAGCTCCAAGCTTTAATGCCATTTAAATACAACGTCCCTGGGTGGGCTTGAACCACCATCCTCTCGGTTAACAATTGCGCCACAGAGACGGTTTGTAGCTCCATTTTTATTTTGAAATAATAATTTAAATAATATTTTAAATAATATTTAACTAATTTGGGACTCAAACCAAAAACCTTTGACATGCCTAGAAGTCCAATACTATCCTTTGCAACACAGAGCTCCAAGCTTTAATGCCATTTAAATGCAACGTCCCTGGGTGGGCTTGAACCACCATCCTCTCGGTTAACAGCCGAGCGCGCTAACCAATTGCGCCACAGAGACTGTCAGTCACTGCATTTGTATTTTTAAATAATAATTTAAATAAAAATGTAACTAATAATTTGGGACTCAAACCAAAAACCTTTGACATGCCTAGAAGTCCAATACTATCCTTTGCAACACAGAGCTCCAAGCTTTAATGCCATTTAAATGCAACGTCCCTGGGTGGGCTTGAACCAACATCCTCTCGGTTAACAGCCGAGCGCGCTAACCAATTGCGCCACAGAGACTGTTTGTAGCTCCATTTTTATTTTGAAATAATAATTTAAATAATATTTAACTAACTTGGGACTCAAACCAAAAACCTTTGACATGCCTAGAAGTCCAATACTATCCTTTGCAACACAGAGCTCCAAGCTTTAATGCCATTTAAATGCAACGTCCCTGGGTGGGCTTGAACCACCATCCTCTCGGTTAACAGCCGAGCGCGCTAAGCAATTGCGCCACAGAGACTGTTTGTAGCTCCATTTTTATTTTGAAATAATAATTTAAATAATATTTTAAATAATATTTAATAATTTGGGACTCAAACCAAAAACCTTTGACATGCCTAGAAGTCCAATACTATCCTTTGCAACACAGAGCTCCAAGCTTTAATGCCATTTAAATACAACGTCCCTGGGTGGGCTTGAACCACCATCCTCTCGGTTAACAGCCGAGCGCGCTAACCAATTGCGCCACAGAGACTGTTTGTAGCTCCATTTTTATTTTGAAATAATAATTTAAATAATATTTTAAATAATATTTAACTAATTTGGGACTCAAACCAAAAACCTTTGACATGCCTAGAAGTCCAATACTATCCTTTGCAACACAGAGCTCCAAGCTTTAATGCCATTTAAATGCAACGTCCCTGGGTGGGCTTGAACCACCATCCTCTCGGTTAACAGCCGAGCGCGCTAACCAATTGCGCGACAGAGACTGTTAGTCACTGCATTTGTATTTTTAAATAATAATTTAAATAACAATTTAACTAATAATTTGGGACTCAAACCAAAAACCTTTGACATGCCTAGAAGTCCAATACTATCCTTTGCAACACAGAGCTCCAAGCTTTAATGCCATTTAAATGCAACGTCCCTGGGTGGGCTTGAACCACCATCCTCTCGGTTAACAGCCGAGCGCGCTAACCAATTGCGCCACAGAGACTGTTTGTAGCTCCATTTTTATTTTGAAATAATAATTTAAATAATATTTTAAATAATATTTAACTAATAATTTGGGACTCAAACCAAAAACCTTTGACATGCCTAGAAGTCCAATACTATCCTTTGCAACACAGAGCTCCAAGCTTTAATGCCATTTAAATGCAACGTCCCTGGGTGGGCTTGAACCACCATCCTCTCGGTTAACAGCCGAGCGCGATAACCAATTACTCCACAGAGACTGTTTGTAGCTCCATTTTTATTTTGAAATAATAATTTAAATAATATTTAATAATTTGGGACTCAAACCTAAAAACCTTTGACATGCCTAGAAGTCCAATACTATCCTTTGCAACACAGAGCTCCAAGCTTTAATGCCATTTAAATGCAACGTCCCTGGGTGGGCTTGAACCACCATCCTCTCGGTTAACAGCCGAGCGCGCTAACCAATTGCGCCACAGAGACTGTTTGTAGCTCCATTTTTATTTTGAAATAATAATTTAAATAATATTTTAAATAATATTTAACTAATTTGGGACTCAAACCAAAAACCTTTGACATGCCTAGAAGTCCAATACTATCCTTTGCAACACAGAGCTCCAAGCTTTAATGCCATTTAAATGCAACGTCCCTGGGTGGGCTTGAACCACCATCCTCTCGGTTAACAGCCGAGCGCGCTAACCAATTGCGCCACAGAGACTGTTAGTCACTGCATTTGTATTTTTAAATAATAATTTAAATAATATTTTAAATAATATTTAACTAATAATTTGGGACTCAAACCAAAAACCTTTGACATGCCTAGAAGTCCAATACTATCCTTTGCAACACAGAGCTCCAAGCTTTAATGCCATTTAAATGCAACGTCCCTGGGTGGGCTTGAACCACCATCCTCTCGGTTAACAGCCGAGCGCGCTAACCAATTGCGCCACAGAGACTGTTAGTCGCTGCATTTGTATTTTTAAATAATAATTTAAATAATAATTTAACTAATAATATGGGACTCAAACCAAAAACCTTTGACATGCCTAGAAGTCCAATACCATCCTTTGCAACACAGAGCTCCAAGCTTTAATGCCATTTAAATGCAACGTCCCTGGGTGGGCTTGAACCACCATCCTCTCGGTTAACAGCCGAGCGCGCTAACCAATTGCGCCACAGAGACTGTTAGTCGCTGCATTTGTATTTTTAAATAATAATTTAAATAACAATTTAACTAATAATTTGGGACTCAAACAAAAAACCTTTGACATGCCTAGAAGTCCAATACTATCCTTTGCAACACAGAGCTCCAAGCTTTAATGCCATTTAAATGCACAATATTTAAATGCAACGTCCCTGGGTGGGCTTGAACCACCATCCTCTCGGTTAACAGCCGAGCGCGCTAACCAATTGCGCCACAGAGACTGTTAGTAGCTGCATTTGTATTTTTAAATAATAATTTAAATAACAATTTAAATAATATTTAAATAATAATTTGGGACTCAAACAAAATACCTTTGACATGCCTAGAAGTCCAATACTATCCTTTGCAACACAGAGCTCCAAGCTTTAATGCCATTTAAATGCAACGTCCCTGGGTGGGCTTGAACCACCATCCTCTCGGTTAACAGCCGAGCACGCTAACCAATTGCGCCACAGAGACTGTTAGTCACTGCATTTGTATTTTTAAATAATAATTTAAATAACAATTTAACTAATAATTTGGGACTCAAACCAAAAACCTTTGACATGCCTAGAAGTCCAATACTATCCTTTGCAACACAGAGCTCCAAGCTTTAATGCCATTTAAATGCAACGTCCCTGGGTGGGCTTGAACCACCATCCTCTCGGTTAACAGCCGAGCGCGCTAACCAATTGCGCCACAGAGACTGTTTGTAGCTCCATTTTTATTTTGAAATAATAATTTAAATAATATTTTAAATAATATTTAACTAATTTGGGACTCAAACCAAAAACCTTTGACATGCCTAGAAGTCCAATACTATCCTTTGCAACACAGAGCTCCAAGCTTTAATGCCATTTAAATGCAACGTCCCTGGGTGGGCTTGAACCACCATCCTCTCGGTTAACAGCCGAGCGCGCTAACCAATTGCGCCACAGAGACTGTTAGTCACTGCATTTATATTTTTAAATAATAATTTAAATAATATTTTAAATAATATTTAACTAATAATTTGGGACTCAAACCAAAAACCTTTGACATGCCTAGAAGTCCAATACTATCCTTTGCAACACAGAGCTCCAAGCTTTAATGCCATTTAAATACAACGTCCCTGGGTGGGCTTGAACCACCATCCTCTCGGTTAACAGCCGAGCGCGCTAACCAATTGCGCCACAGAGACTGTTTGTAGCTCCATTTTTATTTTGAAATAATAATTTAAATAATATTTTAAATAATATTTAACTAATTTGGGACTCAAACCAAAAACCTTTGACATGCCTAGAAGTCCAATACTATCCTTTGCAACACAGAGCTCCAAGCTTTAATGCCATTTAAATGCAACGTCCCTGGGTGGGCTTGAACCACCATCCTCTCGGTTAACAGCCGAGCGCGCTAACCAATTGCGCGACAGAGACTGTTAGTCACTGCATTTGTATTTTTAAATAATAATTTAAATAACAATTTAACTAATAATTTGGGACTCAAACCAAAAACCTTTGACATGCCTAGAAGTCCAATACTATCCTTTGCAACACAGAGCTCCAAGCTTTAATGCCATTTAAATGCAACGTCCCTGGGTGGGCTTGAACCACCATCCTCTCGGTTAACAGCCGAGCGCGCTAACCAATTGCGCCACAGAGACTGTTTGTAGCTCCATTTTTATTTTGAAATAATAATTTAAATAATATTTTAAATAATATTTAACTAATAATTTGGGACTCAAACCAAAAACCTTTGACATGCCTAGAAGTCCAATACTATCCTTTGCAACACAGAGCTCCAAGCTTTAATGCCATTTAAATGCAACGTCCCTGGGTGGGCTTGAACCACCATCCTCTCGGTTAACAGCCGAGCGCGATAACCAATTACTCCACAGAGACTGTTTGTAGCTCCATTTTTATTTTGAAATAATAATTTAAATAATATTTAATAATTTGGGACTCAAACCTAAAAACCTTTGACATGCCTAGAAGTCCAATACTATCCTTTGCAACACAGAGCTCCAAGCTTTAATGCCATTTAAATGCAACGTCCCTGGGTGGGCTTGAACCACCATCCTCTCGGTTAACAGCCGAGCGCGCTAACCAATTGCGCCACAGAGACTGTTTGTAGCTCCATTTTTATTTTGAAATAATAATTTAAATAATATTTTAAATAATATTTAACTAATTTGGGACTCAAACCAAAAACCTTTGACATGCCTAGAAGTCCAATACTATCCTTTGCAACACAGAGCTCCAAGCTTTAATGCCATTTAAATGCAACGTCCCTGGGTGGGCTTGAACCACCATCCTCTCGGTTAACAGCCGAGCGCGCTAACCAATTGCGCCACAGAGACTGTTAGTCACTGCATTTGTATTTTTAAATAATAATTTAAATAATATTTTAAATAATATTTAACTAATAATTTGGGACTCAAACCAAAAACCTTTGACATGCCTAGAAGTCCAATACTATCCTTTGCAACACAGAGCTCCAAGCTTTAATGCCATTTAAATGCAACGTCCCTGGGTGGGCTTGAACCACCATCCTCTCGGTTAACAGCCGAGCGCGCTAACCAATTGCGCCACAGAGACTGTTAGTCGCTGCATTTGTATTTTTAAATAATAATTTAAATAATAATTTAACTAATAATATGGGACTCAAACCAAAAACCTTTGACATGCCTAGAAGTCCAATACCATCCTTTGCAACACAGAGCTCCAAGCTTTAATGCCATTTAAATGCAACGTCCCTGGGTGGGCTTGAACCACCATCCTCTCGGTTAACAGCCGAGCGCGCTAACCAATTGCGCCACAGAGACTGTTAGTCGCTGCATTTGTATTTTTAAATAATAATTTAAATAACAATTTAACTAATAATTTGGGACTCAAACAAAAAACCTTTGACATGCCTAGAAGTCCAATACTATCCTTTGCAACACAGAGCTCCAAGCTTTAATGCCATTTAAATGCACAATATTTAAATGCAACGTCCCTGGGTGGGCTTGAACCACCATCCTCTCGGTTAACAGCCGAGCGCGCTAACCAATTGCGCCACAGAGACTGTTAGTAGCTGCATTTGTATTTTTAAATAATAATTTAAATAACAATTTAAATAATATTTAAATAATAATTTGGGACTCAAACAAAATACCTTTGACATGCCTAGAAGTCCAATACTATCCTTTGCAACACAGAGCTCCAAGCTTTAATGCCATTTAAATGCAACGTCCCTGGGTGGGCTTGAACCACCATCCTCTCGGTTAACAGCCGAGCGCGCTAACCAATTGCGCCACAGAGACTGTTTGTAGCTCCATTTTTATTTTGAAATAATAATTTAAATAATATTTTAAATAATATTTAATAATTTGGGACTCAAACCAAAAACCTTTGACATGCCTAGAAGTCCAATACTATCCTTTGCAACACAGAGCTCCAAGCTTTAATGCCATTTAAATACAACGTCCCTGGGTGGGCTTGAACCACCATCCTCTCAGTTAACAGCCGAGCGCACTAACCAATTGCGCCACAGAGACTGTTTGTAGCTCCATTTTTATTTTGAAATAATAATTTAAATAATATTTTAAATAATATTTAACTAATTTGGGACTCAAACCAAAAACCTTTGACATGCCTAGAAGTCCAATACTATCCTTTGCAACACAGAGCTCCAAGCTTTAATGCCATTTAAATGCAACGTCCCTGGGTGGGCTTGAACCACCATCCTCTCGGTTAACAGCCGAGCGCGCTAACCAATTGCGCGACAGAGACTGTTAGTCACTGCATTTGTATTTTTAAATAATAATTTAAATAACAATTTAACTAATAATTTGGGACTCAAACCAAAAACCTTTGACATGCCTAGAAGTCCAATACTATCCTTTGCAACACAGAGCTCCAAGCTTTAATGCCATTTAAATGCAACGTCCCTGGGTGGGCTTGAACCACCATCCTCTCGGTTAACAGCCGAGCGCGCTAACCAATTGCGCCACAGAGACTGTTTGTAGCTCCATTTTTATTTTGAAATAATAATTTAAATAATATTTTAAATAATATTTAACTAATAATTTGGGACTCAAACCAAAAACCTTTGACATGCCTAGAAGTCCAATACTATCCTTTGCAACACAGAGCTCCAAGCTTTAATGCCATTTAAATGCAACGTCCCTGGGTGGGCTTGAACCACCATCCTCTCGGTTAACAGCCGAGCGCGCTAACCAATTGCTCCACAGAGACTGTTTGTAGCTCCATTTTTATTTTGAAATAATAATTTAAATAATATTTAATAATTTGGGACTGAAACCTAAAAACCTTTGACATGCCAAGAAGTCCAATACTATCCTTTGCAACACAGAGCTCCAAGCTTTAATGCCATTTAAATGCAACGTCCCTGGGTGGGCTTGAACCACCATCCTCTCGGTTAACAGCCGAGCGCGCTAACCAATTGCGCCACAGAGACTGTTTGTAGCTCCATTTTTATTTTGAAATAATAATTTAAATAATATTTTAAATAATATTTAACTATTTTGGGACTCAAACCAAAAACCTTTGACATGCCTAGAAGTCCAATACTATCCTTTGCAACACAGAGCTCCAAGCTTTAATGCCATTTAAATGCAACGTCCCTGGGTGGGCTTGAACCACCATCCTCTCGGTTAACAGCCGAGCGCGCTGACCAATTGCGCCACAGAGACTGTTAGTCACTGCATTTGTATTTTTAAATAATAATTTAAATAATATTTTAAATAATATTTAACTAATAATTTGGGACTCAAACCAAAAACCTTTGACATGCCTAGAAGTCCAATACTATCCTTTGCAACAAAGAGCTCCAAGCTTTAATGCCATTTAAATGCAACGTCCCTGGGTGGGCTTGAACCACCATCCTCTCGGTTAACAGCCGAGCGCGCTAACCAATTGCGCCACAGAGACTGTTAGTCGCTGCATTTGTATTTTTAAATAATAATTTAAATAATAATTTAACTAATAATATGGGACTCAAACCAAAAACCTTTGACATGCCTAGAAGTCCAATACTATCCTTTGCAACACAGAGCTCCAAGCTTTAATGCCATTTAAATGCAACGTCCCTGGGTGGGCTTGAACCACCATCCTCTCTGTTAACAGCCGAGCGCGCTAACCAATTGCGCCACAGAGACTGTTAGTCGCTGCATTTGTATTTTTAAATAATAATTTAAATAACAATTTAACTAATAATTTGGGACTCAAACAAAAAACCTTTGACATGCCTAGAAGTACAATACTATCCTTTGCAACACAGAGCTCCAAGCTTTAATGCCATTTAAATGCACAATATTTAAATGCAACGTCCCTGGGTGGGCTTGAACCACCATCCTCTCGGTTAACAGCCGAGCGCGCTAACCAATTGCGCCACAGAGACTGTTAGTAGCTGCATTTGTATTTTTAAATAATAATTTAAATAACAATTTAAATAATATTTAAATAATAATTTGGGACTCAAACAAAAAACCTTTGACATGCCTAGAAGTCCAATACTATCCTTTGCAACACAGAGCTCCAAGCTTTAATGCCATTTAAATGCAACGTCCCTGGGTGGGCTTGAACCACCATCCTCTCGGTTAACAGCCGAGCGCGCTAACCAATTGCGCCACAGAGACTGTTTGTAGCTCCATTTTTATTTTGAAATAATAATTTAAATAATATTTTAAATAATATTTAACTAATAATTTGGGACTCAAACCAAAAACCTTTGACATGCCTAGAAGTCCAATACTATCCTTTGCAACACAGAGCTCCAAGCTTTAATGCCATTTAAATGCAACGTCCCTGGGTGGGCTTGAACCACCATCCTCTCGGTTAACAGCCGAGCGCGCTAACCAATTGAGCCACAGAGACTGTTTGTAGCTCCATTTTTATTTTGAAATAATAATTTAAATAATATTTTAAATAATATTTAACTAATTTGGGACTCAAACCAAAAACCTTTGACATGCCTAGAAGTCCAATACTATCCTTTGCAACACAGAGCTCCAAGCTTTAATGCCATTTAAATGCAACGTCCCTGGGTGGGCTTGAACCACCATCCTCTCGGTTAACAGCCGAGCGCGCTAACCAATTGCGCCACAGAGACTGTTAGTCACTGCATTTGTATTTTTAAATAATAATTTAAATAATATTTTAAATAATATTTAACTAATAATTTGGGACTCAAACCAAAAACCTTTGACATGCCTAGAAGTCCAATACTATCCTTTGCAACACAGAGCTCCAAGCTTTAATGACATTTAAATGCAACGTCCCTGGGTGGGCTTGAACCACCATCCTCTCGGTTAACAGCCGAGCGCGCTAACCAATTGCGCCACAGAGACTGTTAGTCGCTGCATTTGTATTTTTAAATAATAATTTAAATAACAATTTAACTAATAATTTGGGGCTCAAACAAAAAACCTTTGACATGCCTAGAAGTCCAATACTATCCTTTGCAACACAGAGCTCCAAGCTTTAATGCCATTTAAATGCACAATATTTAAATGCAACGTCCCTGGGTGGGCTTGAACCACCATCCTCTCGGTTAACATCCGAGCGCGCTAACCAATTGCGCCACAGAGACTGTTAGTAGCTGCATTTGTATTTTTAAATAATAATTTAAATAACAATTTAAATAATATTTAAATAATAATTTGGGACTCAAACAAAAAACCTTTGACATGCCTAGAAGTCCAATACTATCCTTTGCAACACAGAGCTCCAAGCTTTAATGCCATTTAAATGCAACGTCCCTGGGTGGGCTTGAACCACCATCCTCTCGGTTAACAGCCGAGCGCGCTAACCAATTGCGCCACAGAGACTGTTTGTAGCTCCATTTTTATTTTGAAATAATAATTTAAATAATATTTTAAATAATATTTAACTAATAATTTGGGACTCAAACCAAAAACCTTTGACATGCCTAGAAGTCCAATACTATCCTTTGCAACACAGAGCTCCAAGCTTTAATGCCATTTAAATGCAACGTCCCTGGGTGGGCTTGAACCACCATCCTCTCGGTTAACAGCCGAGCGCGCTAACCAATTGAGCCACAGAGACTGTTTGTAGCTCCATTTTTATTTTGAAATAATAATTTAAATAATATTTTAAATAATATTTAACTAATTTGGGACTCAAACCAAAAACCTTTGACATGCCTAGAAGTCCAATACTATCCTTTGCAACACAGAGCTCCAAGCTTTAATGCCATTTAAATGCAACGTCCCTGGGTGGGCTTGAACCACCATCCTCTCGGTTAACAGCCGAGCGCGCTAACGAATTGCGCCACAGAGACTGTTAGTCACTGCATTTATATTTTTAAATAATAATTTAAATAATATTTTAAATAATATTTAACTAATAATTTGGGACTCAAACCAAAAACCTTTGACATGCCTAGAAGTCCAATACTATCCTTTGCAACACAGAGCTCCAAGCTTTAATGCCATTTAAATGCAACGTCCCTGGGTGGGCTTGAACCACCATCCTCTCGGTTAACAGCCGAGCGCGCTAACCAATTGCGCCACAGAGACTGTTAGTCGCTGCATTTGTATTTTTAAATAATAATTTAAATAATAATTTAACTAATAATATGGGACTCAAACCAAAACCCTTTTACATGCCTAGAAGTCCAATACTATCCTTTGCAACACAGAGCTCCAAGCTTTAATGCCATTTAAATGCAACGTCCCTGGGTGGGCTTGAACCACCATCCTCTCGGTTAACAGCCGAGCGCGCTAACCAATTGCGCCACAGAGACTGTTAGTCGCTGCATTTGTATTTTTAAATAATAATTTAAATAACAATTTAACTAATAATTTGGGACTCAAACCAAAAACCTTTGACATGCCTAGAAGTCCAATACTATCCTTTGCAACACAGAGCTCCAAGCTTTAATGCCATTTAAATGCACAATATTTAAATGCAACGTCCCTGGGTGGGCTTGAACCACCATCCTCTCGGTTAACAGCCGAGCGCGCTAACCAATTGCGCCACAGAGACTGTTAGTAGCTGCATTTGTATTTTTAAATAATAATTTAAATAAAATTTTAAATAATATTTAAATAATAATTTGGGACTCAAACAAAAAACCTTTGACATGCCTAGAAGTCCAATACTATCCTTTGCAACACAGAGCTCCAAGCTTTAATGCCATTTAAATGCAACGTCCCTGGGTGGGCTTGAACCACCATCCTCTCGGTTAACAGCCGAGCGCGCTAACCAATTGCGCCACAGAGACTGTTTGTAGCTCCATTTTTATTTTGAAATAATAATTTAAATAATATTTTAAATAATATTTAACTAATTTGGGACTCAAACCAAAAACCTTTGACATGCCTAGAAGTCCAATACTATCCTTTGCAACACAGAGCTCCAAGCTTTAATGCCATTTAAATGCAACGTCCCTGGGTGGGCTTGAACCACCATCCTCTCGGTTAACAGCCGAGCGCGCTAACCAATTGCGCGACAGAGACTGTTAGTCACTGCATTTGTATTTTTAAATAATAATTTAAATAACAATTTAACTAATAATTTGGGACTCAAACCAAAAACCTTTGACATGCCTAGAAGTCCAATAATATCCTTTGCAACACAGAGCTCCAAGCTTTAATGCCATTTAAATGCAACGTCCCTGGGTGGGCTTGAACCACCATCCTCTCGGTTAACAGCCGAGCGCGCTAACCAATTGCGCCACAGAGACTGTTTGTAGCTCCATTTTTATTTTGAAATAATAATTTAAATAATATTTTAAATAATATTTAACTAATAATTTGGGACTCAAACCAAAAACCTTTGACATGCCTAGAAGTCCAATACTATCCTTTGCAACACAGAGCTCCAAGCTTTAATGCCATTTAAATGCAACGTCCCTGGGTGGGCTTGAACCACCATCCTCTCGGTTAACAGCCGAGCGCGCTAACCAATTGCTCCACAGAGACTGTTTGTAGCTCCATTTTTATTTTGAAATAATAATTTAAATAATATTTAATAATTTGGGACTCAAACCTAAAAACCTTTGACATGCCTAGAAGTCCAATACTATCCTTTGCAACACAGAGCTCCAAGCTTTAATGCCATTTAAATGCAACGTCCCTGGGTGGGCTTGAACCACCATCCTCTCGGTTAACAGCCGAGCGCGCTAACCAATTGCGCCACAGAGACTGTTTGTAGCTCCATTTTTATTTTTAAATAATAATTTAAATAATATTTTAAATAATATTTAACTAATTTGGGACTCAAACCAAAAACCTTTGACATGCCTAGAAGTCCAATACTATCCTTTGCAACACAGAGCTCCAAGCTTTAATGCCATTTAAATGCAACGTCCCTGGGTGGGCTTGAACCACCATCCTCTCGGTTAACAGCCGAGCGCGCTAACCAATTGCGCCACAGAGACTGTTAGTCACTGCATTTGTATTTTTAAATAATAATTTAAATAATATTTTAAATAATATTTAACTAATAATTTGGGACTCAAACCAAAAACCTTTGACATGCCTAGAAGTCCAATACTATCCTTTGCAACACAGAGCTCCAAGCTTTAATGCCATTTAAATGCAACGTCCCTGGGTGGGCTTGAACCACCATCCTCTCGGTTAACAGCCGAGCGCGCTAACCAATTGCGCCACAGAGACTGTTAGTCGCTGCATTTGTATTTTTAAATAATAATTTAAATAATAATTTAACTAATAATATGGGACTCAAACCAAAAACCTTTGACATGCCTAGAAGTCCAATACCATCCTTTGCAACACAGAGCTCCAAGCTTTAATGCCATTTAAATGCAACGTCCCTGGGTGGGCTTGAACCACCATCCTCTCGGTTAACAGCCGAGCGCGCTAACCAATTGCGCCACAGAGACTGTTAGTCGCTGCATTTGTATTTTTAAATAATAATTTAAATAACAATTTAACTAATAATTTGGGACTCAAACAAAAAACCTTTGACATGCCTAGAAGTCCAATACTATCCTTTGCAACACAGAGCTCCAAGCTTTAATGCCATTTAAATGCACAATATTTAAATGCAACGTCCCTGGGTGGGCTTGAACCACCATCCTCTCGGTTAACAGCCGAGCGCGCTAACCAATTGCGCCACAGAGACTGTTAGTAGCTGCATTTGTATTTTTAAATAATAATTTAAATAACAATTTAAATAATATTTAAATAATAATTTGGGACTCAAACAAAAAACCTTTGACATGCCTAGAAGTCCAATACTATCCTTTGCAACACAGAGCTCCAAGCTTTAATGCCATTTAAATGCAACGTCCCTGGGTGGGCTTGAACCACCATCCTCTCGGTTAACAGCCGAGCGCGCTAACCAATTGCGCCACAGAGACTGTTTGTAGCTCCATTTTTATTTTGAAATAATAATTTAAATAATATTTTAAATAATATTTAATAATTTGGGACTCAAACCAAAAACCTTTGACATGCCTAGAAGTCCAATACTATCCTTTGCAACACAGAGCTCCAAGCTTTAATGCCATTTAAATACAACGTCCCTGGGTGGGCTTGAACCACCATCCTCTCGGTTAACAGCCGAGCGCGCTAACCAATTGCGCCACAGAGACTGTTTGTAGCTCCATTTTTATTTTGAAATAATAATTTAAATAATATTTTAAATAATATTTAACTAATTTGGGACTCAAACCAAAAACCTTTGACATGCCTAGAAGTCCAATACTATCCTTTGCAACACAGAGCTCCAAGCTTTAATGCCATTTAAATGCAACGTCCCTGGGTGGGCTTGAACCACCATCCTCTCGGTTAACAGCCGAGCGCGCTAACCAATTGCGCGACAGAGACTGTTAGTCACTGCATTTGTATTTTTAAATAATAATTTAAATAACAATTTAACTAATAATTTGGGACTCAAACCAAAAACCTTTGACATGCCTAGAAGTCCAATACTATCCTTTGCAACACAGAGCTCCAAGCTTTAATGCCATTTAAATGCAACGTCCCTGGGTGGGCTTGAACCACCATCCTCTCGGTTAACAGCCGAGCGCGCTAACCAATTGCGCCACAGAGACTGTTTGTAGCTCCATTTTTTTTTTGAAATAATAATTTAAATAATATTTTAAATAATATTTAACTAATTTGGGACTCAAACCAAAAACCTTTGACATGCCTAGAAGTCCAATACTATCCTTTGCAACACAGAGCTCCAAGCTTTAATGCCATTTAAATGCAACGTCCCTGGGTGGGCTTGAACCACCATCCTCTCGGTTAACAGCCGAGCGCGCTAACCAATTGCGCCACAGAGACTGTTAGTCACTGCATTTGTATTTTTAAATAATAATTTAAATAATATTTTAAATAATATTTAACTAATAATTTGGGACTCAAACCAAAAACCTTTGACATGCCTAGAAGTCCAATACTATCCTTTGCAACACAGAGCTCCAAGCTTTAATGCCATTTAAATGCAACGTCCCTGGGTGGGCTTGAACCACCATCCTCTCGGTTAACAGCCGATCGCGCTAACCAATTGCGCCACAGAGACTGTTAGTCGCTGCATTTGTATTTTTAAATAATAATTTAAATAATAATTTAACTAATAATATGGGACTCAAACCAAAAACCTTTGACATGCCTAGAAGTCCAATACTATCCTTTGCAACACAGAGCTCCAAGCTTTAATGCCATTTAAATGCAACGTCCCTGGGTGGGCTTGAACCACCATCCTCTCGGTTAACAGCCGAGCGCGCTAACCAATTGCGCCACAGAGACTGTTAGTCGCTGCATTTGTATTTTTAAATAATAATTTAAATAACAATTTAACTAATAATTTGGGACTCAAACAAAAAACCTTTGACATGCCTAGAAGTCCAATACTATCCTTTGCAACACAGAGCTCCAAGCTTTAATGCCATTTAAATGCACAATATTTAAATGCAACGTCCCTGGGTGGGCTTGAACCACCATCCTCTCGGTTAACAGCCGAGCGCGCTAACCAATTGCGCCACAGAGACTGTTAGTAGCTGCATTTGTATTTTTAAATAATAATTTAAATAACAATTTAAATAATATTTAAATAATAATTTGGGACTCAAACAAAAAACCTTTGACATGCCTAGAAGTCCAATACTATCTTTTGCAACACAGAGCTCCAAGCTTTAATGCCATTTAAATGCAACGTCCCTGGGTGGGCTTGAACCACCATCCTCTCGGTTAACAGCCGAGCGCGCTAACCAATTGCGCCACAGAGACTGTTTGTAGCTCCATTTTTATTTTGAAATAATAATTTAAATAATATTTTAAATAATATTTAACTAATAATTTGGGACTCAAACCAAAAAGCTTTGACATGCCTAGAAGTCCAATACTATCCTTTGCAACACAGAGCTCCAAGCTTTAATGCCATTTAAATGCAACGTCCCTGGGTGGGCTTGAACCACCATCCTCTCGGTTAACAGCCGAGCGCGCTAACCAATTGAGCCACAGAGACTGTTTGTAGCTCCATTTTTATTTTGAAATAATAATTTAAATAATATTTTAAATAATATTTAACTAATTTGGGACTCAAACCAAAAACCTTTGACATGCCTAGAAGTCCAATACTATCCTTTGCAACACAGAGCTCCAAGCTTTAATGGCATTTAAATGCAACGTCCCTGGGTGGGCTTGAACCACCATCCTCTCGGTTAACAGCCGAGCGCGCTAACCAATTGCGCCACAGAGACTGTTAGTCACTGCATTTGTATTTTTAAATAATAATTTAAATAATATTTTAAATAATATTTAACTAATAATTTGGGACTCAAACCAAAAACCTTTGACATGCCTAGAAGTCCAATACTATCCTTTGCAACACAGAGCTCCAAGCTTTAATGCCATTTAAATGCAACGTCCCTGGGTGGGCTTGAACCACCATCCTCTCGGTTAACAGCCGAGCGCGCTAACCAATTGCGCCACAGAGACTGTTAGTCGCTGCATTTGTATTTTTAAATAATAATTTAAATAATAATTTAACTAATAATATGGGACTCAAACCAAAAACCTTTGACATGCCTAGAAGTCCAATACTATCCTTTGCAACACAGAGCTCCAAGCTTTAATGCCATTTAAATGCAACGTCCCTGGGTGGGCTTGAACCACCATCCTCTCGGTTAACAGCCGAGCGCGCTAACCAATTGCGCCACAGAGACTGTTAGTCGCTGCATTTGTATTTTTAAATAATAATTTAAATAACAATTTAACTAATAATTTGGGACTCAAACAAAAAACATTTGACATGCCTAGAAGTCCAATACTATCCTTTGCAACACAGAGCTCCAAGCTTTAATGCCATTTAAATGCACAATATTTAAATGCAACGTCCCTGGATGGGCTTGAACCACCATCCTCTCGGTTAACAGCCGAGCGCGCTAACCAATTGCGCCACAGAGACTGTTAGTAGCTGCATTTGTATTTTTAAATAATAATTTAAATAAAAATTTAAATAATATTTAAATAATAATTTGGGACTCAAACAAAAAACCTTTGACATGCCTAGAAGTCCAATACTATCCTTTGCAACACAGAGCTCCAAGCTTTAATGCCATTTAAATGCAACGTCCCTGGGTGGGCTTGAACCACCATCCTCTCGGTTAACAGCCGAGCGCGCTAACCAATTGCGCCACAGAGACTGTTTGTAGCTCCATTTTTATTTTGAAATAATAATTTAAATAATATTTTAAATAATATTTAACTAATAATTTGGGACTCAAACCAAAAACCTTTGACATGCCTAGAAGTCCAATACTATCCTTTGCAACACAGAGCTCCAAGCTTTAATGCCATTTAAATGCAACGTCCCTGGGTGGGCTTGAACCACCATCCTCTCGGTTAACAGCCGAGCGCGCTAACCAATTGCGCCACAGAGACTGTTTGTAGCTACATTTTTATTTTGAAATAATAATTTAAATAATATTTTAAATAATATTTAACTAATTTGGGACTCAAACCAAAAACCTTTGACATGCCTAGAAGTCCAATACTATCCTTTGCAACACAGAGCTCCAAGCTTTAATGCCATTTAAATGCAACGTCCCTGGGTGGGCTTGAACCACCATCCTCTCGGTTAACAGCCGAGCGCGCTAACCAATTGCGCCACAGAGACTGTCAGTCACTGCATTTGTATTTTTAAATAATAATTTAAATAAAAATGTAACTAATAATTTGGGACTCAAACCAAAAACCTTTGACATGCCTAGAAGTCCAATACTATCCTTTGCAACACAGAGCTCCAAGCTTTAATGCCATTTAAATGCAACGTCCCTGGGTGGGCTTGAACCACCATCCTCTCGGTTAACAGCCGAGCGCGCTAACCAATTGCGCCACAGAGACTGTTTGTAGCTCCATTTTTATTTTGAAATAATAATTTAAATAATATTTAACTAACTTGGGACTCAAACCAAAAACCTTTGACATGCCTAGAAGTCCAATACTATCCTTTGCAACACAGAGCTCCAAGCTTTAATGCCATTTAAATGCAACGTCCCTGGGTGGGCTTGAACCACCATCCTCTCGGTTAACAGCCGAGCGCGCTAACCAATTGCGCCACAGAGACTGTTTGTAGCTCCATTTTTATTTTGAAATAATAATTTAAATAATATTTTAAATAATATTTAACTAATAATTTGGGACTCAAACCAAAAACCTTTGACATGCCTAGAAATCCAATACTATCCTTTGCAACACAGAGCTCCAAGCTTTAATGCCATTTAAATGCAACATCCCTGGGTGGGCTTGAACCACCATCCTCTCCGTTAACAGCCGAGCGCGCTAACCAATTGCGCCACAGAGACTGTTTGTAGCTCCATTTTTATTTTGAAATAATAATTTAAATAATATTTTAAATAATATTTAATACTTTGGGACTCAAACCAAAAACCTTTGACATGCCTAGAAGTCCAATACTATCCTTTGCAACAAAGAGCTCCAAGCTTTAATGCCATTTAAATACAACGTCCCTGGGTGGGCTTGAACCACCATCCTCTCGGTTAACAGCCGAGCGCGCTAACCAATTGCGCCACAGAGACTGTTTGTAGCTCCATTTTTATTTTGAAATAATAATTTAAATAATATTTTAAATAATATTTAACTAATTTGGGACTCAAACCAAAAACCTTTGACATGCCTAGAAATCCAATACTATCCTTTGCAACACAGAGCTCCAAGCTTTAATGCCATTTAAATGCAACGTCCCTGGGTGGGCTTGAACCACCATCCTCTCGGTTAACAGCCGAGCGCGCTAACCAATTGCGCCACAGAGACTGTTAGTCACTGCATTTGTATTTTTAAATAATAATTTAAATAACAATTTAACTAATAATTTGGGACTCAAACCAAAAACCTTTGACATGCCTAGAAGTCCAATACTATCCTTTGCAACACAGAGCTCCAAGCTTTAATGCCATTTAAATGCAACGTCCCTGGGTGGGCTTGAACCACCATCCTCTCGGTTAACAGCCGAGCGCGCTAACCAATTGCGCCACAGAGACTGTTTGTAGCTCCATTTTTATTTTGAAATAATAATTTAAATAATAATTTAAATAATATTTAACTAATAATTTGGGACTCAAACCAAAAACCTTTGACATGCCTAGAAGTCCAATACTATCCTTTGCAACACAGAGCTCCAAGCTTTAATGCCATTTAAATGCAACGTCCCTGGGTGGGCTTGAACCACCATCCTCTCGGTTAACAGCCGAGCGCGCTAACCAATTGCGCCACAGAGACTGTTTGTAGCTACATTTTTATTTTGAAATAATAATTTAAATAATATTTTAAATAATATTTAACTAATTTGGGACTCAAACCAAAAACCTTTGACATGCCTAGAAGTCCAATACTATCCTTTGCAACACAGAGCTCCAAGCTTTAATGCCATTTAAATGCAACGTCCCTGGGTGGGCTTGAACCACCATCCTCTCGGTTAACAGCCGAGCGCGCTAACCAATTGCGCCACAGAGACTGTCAGTCACTGCATTTGTATTTTTAAATAATAATTTAAATAAAAATTTAACTAATAATTTGGGACTCAAACCAAAAACCTTTGACATGCCTAGAAGTCCAATACTATCCTTTGCAACACAGAGCTCCAAGCTTTAATGCCATTTAAATGCAACGTCCCTGGGTGGGCTTGAACCACCATCCTCTCGGTTAACAGCCGAGCGCGCTAACCAATTGCGCCACAGAGACTGTTTGTAGCTCCATTTTTATTTTGAAATAATAATTTAAATAATATTTAACTAACTTGGGACTCAAACCAAAAACCTTTGACATGCCTAGAAGTCCAATACTATCCTTTGCAACACAGAGCTCCAAGCTTTAATGCCATTTAAATGCAACGTCCCTGGGTGGGCTTGAACCACCATCCTCTCGGTTAACAGCCGAGCGCGCTAACCAATTGCGCCACAGAGACTGTTTCTAGCTCCATTTTTATTTTGAAATAATAATTTAAATAATATTTTAAATAATATTTAACTAATAATTTGGGACTCAAACCAAAAACCTTTGACATGCCTAGAAATCCAATACTATCCTTTGCAACACAGAGCTCCAAGCTTTAATGCCATTTAAATGGAACGTCCCTGGGTGGGCTTGAACCACCATCCTCTCGGTTAACAGCCGAGCGCGCTAACCAATTGCGCCACAGAGACTGTTTGTAGCTCCATTTTTATTTTGAAATAATAATTTAAATAATATTTTAAATAATATTTAATAATTTGGGACTCAAACCAAAAACCTTTGACATGCCTAGAAGTCCAATACTATCCTTTGCAACAAAGAGCTCCAAGCTTTAATGCCATTTAAATACAACGTCGCTGGGTGGGCTTGAACCACCATCCTCTCGGTTAACAGCCGAGCGCGCTAACCAATTGCGCCACAGAGACTGTTAGTAGCTGCATTTGTATTTTTAAATAATAATTTAAATAAAAAATTAAATAATATTTAACTAATAATTTGGGACTCAAACAAAAAACCTTTGACATGCCTAGAAGTCCAATACTATCCTTTGCAACACAGAGCTCCAAGCTTTAATGCCATTTAAATGCACAATATTTAAATGCAACGTCCCTGGGTGGGCTTGAACCACCATCCTCTCGGTTAACAGCCGAGCGCGCTAACCAATTGCGCCACAGAGACTGTTAGTAGCTGCATTTGTATTTTTAAATAATAATTTAAATAAAAAATTAAATAATATTTAAATAATAATTTGGGACTCAAACAAAAAACCTTTGACATGCCTAGAAGTCCAATACTATCCTTTGCAACACAGAGCTCCAAGCTTTAATGCCATTTAAATGCAACGTCCCTGGGTGGGCTTGAACCACCATCCTCTCGGTTAACAGCCGAGCGCGCTAACCAATTGCGCCACAGAGACTGTTTGTAGCTCCATTTTTATTTTGAAATAATAATTTAAATAATATTTTAAATAATATTTAACTAATAATTTGGGACTCAAACCAAAAACCTTTGACATGCCTAGAAGTCCAATACTATCCTTTGCAACACAGAGCTCCAAGCTTTAATGCCATTTAAATGCAACGTCCCTGGGTGGGCTTGAACCACCATCCTCTCGGTTAACAGCCGAGCGCGCTAACCAATTGCTCCACAGAGACTGTTTGTAGCTCCATTTTTATTTTGAAATAATAATTTAAATAATATTTAATAATTTGGGACTCAAACCTAAAAACCTTTGACATGCCTAGAAGTCCAATACTATCCTTTGCAACACAGAGCTCCAAGCTTTAATGCCATTTAAATGCAACGTCCCTGGGTGGGCTTGAACCACCATCCTCTCGGTTAACAGCCGAGCGCGCTAACCAATTGCGCCACAGAGACTGTTTGTAGCTCCATTTTTATTTTTAAATAATAATTTAAATAATATTTTAAATAATATTTAACTAATTTGGGACTCAAACCAAAAACCTTTGACATGCCTAGAAGTCCAATACTATCCTTTGCAACACAGAGCTCCAAGCTTTAATGCCATTTAAATGCAACGTCCCTGGGTGGGCTTGAACCACCATCCTCTCGGTTAACAGCCGAGCGCGCTAACCAATTGCGCCACAGAGACTGTTAGTCACTGCATTTGTATTTTTAAATAATAATTTAAATAATATTTTAAATAATATTTAACTAATAATTTGGGACTCAAACCAAAAACCTTTGACATGCCTAGAAGTCCAATACTATCCTTTGCAACACAGAGCTCCAAGCTTTAATGCCATTTAAATGCAACGTCCCTGGGTGGGCTTGAACCACCATCCTCTCGGTTAACAGCCGAGCGCGCTAACCAATTGCGCCACAGAGACTGATAGTCGCTGCATTTGTATTTTTAAATAATAATTTAAATAATAATTTAACTAATAATATGGGACTCAAACCAAAAACCTTTGACATGCCTAGAAGTCCAATACCATCCTTTGCAACACAGAGCTCCAAGCTTTAATGCCATTTAAATGCAACGTCCCTGGGTGGGCTTGAACCACCATCCTCTCGGTTAACAGCCGAGCGCGCTAACCAATTGCGCCACAGAGACTGTTAGTCGCTGCATTTGTATTTTTAAATAATAATTTAAATAACAATTTAACTAATAATTTGGGACTCAAACAAAAAACCTTTGACATGCCTAGAAGTCCAATACTATCCTTTGCAACACAGAGCTCCAAGCTTTAATGCCATTTAAATGCACAATATTTAAATGCAACGTCCCTGGGTGGGCTTGAACCACCATCCTCTCGGTTAACAGCCGAGCGCGCTAACCAATTGCTCCACAGAGACTGTTAGTAGCTGCATTTGTATTTTTAAATAATAATTTAAATAACAATTTAAATAATATTTAAATAATAATTTGGGACTCAAACAAAAAACCTTTGACATGCCTAGAAGTCCAATACTATCCTTTGCAACACAGAGCTCCAAGCTTTAATGCCATTTAAATGCAACGTCCCTGGGTGGGCTTGAACCACCATCCTCTCGGTTAACAGCCGAGCGCGCTAACCAATTGCGCCACAGAGACTGTTTGTAGCTCCATTTTTATTTTGAAATAATAATTTAAATAATATTTTAAATAATATTTAATAATTTGGGACTCAAACCAAAAACCTTTGACATGCCTAGAAGTCCAATACTATCCTTTGCAACACAGAGCTCCAAGCTTTAATGCCATTTAAATACAACGTCCCTGGGTGGGCTTGAACCACCATCCTCTCGGTTAACAGCCGAGCGCGCTAACCAATTGCGCCACAGAGACTGTTTGTAGCTCCATTTTTATTTTGAAATAATAATTTAAATAATATTTTAAATAATATTTAACTAATTTGGGACTCAAACCAAAAACCTTTGACATGCCTAGAAGTCCAATACTATCCTTTGCAACACAGAGCTCCAAGCTTTAATGCCATTTAAATGCAACGTCCCTGGGTGGGCTTGAACCACCATCCTCTCGGTTAACAGCCGAGCGCGCTAACCAATTGCGCCACAGAGACTGTTAGTCGCTGCATTTGTATTTTTAAATAATAATTTAAATAATAATTTAACTAATAATATGGGACTCAAACCAAAAACCTTTGACATGCCTAGAAGTCCAATACCATCCTTTGCAACACAGAGCTCCAAGCTTTAATGCCATTTAAATGCAACGTCCCTGGGTGGGCTTGAACCACCATCCTCTCGGTTAACAGCCGAGCGCGCTAACCAATTGCTCCACAGAGACTGTTAGTCGCTGCATTTGTATTTTTAAATAATAATTTAAATAACAATTTAACTAATAATTTGGGACTCAAACAAAAAACCTTTGACATGCCTAGAAGTCCAATACTATCCTTTGCAACACAGAGCTCCAAGCTTTAATGCCATTTAAATGCACAATATTTAAATGCAACGTCCCTGGGTGGGCTTGAACCACCATCCTCTCGGTTAACAGCCGAGCGCGCTAACCAATTGCGCCACAGAGACTGTTAGTAGCTGCATTTGTATTTTTAAATAATAATTTAAATAACAATTTAAATAATATTTAAATAATAATTTGGGACTCAAACAAAAAACCTTTGACATGCCTAGAAGTCCAATACTATCCTTTGACACACAGAGCTCCAAGCTTTAATGCCATTTAAATGCAACGTCCCTGGGTGGGCTTGAACCACCATCCTCTCGGTTAACAGCCGAGCGCGCTAACCAATTGCGCCACAGAGACTGTTTGTAGCTCCATTTTTATTTTGAAATAATAATTTAAATAATATTTTAAATAATATTTAATAATTTGGGACTCAAACCAAAAACCTTTGACATGCCTAGAAGTCCAATACTATCCTTTGCAACACAGAGCTCCAAGCTTTAATGCCATTTAAATACAACGTCCCTGGGTGGGCTTGAACCACCATCCTCTCGGTTAACAGCCGAGCGCGCTAACCAATTGCGCCACAGAGACTGTTTGTAGCTCCATTTTTATTTTGAAATAATAATTTAAATAATATTTTAAATAATATTTAACTAATTTGGGACTCAAACCAAAAACCTTTGACATGCCTAGAAGTCCAATACTATCCTTTGCAACACAGAGCTCCAAGCTTTAATGCCATTTAAATGCAACGTCCCTGGGTGGGCTTGAACCACCATCCTCTCGGTTAACAGCCGAGCGCGCTAACCAATTGCGCGACAGAGACTGTTAGTCACTGCATTTGTATTTTTAAATAATAATTTAAATAACAATTTAACTAATAATTTGGGACTCAAACCAAAAACCTTTGACATGCCTAGAAGTCCAATACTATCCTTTGCAACACAGAGCTCCAAGCTTTAATGCCATTTAAATGCAACGTCCCTGGGTGGGCTTGAACCACCATCCTCTCGGTTAACAGCCGAGCGCGCTAACCAATTGCGCCACAGAGACTGTTTGTAGCTCCATTTTTATTTTGAAATAATAATTTAAATAATATTTTAAATAATATTTAACTAATTTGGGACTCAAACCAAAAACCTTTGACATGCCTAGAAGTCCAATACTATCCTTTGCAACACAGAGCTCCAAGCTTTAATGCCATTTAAATGCAACGTCCCTGGGTGGGCTTGAACCACCATCCTCTCGGTTAACAGCCGAGCGCGCTAACCAATTGCGCCACAGAGACTGTTAGTCGCTGCATTTGTATTTTTAAATAATAATTTAAATAACAATTTAACTAATAATTTGGGACTCAAACAAAAAACCTTTGACATGCCTAGAAGTCCAATACTATCCTTTGCAACACAGAGCTCCAAGCTTTAATGCCATTTAAATGCACAATATTTAAATGCAACGTCCCTGGGTGGGCTTGAACCACCATCCTCTCGGTTAACAGGCGAGCGCGCTAACCAATTGCGCCACAGAGACTGTTAGTAGCTGCATTTGTATTTTTAAATAATAATTTAAATAACAATTTAAATAATATTTAAATAATAATTTGGGACTCAAACAAAAAACCTTTGACATGCCTAGAAGTCCAATACTATCCTTTGCAACACAGAGCTCCAAGCTTTAATGCCATTTAAATGCAACGTCCCTGGGTGGGCTTGAACCACCATCCTCTCGGTTAACAGCCGAGCGCGCTAACCAATTGCGCCACAGAGACTGTTTGTAGCTCCATTTTTATTTTGAAATAATAATTTAAATAATATTTTAAATAATATTTAACTAATAATTTGGGACTCAAACCAAAAAGCTTTGACATGCCTAGAAGTCCAATACTATCCTTTGCAACACAGAGCTCCAAGCTTTAATGCCATTTAAATGCAACGTCCCTGGGTGGGCTTGAACCACCATCCTCTCGGTTAACAGCGGAGCGCGCTAACCAATTGAGCCACAGAGACTGTTTGTAGCTCCATTTTTATTTTGAAATAATAATTTAAATAATATTTTAAATAATATTTAACTAATTTGGGACTCAAACCAAAAACCTTTGACATGCCTAGAAGTCCAATACTATCCTTTGCAACACAGAGCTCCAAGCTTTAATGCCATTTAAATGCAACGTCCCTGGGTGGGCTTGAACCACCATCCTCTCGGTTAACAGCCGAGCGCGCTAACCAATTGCGCCACAGAGACTGTTAGTCACTGCATTTGTATTTTTAAATAATAATTTAAATAATATTTTAAATAATATTTAACTAATAATTTGGGACTCAAACCAAAAACCTTTGACATGCCTAGAAGTCCAATACTATCCTTTGCAACACAGAGCTCCAAGCTTTAATGCCATTTAAATGCAACGTCCCTGGGTGGGCTTGAACCACCATCCTCTCGGTTAACAGCCGAGCGCGCTAACCAATTGCGCCACAGAGACTGTTAGTCGCTGCATTTGTATTTTTAAATAATAATTTAAATAATAATTTAACTAATAATATGGGACTCAAACCAAAAACCTTTGACATGCCTAGAAGTCCAATACTATCCTTTGCAACACAGAGCTCCAAGCTTTAATGCCATTTAAATGCAACGTCCCTGGGTGGGCTTGAACCACCATCCTCTCGGTTAACAGCCGAGCGCGCTAACCAATTGCGCCACAGAGACTGTTAGTCGCTGCATTTGTATTTTTAAATAATAATTTAAATAACAATTTAACTAATAATTTGGGACTCAAACAAAAAACCTTTGACATGCCTAGAAGTCCAATACTATCCTTTGCAACACAGAGCTCCAAGCTTTAATGCCATTTAAATGCACAATATTTAAATGCAACGTCCCTGGGTGGGCTTGAACCACCATCCTCTCGGTTAACAGCCGAGCGCGCTAACCAATTGCGCCACAGAGACTGTTAGTAGCTGCATTTGTATTTTTAAATAATAATTTAAATAAAAATTTAAATAATATTTAAATAATAATTTGGGACTCAAACAAAAAACCTTTGACATGCCTAGAAGTCCAATACTATCCTTTGCAACACAGAGCTCCAAGCTTTAATGCCATTTAAATGCAACGTCCCTGGGTGGGCTTGAACCACCATCCTCTCGGTTAACAGCCGAGCGCGCTAACCAATTGCGCCACAGAGACTGTTTGTAGCTCCATTTTTATTTTGAAATAATAATTTAAATAATAATTTAAATAATATTTAACTAATAATTTGGGACTCAAACCAAAAACCTTTGACATGCCTAGAAGTCCAATACTATCCTTTGCAACACAGAGCTCCAAGCTTTAATGCCATTTAAATGCAACGTCCCTGGGTGGGCTTGAACCACCATCCTCTCGGTTAACAGCCGAGCGCGCTAACCAATTGCGCCACAGAGACTGTTTGTAGCTCCATTTTTATTTTGAAATAATAATTTAAATAATATTTTAAATAATATTTAACTAATTTGGGACTCAAACCAAAAACCTTTGACATGCCTAGAAGTCCAATACTATCCTTTGCAACACAGAGCTCCAAGCTTTAATGCCATTTAAATGCAACGTCCCTGGGTGGGCTTGAACCACCATCCTCTCGGTTAACAGCCGAGCGCGCTAACCAATTGCGCCACAGAGACTGTCAGTCACTGCATTTGTATTTTTAAATAATAATTTAAATAAAAATTTAACTAATAATTTGGGACTCAAACCAAAAACCTTTGACATGCCTAGAAGTCCAATACTATCCTTTGCAACACAGAGCTCCAAGCTTTAATGCCATTTAAATGCAACGTCCCTGGGTGGGCTTGAACCACCATCCTCTCGGTTAACAGCCGAGCGCGCTAACCAATTGCGCCACAGAGACTGTTTGTAGCTCCATTTTTATTTTGAAATAATAATTTAAATAATATTTAACTAACTTGGGACTCAAACCAAAAACCTTTGACATGCCTAGAAGTCCAATACTATCCTTTGCAACACAGAGCTCCAAGCTTTAATGCCATTTAAATGCAACGTCCCTGGGTGGGCTTGAACCACCATCCTCTCGGTTAACAGCCGAGCGCGCTAACCAATTGCGCCACAGAGACTGTTTCTAGCTCCATTTTTATTTTGAAATAATAATTTAAATAATATTTTAAATAATATTTAACTAATAATTTGGGACTCAAACCAAAAACCTTTGACATGCCTAGAAATCCAATACTATCCTTTGCAACACAGAGCTCCAAGCTTTAATGCCATTTAAATGGAACGTCCCTGGGTGGGCTTGAACCACCATCCTCTCGGTTAACAGCCGAGCGCGCTAACCAATTGCGCCACAGAGACTGTTTGTAGCTCCATTTTTATTTTGAAATAATAATTTAAATAATATTTTAAATAATATTTAATAATTTGGGACTCAAACCAAAAACCTTTGACATGCCTAGAAGTCCAATACTATCCTTTGCAACAAAGAGCTCCAAGCTTTAATGCCATTTAAATACAACGTCCCTGGGTGGGCTTGAACCACCATCCTCTCGGTTAACAGCCGAGCGCGCTAACCAATTGCGCCACAGAGACTGTTTGTAGCTCCATTTTTATTTTGAAATAATAATTTAAATAATATTTTAAATAATATTTAACTAATTTGGGACTCAAACCAAAAACCTTTGACATGCCTAGAAATCCAATACTATCCTTTGCAACACAGAGCTCCAAGCTTTAATGCCATTTAAATGCAACGTCCCTGGGTGGGCTTGAACCACCATCCTCTCGGTTAACAGCCGAGCGCGCTAACCAATTGCGCCACAGAGACTGTTAGTCACTGCATTTGTATTTTTAAATAATAATTTAAATAACAATTTAACTAATAATTTGGGACTCAAACCAAAAACCTTTGACATGCCTAGAAGTCCAATACTATCCTTTGCAACACAGAGCTCCAAGCTTTAATGCCATTTAAATGCAACGTCCCTGGGTGGGCTTGAACCACCATCCTCTCGGTTAACAGCCGAGCGCGCTAACCAATTGCGCCACAGAGACTGTTTGTAGCTCCATTTTCATTTTGAAATAATAATTTAAATAATAATTTAAATAATATTTAACTAATAATTTGGGACTCAAACCAAAAACCTTTGACATGCCTAGAAGTCCAATACTATCCTTTGCAACACAGAGCTCCAAGCTTTAATGCCATTTAAATGCAACGTCCCTGGGTGGGCTTGAACCACCATCCTCTCGGTTAACAGCCGAGCGCGCTAACCAATTACGCCACAGAGACTGTTAGTCGCTGCATTTGTATTTTTAAATAATAATTTAAATAATAATTTAACTAATAATATGGGACTCAAACCAAAAACCTTTGACATGCCTAGAAGTCCAATACTATCCTTTGCAACACAGAGCTCCAAGCTTTAATGCCATTTAAATGCAACGTCCCTGGGTGGGCTTGAACCACCATCCTCTCGGTTAACAGCCGAGCGCGCTAACCAATTGCGCCACAGAGACTGTTAGTCGCTGCATTTGTATTTTTAAATAATAATTTAAATAACAATTTAACTAATAATTTGGGACTCAAACAAAAAACCTTTGACATGCCTAGAAGTCCAATACTATCCTTTGCAACACAGAGCTCCAAGCTTTAATGCCATTTAAATGCACAATATTTAAATGCAACGTCCCTGGGTGGGCTTGAACCACCATCCTCTCGGTTAACAGCCGAGCGCGCTAACCAATTGCGCCACAGAGACTGTTAGTAGCTGCATTTGTATTTTTAAATAATAATTTAAATAAAAAATTAAATAATATTTAAATAATAATTTGGGACTCAAACAAAAAACCTTTGACATGCCTAGAAGTCCAATACTATCCTTTGCAACACAGAGCTCCAAGCTTTAATGCCATTTAAATGCAACGTCCCTGGGTGGGCTTGAACCACCATACTCTCGGTTAACAGCCGAGCGCGCTAACCAATTGCGCCACAGAGACTGTTTGTAGCTCCATTTTTATTTTGAAATAATAATTTAAATAATATTTTAAATAATATTTAACTAATAATTTGGGACTCAAACCAAAAACCTTTGACATGCCTAGAAGTCCAATACTATCCTTTGCAACACAGAGCTCCAAGCTTTAATGCCATTTAAATGCAACGTCCCTGGGTGGGCTTGAACCACCATCCTCTCGGTTAACAGCCGAGCGCGCTAACCAATTGCTCCACAGAGACTGTTTGTAGCTCCATTTTTATTTTGAAATAATAATTTAAATAATATTTAATAATTTGGGACTCAAACCTAAAAACCTTTGACATGCCTAGAAGTCCAATACTATCCTTTGCAACACAGAGCTCCAAGCTTTAATGCCATTTAAATGCAACGTCCCTGGGTGGGCTTGAACCACCATCCTCTCGGTTAACAGCCGAGCGCGCTAACCAATTGCGCCACAGAGACTGTTTGTAGCTCCATTTTTATTTTTAAATAATAATTTAAATAATATTTTAAATAATATTTAACTAATTTGGGACTCAAACCAAAAACCTTTGACATGCCTAGAAGTCCAATACTATCCTTTGCAACACAGAGCTCCAAGCTTTAATGCCATTTAAATGCAACGTCCCTGGGTGGGCTTGAACCACCATCCTCTCGGTTAACAGCCGAGCGCGCTAACCAATTGCGCCACAGAGACTGTTAGTCACTGCATTTGTATTTTTAAATAATAATTTAAATAATATTTTAAATAATATTTAACTAATAATTTGGGACTCAAACCAAAAACCTTTGACATGCCTAGAAGTCCAATACTATCCTTTGCAACACAGAGCTCCAAGCTTTAATGCCATTTAAATGCAACGTCCCTGGGTGGGCTTGAACCACCATCCTCTCGGTTAACAGCCGAGCGCGCTAACCAATTGCGCCACAGAGACTGTTAGTCGCTGCATTTGTATTTTTAAATAATAATTTAAATAATAATTTAACTAATAATATGGGACTCAAACCAAAAACCTTTGACATGCCTAGAAGTCCAATACCATCCTTTGCAACACAGAGCTCCAAGCTTTAATGCCATTTAAATGCAACGTCCCTGGGTGGGCTTGAACCACCATCCTCTCGGTTAACAGCCGAGCGCGCTAACCAATTGCGCCACAGAGACTGTTAGTCGCTGCATTTGTATTTTTAAATAATAATTTAAATAACAATTTAACTAATAATTTGGGACTCAAACAAAAAACCTTTGACATGCCTAGAAGTCCAATACTATCCTTTGCAACACAGAGCTCCAAGCTTTAATGCCATTTAAATGCACAATATTTAAATGCAACGTCCCTGGGTGGGCTTGAACCACCATCCTCTCGGTTACCAGCCGAGCGCGCTAACCAATTGCGCCACAGAGACTGTTAGTAGCTGCATTTGTATTTTTAAATAATAATTTAAATAACAATTTAAATAATATTTAAATAATAATTTGGGACTCAAACAAAAAACCTTTGACATGCCTAGAAGTCCAATACTATCCTTTGCAACACAGAGCTCCAAGCTTTAATGCCATTTAAATGCAACGTCCCTGGGTGGGCTTGAACCACCATCCTCTCGGTTAACAGCCGAGCGCGCTAACCAATTGTGCCACAGAGACTGTTTGTAGCTCCATTTTTATTTTGAAATAATAATTTAAATAATATTTTAAATAATATTTAATAATTTGGGACTCAAACCAAAAACCTTTGACATGCCTAGAAGTCCAATACTATCCTTTGCAACACAGAGCTCCAAGCTTTAATGCCATTTAAATACAACGTCCCTGGGTGGGCTTGAACCACCATCCTCTCGGTTAACAGCCGAGCGCGCTAACCAATTGCGCCACAGAGACTGTTTATAGCTCCATTTTTATTTTGAAATAATAATTTAAATAATATTTTAAATAATATTTAACTAATTTGGGACTCAAACCAAAAACCTTTGACACGCCTAGAAGTCCAATACTATCCTTTGCAACACAGAGCTCCAAGCTTTAATGCCATTTAAATGCAACGTCCCTGGGTGGGCTTGAACCACCATCCTCTCGGTTAACAGCCGAGCGCGCTAACCAATTGCGCGACAGAGACTGTTAGTCACTGCATTTGTATTTTTAAATAATAATTTAAATAACAATTTAACTAATAATTTGGGACTCAAACCAAAAACCTTTGACATGCCTAGAAGTCCAATACTATCCTTTGCAACACTGAGCTCCAAGCTTTAATGCCATTTAAATGCAACGTCCCTGGGTGGGCTTGAACCACCATCCTCTCGGTTAACAGCCGAGCGCGCTAACCAATTGCGCCACAGAGACTGTTTGTAGCTCCATTTTTATTTTGAAATAATAATTTAAATAATATTTTAAATAATATTTAACTAATTTGGGACTCAAACCAAAAACCTTTGACATGCCTAGAAGTCCAATACTATCCTTTGCAACACAGAGCTCCAAGCTTTAATGCCATTTAAATGCAACGTCCCTGGGTGGGCTTGAACCACCATCCTCTCGGTTAACAGCCGAGCGCGCTAACCAATTGCGCCACAGAGACTGTTAGTCACTGCATTTGTATTTTTAAATAATAATTTAAATAATATTTTAAATAATATTTAACTAATAATTTGGGACTCAAACCAAAAACCTTTGACATGCCTAGAAGTCCAATACTATCCTTTGCAACACAGAGCTCCAAGCTTTAATGCCATTTAAATGCAACGTCCCTGGGTGGGCTTGAACCACCATCCTCTCGGTTAACAGCCGAGCGCGCTAACCAATTGCGCCACAGAGACTGTTAGTCGCTGCATTTGTATTTTTAAATAATAATTTAAATAATAATTTAACTAATAATTTGGGACTCAAACAAAAAACCTTTGACATGCCTAGAAGTCCAATACTATCCTTTGCAACACAGAGCTCCAAGCTTTAATGCCATTTAAATGCACAATATTTAAATGCAACGTCCCTGGGTGGGCTTGAACCACCATCCTCTCGGTTAACAGCCGAGCGCGCTAACCAATTGCGCCACAGAGACTGTTAGTCGCTGCATTTGTATTTTTAAATAATAATTTAAATAATAATTTAACTAATAATATGGGACTCAAACCAAAAACCTTTGACATGCCTAGAAGTCCAATACTATCCTTTGCAACACAGAGCTCCAAGCTTTAATGCCATTTAAATGCAACGTCCCTGGGTGGGCTTGAACCACCATCCTCTCGGTTAACAGCCGAGCGCGCTAACCAATTGCGCCACAGAGACTGTTAGTCGCTGCATTTGTATTTTTAAATAATAATTTAAATAACAATTTAACTAATAATTTGGGACTCAAACAAAAAACCTTTGACATGCCTAGAAGTCCAATACTATCCTTTGCAACACAGAGCTCCAAGCTTTAATGCCATTTAAATGCACAATATTTAAATGCAACGTCCCTGGGTGGGCTTGAACCACCATCCTCTCGGTTAACAGCCGAGCGCGCTAACCAATTGCGCCACAGAGACTGTTCGTAGCTCCATTTTTATTTTGAAATAATAATTTAAATAATATTTTAAATAATATTTAACTAATAATTTGGGACTCAAACCAAAAACCTTTGACATGCCTAGAAATCCAATACTATCCTTTGCAACACAGAGCTCCAAGCTTTAATGCCATTTAAATGCAACGTCCCTGGGTGGGCTTGAACCACCATCCTCTCCGTTAACAGCCGAGCACGCTAACCAATTGCGCCACAGAGACTGTTTGTAGCTCCATTTTTATTTTGAAATAATAATTTAAATAATATTTTAAATAATATTTAATACTTTGGGACTCAAACCAAAAACCTTTGACATGCCTAGAAGTCCAATACTATCCTTTGCAACAAAGAGCTCCAAGCTTTAATGCCATTTAAATACAACGTCCCTGGGTGGGCTTGAACCACCATCCTCTCGGTTAACAGCCGAGCGCGCTAACCAATTGCGCCACAGAGACTGTTTGTAGCTCCATTTTTATTTTGAAATAATAATTTAAATAATATTTTAAATAATATTTAACTAATTTGGGACTCAAACCAAAAACCTTTGACATGCCTAGAAATCCAATACTATCCTTTGCAACACAGAGCTCCAAGCTTTAATGCCATTTAAATGCAACGTCCCTGGGTGGGCTTGAACCACCATCCTCTCGGTTAACAGCCGAGCGCGCTAACCAATTGCGCCACAGAGACTGTTAGTCACTGCATTTGTATTTTTAAATAATAATTTAAATAACAATTTAACTAATAATTTGGGACTCAAACCAAAAACCTTTGACATGCCTAGAAGTCCAATACTATCCTTTGCAACACAGAGCTCCAAGCTTTAATGCCATTTAAATGCAACGTCCCTGGGTGGGCTTGAACCACCATCCTCTCGGTTAACAGCCGAGCGCGCTAACCAATTGCGCCACAGAGACTGTTTGTAGCTCCATTTTTATTTTGAAATAATAATTTAAATAATAATTTAAATAATATTTAACTAATAATTTGGGACTCAAACCAAAAACCTTTGACATGCCTAGAAGTCCAATACTATCCTTTGCAACACAGAGCTCCAAGCTTTAATGCCATTTAAATGCAACGTCCCTGGGTGGGCTTGAACCACCATCCTCTCGGTTAACAGCCGAGCGCGCTAACCAATTGCGCCACAGAGACTGTTTGTAGCTACATTTTTATTTTGAAATAATAATTTAAATAATATTTTAAATAATATTTAACTAATTTGGGACTCAAACCAAAAACCTTTGACATGCCTAGAAGTCCAATACTATCCTTTGCAACACAGAGCTCCAAGCTTTAATGCCATTTAAATGCAACGTCCCTGGGTGGGCTTGAACCACCATCCTCTCGGTTAACAGCCGAGCGCGCTAACCAATTGCGCCACAGAGACTGTCAGTCACTGCATTTGTATTTTTAAATAATAATTTAAATAAAAATTTAACTAATAATTTGGGACTCAAACCAAAAACCTTTGACATGCCTAGAAGTCCAATACTATCCTTTGCAACACAGAGCTCCAAGCTTTAATGCCATTTAAATGCAACGTCCCTGGGTGGGCTTGAACCACCATCCTCTCGGTTAACAGCCGAGCGCGCTAACCAATTGCGCCACAGAGACTGTTTGTAGCTCCATTTTTATTTTGAAATAATAATTTAAATAATATTTAACTAACTTAGGACTCAAACCAAAAACCTTTGACATGCCTAGAAGTCCAATACTATCCTTTGCAACACAGAGCTCCAAGCTTTAATGCCATTTAAATGCAACGTCCCTGGGTGGGCTTGAACCACCATCCTCTCGGTTAACAGCCGAGCGCGCTAACCAATTGCGCCACAGAGACTGTTTCTAGCTCCATTTTTATTTTGAAATAATAATTTAAATAATATTTTAAATAATATTTAACTAATAATTTGGGACTCAAACCAAAAACCTTTGACATGCCTAGAAATCCAATACTATCCTTTGCAACACAGAGCTCCAAGCTTTAATGCCATTTAAATGGAACGTCCCTGGGTGGGCTTGAACCACCATCCTCTCGGTTAACAGCCGAGCGCGCTAACCAATTGCGCCACAGAGACTGTTTGTAGCTCCATTTTTATTTTGAAATAATAATTTAAATAATATTTTAAATAATATTTAATAATTTGGGACTCAAACCAAAAACCTTTGACATGCCTAGAAGTCCAATACTATCCTTTGCAACAAAGAGCTCCAAGCTTTAATGCCATTTAAATACAACGTCCCTGGGTGGGCTTGAACCACCATCCTCTCGGTTAACAGCCGAGCGCGCTAACCAATTGCGCCACAGAGACTGTTTGTAGCTCCATTTTTATTTTGAAATAATAATTTAAATAATATTTTAAATAATATTTAACTAATTTGGGACTCAAACCAAAAACCTTTGACATGCCTAGAAATCCAATACTATCCTTTGCAACACAGAGCTCCAAGCTTTAATGCCATTTAAATGCAAAGTCCCTGGGTGGGCTTGAACCACCATCCTCTCGGTTAACAGCCGAGCGCGCTAACCAATTGCGCCACAGAGACTGTTAGTCACTGCATTTGTATTTTTAAATAATAATTTAAATAACAATTTAACTAATAATTTGGGACTCAAACCAAAAACCTTTGACATGCCTAGAAGTCCAATACTATCCTTTGCAACACAGAGCTCCAAGCTTTAATGCCATTTAAATGCAACGTCCCTGGGTGGGCTTGAACCACCATCCTCTCGGTTAACAGCCGAGCGCGCTAACCAATTGCGCCACAGAGACTGTTTGTAGCTCCATTTTCATTTTGAAATAATAATTTAAATAATAATTTAAATAATATTTAACTAATAATTTGGGACTCAAACCAAAAACCTTTGACATGCCTAGAAGTCCAATACTATCCTTTGCAACACAGAGCTCCAAGCTTTAATGCCATTTAAATGCAACGTCCCTGGGTGGGCTTGAACCACCATCCTCTCGGTTAACAACCGAGCGCGCTAACCAATTACGCCACAGAGACTGTTAGTCGCTGCATTTGTATTTTTAAATAATAATTTAAATAATAATTTAACTAATAATATGGGACTCAAACCAAAAACCTTTGACATGCCTAGAAGTCCAATACTATCCTTTGCAACACAGAGCTCCAAGCTTTAATGCCATTTAAATGCAACGTCCCTGGGTGGGCTTGAACCACCATCCTCTCGGTTAACAGCCGAGCGCGCTAACCAATTGCGCCACAGAGACTGTTAGTCGCTGCATTTGTATTTTTAAATAATAATTTAAATAACAATTTAACTAATAATTTGGGACTCAAACAAAAAACCTTTGACATGCCTAGAAGTCCAATACTATCCTTTGCAACACAGAGCTCCAAGCTTTAATGCCATTTAAATGCACAATATTTAAATGCAACGTCCCTGGGTGGGCTTGAACCACCATCCTCTCGGTTAACAGCCGAGCGCGCTAACCAATTGCGCCACAGAGACTGTTAGTAGCTGCATTTGTATTTTTAAATAATAATTTAAATAAAAAATTAAATAATATTTAAATAATAATTTGGGACTCAAACAAAAAACCTTTGACATGCCTAGAAGTCCAATACTATCCTTTGCAACACAGAGCTCCAAGCTTTAATGCCATTTAAATGCAACGTCCCTGGGTGGGCTTGAACCACCATCCTCTCGGTTAACAGCCGAGCGCGCTAACCAATTGCGCCACAGAGACTGTTTGTAGCTCCATTTTTATTTTGAAATAATAATTTAAATAATATTTTAAATAATATTTAACTAATAATTTGGGACTCAAACCAAAAACCTTTGACATGCCTAGAAGTCCAATACTATCCTTTGCAACACAGAGCTCCAAGCTTTAATGCCATTTAAATGCAACGTCCCTGGGTGGGCTTGAACCACCATCCTCTCGGTTAACAGCCGAGCGCGCTAACCAATTGCGGCACAGAGACTGTTTGTAGCTACATTTTTATTTTGAAATAATAATTTAAATAATATTTTAAATAATATTTAACTAATAATTTGGGACTCAAACCAAAAACCTTTGACATGCCTAGAAGTCCAATACTATCCTTTGCAACACAGAGCTCCAAGCTTTAATGCCATTTAAATGCAACGTCCCTGGGTGGGCTTGAACCACCATCCTCTCGGTTAACAGCCGAGCGCGCTAACCAATTGCGCCACAGAGACTGTTTGTAGCTCCATTTTTATTTTGAAATAATAATTTAAATAATATTTTAAATAATATTTAACTCATTTGGGACTCAAACCAAAAACCTTTGACATGCCTAGAAGTCCAATACTATCCTTTGCAACACAGAGCTCCAAGCTTTAATGCCATTTAAATGCAACGTCCCTGGGTGGGCTTGAACCACCATCCTCTCGGTTAACAGCCGAGCGCGCTAACCAATTGCGCCACAGAGACTGTCAGTCACTGCATTTGTATTTTTAAATAATAATTTAAATAAAAATTTAACTAATAATTTGGGACTCAAACCAAAAACCTTTGACATGCCTAGAAGTCCAATACTATCCTTTGCAACACAGAGCTCCAAGCTTTAATGCCATTTAAATGCAACGTCCCTGGGTGGGCTTGAACCACCATCCTCTCGGTTAACAGCCGAGCGCGCTAACCAATTGCGCCACAGAGACTGTTTGTAGCTCCATTTTTATTTTGAAATAATAATTTAAATAATATTTTAAATAATATTTAATAATTTGGGACTCAAACCAAAAACCTTTGACATGCCTAGAAGTCCAATACTATCCTTTGCAACACAGAGCTCCAAGCTTTAATGCCATTTAAATACAACGTCCCTGGGTGGGCTTGAACCACCATCCTCTCGGTTAACGGCCGAGCGCGCTAACCAATTGCGCCACAGAGACTGTTTGTAGCTCCATTTTTATTTTGAAATAATAATTTAAATAATATTTTAAATAATATTTAACTAATTTGGGACTCAAACCAAAAACCTTTGACATGCCTAGAAATCCAATACTATCCTTTGCAACACAGAGCTCCAAGCTTTAATGCCATTTAAATGCAACGTCCCTGGGTGGGCTTGAACCACCATCCTCTCGGTTAACAGCCGAGCGCGCTAACCAATTGCGCCACAGAGACTGTTAGTCACTGCATTTGTATTTTTAAATAATAATTTAAATAACAATTTAACTAATAATTTGGGACTCAAACCAAAAACCTTTGACATGCCTAGAAGTCCAATACTATCCTTTGCAACACAGAGCTCCAAGCTTTAATGCCATTTAAATGCAACGTCCCTGGGTGGGCTTGAACCACCATCCTCTCGGTTAACAGCCGAGCGCGCTAACCAATTGCGCCACAGAGACTGTTTGTAGCTCCATTTTTATTTTGAAATAATAATTTAAATAATAATTTAAATAATATTTAACTAATAATTTGGGACTCAAACCAAAAACCTTTGACATGCCTAGAAGTCCAATACTATCCTTTGCAACACAGAGCTCCAAGCTTTAATGCCATTTAAGTGCAACGTCCCTGGGTGGGCTTGAACCACCATCCTCTCGGTTAACAGCCGAGCGCGCTAACCAATTGCGCCACAGAGACTGTTTGTAGCTCCATTTTTATTTTGAAATAATAATTTAAATAATATTTAATAATTTGGGACTCAAACCAAAAACCTTTGACATGCCTAGAAGTCCAATACTATCCTTTGCAACACAGAGCTCCAAGCTTTAATGCCATTTAAATGCAACGTCCCTGGGTGGGCTTGAACCACCATCCTCTCGGTTAACAGCCGAGCGCGCTAACCAATTGCGCCACAGAGACTGTTTGTAGCTCCATTTTTATTTTGAAATAATAATTTAAATAATATTTTAAATAATATTTAACTAATTTGGGACTCAAACCAAAAACCTTTGACATGCCTAGAAGTCCAATACTATCCTTTGCAACACAGAGCTCCAAGCTTTAATGCCATTTAAATGCAAACGTCCCTGGGTGGGCTTGAACCACCATCCTCTCGGTTAACAGCCGAGCGCGCTAACCAATTGCGCCACAGAGACTGTTAGTCACTGCATTTGTATTTTTAAATAATAATTGAAATAACAATTTAACTAATAATTTGGGACTCAAACCAAAAACCTTTGACATGCCTAGAAGTCCAATACTATCCTTTGCAACACAGAGCTCCAAGCTTTAATGCCATTTAAATGCAACGTCCCTGGGTGGGCTTGAACCACCATCCTCTCGGTTAACAGCCGAGCGCGCTAACCAATTGGGCCACAGAGACTGATAGTCGCTGCATTTGTATTTTTAAATAATAATTTAAATAACAATTTAACTAATAATTTGGGACTCAAACAAAAAACCTTTGACATGCCTAGAAGTCCAATACTATCCTTTGCAACACAGAGCTCCAAGCTTTAATGCCATTTAAATGCAACGTCCCTGGGTGGGCTTGAACCACCATCCTCTCGGTTAACAGCCGAGCGCGCTAACCAATTGCGCCACAGAGACTGTTTGTAGCTCCATTTTTATTTTGAAATAATAATTTAAATAATATTTTAAATAATATTTAACTAATAATTTCGGACTCAAACCAAAAACCTTTGACATGCCTAGAAGTCCAATACTATCCTTTGCAACACAGAGCTCCAAGCTTTAATGCCATTTAAATGCAACGTCCCTGGGTGGGCTTGAACCACCATCCTCTCGGTTAACAGCCGAGCGCGCTAACCAATTGCGCCACAGAGACTGTTTGTAGCTCCATTTTTATTTTGAAATAATAATTTAAATAATATTTTAAATAATATTTAATAATTTGGGACTCAAACCAAAAACCTTTGACATGCCTAGAAGTCCAATACTATCCTTTGCAACACAGAGCTCCAAGCTTTAATGCCATTTAAATACAACGTCCCTGGGTGGGCTTGAACCACCATCCTCTCGGTTAACAGCCGAGCGCGCTAACCAATTGCGCCACAGAGACTGTTAGTCACTGCATTTGTATTTTTAAATAATAATTTAAATAACAATTTAACAAATAATTTGGGACTCAAACCAAAAACCTTTGACATGCCTAGAAGTCCAATACTATCCTTTGCAACACAGAGCTCCAAGCTTTAATGCCATTTAAATGCAACGTCCCTGGGTGGGCTTGAACCACCATCCTCTCGGTTAACAGCCGAGCGCGCTAACCAATTGCGCCACAGAGACTGTTTGTAGCTCCATTTTTATTTTGAAATAATAATTTAAATAATATTTTAAATAATATTTAACTAATAATTTGGGACTCAAACCAAAAACCTTTGACATGCCTAGAAGTCCAATACTATCCTTTGCAACACAGAGCTCCAAGCTTTAATGCCATTTAAATCCAACGTCCCTGGGTGGGCTTGAACCACCATCCTCTCGGTTAACAGCCGAGCGCGCTAACCAATTGCGCCACAGAGACTGTTTGTAGCTCCATTTTTATTTTGAAATAATAATTTAAATAATATTTAATAATTTGGGACTCAAACCAAAAACCTTTGACATGCCTAGAAGTCCAATACTATCCTTTGCAACACAGAGCTCCAAGCTTTAATGCCATTTAAATGCAACGTCCCTGGCTGGGCTTGAACCACCATCCTCTCGGTTAACAGCCGAGCGCGCTAACCAATTGCGCCACAGAGACTGTTTGTAGCTCCATTTTTATTTTGAAATAATAATTTAAATAATATTTTAAATAATATTTAACTAATTTGGGACTCAAACCAAAAACCTTTGACATGCCTAGAAGTCCAATACTATCCTTTGCAACACAGAGCTCCAAGCTTTAATGCCATTTAAATGCAAACGTCCCTGGGTGGGCTTGAACCACCATCCTCTCGGTTAACAGCCGAGCGCGCTAACCAATTGCGCCACAGAGACTGTTAGTCACTGCATTTGTATTTTTAAATAATAATTGAAATAACAATTTAACTAATAATTTGGGACTCAAACCAAAAACCTTTGACATGCCTAGAAGTCCAATACTATCCTTTGCAACACAGAGCTCCAAGCTTTAATGCCATTTAAATGCAACGTCCCTGGGTGGGCTTGAACCACCATCCTCTCGGTTAACAGCCGAGCGCGCTAACCAATTGCGCCACAGAGACTGTTTGTAGCTCCATTTTTATTTTGAAATAATAATTTAAATAATATTTTAAATAATATTTAACTAATAATTTGGGACTCAAACCAAAAACCTTTGACATGCCTAGAAGTCCAATACTATCCTTTGCAACACAGAGCTCCAAGCTTTAATGCCATTTAAATGCAACGTCCCTGGGTGGGCTTGAACCACCATCCTCTCGGTTAACAGCCGAGCGCGCTAAGCAATTGCGCCACAGAGACTGTTAGTCGCTGCATTTGTATTTTTAAATAATAATTTAAATAACAATTTAACTAATAATTTGGGACTCAAACAAAAAACCTTTGACATGCCTAGAAGTCCAATACTATCCTTTGCAACACAGAGCTCCAAGCTTTAATGCCATTTAAATACAACGTCCCTGGGTGGGCTTGAACCACCATCCTCTCGGTTAACAGCCGAGCGCGCTAACCAATTGCGCCACAGAGACTGTTAGTCACTGCATTTGTATTTTTAAATAATAATTTAAATAACAATTTAACTAATAATTTGGGACTCAAACCAAAAACCTTTGACATGCCTAGAAGTCCAATACTATCCTTGCAACACAGAGCTCCAAGCTTTAATGCCATTTAAATGCAACGTCCCTGGGTGGGCTTGAACCACCATCCTTTTGGTTAACAGCCGAGCGCGCTAACCAATTGCGCCACAGAGACTGTTTGTAGCTCCATTTTTATTTTGAAATAATAATTTAAATAATATTTTAAATAATATTTAACTAATAATTTGGGACTCAAACCAAAAACCTTTGACATGCCTAGAAGTCCAATACTATCCTTTGCAACACAGAGCTCCAAGCTTTAATGCCATTTAAATCCAACGTCCCTGGGTGGGCTTGAACCACCATCCTCTCGGTTAACAGCCGAGCGCGCTAACCAATTGCGCCACAGAGACTGTTTGTAGCTCCATTTTTATTTTGAAATAATAATTTAAATAATATTTAATAATTTGGGACTCAAACCAAAAACCTTTGACATGCCTAGAAGTCCAATACTATCCTTTGCAACACAGAGCTCCAAGCTTTAATGCTATTTAAATGCAACGTCCCTGGGTGGGCTTGAACCACCATCCTCTCGGTTAACAGCCGAGCGCGCTAACCAATTGCGCCACAGAGACTGTTTGTAGCTCCATTTTTATTTTGAAATAATAATTTAAATAATATTTTAAATAATATTTAACTAATTTGGGACTCAAACCAAAAACCTTTGACATGCCTAGAAGTCCAATACTATCCTTTGCAACACAGAGCTCCAAGCTTTAATGCCATTTAAATGCAAACGTCCCTGGGTGGGCTTGAACCACCATCCTCTCGGTTAACAGCCGAGCGCGCTAACCAATTGCGCCACAGAGACTGTTAGTCACTGCATTTGTATTTTTAAATAATAATTGAAATAACAATTTAACTAATAATTTGGGACTCAAACCAAAAACCTTTGACATGCCTAGAAGTCCAATACTATCCTTTGCAACACAGAGCTCCAAGCTTTAATGCCATTTAAATGCAACGTCCCTGGGTGGGCTTGAACCACCATCCTCTCGGTTAACAGCCGAGCGCGCTAACCAATTGCGCCACAGAGACTGTTTGTAGCTCCATTTTTATTTTGAAATAATAATTTAAATAATATTTTAAATAATATTTAACTAATAATTTGGGACTCAAACCAAAAACCTTTGACATGCCTAGAAGTCCAATACTATCCTTTGCAACACAGAGCTCCAAGCTTTAATGCCATTTAAATGCAACGTCCCTGGGTGGGCTTGAACCACCATCCTCTCGGTTAACAGCCGAGCGCGCTAACCAATTGCGCCACAGAGACTGTTAGTCGCTGCATTTGTATTTTTAAATAATAATTTAAATAATAATTTAACTAATAATTTGGGACTCAAACCAAAAACCTTTGACATGCCTAGAAGTCCAATACTATCCTTTGCAACACAGAGCTCCAAGCTTTAATGCCATTTAAATGCAATGTCCCTGGGTGGGCTTGAACCACCATCCTCTCGGTTAACAGCCGAGCGCGCTAACCAATTGCGCCACAGAGACTGTTAGTCGCTGCATTTGTATTTTTAAATAATAATTTAAATAACAATTTAACTAATAATTTGGGACTCAAACAAAAAACCTTTGACATGCCTAGAAGTCCAATACTCTCCTTTGCAACACAGAGCTCCAAGCTTTAATGCCATTTAAATGCACAATATTTAAATGCAACGTCCCTGGGTGGGCTTGAACCACCATCCTCTCGGTTAACAGCCGAGCGCCCTAACCAATTGCGCCACAGAGACTGTTAGTAGCTGCATTTGTATTTTTAAATAATAATTTAAAAAACAATTTAAATAATATTTAAATAATAATTTGGGACTCAAACAAAAAACCTTTGACATGCCTAGAAGTCCAATACTATCCTTTGCAACACAGAGCTCCAAGCTTTAATGCCATTTAAATGCAACGTCCCTGGGTGGGCTTGAACCACCATCCTCTCGGTTAACAGCCGAGCGCGCTAACCAATTGCACCACAGAGACTGTTTGTAGCTCCATTTTTATTTTGAAATAATAATTTAAATAATATTTTAAATAATATTTAACTAATAATTTGGGACTCAAACCAAAAACCTTCGACATGCCTAGAAGTCCAATACTATCCTTTGCAACACAGAGCTCCAAGCTTTAATGCCATTTAAATGCAACGTCCCTGGGTGGGCTTGAACCACCATCCTCTCGGTTAACAGCCGAGCGCGCTAACCAATTGCGCCACAGAGACTGTTAGTCGCTGCATTTGTATTTTTAAATAATAATTTAAATAATAATTTAACTAATAATTTGGGACTCAAACCAAAAACCTTTGACATGCCTAGAAGTCCAATACTATCCTTTGCAACACAGAGCTCCAAGCTTTAATGCCATTTAAATGCAACGTCCTTGGATGGGCTTGAACCACCATCCTCTCGGTTAACAGCCGAGCGCGCTAACCAATTGCGCCACAGAGACTGTTAGTAGGTGCATTTTTATTTTTTAATAAAAATTTAAATAATATTTTAAATAATATTTAATTGCACGGCTGGGATTTGAACCGAGGATGTCCTGTTTACTAGAGAGGTACTTTATCAGTAGGCCCAATTTCCAATCTGATCCCTTATTGACTCACTGAGCCCTCACTGACTGCATCTGCATCTGATGTCACTTAAGTCAGTGAGGGTGCAGGTCTTGAGGAAGGCGATTGGAATTGGGCCTAAGGTGCCGTTCACACCTGAGAGACAGCTGTCTCCTCGGTGCCTCCTGTCTCTTCTGTGTGTCGCATGGCTCGCAGTGCAATTTCAATGCGAGTCACGTGGCTTGGCGAGACAACCTTGTTCCATGGGGGGGGGGGGGCAGAAGACAGCCAGGGAGTCCCCATTGAGACCCCGTGCGAGACAGGAGGCAAAATGAGAGAGTAAAATGGCCACCATGACACTATCGACAAAGAATGGAAAGGTACAATGTTTACCCAGGGTAACTGGACTAAGCTCAAGAACTTGTTCACAGCCAGGCCCTGCTCATAGAACATTTCATGGTAGGGGTTCAATGCCTTCTCCAAGGGCACTTCAGCGGTGGTAATCTTAAGGTGCCTGTCCGGGGATACGAACTAGCTACCTTCCGATATCAAGACCGCTCTGCAAACCGTTCGGGCACCGCTGCCCCTTAACAAAATGCTGACAAAATGCTTGTTCCTTGTCATCTCATCAGGTTGGAGCTGGTGCTATTGGTTGTGAGATTCTGAAGAACTTTGCATCCATTGGCCTCGGTGCTGGGGAAGGAGGTCGTGTCATCGTCACCGACATGGACTCCATAGAAAGATCCAACTTAAACCGCCAGTTCCTTTTCCGGTCTCAGGACATTGGGGTGAGATACAATCAGATACAATAGTGCAATACAATCATTATGTTGTTTTTACACCAGTATCTGGTATAATTTACCATCAATTAACCATTTAACCTGGGGGCAATTTGGGCATTTATTTATTGTAAAACATAGATGTTTCATAAAATAGCAGATGTACAAGCTCGCAGTCGCAACACGTTTGAATTAATATATATTTTTAAAGCAATGTTTATTTAATGACCGTACGTGCCTACATTTCTTTGTAGCATTCCTTTGTCAAAATAACAAGAACACAACACTTTGATGGTAAGACTTTTACTCTGACTGGAAACTCTTTTACAGTATATTGTTGACATATAGATTTAGGTTTAGGTTTGGGTTTGTTTAGGCTTTCCTGCGTGACCCGGTGACGTGGACAGTTAAAAGGTCATCGCTGCTGGTGCTGAGTGCTGACGTATTCTACTAATCTCAGATTATTTCTTGTCAGCATCTATGTACGTACAGAATGATGTCACGTCTTCTGTGTCAATATACTGTACCAGAAAAGTGTTTCCAACCTTCCGTCAACTGTCTTCTCTGACACACTTAATGCAGTGGTTCTCAAAAAACCCCATGGGTCCTCGAGGGGGTTAAGGGTGTCCCACTAAATTAGTTGTAATGCTTGCTACAGTATGCATCCAATCTCTAAAATGGATTATGCATTATAAGCATACTTATAATAACACTTATATAATGCTATATTATTGTTCTTATATGCAATCATAACAGATTATGAATCCTCTTATAATGACTCATAAAATCAAGTATTATAATACTTCATAAATACTGGTCACTCACTGACCTTTTCTTTCTCACGAGACATGGCCAAACCATTTGGGTCCCCAGCCCAAAATGTTGAGAACCCGTGCCCTAGGGTAGGTACCCTCACAAAAAACGGGAAGCACCCTATGATCCGACGGACCATTGCTCCGAAGGAGCATTGGTCCGAGGTGCGCTGGGGGTCGGGAGAGGGTGGGTGGTTAGGTTTAGGTGTCTGCCCCGGGGGAGGTTAGGGTAAGGGTTTGAGGTAGGTTGTCGATCGGACCAATGGACCGTCGGCATATTGACGCGGACCCACAAAAAACATGCAGTCATCCTGGTCTCTAAACTGCCTCCCCTTGGCCAGCCGGGGCGCCTGATGGAGCAGAAAGGAACTGGTTGGAATAACGTGTTCTTCCAACACGCTACGTTCAACCGTGTAATCTCCCCCCCTGTCAGGTGCAAATAAGTGGCTTGGACTCCTCATGCATAGAAGGAAGCATGAGGTCCGTCCGTTGCTCTCCCCAGGTTGGCAGAGGAAGTGTAGCGCCCGGGATTACATTAGATAATTGACACTGGGTGTCATTTTTTTTTTACAGCCGAGCGCACTAACCAATTGCGCCACAGAGACTTTGAGTTTCTTGTTTTTTAAAGTAAAATCTCAATTTGGTACAGTGACAGTACATTCTGAAAAAATGGTTTGGTTTGTTATATAAACGAAATATTTTGAAAACGCACACCTGCATGCATACATGTACGACAGTACGAGCAACTCTAGAGGGACTCGAACAGTCAACCTATGAATATCTTATCTTTTTCAACATGCCTAGTAATCCAATGCAACACAGAGTCACAATACAATAATACTGTGAACCGCTCTAGCTATTTATCAATATATAGAGTCCATGACATGGATGTGGTCCAGCAATGGTGAACTGTCAGATAAACTAAACAATAATATTTTATTCTGCATTGAAATGCAAAGAGTGAAATATTATTGTTACTGTCAGGCCAATCTGGGAACCCATCTGCAAAATAGGATTTTGTTTTTGTCTTGAGAGATTACTGTCAGGCAGAAACCTTGTATCCTGCTACCCTAATAGACAGGGGTACATGAGCACCTGGCCGTTCATTCGTGCTCTATCTCCGACCAAGCCACACTTCCACCACACATCTCTCTATGCAAAATAAAACCTGCACACTCCCACAAAAGACATAGACTACATTGCATTCGCCAAAAATGTCTTCTTTACTGTTTAAATATTACTTTTCTGAAACACGCTATTCTTGCTCAACCTCAACAGCCTACGTCAGAATCGTCATGTTGGCGTCTACTACGCCAACTACGTTCACTTAATGGGGCCAGTCCTTCACAGTGACACACGCGTTAGATCAACCACGCGACCGGGATGGTTTCTACCCCTCAATGTCGTGCCTACTCTACACTGCCATCCGAAGGCCCCTCCCCCTTTCACTGCTCCTGTGTGTGACCTGTGAACTACTCTCTGACTGCACTGTGGCTTGATTTATATGTGCGAGGTTGAAATGTAATGCACATAAATTAATTATAGGTCCAGCAAGCAAATCATGATTGTCTGTTTGTGCTCAATAGGTCACCATCACATTCCGATTTTAGGTGTTGTGTTTTCTATGACATTTATTTGGGCCAGTAGTTTCATATCTATCCTTTTTCCGACCAACACAGAACATGCTAACGGTGTTAGCGCGTTAGCATCCATCTTGCTTTTGCTTTATATGTGCGAGGTGGAAATGTAATGCACATAAATTAATTATAGGTCCAGCAAGCAAATCATGATTGTCTGTTTGTGCTCAATAGGTCACCATCACATTCCGATTTTAGGTGTTGTGTTTTGTATGACACTTTGGCCAGTAGTTTCATATCTATCCTTTTTCCTTTGACCAACACAGACCATGCTAACGGTGTTAGCGCGTTAGCATCACACAGCTTACAGCGTCAGTGTTGCATGAATACTTTCAACCATGACAATGCCGACTACTTTTGCTACACACACTTCCCAAGGATTATGGAGATGTCTTTATTTTTTTTTTAAGGTTGAGAAATGAAATAATTATGGTCGTTTCTAATCTCAGCATTTCACAAGAGAAAGACGTGGATGCCTTTCGCTGCGCTGTTGGCGTTGCCATGTCTCATAGAAACAAGTAAATAGGTCTTTAAAAATAATCCCAAAACAAGCGCATATAACAGGGGTCTGTAACCTATTTTAAATGAAGTGCCATGTTTTTATTTTCTAGATAGTGAGTCAGCCACAAGCTCACATCACAACAATAATCCATGTAATAATCACAATAACAATACTAATAATAATAATCATAATAATCCTGCTACCCTAATAGACAGGGGTACATAAGCACATGGCCGTTTATCCAACATCTTTCTCCGACCCAACCACACTTTCACCACACATCTCTATATGCAAAATAAATTCGGCACACTCCCAGAATACATATAGGCTACATTTCATTGAAAGAAATGTCTTAATTACTGAATAAATATTACTTTTGTCAACCACGCCATTGTTGCTCAACATCACCAGCCTACGTCAGAATCGTCATGTTGGCGTCTACTACGCCAACTACGTTCACTTATTGGGGCCAGTCCTTCACAGTGACACACGCGTTAGATGAACCACGCGACCGGGATGGTTTCTACCCCTCAATGTCGTGCATTTGCTGCGCCCTTCTAATGCTGCGCCACGCCTACTCTATACTGCTCCATGCGACTCGAACAGCGTCAGCAGCAGCAGCTCCGAGCCTCCGTCAGAAAGGCTGCCCACAGCACTGCACAGCCCCACACCCAAATGAATCGAATGAATGAATAAGGCGCTTATATCGCTATTGCTCAGTGGATGGGACATTTACATTAAAAGCAATCGGATGGACGCGTGGATAACGGCATGGTTGTGTGCAATCGGAGGGAAAGCTTCCATAATCCATATAGCTTCCATGCTAGCTGCTTCAGACACAGGGGAGGGGAGGGAGAAATAGTGCGAAATAGCGCTTATGCAACAATTACCCTAAAACACAAACACCTCAACTCGATGTCATTGTGAATAAGAATTTCGAGCTAAATAATATTTTTTGGAAGGACACTTTCACCCAGTATGAAGCTAAATGTGGAAGCCGTGTGTGTCACACCAAAACGGCTGACCTATAGAATCCTGTAACCAGCCTCTCGCACTGCCTGCGAGTTGGCTCCGTCTAAGGCTCTGTCTTATGAGCAAATTTAGAACTTCCGGTCTGACAGCTAGCAGATTTAAGACATCCGGTTGCTTTCAGAATAAAATAAGATTATTTAATTCGTTAATTAAATAATTTTTACATTACATTATTAGTATTATTATTACATTACAGTTATTGTAAAGACACACATTATGTTTCTGTGTAAAAATAAGTAATTAAATAACATAAAAAAGTTATCTAAATGGATAAATGCTATTCACTGGAGTGCATGGACTTTATAAAGTGGACACTGGACAAAAGACGGCTCCGCCAGGCAACTATCTGGACATACCCACGCGTTTGGGAAGATGTCCTCTACCACCCCACAGTCTCCGCTAAGCGGGAGAGGTGTAAAATTCACAGCAGCAGAGCTTCTACTGGGGTCAATGCAAAAAAATGTACCGTTTCCGGACCCAGAATGGACACTGGACAAAGAGGCCTCCGCGAGGCAACTATCTGGACATACCCACGCGTCCGGGGAGATGTCCTCTACCACCCCACAGTCTCCGCTAAGCGGGAGAGGTGTACAATTCAGAGCAGCAGACCTTCTATTGGGGTCAACACTCAAAAAAGTGCCGTTTCCAGACCCAGAATGGACACTGGACAAAGAGGCCTCCGCGAGGCAACTATCTGGACATACCCACGCGTCCGGGGAGATGTCCTCTACCACCCCACAGTCTCCGCTAAGCGAGAGAGGTGTAAAATTCAGAGCAGCAGAGCTTCTACTGGGGTCAATGCAAAATAAATTACCGTTTCCGGACCCAGACTGGACACTGGACAAAAGACGGCTCCGCGAGGCAACTATCTGGACATACCCACGCGTCCGGGGAGATGTCCTCTACCACCCCACAGTCTCCGCTAAGCGGGAGAGGTGTAAAATTCAGAGCAGCAGACCTTCTATTGGGGTCAACACTCAAAAAAGTGCCGTTTCCAGACCCAGAATGGACACTGGACAAAGAGGCCTCCGCGAGGCAACTATCTGGACATACCCACGCGTCCGGGGAGATGTCCTCTACCACCCCACAGTCTCCGCTAAGCGAGTAAATGGGTGCTTATATTTCTATGTGAAATGTGGTGATGCTGGCATCACAATAGATGCCAGCATCACGCTGCCTCCGTCTAATAAGCACATTTACAACTTCCTGTTTGGAAACCGAAACAGATGCTTCTGACATTTGCCTGTGCGTGCTTAATCGTTGTACTTCTGAACACATTTCCCAAATCTCAGTGATTTATCCACACATCGCTCTGTGTGTGTGTGTGTGTGTGTGTGTGTGTGTGTGTGTGTGTGTGTGTGTGTGTGTGTGTGTGTGTGTGTGTGTGTGTGTCGCGTCGCCCTCCAGCTGCAATTGCGAGTGTGCGCTGTGTGCAGGGCACACTACTGAGTTTAAAACCACAGCTGAAACATGAAGTGGAGTCTGTCAATTCCCGCAATTTCCTTCTTCCCATATTGCGCTGCAACGACACTAGGATTGAGCCCCCCGAAGGGGGGCGAAATTCTAGTTCATCTGTATTCATACCGGCATTTCATCTTTTATATTTTTAATAAATCAATGCCATGTTTTATACATCATCGTATGATTTTTGCAACATTTTGAAAATTCACTATTAACCAGTGTTGGGTGTAACGGCGCTATTAATAATGACGTTATGTAACGGACTACTTTTGGTAACTAAACTAATTTTGCAATTTAGAAGTTTGTTATTTAGTTACTTTTCAAAAGAAGTAATCCCGTTATTATAATGTGTCCCTGTTCATTTTGTTGGCAAGATTTAAAAATAATAAAGCCCCTTAGCCCCGACTGCCTGCGGAGTTTATTTCTCCTGCCTTCTGTGTGATTTATCCTTCCAAGCCCACTATACCATGTACTATACATCCTGCGTCTACTACATCCTGTAGTTCACTTAAGAAATAAAAGTATTGTTACAAGTAGATTTTATTTTGAAGGGGAAGAGGAAGTTGTTTCGGTCGTAGCCAGCTACCATGACAGTCGACTAGAAGGGCCGGCACTGCCGCGTGGTACGTGGAATAATAATAACAACAACATGCTTTTAGCCAAAGTTCATAAAAACCGCATGCGTCTATGACTTAAACAATGTAGGCTAAACACTTTGGAATTACGTTAAACATGGTATATCCTCCGTGGCGGCGTCATTAGGTGAGTAGGCCTATAATTAATTGTTAAGTTTCATAGTAGGCTATCATTCATCAACAACAGTTGATGCCCCCCAAAATGAACAGGTTACAGCCCTACAGGATTCTCATTCTGTTACTGTCACTGCCTGCAAGGATGGCCGCCGTGTTATTTCTTATAAAATATCTAATTCATACGTGGGTCGATCGTCGTGGGTCCACGTGGAGTTGTTGTTGTTCATGCGCCACGGTGCGCGGCGTGGAGAGGGCATCAGAGCGCAGCGCAACAGCCTAGTATGGCATATTGTCTGTACTCTCTGCACTCTTTCTGTCCAGTCCTACGTGTATAGGCTGGCGATTGTGGAGAATTATATTCGTTAATAAAGAGAGAGCTGTAAAGGGGATATTGTCTATGGTCAGTTCATGGTGTGTATCATTCTCGTTTTTAACCGGGCCGTGATAATGCGGCGCAATGACTGTAGGCAGAAGGCAGTAGCCTAGTAGATACAATGTAACCAAAACTTGCACAAGCATTAAAAAATGGGTTTTAATTGTCGGATAACGTAAAATAATCTTACTTGTTACTTTTCTCAGAAGGTAATCTGTAACGGTAAGGGATTATTTTTATGGGCAGTAATCCAGTAACCTGACGACGTTACTTTAGAAAGTAACGATGCCCAACACTGCTTTTAACATTGTAATGTTAAATCAAGTATATGTGCAGATACTAATATGTGCAGTGTTGGTTTGTTTACTACACAGTTTGAGAACCACTGCCATATATGGGCATAGTGGTCGGATCTGTGTCTCTGAACAACTGGATATCCATATATGCCTATTTATGGACGTATTGGGTTAGTTTATGGTTATGTCTGAGTGATGTGGCCGTGGTGTGCCACGCTCCAATCATAACTACATTGGATCCATTTGGAATTTGGAACACGTGTTCTTTGTTTCCATTTCCTGAAAAGTGTTCTGGACATACAAGGTTTCCACTGTGGACAGCGACATTATGTAACAACATGGCCTTGAGCCTGCACACTAACTACTGTATAGCTGGTCAGCAGTAAATGTGTGGCACAAAAAAGGCCATACATAATATTTTCCATAGGATTTCTGCTGACTGCGTGCCAGCTCATAGTCGAATCCAGATGTCTCCATAGTACGGGAACAGCACATTACTGTTTATAATGAAACGTTCATCAAATGAAATGCAGAATTCCTTTTCTGCTGCCTAAAATACTAGAGTTTCCATAAATCTGTCATTAATCATTCTTGCCCATAACTCCCAAATTACCACAATTGCATGTTTACAATTTCCCCCACTTTTTCATACACAATTACCTAGTCACACTTCCTGTTTGCTGATGCCTGATTTATATTGTAAATGTATACCTTTAACGTAACTTGAGCCTAATGTCAACTTTTATCACATCTCTCAGTCTCATCTTCATCTTTACATGTGTGTACTTGAGTCTGTATGTATAGATATGTGTGTGGTTCTGTATCTAACCACTTGTTCTACGCTTGTTTCTAACGCATCTCTCGCCTTGTAATGATTTCTTTGTTTGTTTTGCTTGCTTGCATGTATTGCTTTGTTTTGTTTGTTTCTGAACTTGTACAGTTCAGAAACTGTCGTCATTACTGTCGTAATAGGTGCATTAATGAAGCATTAATCCTCCCTCAACAGAGACAGAAATCAGAGGTTGCAGCCCAGGCAGTGCGCAGCATGAACCCCCAGATGAACATCGAGGCTCATCAGAACCGCCTGGACCCAGAAAGTGAACAGGTCTATGGGCACCACTTCTTCATGGGTCTGGATGGCGTGGTGGCAGCTCTGGATAACATAGAAGCCAGTGAGTACCTAACGGGGGACAGAAATCACAATGACACATGGGGGCAGACACAGTACGGTGACACATGGAACAGCACACAAGCCTGCAATGACAGAACTGCACTCACAGAACCCTAACACTAAAGGTGCCTGCACACTGCTGCGTTTAATCGGATTTTAGCAAGGACGTCCAGTCTGCAAGGACCTTAAATTTAAACCCCAACACTAATGGATGAGAGCACAGGCTGGCTGCAAAATAACTAACCACTCATAAAGACGCAATGGAAAAGAAGTCACAGCACACGTGTGAAAATACATTCCATTCAACTTTCAGCTGCAGTTTTCCTCCCATTGCGGAGGAAGAAGGCTTAGGATGTTTACTATGATCTCTTGCTCTTGAACTACAGTATATACTCTTTCTGTTGTGTGTAAGAGATAATAGTGATTCTCAAAACAGTTGTCCTCAAAACCCTGCCGCCTCCAGTTGCTGTGATTAGCCATGAGACGCATAGAGATAGCACTCTATGCATGCGATGCAATAGACTGCTCACCCAGTGCCACTCGCTCTCCCAGCGTCTCGTTCGGGAGTGCCTCACCAGCATCACAAACAGGATGTTGAATGAACCGAAACGTAACGGGCTTCTCAAAAGAACGTTTTTGGGATGTGTGTGCAGTCTCAATGTATGTAAACATTTAACTGGTGCATTCTTTCTAACCCTATGTTCTGTGAGTGCAGGCTCCTTGTCTGCAGCTACACAGTATTTAAATGTTGCGTCCCTGGGTGGGCTTGAACCACCATCCTCTCAGCCGAGCACGCTAACCAATTGCGCCACAGAGACTCAAAGATCCTAATTTTTAAAAGGGGGGGGGGGGGAATCTAGTTTGCTACAGTGACAGTGACCAATCACGTTCAATCCAGAATTAGCTCAAACAGGGCATTCTCTTTCTATGCCACAAAAATGTAGAATGCCTTACCAACAGACGTAAAGGATGTGAATCCCTAGTCTCCTTCAAAATTGGAAACTGTAAAAAGAGTACAGTACAAAATATGGAAATACAATCGAGTTACTCGAGTTACGTGCATTACAACCGCACACACACGCGCACGCACACACACACACACACACACAGAGACGTGGCGCATTTATAGTAGGATGACTTCAATGTTGATGTCCTGAACAGGGGTGTACCTGGACGGCCGATGCGTCCAGCACCAGAAGCCGATGTTGGAGGGAGGGACCCTTGGAGCCAAGGGCCACACCCTGGTGGTGGTGCCCCACTTGACCGAGTCCTATGGACCTGGCAAGTCCAATTCTGATGGTGCAATCCCTCTGTGTACGCTTAAGAACTTCCCTCATCGCATTGAGCACACCCTGCAGGTCAGACATGGGATGGCACTGTAAATATATATGCCTACATTCACTCACTCACTCACTCACTCACTCACTCACTCACTCAATCAATCACTCACTCAATCACTCACTTACTTGTGTATGTACTTGTAAGTATAAAGGTTTGCAGTGTACTGTACTCTACTGGATGCAGTGTACTGGTTGCTTCTATCCAGATTGCCAAGAAGGAATTATTCACATACACAGTGAGGTCATGGTGATTGTTTTTCTGGTACCACATAACGTCACGTGCGTGCACACGCATGCACGTGCGTGCATGTGCGCATCGCAGCATGCACACAGAACAGCTGCATAGCCTAAGCTATTATAGTTAAATATTGTATGAGAGTTTTAGACTCACAAACACAAAAGTAGACAGACAAACATCTTTACTGCACACTAGCGAAACTAAAAAGTTAGCTTTGGACGAATGAATCTGTTCTTTGATGGAGGAGGAGGCATTCTTCTTGTGTGCAGAACACCTCCCAGCAGTAGTAGGCTATTCTGCATGCTTACCGTATAAGCTACGAGCGCTCAGGTATAAACAGTTAAAGCTGTTTAAACAGTTAAAGTAGTAGCCATTTGAATTCGGCACGGTACTTGACACGGTGTGAAAATAGAGGGGGGGGGAAGGGGGCAGTAAACCTAGACCACTGGGTACTTGGTGCGTCTTGGAAAGTCTGGTGACTTTTTTTCCCCCAGACTAACTTCAAACTTTTCATCTTTCTAGTGGGCCAGAGACCGGTTTGAGTGGCTCTTTAAGCAAGCTCCAGAAAGTGTGAATCTGTACTTGAGGTAAGTTGTATTTGATGACATTTAAAATCCTCTGTGAAATGTTTTCCTTCTTGCTGTGCCACACTCACACAAGAGCGACTTTGCTTGATACTTCCCTATCATGCCTTCCTCCTCGCACACACAGCATTCCTCTTGCCCTGCAAAACGTAATGAAGTGGTTAAGCTCATTCTTCTGTTACGCAAATAGTCAAACTTGCACTCTGCTTTTTAGCTGTAAACTTGAGGTAAAAATGACCCACAAGACCTGTCTCTCTAGGTTGTTACACTCGCTACAGTGTCATCCAGAACAGTTCTGTCTCTGTCTCTCTCTCTCTCTTTCCCGCACCACCCCCTCTCTCGATGGGGAGGCATTCAGCAGAGGCTCTCTCTTTCTCTCTCATATGGAAATGCTCATTCAGCCAGAGAGCGTTGGTGGTATAGTGGTGAGCATAGCTGCCTTCCAAGCAGTTGACCCGGGTTCGATTCCCGGCCAACGCATATACTTTTATAGTAGGCCTAGCCCTGCTATAAATAAAGTCAAGAACCTTTTAACATTTCAGTCAAATACAGTAGGTTATAAATTAAGTTGACACAAACTTAATTATAAACACAACATAACATGCCAATAATGTTTCACAGTGAAGTGTAGATAGTTCAGAAATCCACTGTATGTATTCATGTCTCTCTTGCTCTCTCGCTCTGCCTCTCTCTCCTACTGTATGAACTGTGAAAGTGTCATCTAACTAGCTAAATTCTTTGCTATGTTCATTATATGTTCAATATGCATTGACTACGCGTGCCAAATTGACAGACAGATTTTGCTTCTGTTCTCTTTATTGATTTGGATGATTGTTGTTGCTACAAACATCCCTGGTTAACATGATGTGTCCCAGTAAGTGTCATTTATTCTCATGTAATGAAACGGTTGTGCTTTGCATAAACGTATGTTTTGATATCTAGATACCCCAGTGAGGTTTAAAAAGACAAGAAAATGATAACTACAGAGCAATGACCTGATTATAATGGAACTAGCTGTTGGTGGCATTCGAGTTGTTTCCAAGCCCTACACGTGACGTATGAGTGTGCTATTGTATCCTCAGTGTTTTTGGGAGTGAAGTGAGCTAATGGTTTGGACACTCTCAGTCAAACTAACATTGAGCCCAAGTCCTACACTTTAAAAGTCGTAGTGTTATTGTAACTCTGGGAGTGTCATTGTACCATCAGTGTCATTGTAACCAAATTGACCCTCATGCCTGCCCAACCCAACAGCCCACACCCCTCACTCACATTGAGCTCAAGCGCTACACTGTAAAAGTCTCAGTGTTATTGTAACTCTAAGAGTGTCATTGTACCCTCAGTGTCATTGTAACCAAATTGACTGTAGCTGTAAACTCGAGGTAAAATTACCCACAAGACTTATTAGTGTCATTAGGAGGTTATACTCAGCGCTAAAGTGTCCTTTCTCTCTCTCTCTCTCTCTCTCTCTCTCTCTCTCTCTCTCTCTCTCTCTCTCTCTATCGAGAATTTAAATCCCCTCAGTATGATTAAACAAGTAAATTTCGTCTCAGTGTTTTAATCATCCTAGGCTTCCTAGTTGTATTTCTCGACAATGATTGACCGGAGTGACCTCCGATTCATTTCATATGATTTGTAAAGGAGCCCGCCACACACTATCACTGTTCACTGTTAACACAATGCGTAACATTATCAAGTGTTCTACATATTAGAACAATTGCCAACCCGGTGAAGAAATCAACTTTTGCTTTTATATGACACTAGAATTTCGCCCGGCTTCGCCGGGCTCATCCCAGTGTCGTTGCAATAACAGAAAGTGTTTTTTATTTCTCATAAATACGCAAACATGGTGAAACAACTACAGTCACAGAGAGCAGTGGCAAGGTAGCTGCTGCCTGCTAACGATGCAAACAACAGCCTTGCCTGTCGTGTGTGTGTGTGTGTGTGGGGGGGGGGGATAGCACTAATTTTCGACATTTTACTGTGTCATAAATATGTACATCTGTAGCCTATATTGTGATTACATTTGACCGTACATTTGACTCTTGTGTTATATTCTTGTGAAATATTCAGTAAAGTATTGTGGTGAAATATTCACCCCAAGTTGATAAGATATGCAGAGAATATAATAGCAAGAAGCCCCAGTTTGAAATGCATTAGGCCACAGACCCCCATTTGATACCATTTGCTCTCTGGGAAAATCAGGGTCCATTTGGTTCCATTTGTATGCTCTTGGAGTATGATGACTGTGCTAACAGTATTATCATCAAATATGTCTCAGTTTGAAGATTCAAAAAAACATATTTCATATGTGTGAGCTTGTAAAGTCGAACGTTCAACCTAGAGACAGTGTTGCCAAGTCTGATCATTATAAGCTACTTTGGACTTGTTTATCTATTGGTAGTCCTTGACATGGAAATGTTTGAGTTCCACTGCTCTGAAACAACATTAGACAACAAAGTGTGACAGTCAACACTATAATTGATTATTTTAAGACTAATTTCCGGACCATTTCTGATTTACCTACTTTGAACTGGCCTATTAACATTTTTATAGACCTGGTTGCTTGTTTCACTCTCACATCCACGATATGTGGCAACCCTGGTCCCTGGTTTGTTTTGCGTGTGGATGTTGTTTTGTGTTGCTTTAGCATCTTTAGCACAGTATCTATCACAGGGTGCAGCAGCTGCTGCTGTCATGAAAACGCAAGTTTCTGTCCCAGAAGCTCACGTTAGGTCTGCGCACACTGTACGTTGCTATGGCAAGCTGTCATCAAATGCTGCTAACGTTGTGGTCAGCACTGTTAGCATGTGTGCTATCAGGCAAAAGCTGAGATAGATATAAAACTACTGGCCAAAATGTCATACAAAACACAACCCCTCAAATCGGAATGTGATTGTGACCTACAGACCATCATGATTTGCTTGCTGGACCTATAAATAATTTATTTGCATTAAATTGCCACTCGCCTTAGCCTGCATGCCTATTCTGTGTCTCTGTGTGTGTGTGTGTGTGTGTGTGTGTATGTGTGTGTGTGCGCGTGTGCGCAAGACAGACGTGCGTGTGTGTGCAGGCTGAGAGCTGCTGACTGTGATTGACGTGTGAGCTGGATAAATCAGTGAGAGTTGGAAAAAGCGCACGCAGAGCCAACTCGCAGGCAGTGCCTCAGGCCAGATGCCTGAGAATCGGCACAGGATTCTCTGGGTCACCAGTGTTGGTGTGACACACACGGCTTCCACATTTAGCTTCATACTGGGTGAAAGTGGCGTTCCAAAAATTATGTTTCCCCTCGGAATTCTTATTCACAATGAGATGGAGTTGAGGTGTTTGTGTTTGCTTGCTGGAGCTATAATTAATGTATTTGCATTAAATGTCCACTCGCGCATCGAAGTAAAAAGCAAGATGGCCGATTGTGAGACTGAAAAGTAGCTGTGGGGGCGGGCCTGGAGTAACCTGACGCTGCCAGAAGAGGGCGGTATTGCGGAAACATATTCCCCAACACAACACTCATCTGGGATCTCTGACAGAGTTGAGCCCTGAGTCAGATCTGTTTCGTACCGACCAATCAGCGTGAGCTAAAGGCGGGATGCGGATGTGACGGTATATAGACACGTCGATATGATTGGTTGTGTTTGCACGCCCACACGGTGATAGACAGACGCTCCCATCCAATCATCTACCATGTATCTTGAAAAAAAGGAACAGCCCCGTCATCGAATTTGCATCCGCGATCCCAGATCCAAATAAGCTGTGAAACAAATTTGTGTAGCAAGCTTTTTGGATCTGGCAGCGTCAGGTTAGGCCTGGAGGGCCTATGAGAACACGGAACAGTGTTGCCAGGTTTGCGAATTGTAAGCGAGTTGTAGTGTGTGTAAGTAGCCTGGTTAAAAGGCCTTGTTTCTGCCCGTGTTGGGGCAACAGAACATGTCGACCAGTTTCTGTCAACCGCTTTTGGTCAGGTGACCAACTCCACAAATGTTAAATTATATCCGAAACTGTACAGAGGAGAGGACACAATATGGCTATATTGTGACTAGATGTCCCAACAATCCTAGCATTTTTTTTATGTAAGAAGCTGTAAACTATATTTATTTATATCTAATCTAGGCTAGTGTTTCCTTTTCCACATAGCAGAACTTGTAAACAGTGTCACACAAACGTAGGCCCTATGTACTTATTAAAACCACCTACAATGTAGATACGAGGTCTACCGTCTACTATACCATAATAGATCCATGAATTACGCCGATGTGCCGTTTTCCAAACGCCCGCAGCGGAGCAGGTATTTAACTTGACGTCGTCACACCGCCGTCCGAAAGCAACGCGGACGCAACACACCCAGTGGAGCCCCAGCATATGGCAAGCGTTGGTGGTATAGTGGTGAGCATAGCTGCCTTCCAAGCAGTTGACCCGGGTTCGATTCCCGGCCAACGCAATACATTTAGTAGAACCTTGAAAATGTAGCCCTGCTAAAATGAAGAACTGTATAACGGTGGAATTAGACTAAAGTCTCAGTCAAGCTAGCATTGAGCCGAAGCTCTATGCTGTAAAAGTCTCAGTGTTATTGTAACTCTGAGGGTGTCATTGTACCCTCAGCGTCATTGACTTTTTTTAAATTTAGTTGCAAGTTTTAGTTTTTTACTTTTTGTCTTTGTGTGAGACCAGTTGCTGTGCTGTGCCACACACTCACAGAAGGGCCTCCTCGTTCACACAGCATCTCCTTGCCCTGCAAAAACGTAATGAAGTGGTTAAGCTCATTCTTCTGTTACAATAATATAGTGTAACATTCTATCGGATTTAAACTTGCTGTAAACTTGAGCGTAAACCTGCCTCATTATGCATTATTATATTCCTCCAGAACATCTCTCTCTCCACCTCTCTCTCTGTCTGTTTCTCTCCCTCTTGATCGGGAGGCTCTCCATCTCATTATCATATGGAAATGTAACAAATCACTGCAAGCATTGGCGGTATAGTGGTGAGCATAGCTGCCTTCCAAGCAGTTGACCTAGCTGGTTCGATTCCCAGCCAACGCAAGTTCCTCTTCAGAGTACCTTAAACATGCTGTACATGAATGTGATGTTCCAAGCCCTACATTTTAAAATCAGTGTCATTTGATTTTACCCTCAGTGATATTGTAAACAAACTATTGTTCACTCTCAATTAAACTAACACTGAGAGTTTTACTGTGTACCAGCGTCTGTGATTTTACCCTCGGAGCCCAGCTAATCCAACCCTGTTTTGAGAAGACAGACGGTGGCTCACTGGCTCGTAAACACTTTTGTTGTCTTGTTGAGATTTGATGAACCCCTGATGATCCCCTACATTGTAAAAAGGTCAAACTGCTTACTTGTGAGTTTATGGGAGTGATTCATGGAAAACCATGGAAAAGGGGAGTGATTTTGGCCCAACACGTCACTATAGTACTACCTGAGATTGAGAATGTGTTGTTAGCAGTTTCTGTTTATCATTCTACACTACAGAGTGCTAATGCTAGTGCTGTTGTGTTGTTTAGGAGCTCTGCAGGGTTTCTGGAGCGGACACTGAGCCTTGGAGAGGCTGAAGCCCTGGAGATCCTGGAAGGGGTGTGGAGCGGCCTGAAGAGTCGTCCAGCCCGCTGGGAGGACTGCGTAGCGTGGGCCCGCCGCCAGTGGGAGGCCGTCTACAACAATGACATCACACAGCTGTTGCACTGTTTCCCTCCAGGACAGGTACCTACCTTCACACTGACGAAAAATATATTTCAATTGTATTATTATTATTTAGTGAAGACACTTTACATATAATGTAGAGCAGAGACCTGTCATTGTCCCACCCTGAGCAAGCATTTATGGTGATGGTGGTGACGAGAAACTCCCCCTACCTGGAAGAAACACCAGGCAGACCCTAGGGTGGGTAGCCATCTGCCTTAAACGTGTTGGGGGGGGGGGGGGGGGGGGGGGGACACACTGAGAAAAGGAGAGTAAATCGCTATGGGAAAAATGAATGGGCGATTCTTCAGTGGAACCAGAAAACCACGCCCACTCCTATGCCCTATTAGCTCACTCACACAGATCAGGGAACACTGGTTGGAATCCCCACTATATGACATGAAAGTTTCAGATTGCAGCTTTAACCGATCTATGAGAAACACCAATGGAAACCACATCACTCTGAGAACTTAATCTGTAATGGTGTTGGTTCCCATTTCAAAACGTGTGTTCATTGTCTTGTGTATATTAGTTTTCATAAGCTGGTGAGGCATGCAGACATGTTGTATGATGTCACACCTGAAGGGACCAGGGAGGAAGGATTACTGACAACCCAAACAGACCCCCCGCTAACCCCGGTCCCAGGCCAGCGACTGGGACCTGTCTAGCCTGACGGTATCCCTGCTAGATGAGGGCTAATAGACATTCCTCTGACTGAGACCCATTCCATTCCATTCATATCCTGTTTAAAGCATCACTGTTTTAGTAAGGTTTGGATGAGTGATATTAACTAAGTTAAAGTTTTAGCCTATGATGACCTGCCCAACCCCTGAACAGTGCTGGGTTAAATGCAGAGAAATAATTTCCCTCAGGTGATCAGTAAATGCCCTTTATTATGCTCATGTTGTCGAGGGACACGAGTCATGCCAACTGTAGTGTCCACCTTGTATTGCATAGGGTACCAGGATGTTAGAGACAGGTGGGTCTTATGTGATTAAGTGGTGGTGATTACATGCAACGTGACTGTGATTTGATTCAGTGCACCTAACAAGTAAAGACTACAAGGCAGCCCCATGTGTCCGGTGTGTTTCAATACGTAAATGTGAATCTACAACACTCCACCAACGTCATGGTACATGTATGTACATCTCTATTACATACATTCCTAAATGACACCGTGGTGGTTCCATTACAGCTGTCAACCAAAGTCAAATCGTTAACAAACATATCTCGCAGTTCCACTTTTTAAGTTCCTGCTTTTTGCTCTCACGTAGTTCTCTTTCTCATGGAATGTGGGTCAAGTCAGTTACCGTTTCGTTGTTGTCCACATTAGTGGAACCACTTTTGACCACAAAAGCAGCCTTAGGGAAGTACGATAAATATCACGAATTCTAATACATCCCCCTGTTGCAATGACCAGATTGACCACGAGTGTTGGGTTTGACAGATAAGTAACTTTAATGCACTGGTTTTCAAAGTGGGGTCCCCAGGGGCCCCCAGCAGTGCTTGAGTGGATTCCAGGGGGTCCCCACCAAAATGAGGAACAGTTTCAAGTTTATTTTTAGGATATTCGAAGCTGCATTGTGAGCCGTTACTGTATCTGCTATTGTTTTTTTTCAAATGTTGCACAAACTCTCAGATGGGGATCTGTGGCCAAATTCACATCAGATTTGGGGTCCTTGACGTGAACATTTTTGAGAATAACTGCTTTAACCCATTCTGACCTGAGATCAGATTCATACGAGGTTTCCACTGGACACACACTGGTCTGATTAACCCATTCTGACCTGGGATCAGATTCTAAAAATGTCAGTCGCTCTTCGATTTTTCAAAAATAGCAGACCTACAAGCTCGTAGCGCGCCACTCGGTGGCGCGCTATGAGCTTGTAGATCTGCTATTTTTCAATAGCTAAAGCATAACATGATGCTAACACCAAAATGGGTTCCCGTTCAGAATGGGTTAATGGCTGGTGGCTTCGATTGAGACAATTGTGCTTGAACATGACGACCCATGTTAATCGAGGTAATTGATGAACTGCATGTGATCTTAGAAATTCATCCATGAATGGTGGTCCCCAGCTGATGACCCTGCAGCAAAAACGTACTGTACCTTTCTGGTATGCGGTCAGGCTTAGGCTTGGCTCAGGGAAGAGGACGCCCTTGCCATGCATAGTCCGCCAGTACTGTTGGCGGTGCGACAAAGAAAGCAGGAAGACCATATCCTTCTGTATGAAATGATGCAAAATATGCTGGCTTTACTGTTGATACTATGTATATAAGTTCACGTAAAACATCTGGTCATGAAATGCTATGAATGTAACAGAGGAAGGCAGAGATAAGTAACTGCAAATCCATAAATGCATAATTGCTTAGTGCACTGACAGGCTGTCTGGAAATCAGAAGATCAACAGTACGCCTCCCGTCCGTCCCAATTAGTAATATGTATTATAACCATCTGAGCAGCCATCAGCTGAATGTCCCCCGCAGGATCAATAAGGTCTACAAAAACATTTTCATTTCGAGAGTATCATTTCAAGCCCATCTTTAGCCATTCAATTTCACAATGAGCACTGATGTCTATTTCTGCCATTCAGATAGTGATTTATTATCCGTCGTCTTCCTTACAACGTGCCAGGGTCACTCAGCCTAACAAGACAACAAGACAACAGAAGTGCTTCTTTGTTGTTGGAAGGGGTAATACTGCAGTTAGCCTTTTGATGCCCCAGAAAGCCCCCCTGCTGGGAAGACAACGTTAACAGACAGACAGACGCACTCAGCACTGCTGTGAAGACAGCGTTAACAGAGACAGAGGCAGACGTGCTCAGCCAGCAGCCTCTCTAGTCCAGCATATGGACCAGTTGGTCACATCAAAGCTCTGGGCTGCTTTTGTTCCTTGTCTTTATCAGGCCTACAAACTGTGTGGAGAACACACACCTGATAACAATATTAGTCTGTCTGAGTGACCCATGGGAATGCCGTAGATATGCTACTAGGGAAGGTATGCGTTTTGGGCATATTTAGTGTTAACTCGTGGAATTCAAACATTATGCCCCCTTGCTTATGCAAGACCACTACTAATATCATTTAAAAAATAATAAGAAAAAGAAAAAAGAATATCCACACAAGAACTTTGTTTTGTCATCACTTGCAATTTCACTTGTTTGACCTATTCTGTAAATGAATGCATGAGTTAGTTCACTCTCCTGATTATCTGCGTGACAGTGAGCTTGTTGATAGATGGGCTATTTTGGCAGACATTATTTACTTCAATGAAGTATATATTGTTTAGGTGTGTGTGTGTGTGTGTGTGTGTGTGTGTGTGTGTGCGCGTGCGTGTGCGCGTGCGCGTGCGTGCGTGCGCGTGTGTTGTTTTGAGATGCATCTTGTAATTGTTGTCAGCGGTTGATAAGGTGCATTCTTTCCTCTCTGCTTCTCCTCAGCTGACAAGCTCTGGTCTGCCCTTCTGGTCTGGAACCAAGAGATGTCCTCACCCGCTGACCTTTGACCCTGACAATGTGAGTTTTACACAACCTTTTGTTCTATCAGATACTTCAGTGTGCCCCGTGTGGAGCCTACCTGGTGAGGCCCTTGAGACAGTCAACGGGAACAGCTGACATGGAGGTCTGGTTCGCATTCTGTCGTCGTCTCAACCAGTTAGTCAGTGGTGGACAGTAACTATAAGTGTCTTTACTTGAGTACTGTGCTTAAGTCCATCTGTACTTTTCTTGAGTATTTGTGTTTTTCTGAGTTTATGAGTTATGAGTTATGACTTTCACTAAAAATGTATTGTACTTTTTACTGAATGACACTGCATTTCTAGAGAGGGGCCCCCAGGACCCAAACGTACAAAAATGCAAGTATATTTAAAAGTACTCCAGTAACTGTAACAGTAAGTGCAAATTTTGCTGAGCAACTATAACTTTTAGTTGAGTATTATTTGTCCTGGGGTTGAGTACTTTGTCCACCACTGCTGTTAGTTTATATTCATTACGTTGGCTGCTGTATATTGGACTGTGGACAAGCTGTGACTTACTTAGCCAACACGCAAAGTAAGTGAGAAAATAAACCGACGCATTCACCAGCTTTCCCCACCATCGCACTACTACTAAGTACCCAACTACAATTTGTACAAATTCACGCATAAATTCAAAGCAGAGAATTACGACGTGGCTTTGCAGTGTCTCCGTGTCTGTCTGTCTGTCTGTGTGACTCCAGAGATAATCTTGCAAAAGTAGGCTGATTTGAACCAGGGACAGCTTCAAGAAAGACTATATATATCCTTATTTATGTGGTATGTTGTTCATACAAAGCACTAACTATAACTATAACTGTAGTTGTTCAACATTGTCTCTGTTATAGTTGTGGTGTGGATTATTGTGCCATCCGCAATGAGTCCACATGCATTTAACCATTCTTTTCAATAGTTAGAGTGCTGGGCGTGAATGGCACTTTACTCAGTGATCCTCTGGGGCACTCTTACAGCAGAGATACTGACATGATTGATAATAAACATAAGTAATGGGCCATTCACACCCAGCACTCTAACTATAACTGTAACTGAACCAGCTCAGTGGCTTTCTGGTTAGCGGGTCCAGCCCTTCGGGGGTTGATTCCCTGGCAGGATCATACCAATCACTGTCTTAAAACCTGCTGCCAGACTATATAACAAAGAAAATGGTAAATGATCAGTTATAGTGCTTTGTGTGAACGGCTCTTTAGACATTATAAATAATTGAACTGTTTGAATGAATGTGAAGACACACACTTCACAATCAACAACTGACCAACTGACTAAATGTTTTGATGAATTGAACATGGTGGACCCTGTTGTAAACAAGTGTAATGCTTAATTGGGTCGTCCACTCACAGTTAACTCCTTCAGTGCCACAGTCAGTCAGCCATCTTTGTCACAGGTGCCAGTTTTTTCATACAATATAGAAATCTTTGAAGACCCACAGAATATGTTGTGCTATACCAAAATATGATGTCACATATCTCAAATGAAAGATCTACTACTCTACTTTGCCCAGAAAAAATAAGTGAGTCGTTTGCTTTCACCGTTCTGAAGTTATTGACCTTTGAATGAAGTTTGGTTTTATAAAAACGGCCATCTTGGAAACTGGAAGCTGAGAAAACTGCATTTTAGTGTGAGGTACTTTCTCACTCAGAATTCTCACTAAAGACTTTTATTTTTTATGTCAGTGATATCACACAGTACTTGTTCTCACAAAAAAAAAAAAAAAAAGGGAAAAAAAAAAAAAAGAAAAAAAAAAGTTTTTTTTCTTTTTTACTGAAAAACATTTTTTTAATTTTAAAGCTAGGAAAAATATATAAAAAAAAAAAAAAAAAAAAAACGGGCCCCCCCGTTTATACAGGGGCCCCCTGGCTCCAGGCCAGGGGTACCCAAGTACCCAATCTGGCCCTGGATAAAAATATCGTTTTGACAGAGTTGGTGCACCACCCTGTGGCACCAGCTGGCGCTGCATGCTGGTTGCAAAGTGCGCATGCACGCGCGCACGTGCATACGCATGCACGCGCGCGCGCATGCACGAGCAACGCGTGTCGAGTACTCTCGGGGTTGTTTAGACTGGGAGTGAGTCAATGTCCGATTGGAATTATATACTTTTCTTCACTAGTTCATGGTGGTCGTGAGGTGAGCTGCACACCGTCGCACACACACATCGATGTTTGACGGGAAGGTTTCTTGTGTTGTTTCTGCTTGAGGTCTCAATCATAGAGCTTTATTGGCATGAGAAAACATACGTTTACATTGCCAAAGCACACACACACGCACACGAGGGGGGGGGGATCTCCCGTTTACAATATCATTTGCGTGGGTCTCTCTTTCCACCCACTGACATCTCTTTTGAGCTAAGATTGAAGGGGACGGGAGGCAAGCTCTATACGTCGGGTGTTGCTTTGCATATGGCAGCTTGTGATAATATACGAGCGACTGATTTGATTGATATGTAACTGAAACTGAGCACACACACACACACACACACACACACACACACACACACACACACACGGGGTGTGCGAAGAGAATCATACTAGCGATAACAGAAACGGGGCAAGTGTTCTTGTTACGTCTTACGAGCTTGCTAGTTAGGCCTACGTCTTACGTTTATGTTATCGCTAGTATGATTCTCTTCGTTCACACACACACACACACACACACACACACACACACACACACACACACACACACACCGCTCGAAATCAACCTGTTGTGAGAGGGAACAGAAAAACTGATCGTCTGTGCCAGGCTGCCAGCGTCTCTCTCGTTCTAGTCGCTCGCTGCTCCCAACCTGTCTTTCGTCTTTGGTGCTTTTTCTACCACCAACGACAAGGGGGCGGCAGAAAAGCAACCATTTGGGGTTGGTTTTTTTTAGCACATGATTTCAGAGTGTTCCTACCATATATGCGAGTTAAAGTCGCAGTCACAAGTTGCGCAACAGTCCCGTCTATTGAAATCCAATTAAAAGTGATTAATTTCGGGATTACGGCTCTGGCTACCAGTGCATAGTTAAATTGGTTACGGGATTACGGGTACGGCTCTTAAACAGTTTTAACAGTCTTTGTATTGAGTTTGTGCTTGAAATGTATTGTAATTCTGCAAACTGTTAATAAATATTTCAATCAAATCAATCAAAACCATCCTTCCCCTGGCACCGTATAGAGAAGGTATATAAATGCATAAAGTGATCAGAAAATCTAGTGGCAAAGTGAGATTAACGTCGTTAAACATTGTTTAATAATGCAATCAGATAGGACTTCTGTTTGCATGTATGGGCTGTCACGGCCAGAAAGTAGTTTTTGCCACTCAGTAGCGTTTCCGCATAACTTCCAGGTATGATGATGATGATGTCACACGCATGCCCTCTGTAAGCCATAGGCATAATGTATGAAACTCAACATCCCCTGTCACAGTGCAGAGTGCAGACCATAGGCATAATGTATGAAACTCAACATCCCCTGTCACAGTGCAGAGTGCAGACCATAGGCATAATGTATGAAACTCAACATCCCCTGTCACAGTGCAGAGTGCAGACCATAGGCATAATGTACGCAACTCAACATCCCCTGTCACAGTGCAGAGTGCAGACCATAGGCATAATGTAGGAAACTCAACATCCCCTGTCACAGTGCAGAGTGCAGACCATACGCATAATGTAGGAAACTCAACATCCCCTGTCACAGTGCAGAGTGCAGACCATAGGCATAATGTAGGAAACTCAACATCCCCTGTCACAGTGCAGAGTGCAGACCATAGGCGTAATGCATGAAACTCAACATCCCCTGTCACAGTGCAGAGTGCAGACCATAGGCATAATGTATGAAACTCAACATCCCCTGTCACAGTGCAGAGTGCAGACCATAGGCATAATGTATGAAACTCAACATCCCCTGTCACAGTGCAGAGTGCAGACCATAGGCATAATGTATGAAACTCAACATCCCCTGTCACAGTGCAGAGTGCAGACCATAGGCATAATGTATGAAACTCAACATCCCCTGTCACAGTGCAGAGTGCAGACCATAGGCATAATGTATGAAACTCAACATCCCCTGTCACAGTGCAGAGTGCAGACCATAGGCATAATGTAGGAAACTCAACATCCCCTGTCACAGTGCAGAGACTGCAGACCATAGGCATAATGTATGAAACTCAACATCCCCTGTCACAGTGCAGAGTGCAGACCATAGGCATAATGTATGAAACTCAACATCCCCTGTCACAGTGCAGAGTGCAGACCATAGGCATAATGTATGAAACTCAACATCCACTGTCACAGTGCAGAGTGCAGACCATAGGCATAATGTATGAAACTCAACATCCCCTGTCACAGTGCAGAGTGCAGACCATAGGCATAATGTATGAAACTCAACATCCACTGTCACAGTGCAGAGTGCAGACCATAGGCATAATGTAGGAAACTCAACATCCCCTGTCACAGTGCAGAGACTGCAGACCATAGGCATAATGTAGGAAACTCAACATCCCCTGTCACAGTGCAGAGACTGCAGACCATAGGCATAATGTATGAAACTCAACATCCCCTGTCACAGTGCAGAGACTGCAGACCATAGGCATAATGTATGAAACTCAACATCCCCTGTCACAGTGCAGAGACTGCAGACCATAATGTATGAAACTCAACATCCCCTGTCACAGTGCAGAGTGCAGACCATAGGCATAATGTAGGAAACTCAACATCCCCTGTCACAGTGCAGAGTGCAGACCATAGGCATAATGTAGGAAACTCAACATCCCCTGTCTGTCACAGTGCAGAGTGCAGACCATAGGCATAATGTAGGAAACTCAACATCCCCTGTCACAGTGCAGAGTGCAGACCATACGCGTAACGTACGAAACTCAACATCCCCTGTCACAGTGCAGAGTGCAGACCATAGGCATAATGACAAACACAAAGCAGGAAGTCATCCCTCCATGTGAGCCTCTGTGACGTGTTGGTTCCATTATGTGTTGGTTGTGGTCTCCACATAAGCATCACCAGGTTAGGTTCCCCAGAAAGGTACTGTATATGGCTGTGAAGTTCGTGTGAACGTGGAAGAAGTTGTATATTAGGACCTACCTAACTATGGAAGTGTACAAATTACAGGTCCATTTGGTTCCATTTGTACACTCCCAGAGTTACAGATCAATAAGTGTCCATTTGGTACTCCCGGTGGTCCCTGGACCAGACATTGAGAACCATCTATCAATGGCATACTCTCTTTCTACCAAAAAATATCAACAATCAACAATCATCTTTTTAATGAGAGATAATACAAATTGGCTCAGCACAGCAGCTATATTGGAAAGAAATTGGGCCCCTTCCTTAAATTCAGGTCTTACGAATGATACTAACAGCGCTGTAGTTCCATTATGTGTGGTTCTCAAACCTTTTAAATTTCAAGGTGTGCAAATGAAACCAAATTGTACTCTCAGAGTCACACACCCGTAAGGGGCCATTTGGTACCCCCATTTGGTACTGATTTGGTAACCATGAGGCTACTGTATCTGGACCCCACTTTGAGACCCACTGGTGTATAGCAGAGTGTTTCCAGTGAGCCAAGATGCACAATATCTGTTTGACCAGAATGGAACGGAGCCTAATTTAGTATAATTGGTAAGTCCTTTGAACGAAAATAGTCCCTTTTGGACTAAATGTTTGACTGTACTCGATTGCAGTTTTTTTTGTTTACATTTCTGTCTAATAAACTATTAAATCAACCAATCAAAATGAAGTAAGGAAGAGGCCCAATGTCTTTCCAATGTGGCCGCTGTGCATAGAGCCTATTGGGTTCATGGAGAGTGTCACGAACATTTGCATAATATGGACTTCTACCAGAGCTCATCATCTTGCCTGTTTGTTTACACTTCTCTTTACTTCCTCCGCATTTCCATCTCTCCTCTCTTGTATTTTCCTCCCTTTCCCCCCCTGTCTGAGTCACCTACACTACAGTGTCCTCATGCCTGTCGCAGACAATGCTGAAGGAACAAAGAGCAGGAACCATGCATGTAGTTATCTACAGGCTAAAGTGCAGCACAGCAGCTTCAAACACCATTCACAGCCTTTTGACAGCCCTTTTAACCTGACATAAATCTACAGTCACCACCCTGTGAATCTGACAGGCGACATGTTACTGTGACTCTGACATGATGCTCTGACGCCTGCTCTGCTCTGACACTTTCAAAGGACAAGAGAGTCACTTTTGGGTTTCTATACATTGAACCAACTCAATTGTAGATGATTTTTTTTTTTTTAAAGTATAAAATAGGGCTTAAGACAAGTAGTTAACATGCAAATTGCAAAATGTTAACTTGAGGTAATGCAGTTATTCCACATGCACACAATTAACACGTCTCATGTTCAAACTTTCAACATCTGTTTGTGTTAATATTATTTAGGAGGTAATGACCATCATTAAATTCTTTGTTTCTGTTTGTTATTGTGGAGTGAATACAGCAATTATTTATTTCTAATTAGACATTGGCTGTTGAATTTTGACGTTGTGTTGCCATTTGTTTGTAGACTACCCATATGGATTATGTGACGGCAGCAGCAAACCTATATGGTCAAATCTACGGGATCGTGGGGGGGACCAGGGACCATGTGGCCATCAGAGCAGTCCTGGAGAACGTCTGCGTTCCTCGTTTCACTCCAACGTCCTCTGTGAAGATCCACGTAACGGACCAGGAGATGGAGGATGAGAAGAAGAAAGGAAGTGAAGATGCTGGTGAGTAATAGAACTAGAGCTGCAATTTTGTTTTAAATTATATCAACATAATAGATTTTTTTAAATAATTGACTAAATTGAGGGAGTTCTTTCCTTTCTTTTCGAGGCTAAATACAGACGATGGTCGCCAGTCCTCTCGACAACTAATTGACTAAATCAAATAGTTTATTAATTAACCACTTAAGCCTCATTTTGTACTTTTTAGTACAATGATGTCACCCAAAAATACAAAAAATGAAAAAAACAATCAACGTGTTGCCAGATTGTAGATCTTGTTATTTCGATTAGTGGAATTGTTTTTTGATTAACTTGATTCGTTTGATTTAACTGTTGCACCCCTAAATGGAACGGTAACCACCATGTCATTGCTTTTGACATTCTTGCTGTCTGCCTGTGTGTGTCTTCCTTTGACTGTCTCTCTGACCCCCAGGAAAGGCCCGTCTAGATCAGCTGAAAGAACAGTTGTCCTCTTTCCCTGTGGACGGCTTACCCATGCAGACACACCCCATCGACTTTGAGAAGGTAAAGCTCTTCTGCACACTGCACTACTGGCCACACATACACAGTGGTGACAGCTAGGCCTTTGCACGTATCCATGGGCGGATCTGTGGGGGTCCCCAAAATGTTTCTTTCATCTTTTGGTCCCCCAGTTGACCCAAATCTATGCGGATCCCGTCCGAACGGACTTAATGAAACAACTCATGTTCTTGAAAGCCACATGGGGAGAGAATCTTAAAAAGTGCACTGGTGAACAATGTCCATTTAGTGGACTTAAGGTAGACACTGAGGAGCCCTGTATGTTGTTGTTATGTCCTTGCTCTGTCAAGCCAGACAACTCTTCTGCCATCTTTGGATGCTACAGACTCAGTCCACCTCGCAAACATTGAGAAGCTGTCATCTGTTTGTCATTCCTGTTCACTAAATGTTTTTTTAATCCAGACTATTCCTCTAATTTGATTTATAGTAGTATTTATTAACGCAACTGCAAAGGGGTAAAAGAAGGTAGGACATCTTCACATTTTAGTGTGAACCATCATTATCTTGGACCCAAAATGACACTTCCGTGTGTGTGTGTGTGTGTGTGTGTGTGTGTGTGTGTGTGTGTGTGTTTGTGTAGCAAAAATATATAATAGTTTTTCTTACTGATATATTTTAGATAAAAGAAAAAAATCACATTGATGTTCCTAGAAGACCTATATGTTTGTTACTAGTATAATGAATTTGCGTTGGCCGGGAATCGAACCCGGGTCAACTGCTTGGAAGGCAGCTATGCTCACCACTATACCACCAACGCTCTCTTTCCTGTGTCATATTGAGAGAATGAGAGAGAGACCACTACACTAACGCTCTTTCCTGTGTCAGAGAGAGAGAGAGAGAGAGAGAGGGGGGGGGGGGAGAGGGGTTGAGGGAGGGGGAGTTGTAGCAAACCCAGCTGGCCGTGGAAACTACAAAGAAAATATCAAATAACACATAAATCAATAATCCATACACAAACAATTATCAAAATGACAGCATAGAACATAATACGATACACTTTTCCACAAACATTAGAAAAATACATAACCACATAAGTCCAATAATAAGACCACTAACAGTGCAAGCAAAAACAATCAGAAATGTTCCAGCTGGGTGCTAAAACCTTCTGTAGCATGTAGAGGTCCCTCTGAAGCTCTGACTGGAATACATTATAACTATTAAACTCTCGTTCCATCCATTTGCATGGTAGATTGGTGATTGTTGACACAATCAAGCAACTCACTCTTTCCATGGTTGATGCCTTGTCCATTGATGCATGGCTGAATTTCTGGGTGGTGGCTGTGGGACTTGTTGAGTTGAATATGGTTATGCACTGATGACTGAAGGACACATGCAGGGCTTACATTTAAACACATGTTTAGAGTGAGAGTCAAAGCACTGCACACAGATGAGGTGAAACCAGAGCTGTACTTTCTAACTACCTGTCCACTTTACCAATACATCAGAGACAGACACATACAAATAATGCCAATAAAGCACTTTGGAACAGAATAGAACAAAAGCAGATGAGAAGACAGAAGTGACAGAATCCTACTTGCTATTTTCCACACACTGTAGTGTAGGCGGAGACGTTTGAATTCATGATGTGTTCCAACTTCCAACAGGCTGTCTCCAGAGCAGACTGCAGAGCATGTCCTTGACTTCTCAGAAGCCTTGGGCCCACATTGACACATAATCTTTGAAAATAAAGATGATTATTATCCACTTATAACCCTATATACTTAGTTGACCGGTGTCCCCCAGGGCTCTATACTAGGTCTGCTAGTATTTCCCTCTATACCAAATCCCCCCCTTCCCGCCTTGATTGTCCTTGTGTCTTTTGGTACACTGTCCTCGGCTACGTCAACCCAGGGGCCTTTGAAGTGGCACGCTCGGATGCCCTGAAGGCATCATGTCCCTCCATATAACACCTCCATTGTCTGTACAGGCACACTCTCATGCCCTCCCCCCCTTTCAACTATTTCTGCACCCTCTCTTTGGACATTAAATCAAGTTGAGTTTTTTCAACCTGGTGTCCCTGTAATGGACATGACATCATAGGCAAAGGTTTCAAAAAACAAGAACAACATTTTTTTTTCCAACATTTACCAAAAAAATATCTGATCTACGCTGATAGTTGTGTAATGATGCAAACTGTTAACAGTTAGGCCGCCATTGCCATTGATCCACATCAATTAAAGGCAATTAATAAATGATACGCTTAACGCCAATGCGGTAGCTCTACGCCGGCAATTGGGCTTTTATAGTGAATTATATCACGATTTATTCATCAATACATGCTGGCGTACTTTGAGTTAATAAAATATTCAGCCAATCAATCAATACTAACATTAGGTCCGCCTCATGCATGTTTTTAGTAGCCTACTGTTAGTTTTTAACCTGAACAACTGGCAAAAAAGCCAGGGTTTCATCCCCCTTTTTGTCGATGACTCAAGAGTGAGGGCGCCGTGCAGACCCCGGTGGGTGGGGGGTAGGCAAGTGATGAAGGTGGATGAGGTAAGTCACGTATATATATCAGATATCACCTTTGATAAGAATGAGACCCCTAAAGTGCCACCACCCCCTCGTTGGCGCTCATCACCTGCCCACCTGTAGCTCCCGGTGTGTGCGTATATGGACGGAGCGGAATGTGTGTAGGAGGATTCCACTCAGGCATCAGGTTGCCAGTGTTGGAGCTTACCTCACAGAGCCTACAGCTAGCCTTGTGTGACTGTCCCGCGCATTGGGCCTTTGTGAAGTGTACCGGTACCTGCAGCATGACCTCACTAGCCCCTGCTTGTCCATCATGGCACAAATCACATTTTGGGGGTGAGCAGGTCGTTGTATTTAGACTCATTAATGTGACACAGACGACAAAGGCTTCAAAGCTCAAAGTGGGCAGGACGAGTATCACGTCATTGCGCTTTGTTTTGTGTGCAATGACACAATGAGTGAGTGAGTGAGTGAGTGAGTGAGTGAGTGAGTGAGTGAGTGGATTAATTCATTCATTCAATACATGTTCTTGCCTCCTAATAATTGGGTTAAATATCGTAGTTAAAAATGGTCTGAACTCTGAAGTATATGCATCATTATCAGACCTAAATTAATTTACCTTATGTACCGTGTCTTAATCATGTATACTTTACATTACTTTTCCAAATAAATATATATTTAACTTTATTTAATTTTTGAAAAAATAGCCAATTTTACATCCAGTTGCCCACTCTTCCTTAGTGCCCACTCTACCTGTTACCCTCCCTAGAGAATGAATCATACTGATTTTGGTGACCCATGTGGCATCATCACTTTCAGGCCAAAATGTTGCACAATAGCACACAAGATATTTTTTTCCAGGAAAGTTACTGAGCACATTCTTGCTTCCTGGAGCATGAACCCTAAACATTAAGTGACCCCATGACCTTCACTCTAGCAAGAAGGTGTACAAAACTTTGGAATAATGACATAATATTAAGTATTATACCGTGTGTTTATTATTGTTTTTTTGCTACAGGATGACGACTCAAACTTCCACATGGATTACACTGTTGCTGCCTCTAACCTGAGAGCAGAGAACTATCACATCCCTGCAGCCGATCGTCTCCAGGTTAGATATTTATAACATTATGTGTAACATTATTATTACTGTATGTTTGTCATTATGCCAGTTAGCATTATGTATCTGAGAGCAGAGAACTGTGACATCCCTAAGGCCAAACAACACCAGGCTGGGGGGGGGGGGGGGGGGGGAGGGGGGTCCCCAGACCTTGGAATTATTTGTGTGTGTGCTGGGGGCGGGGGGGGGGGGGGAGGGGCTAGACTAGATCAGAGCAGTGACAGAGTTACACCAACCCCGTTCACTTCATTGGGCCAGTCCAATATTGGCTCTTCTACATAGATTTCTATTGGCGAATAGTGATAAAGGCCTGAACCGGAAGTTTACGGAATGCATTGGAGTCTATAGGCTTTACACAGTGACAAACGAGTTACATGAACCACGTGACTGGGCTGTTTTCTCCCCCCTCAATGTAACGTAACTCTGTCTTACTCTGGATCAGAGGTCCCCAGACAGTGTGGCGAGGGAACGCTGGTGTGCCTTGAGACAAGTCCAGGTGTGCCTTTGTGACAAGCCCACATTAGTATTGCAATAATGAGTGGGAATGATTGGATACAGTAGGTGGGATATAAACCTGGACTGAGCGGTAAACCAAATCTAGAATATATATATTTATTTAGTAATGTTTAGTAAGAGTCATGTCTGTCTGTCAGTCAGTCAGTCAGTCAGTCAGTCAGTCAGTCAGGTTTGGATATATGAGGTTTCCACCCAAGAGCTACCATGTCATGTTCCAACATTCAGTGCCAAACAATGAAATCATTCATCACAATTAAGACAGTTAATCATTGACTAAATGTCATGATTGTTACTGTAATCCTACACTCTTGAGACACAACGGTCCGCTGAATGTGATGAGCTCACTCTGCTCTGTCCTGAGTGACTCCAGCTCTGAGAGAAAGAAAGAAATCTTCCGCCGTAGTCTGAAAACCCACCTCTTCAGACTCCACCATGGCCCGTAGCACTTGCCCTAGCCTGGCCCCTTAGATAGCACAATATGTAGACTTAGATTGTATTGTAGACAGACTTATAGCTCATTACGTAGACAGCACTAGAATTGCATTTCATGTAGTCATAGCACTTTATAGTACACATGTATATTGTATAATATATAATATAGTATAGTATGTATAGCTGACATAGATACTCCACTGTTACGTTCTTAGTTTATACGTGATTCATGATAACTACTTTTTATATATGTGATGTATGCCATGTTTTTGTTTTTGCTTAATGTAAGTCACTCTGGATCAAGAGCGTCTGCTAAATGCTTAAATTGGTAAAGAAAGAAGGAAAGATGACTCAGCAAATGCCATCAAAAAGTAAGGAAGGATGAGGGTGAGAGAGAGAAAGAGAGAGAACCAGGATGGCCGAGTGGTTAAGGCGTTGGACTTAAGATCCAATGGACAATAGTCCTCGTGGGTTCAAACCCCACTCCTGGTAGACTTATACTGATTAGTTGAGAACAATGGAAACAACCCCTTTTAGCATAACCTTTGTGTTGAGTGTGTCTTTGTGCGTCATAAAGCCCCGAATCGGCCGAATGCCCAACCGACTTAAAATGTATGCAAACTTTTTTCTTTTTAAAATTAACAATAACTAGAACTGCACTCTGTCGAGTGCATACTTGCTTGTTGCACACTAGTAGGCCATAAATGGCCAACTAGTGCGTAAGCAGAGCACGCAAGTACTTTTGACCGTTATAAACTGTCACTTTTGATGCGTATGCACCGTCCCAGCAAATTGTGCCTGATACGGCAGTGGTGCCAGATTACATACGTATACACAGGAGCATTACCTTTAATCCTAAAACATATCGTCATTACGTCACCATCGGAAACCAATTACACTCTGGCATTGGGTCCTTTAATCCACATATTTCTTATGTCATCATTGAGAGCTAGTTATACATATACACACCATGTAATCTGGTCCCAGCAAATCAGGCACAATTTGCTGGGACGGTGCATACGCATCAAAAGTGGCGGGTTGGCTGGGACGGTGCATACGAGTCCCGGGCGAAACTATTACTTGCGTGCTCTGCTTGCGCAAGTAATAACAATATTTCTGTTCAATTAATTATGAACAGCAGTATGGCGGGACATTGACTGCCGATGGATTGCGCTTTAAAACCTTTGTAGATACTACTATAGGTGCAGGCTCAGACGCGTGGAAGTGTGTGTGTGTGTGTGTGTGTGTGTGTGTGTGTGTGTGTGTGTGTGTGTGTGTGTATGTGTGTGTGTGTGTATATAACCGCTTTTCAACCTGGCGCCCCTATTTTCAGGCATGTCGAGTTACATTTTCAAATGTAAATGTTTTTATTTAAAGGTTATTTAAATGGATATGTACAGTACAGTATGAATACAGGTGTACCTTGAGATTTTGACACTCCCTTTGGTGTGTTTGAAACCAACAGCTCCAGCATAGGAGCCCCCCCCTCCCCTCCTCCCCAGGCTAGTGTTTTGGATTAGCTGCTTGCCTTGTGCACACACCTGCCCTGAAGCCCCGGTGGTGACAGCCTCCTAACCCTCCTCACCTTTTGTTTCCTGAGGCAGAACTAATCACAGCACTTACCTGTCGCCCCAGAGGTGACACCTGAGCCACCATCGGCCGCAGCAGTAGCAGCAGCAGCAGCAGCAGCACACACAGACCCTGCTAGAGTAGACATACGGAGGGGCTGGGGCTGGGGGTGGGGTGACGTTGGTTGGTTGGGGACACAATGGGGGTTCCTCTTGTGTAATGGTACTGAGAGGCTGTGCGTGTTGAATCTTGTTTTGTTGATGACTTCACCCTAATGTGGACATTGTCGTACGACAGTATCTCTCGCTGACAATTCAAAATAACTGGTGTGCACTGTGCACTGTGCAGCAAGATAGAAAGGCTGATGTCTTGAATTTGAATACATTTATCAGCTTCGAAGTCTATAGAGTTCCAATTCCAATGTTGTCTGCTCATTTGTTTGTTTCATCACTTTCAATTTCCCTTATTTATTCATGTATTTTCTGATTACTAAATAGCTGGAGATACGGGGAGACCCCCTGTTACCAAACAAACACTAGTCTAAAGCAAAGATTTCTATTGGAATTAAATACTACCGCTATTTAACACTATCATTCAAAGATTTATCACAAGTACTTGTCTTGAACCCCATGCAGCATCCATATTCTGGTTGGAACCTTAGCCAGAAATAGCAGATCTACAAGCTCACAATGTGACAGACAAAAGAGGTCCAAGTACAGAGCCAACTCAGGTCCAGTTTACTAAAGTCTAGAGGGTATAAACAAGCTATAGCCAGTGCTGATTGTATTTTTGTTATTTTCTTGAAATGCACTTTTCTTCTTGTTGAAACACGCCATCCAGTTTAGCTAATAATGTCGCCATACCAGTATCATTGTCCAGGTCTTCTGCTGATATCTCCATAGCGATTTCCCTGGCTCGTCCTTCCAGTCCCAAAGCCACTGCAAGCGCCTGCTTCTTCTTGTCGAGTTCGGTAACTCGCGACCATATGTTGACTTCATTTTTCCAACCTTCATACGGCCTGGTTTCGTCAAACTTCGGCGGTACTCTGTAGTTTGCAGCCGTCTTCAAACCATCCTCTGCTACCAATGTTGATTAGGTCTTAATAAACACGACGTTTATACAGTTGTAGATCACTTTATTTTCCGTACAACCGGCTGAACATGTAAACACAGTTCCCTCCACATTTCACATCTGAATACCTGCGCCCACTGCGCATGTGTATTGTGTATATCCCTCAGAGTACATTATCGTAAAGGAGTACTGTCGTAAAGTGGAACACAAGTTAACAGCCAGTGCCACCATCTCCCTGTCTCCTCCACAGAGTAAGCGCATTGCGGGCAGGATCATCCCAGCCATAGCGACCACTACGGCGGCGGTGGCTGGCCTCATGTGTCTGGAGCTCTACAAGTTGGTGCAGGGCCACAAGAAGATAACCTCCTACCGCTCAGCCTACGTCAACATGGCCGCCATGCTCTTTCAGCTCTTCCAACCGTCCAGCCCTCAGCCTTTCACTGTGAGTGACTAATACACACACACCAGCAGTTCTCAATGTTATTTCTTTTGCCCACAAGGACCCACAAATTGTATTGGGGGACCAGAAAATGTTTTGTGCCAGGGACCCCCAGAAGAGACGATTTGTATTTAAAAATTATTCAAAAAGTTTATATACCTGCTAATTTTGTATAGCCAACACATAAAATATGGAAAAATGGGTTCAAATGATGAGGTATAGGGAAGTGGTAGGGGGTGAGGTGGAGTGGAGTTTGAAGCACTCTGTGCCTTAATCAGACTTAAGCACGTCTAAATTGGGGATAAATCGGTTGAATTATGGCCTTCCTCTGTCTGAGTCTGAAGGTGAATGAGCAGCCTCAGAGTTAAGAGACGGCAGTTCAAACGATCCATCTCTCTGGCGCACAAAGCCGGTCTGTAGACAGCTCACTGTATAGACACAGACCTCAGCAGCCCACATAAGGCAGTGAGTGAACGCACAGCCGCCCCAAACACACCATATATCCAGCTTTGTTTGCACAAATCAAGTAAGGTCTATGCACAAAGGCAGGCATGATTCAAAGCAAAAAGGAGAGGCTTGTCCTGTGCAGACAGAGAGCCTTTGGGTTTATAATCTACAGTAGCTTTAACGGTAATACCAGGGCTTCTGGGCCACGGGCTGACGTTCTGCCCTGGCCCAGGTTGTAAATCATAACAGCGAAATATGAGCCAGACAGATCTGAAAGCCAAACAACGCATGGGGGGGGTTATGTTTTGGGTCGTGGCTGGAGAACGTGCCTGGTGAAGTAATGCCTTCCTTTCATGCCTGCCCCTTGATAGTTCACCTCTGGAAGGAGTTAGGCTTGAAAGTAACTAAGTACATTTACTCAATGCTTGAATTCAACTTTGAGGTACTTTTACTTTACTTGAATATGTATTTCCAATACTAGATCTACCCCACTGCATCTCAGATATTTTAATCCACTACAATTATTTGAAAACTTTAGTTACAAGTTACTTTGTAGATTTAGATTATTATTATTAGCCAGTGAACTATCCCCTTTAAGCTGTTAAGTAAACAACATCTAACTGCTTATTCCACCACTGGACTTGAGAGAGGCTGGACGTGCTCTCTTACCAGAGGCGATAGGGACTCTGGAGGAGTCAAACCCCCGCCTAAAAGTGCGGGGTGGAATGGGGTCAGGCAGGGACATTACTCGGTCCCCCATGTGGGACAGTGGGCCGCGAGGCGCGCAGTGACACGGTGCGCTGAGTGAGACACGGTGCGCTGAGACAGTGCAGGTCTGGTTACAGCTATGGTTACAAGCAGAGGCAGGAGCACAGCTGCATAATAACGAGGTGCCATGATGACAGGCACAGCTGTGCTATACTCACTGCTTTGAATGCAGGCCTTTGCCCACAGTTTGATATTTATAATTGATGGAATATCTTTGATTTATTGTTCTTTACACATGAAAAATTGTGAATTCATTTTGGAAAAGAATTTGAAATAATAATAATAATGAAAAAAGGATACCGTATTTACTTAGTTGTGACCCATAACAATTGGTCAAAAACAGTGTTTATGTAACTGAGAATGTACAAATGTACATTATAGGCTAAGTACTATGGTAGTCAGCATATGAGCAGCTGTACATTGCATATGAATGTCTTTATTTCAATTATGTTTTCTCTGCAGTTCAAGTTGTGTCATTTTTGAGTGGTGCAACCACTCCAAGGAACAACAATGCCCGTATTCACCTATGTGTTCGCCTATGTGACGTTAACCCACCTATGTGACTATGAGCACCAGTATGACTATTAGTACCAGTAGGGGCTCTGTTCTGCCAGAAACAGAGAGAGAGATAGTGCTGCACTGTTGCCTGCTAGAGAGAGAGAGAGAGGTGGGGGGATGGGAGTTGCAACACTCAGTTCACACGGGTGTGATTTTTCTTTTACAGCCTCAAATCACAGAAAACGTTATCTCATGATGACACTTTACATTCGGAGCAGGTCGAGAGACCCAACATGCCAGCATGAGCAGGCACTTAGTGGCCGTGGCAACTTGCTACTCATGGCAAGAGGGGGAAAAAATCCCCTTTAACAGGAAGAAACCTAAAACATAATCTGACTCTAGGTGGGCGGCCATCTGCCTTGACCGGTTGGGTGGAGAGATAGAGATTTGGGACCTTAACTTAGGTTCAGGGGAGAGGGGGAGAGGGGGAGAGGGGGAGCGAAACATAGGAAGAGGTAGATAGAGGGAGGGGGGAGAGAAAAGCAGGGAGAGGTGGATAGAGGGAGAGGGGAGAAAGGGGTCGGGGGAGAGAGAGATAGAGAGGGGGGGGGACAGAGATGCACAGAAACAACAATAACAGCTATAATAACGGACCACAGCCATGGTCCATGGAGACCCTCCATCCACAGCCTGGGGGTCTGCATACTCAACAATCACCATCCATGGAGACAAGAAAGCACAGAAACTCGGGGGAAAAGAACTCACGTTACTAACGCGCACTAGTTTAAAGAAATCAATACAAACTCAATACAAAGACTGTTAACTGTGAGTGGACAACCCAATTAAGAGGGTCCACCATGTTCAATTCATCAAAACATTTAGAGACGTACAGTACAAATAGACACTTCTATATAGTTAAAAAACAGAACAGGAATTCATCATAAAAGAAGCAAAAAGGGAAAAGAAACATATACAGTGAGGGGAAAAAGAGGGAGGGGGGGGGATTCAGATTTTACTGGGGACAGTTTCGAATTGCAGCCGTCCGTAGGTGCCCTTTGAGAACGGTTTTGAAGGAGTCAAGGGATTCACATGTCTTAATGACTGTTGGTAGGGCGTTCCACATTTTGGTGGCATAGGAGTGAAAATAATTTAGTCCCTTGTTTGTGCCGAATCTGGGTTGTACATGGTTTGTTGCACTCCCTCTGGTGTTGTGGGTGTGGACTTCGTTAACATTAAGGAAGTATTTAGACAGGTACATGGGTATCTTGGTGGTGTATCGAATCTTGTGGACCAGACCCATTGCAAGATGCTGTACTCTGTCGTCGACCCTAAGCCATTCCAGCCTGTCAGAGTGGGCAGGGGTGAGGTGGGTTCGGGGGGTGAGGCCAAGTAGGAGCCTGACCAGTTTGTTTTGGGAGGCCTTGTTTTAAGGGCCCTTGAGGTGCTGTGGTACCAAGAGGTGCATGCATAGTCAAAGAAACCTTGTACTAAGGCTCCTGTTAAGGTCTTCAAGGTGTTTTTGTTGACCATTGTTGACATTATATTTTTTATGTTCAATGAATCGTTCATTAATCGTAGTCGAGGCAAAAGTTTGAAGTAATTGTGCTATTGTCTTGAATGAATATCATTCAGCCATAACATTCACTGATGGGACCTAAATGCGTGCAGATGGAGAGGAGAGGAGAGGAGAGGAGGCTTAGTGAGTCATGGGAAGTCCCCCTGCGACGTGAGGCGAGCACTGACACGAGGCACTGAGTCAGGACAGGTCTGGCTTGTATTGCATTCGCTAGTGTTCCTTGAGTTCCCTGCGTCTCCTCCAAATTCTTCTACGTTTTTCCTGGCCGGGACACTCGAAGCGCTGTCCAACAACCACGGAACGGTTGATTCACCCCGAGAGTGCCAGCAGTCGTCCTGCTGCGGTCACACCTGACATCACTAACAGGCTGATCACTTATAATGGAGTATAGCGAGGGAGTGGGAGGACATTAGCTTTTTTCCAGACGCCAAAAGATTCTTCTTTTCTTTTGTTTCCTTTTTCCAAAACGGCGGTACATTTTGTGGTCTTAGCTTTTTGAAACAGCTTTGTTTAAAACACGCACACACACACACACACACACACATGCACGCACACGCACAAACACACGCACACACGCGCACACACACACACACACACACACACACACACACACACTGTACGCACGCACAAAGAGAGAGAGAGAGGGGACACCAGATGGAAAAGACTTGGCTGAATTTCTGGGTGGGCGCTTTTGGAGTTAGGGGGGACTTGGTGAGTTGAATTTGGTTATGCAGTATGTACTGATGACTGAGGGACACATGGACTTACATAAACACAAGACAGACAGACAGACAGACAGACAGACAGACAGACAGACAGACAGAGCGGGCGACAGACATACAAAGAGAGAGAGAGAGGCGGTAGAGAAAGGGAGAGATAGAGATCAACCTATCTGAGTAGGAAATGCTTTGAGCTTTGATGTTTCTGCCAAGAAAATAAATCTGTCATCTGTCCATCCGATTACATCCACCCACCATCCTCCGAGGAAAGTCAGAGCCTGAGCACAATAACAATATACAGACTTCATAATCTGTTTCTAAAATGTGTCGCTCAACCCCTATCGATCCTGTTATTCAAATAGTCAAGTGTAACACACATGATTTAGTGGATTACAGTATAACCCTAACATATAGAGACAAGCTACAGTTGCCACTGAGTGGTGCAGAGATTTGTTAAGCTATCTAAAAAATCACTAAATATCAGAGACAGAGTGACATGTGGTTCCACCAATCAGCAGTCAGTTTAGGCCTGGCTGATATGCTGTTCCAGCCACACAGCAACCTGTTGAAGCAGTGATTATCTTCTACCTGCAGTGCTGCACTAATCAAGCCCAATTGAACTGAGTCAGTTCAGCTGTTGAGGTTAGAGACAGAAAAAAAGCCAAACAGCAGTGCACAGAGAAGAGCACAGAACAGAGAGAGGAAAAGTGTGATTTTCTAGAAGAGTTCAAACCACAGCGAAGCAAGGTAACTCACCACATCTTATGAGTTAATGTAAGAGTAACAAATAATTGGAAGTTACTTTGGTTTTTGATGAGTGGTATTGTTTATTTCTAGTGTCACTCGCCCCCGTTTGGCACAAGTTGGTATTACACAAGTCAAGGTGTAGACTGTAGAGACACGTTTGGCGAGCGTGATTCTATTCTACGTCCGAGCATAGACATGGTAACGCCCCACCTGCCTCTGTTGATTGGCCTACCGACACTGCCGCTCTTGCCTCCTCCGAGATGCGAGGTTACTTCGTGGTACAAGAGAATGACAGCTTTGTAACTAAACTAATATTGCCGTTTGCTTTGATTGAATAATTGAACACGTACGTTGTAGCTTACTATGATTTGCGTGTGTTCTAAATAAATTATCGTGTTAATTATAGTAAACTAATACTGTTATAGTAAAAAAGATAAAGATCAAGGGAAAAGAGATATTTTTACAGTACAATAATGTTTACAAGTTTACATCTACAAATAAATTACACAATTATTAACACAAAGTTTGCCTCTTCTACAAAAATAAAAAGTTACAAGGCTGCTTTCTGGAGCATCATCTGTCGTGCCGTACCAAGCTGTCATTTTCTTGTATTATTTCTAATCACATGGCAGCAACGCAATGCATTTAGGCATGCACACATGGTCGAGATGATCTGCTGCAGTTCAAAGTGAGCATCAGAATTGGGAAGAAAGGAGATTTTTAAGTGACTTTGAATGTGGCATATGGTTTGTGATACGAGTATTTCAGAACTGCAGATGGGATTTTTTTCCACACAACCATCTCTAGGATTTACAGGTATTGAAAAATCACACTTGTGTGAAGTGAGGGGCGCTCTTATCATCATACATCATCATAAATCACATTCTGTGCTCAGCCAATCAGCTGAGCACATTCCGTGCTCATACAGACGCACAAAGCTGTGCATAGGAGAGGCTAGCCTAGCTAGCGCCCCTCAAAAATGGAAATACCGTAGTCAAGTAAAGTAAAAGTACTTCAAATTGTACTTGTAGTAAATGTACTTTCTACCAGTGCTGACGGATCCCAGGAGGGGTTTTTATTAGTGTTCTTTTGAAGCAGCGAGTGCAGACGTGCAGCTGTTAGATATCAGTGTGATCTGCCATGGAGGGCCCTGCTGGCTCAGTTTCACTGGGAGATCACACTCAGTTCATTAATATCAAATATCCACCCTGTTCATCCCCCCCGCCGGTGGTCCACCCACTGCTGCTTCTACAACACATTGTCACGTTAACCCTAATTAGATTTTATTTGGCCATGGACCGACCCCTCATCTGAAAATATTTTGTGCCAGGGCATGCAGGGATCATCATGCAGGATTTGTGTTCTTTGAAATAGAAGATTTACAGTGAGCTTGCAGATCAAATTGCCGATCTATAGGGTTTAAAGTGGTTAAAACCTTTGATTCTATATTAACCCATTTTGATCGGGAACCCGTTTTGGCGTTAGCATCATGTTATGCTTTAGCTATTGAAAAATAGCAGATCTACAAGCTCATAGCGCGCCACCGAGTGGCGCGCTACGAGCTTGTAGGTCTGCTATTTTTGAAAAATCGAAGAACGACTGACATTTTTAGAATCTGATCTCAGGTCAGAATGGGTTAATCAGACCAGTGTGTGTCCAGTGGAAACCTCGTATGAATCTGATCTCAGGTCAGAATGGGTTAACACGTTCAGCTGGGGACCTCCTGGGACCCCTTAAAGGACCCTTGGGGGTCTCTGGACCCCACTGGCCTTCAATAAGATGGTTTCTTAAACCACTTTAAACCTGTAATGTTAATATATATATACCCGGTTAAAAGTAATTTGTGTGGTTAGACTATAGTTATTGTCACACTTTATTATTCTTCTGGAGTAACCTACCTAACTTCCGCTGTGATTGGCCGAGCTTTGCATAACGTTTGTAGTAGCTGTTGTTGGTTACGTAACCAATCTATGTTTTACAATCGTTTAAGACATAAATTCCCTTGAATTTGAGTCAGACCGACAGACCAAACTATTCAAGCGCTATAGAAAGGGGCCTATGTAAGCGACTGCGGCAACCACACTTTGCGATTTTACGAAATTGCGACTTTTCTAGTTTATGATCTTATATGAGTTTGATGGTAAGAAACGTTATTTGTTTAAAAAAAAATCACACCCGTGTGAAGTAAGGGTGCTCTTATCATCGTACATCATCATCGCCTCCTTCTTACTGACAGTTGAGAGTTGAAAGCCTCCTATATAAATATACAACATATCAATGTTTGTGTTACGCAATGTTTGTGTTTACACTATGACGTAAAATTGTCCATTTGCGTAGGACAACGTTTGTGGACCCACACTAAAATCTGGACATAGGAGAAATCTAATCTAATCTTAACCCAACTCTGAGTGTACAAATGGAATGAGTCCATTTGTTACATTCTCTGAGTTACAGACCCATAATGGACCCATAAGGGGCAGCGGTGGCGGAGCGGTCTTGATATCGGAAGGTCGCTAGTTCGTATCCCCGGACCGGCATGTTAAAATTACCACCGTTGAAGTGCCCTTGAGCAACCCTACCCCTACCATGAAATGTTCTATGAGCGAGCAGGGCCTGGCTGTAAACAAGTTCTTGAGTTTAGTCCAGTTACCCTGGGTAAACATAGTAACTTTGCTTTACTTTGTCCATTTGGTTCCCAGCTATGAATCATTTAGCTGGGGACCGCCTGGAGCCCCCTCAGGGGCCCCTGGGTTGTCCCTGGACCCCACGTTGAGAGCCACTAGTGACCTACACTGTCTCGAGTCATTGAGCGCGACGAGGCCAGTAGATAAGATCTTTTACTCCATGTTTGTCTGTATTCTCTGCTCTCAGCATGCGCCACAGTGTTACTGTTTCAGTTCCACACATACCGCATAAGACAAATCGACACCAATTTTCCCACCGTCCGTCCACTCGTTCCGAGCCCTCTTCCGGAAATTGTTGTTTTAAAAAGCAGCTGTTTCCTAAAATAGGACGCTCCCGGCTCCCCCGGCTTTTCCCCTACAGTTGTTATCGTCTGTGTATGGAGGCAGAAATATGTAAACAAACGGGACGCTGCCCTTTTTCAGCTCTGCGTTGCAACTCTTTAGTATCACTTATCATGTTTATGTTTTGGAGTCGGAGGCCAAAGCACAGGTCAGTCATACCACATAGAACAAGCCTAAAGAGCAGCGAAACCTGACTCTGAAACTGATGGTAATCTTCTTAAAGGGACACTTCACCCTTTTTGCAAAAAAAATATGTTAATGACGTTTAGAAGCTTTAGATCACTTTTCTGGGGGTATTTATGTGTGTAATATGTGGTTTTAGATATTTTAGATTGTAGCAGTGAGCCTGTTGTCTCTGATGTCATGGACACTGGTCTCACTACCTTCCTGGACTACAATTCCCATAATTCTTTGGTGCACTGCTCCTCCTTATGGATAGGGGGGAGAGCTGTCTTACTGAGACAACATGTAGTCCAGGAAGGAAGTGAGCCCAGTGTCCATGACATCAGAGACAACAGGCTCACTGCTACAATCTAAAATATCTAAAACCACATATTACACACATAAATACCCCCAGAAAAGTGATCTAAAGCTTCTAAACGTCATTAACATATATTTTTTTGCAAAAAGGGTGAAGTGTCCCTTTAAGAGACTGTATGCTAGCGTGACCATCTTTGAAACACAATGACACTTTGGTTGTTTTGCTTTGGTTGCGTACTTGTGTACCTTGCATTTTAAAAGTATTTTATTGAATTTCCACAGGTTTTACAATATATCACAGTACAATAAATCAATGGTCAAGGCTTGGCATTACATCATGTCATAGGACAGGTTATAGGCTACATGTCATCGAATTAATACATTAATACACAAAACATTACATGGAAATATCAAGTATCAATAATAATAATAATTATAATAATGTCAATATCAAAATAATAGATTGCATTACATTTAATAGGCTTCATATAAAGTGACTATTGTTAAAGTCCAATCGTATCAGGCCAATTTAATTTCGGGTGCGTTCAGTTCAGGTCCATAGATTTTCTTTTTTTAAGTTCAGTTTTCACCTGCCTGGAAACTGTGTTCATATCACAATATTGTCTGTTGACATCTTGCTTGAGTCTTCCACATTTTAAAAACATATTGCCTACCTTGCCATGATGTGGCTCAATATTGGTCATATCTTCAATGGGAGGATTGATGTGTGGAATATTAACCATTTAACATTGCTATGATGTCTTTGTACATGGTATATTGTCATATCACGGCTAAGGAGGACAGCACACCTTACCTAATGGAATGTTATTGTTATAGAGATATTGGCTAATTATACAGTTTGATTGTTGCAAAGTCATGTGGTATCTTTTTATAATCCACCGTGACACTATAACCCAGGGGAACCGTGCATTGAATCCGGAACTAATCAAGGGTCAATGGTTCAGAATGATGCGTCTGATTTCTGAACGTTTTCTTACTTTTTCTATAAGCAGAACAAAGTCGGGTGTGCTCGAGGTCAAAGCAGCCCACACAATCGCTGGGGCAATAAATAAACATTATCTCTCCAATCATGTTGTGGATCAAACACGGATAGTCAAAGCCATTTGTATATTACATGTAGGCGTATGCATAATAAAGCCTGACCCATATGTCAGTCCGGCAGATATATCAGTCATTATTTACTGTATCGGCAATTATGCAGCGGCAGTCAATGTGTCCCCATTTTGACTGGCATGTGTTGTCTGTCCCGGCACGTTTGAACGCTCAAACGTTTTTAAAATGTCCTCTTGGTACAGTGGCCAAGTGTAAGATCTGTATCTTGGTTTCCACCTCATGTGTGTGCAGTGGTTTCAACGTCTGTCTTCTCTTTTAGCCACGTCTGCCTGTGAAAGCCTTTCTCAAAGAGGAGGCCCCCTTTTGCCGGTCTCCTTCTCTCTCTCACACACTCTTATGTAAATATCGCAACTTGTAGGAGCGCGTTGGTGGTATAGTGGTGAGCATAGCTGCCTTCCAAGCAGTTGACCCGGGTTCGATTCCCGGCCAACGCATTTTCTTTAGCAGTACCTGAAACATTATGGGAATATCTTCAATTGTACATGTCTAGATTATTCTTTTTTTTATAGAGTGGCTTGATCTTGCCGTTTTCAGGGGCTGTGGGAAGCAACCTGAGAAAAGAAATGTGTTCACAACTTGTAGAAGATCTGAAACAGATTTTTTTAAAGGCCTGTTGGCACTTTTCAATTATTGTTTATTCATATTGATTGAGTACAGGTAGTACAGTTAGAGGTTATGCTAAAGGAATAACATTGTGGTCCTTTCTATTCAATATATCAGTATTACACTGTATCGTATTATGTTACAATGCAAAATATATACTATGAAGCTTAGTAGAATCATAAGTTATATTTGGAGAGAAAGTAGGGGAGCAGGCGGGATTCAGGGGATTCTGTTCAAGGAAAGAGTTAAACTACGTTCACTTGTTTTTTGAAGATTTTTTTTTATTATATATAATATAATATTTTAGATTAGTTTTGCGTTTGGATAGGACGGTAGGACCTGCATGTCTTTTGGTAGGTCCTTCCACGTTTTGGTGGCAGCATTGTATCATTTCATAGTAGTATTAATAATAGTACTAGAGGGGGCACCCGGATTTGAACCGGGGACCTCTTGATCTGCAGTCAAATGCTCTACCACTGAGCTATACCCCCTTCTGTTTATACCTATTTGCTTATGAGTCAAATCTTCTCAAATAAGAATTTTAATCATTCTTTTTCACATTGATTTAAAGATTTAGCGCTCTTTTGCATAATAGAGAAACATTGATAATCGGTGGCTTAGAACTCTCCTTAACCCATTCTGAACGGGAACCCATTTTGGTGTTAGCATCATGTTATGCTTTAGCTATTTTTGAAAAATCGAAGAACGACTGACATTCTTAGAATCTGATCTCAGGTCAGAATGGGTTAATCAGACCAGTGTGTGTCCAGTGGAAACCTCGTATGAATCTGATCTCAGGTCAGAATGGGTTAAAGCAGGATTGGCATCAGACCCAAAGATCTGGCATCAGTCGAATAGAATAACACTTCAGTGCCAGCTACAGTATGAGCTAATGTGTTTGTTATCATAGATCATATATGTTGTGTTCTGCGTTGCGTAATCTTAAACGAGTCCCACAAAGACGGCAGTGTCCTTTATGTTTTTTTGGGTGACTGGTTTTGTTATCAGTGCCAGTATCTGCACGCTGCCTGCCTGTGACACGGCCCGGGAGGCTGAGCGGGCCTGAGCGGGCGGGCCCCTAATGGGGCCGCTGGGTGCTGTGAGGTGAAAACGGAGCCCAAGCTGCAGAAACATGTGGCCCCAGGCGAGGACAGAGGAGTCAGGGTTTCAGCTGGGTATTTAATCATCCTGGGTTATTTCCCCTGAGCGACTGGGCCGGCGCTCAGTGCCAACGTAAGCTCGTCTAGTAAGTGATCTTTACTGGTCTGCACGCTGGGCTGCTGTCTCCTCTCCCATCTATACCACACACAGCTGTCTTATTGCAGAGGTGGAAGCTGTACCCAGACACCTTAAACTCAATAAAAGTAGCAATACTACAAAGTAGTCCTATGTCACGCATTCTTTCAAAATGTGTCGATCTACAAGCTCACAACAGGTTGGTGTCTTGCATGGTTCCCCCCCCCCCATCAGTGTATGAATGTATGTGAATGGGTGAATGTATTGCACAATCTATGTAAAGTGCTCAAGATAAAATATGGCTTAAATGGTTAATTTATAAAGCTGTCAAATCACCGTAGTGGAGTAAAGACTACACTGTTTGCCGGTAAAAGTAGAAGTTAGAAGTTGGTTCAAAAGTAAATGTACCTAGTTACTTATTTCCCCCACCGATGCGGCTGCACGCTGTGCTGCTGCATCCTGTCCCTCTCCCATCAGAACCCCCACACGCCCCTGTCTTAAACTGTGTACCCCTTCCTCCTCTCGCTGCCTCCAAGCCCCCCCCTCTCTATCCTAATTGAATTAGCAGTGATGGAGGCAGCTCCCTTGATCCCAGGGAACCTTCACTCCAAGGTCGGCGCCCACAGACAGACACTGCTGCTTTGTGTGCCGCCAGAAAGAAGTGAAGGCTGTTTCCTGCCTTCACAGGAAGTGTTCTATTGAAACCATATTGTCCCCGCTGAGCAGCGTCTGTATATAGTGCACCATGTCGAGACGGTTATACCTGATATCCACTGTTCTGTTACCTCTGACATCCACTTTTCTGTTACCTCTGACATCCACTTTTCTGTTACCTCTGACATCCACTTTTCTGTTACCTCTGACATCCACTTTTCTTTCCACTCAATTCTCTCCCGGGGATGAAATATACTGTAGAAATGTTCCAAAAAACAAACTGAAAATCTTCAAGCTGCACAACGCGACGCGGCGCAATGTGACGTGTTGTTGACTTGTAAGATCTTCTATTTTCACAGTTTTGTTTTTTAAATATTGCATACTATTCTGCACAAGGCTTTGTTCTCCATGGATTCTACACATGGAAACCATAGGTTTGTTTATCATGCATTGGAAGGCAGGAATGTCGGTGGCAGAGTCTTATTGGTGATTTGAGCTCTCTCTCGTAATTGCAGGGCACACATCTGCCACACAAAAAAGGGACAGGCGGAGACAGGGGAGACAAAGGGGGGGGGACCGGGGTTACCTCAGTCAGCCACATGTGGTCAGGTTAGGTTTGTGTGTCGGTCTGCCTGCACCGTGCCAGTATAAGAACCAAGGTGAACATGATCCGCCGCTTGCAGCGGTCCTTAGGGAGCCCTGGCGTGGGACTGTATTGTATAAAATGTAACTCAAGACCCAGACATGAATGGCGCTGAGGGGATAACGAATGATCTGTACCCAACACCGACGGCTTGTGCCTTCTGTTGTTCAGCACTCTTTCTGTTTTGTTTGGTGGTGCCATTGTACCGTACGCTTTGGCCCTATAGCCTGTGTGCTGCATGTGGTCGATCACATTGTATTTTTGGTTCCTTAAGTCATCTGCTGGCCCTGCCTTGTGTCGTAATTGCTCCTCTTTGGTTTCTTCTACTAAAGACTTTTACGTTAAGACTCAAATGATTACTATATTCCCATTTCATGTACTCTAGATGCCTCGCTTAAGATGTTGTTTACCTAGCTAGGTTCAGGTTGAAGCCTGATTTACAGTTACTTTGTTGTGTGCCAGTATCATGCAACAAAAATAGCCAATCTACAAGCTCACAATGCGCTCCAGCGCAACACACTTTGTAAGCGTGTTGATCTCATCTTAATCTGAGCTTGATCTGAGTTTGTAGTACATTTATACCCAATGAAGTATAAATCAAACCTTAAGATTTTAATATGTACTAATAGTTTATGATTGCAGTATTGTTTACTTGCTTTGCCTAATGTGCCCCCATGAGAGATGTAGAGAATACTAGTTACAAAAATTCACTTGGATCTTTGAAATCCCAGCAACCCGTCTGGATTTATGACTGTGCTGATGAGAGAATGCACACTGCTTTTATGGGCTGCATGGAGTGCACATGTTAGTGAATGCACTAATTGGAGTTGTGAAGTTATTAAGCATATGGAATATAGTTATAGTCCATTTGCATGGCCTTTGAAGGAGTTCCTTTTCTGTGGTTAGATCAGTGGTTCCCAAATGTTTCCAGCTGAGATTAATACAATATAATAATCAATCAAACAACACGTTTGATTGATTGAAAAACTGTTACTGTGAACGACACCATGATTAAGCATTAGACTTGTTTAAAACAGGGTCCACCATTTTCAATTAATCAGAACATTTAGAGACGTACAAATATACACTTACGGTATATATAAAAAAGGAAACGTATACTGTGGGGGGATGGGGGGACGGGGACGTTCTAAATCTATTACCAGTATATATTTTTTAAGTCTTTGAAAATAATAAAGAATATCTTTTTTGGGGGAAATGCAAAACGGTCTGTGACCAAACAATTGTTCCCAAGTAACCCACTATTCAAACATAGGGTAGGTAGATCCTACTGGTTGTACTCAGTGAAATCCTCAGTGAGCGTGAAAGCAAGGAGAAAAACTAACGGAACATGAAAAAATGAAAAGGCAAAGATATCCACATATATACACAGCACAAAAAGCACTGCAGGGTATGTATATACATCATGACATTAGACATAAGGTGCAAAAGTGTAGGCCCACACATGTTAGACATAAGGTGCAAAACGAAGCAAAAGGCAGGTCCACATAACATAAGGAAGGAATTGCATGAGGAAAATCGAACCAAAATAGTCACGTAAGGGTCCATTTGGTTCTATTTGTACCCTCTGAGTTCAAATGAACTCTTGAGTTCAAATGAACACTAAGGATATTAGTGTTTCTAATATAAAACAAGCTTGTAGTGTCCTGCGAATCCACTTTAGTCTACAGTGTTTACCTGTTTGTGAATGCAGTTCATGATTTTACAAGAAAATTATAGAATGGAGCAGGAAGTGTTGTGAAAATGTTTTAGATCTAACTGGTGATTACGAGTAGAATAATTCATATAAAAGGGAAGCCCTGTAGGCTAAATGACGTTAATGGACAAACTTGATGTTTGCTTCAAAGAGGCCTTGTTATCCTGGCCTTGTTCCAAATGTCTACACACAGACACACGCGCACGCACGCACACACACACACACACACACACACACACACACACACACACACACACACACACACACACACACACACACACACACACACACACACACACACACACACACACACACACACACACACACACACGTAACCTGGCCTATGTGAAAGCAGTTGTCCATGTGTTTCCTGTTGAGAGGCCTCTGCCATGTGGCTGCTGATGGTGGGTTTTCATCTGATCATCAGCTTCTAACAAACCACATAAAAAAAACACTAATGAACACAGGGGAACCGGCCTGGGTCTACAATTACAATTTAGGCAGTTAGCAGACTAAAAAGTGCAAAACCAGAATAAGCGGAGTAAGCTGCATGAACTCTATAGTCACTAGATCTCTAACAGGGTAAATACTAAATACGGCTATAGTCACATAAATACAGTGGTGGACAAATCATATTCTTGCTGTCGGGCAGAAACCTCTCTTATTTCCATATTCTAACTTGTGTTTTTCTATTAAATGAATGCTGTACTTGATCATACTATACAGCGTACATTGATTCATCAAAAGTAGCACGGACCGACACGTTCTGAGGGGGGTGGTGGTGTTTCCCATGACTGCTGTGCATTGGTGTTTTCCCAAGTGGAAAAAAGTGGTGTCCTTTTATGAATCAGTGTTTTTGTAACAGAGAGCACAGTTTCTACTACTGACTTCATTTGGGGGTTCAGTTTATACTCCAGTATCGGGGCTAGCTTTGGCTTGCCAGGGAAAAGTTCCCCCTCGTTTGATAGACTCATTAGACTCTAGTGGAATTTTAACCTAGACCCCCTAAAAAACAGATGAAAACAATTTTGTCATCAAGCCCATTTTCATGTAATCCCATCCTTGATGATGGGAATGTGCAGCCGTATACAGACCCTCAGCTGTGTTAGAGATGGCTGATGTGATCGCTTCAGGGCCACTTAGATAACAACCCCCCCACCCCCCTCAGTGGAATTAAGCCAGATTCATGCTTAGTAATCCGATCTACAGGCTCCAAACAACACGTCGCACTGCGATGCTTTGTGAGCTTGTAGATCGGCAAATTTTCGACACATTGCAACACATTGTCAGCATATTGGGCATGATGTGACATCATCGAACTACAAAGCATAAAGCAGTCAGTACATGCTTATTTATCATAGAATATATGACACACAAGTTGGATCCGCTTCCGTACACTGAAGACATGCATAAACTCAGTCGTTCTTCCTGCCTAAAGCATCAAAGTTACAAAGTATGTCTGGCATTCCATCTCTCTCTGTCTCTCTCTGCCTTTCTCTCTCTCTCTCTCTCTCTCTCTCTCTCTCTCTTATACACACACATGCTCACACTCTCCTTCTCCTAGGTAAATACAGTGGTGCTCAACAGAGCGTTGGTGGTATAGTGGTGAGCATAGCTGCCTTCCAAGCAGTTGACCCGGGTTCGATTCCCGGCCAACGCAAATACTTCAGTAGCAGTACTGAAATATCTGTTTTTTTATCTTACTACTTAGGTTTTGTTGTATTTTGTACTATTATGTTAGACATTACGTACTTGTGCATTTCATGCACTGAGGATAGTTAATTTGGACTGAAACATTTGCCTTTGCCTTACCCTTCGCTGCCCTGGAACGAATGAAGTTTATTTTAATCTGCAACCATAATTTATAGTCTGATCTCTTTATACTTTTGTGTGAGAATCAAGTCCTTCCCTACTCTTACGGTATGGGACTTTTTGCCTGCACCAGTGAGAAAGACAAACAAAGGATGGTTTTTAAAGGTGCATGGGTGTGTTACCTGCGTTACGTTATGTGATCCAAGTTAACCGTTTCCCCCTGCGGAGCAGTGTTGCCTCGTGAGAGAAATAAGCCAAATCTTCTCCCCTCGAAAAACAAGCCAAAACAAGCCCAACTAGCCCTTCTGGGCACAGGTCTGATCGTATGTGTGATGTTTGGCAAAATGTTTAGGAGTAATATAAACATGTTTGTGTGTGTGTGTGTGTGTGTGTGTGTGTGACGCGACTTGGCCTGTTGTAGCGCCACTATGGCGCTGATTTGAAAACTGTCAAGTGGCATTTCTTCCTCAGCCTAGTGGGAATATGCATGCACAGTTTATTTTTGGCTTTTTCTGCCTCTATTGATAGGTTGAAAGTAGTCTGACAGGAAATGGGTTAGAGAGATGGGGGAAGACACACGGCAAGGGCCGTCAGGATCGGGAGTCGAACCCGCGGCACGCCATCAGGCCGGCTCAGCAGCCCAGGGGCCCAGACGGCTGAGCTAACCGTCCAGACCACATGCACAGTTTCACCGCAATTGGACGCTGCGTTGAGGAGTTGTGGCGATTTGTACAAAACTGGTACAAAGCAGGCTACTCCTGAAAACTTTAGAAGCCAATCATAGCCAATCAGGATGGATTATGAGAAATCAAACAAACCCGTCTTGATCACATGACTATGGAGAGCATGTGCTCTCGATTTGCGTGAAATATGTGCAGTTTTATTTGCACATATTAGAAAATGTGTTTTACATATGTCGGCCTCCTGGTGGCGTGCGCTATAAAGAGCAGATGTGAAAACAGATGTGAAAAATCTGTAGGTGTACTGGCCAAAATGTGTTTTTGCACAAAGCGGCCTCCTGGTGGTGCTATAAGAGACCAATGTGAAAACCAGCAGAGGTTCAGCTGTTGCATTCAGGGAGTGTGTGTACAGAGTATGGCTGCGATGAAGCCAATGGTGCCGGAGATTAGCTGTCCACGGACGGACGGAGTGCAAAACATACTCTCTCCCCATGCCTTCGGCCTGGTGGAGACAATAATATGGCCATATAATCCTAATAAAAATATTAGATTATAAATACTATTTAGGTCTATAATATTTTATGTTTTGGTCATTTATTATACTATTATTACACAAATACAAACATATGGGGAATTATCTGCCCGGTGTCACCCAAACACGTGGGTTTCTAGGCAAACCTTGCCTAGAAAACCCAAAACTCCGTACATATTACACTGAAATCCTCCCCATAGAGGCATAGACCATGACGGAGGGGCGCTGTCTCTACCGAACTTGAGCCATGAGAGACACCACTGAGCGCGCTAAGGCGTACAAGTTGAGTCAAAGTGAGAGTGAGGTCGTGTTGGGAATTATAGTATATGCATAATAGAAATGTTGGCTTGTTTTGATTTTCAAAACAAGCCACCACATTATAACACATTATTGGAACTGTAACTGGCATTGACAATTTGGATTTTCCCAGTGAAATGGACACATCAATCAGTCATATTTTTGACACGGTTCCGTGAAAGCACCATGGTCCCAAGAATCTAGAAGGGAACCAGTTCTAGAACAAAACTTTTTTTGTTGGGAAAACTCTTGTCTTCTCCTGGGAGCCCGGCCCCGGTCTGACTACGGCTGCTTCTCAATGGAGAGGCGGTCTCCTTCTCTCTCACAAGCTGTAAATGTAAAGATCCACTGGAGCGCGTTGGTGGTATAGTGGTGAGCATAGCTGCCTTCCAAGCAGTTGACCCGGGTTCGATTCCCGGCCAACGCAAATACTTCGGTAGCAGTACTGAAATATCTGTTTTTGATCTTACTACTTAAGTTTTGTTGTATTTTGTACTCTATGTTAGACATTACTTACTTGAGGATAGTTCATTTGGACTGAAACATTTCTTTAGTTTACTTAAACATATGGCAACAATAAATCTGGCGCAAGGCAACTTTATTTTTTACATGTCTAGATTATTCCTTTTAAGAGCAGCTGTATGACTGCAGTTGGAAGCGACCTGAAAGTAGAGAGATATGTTGACAATGTACAGTACATGCTGTTATTACGCACACATGCACAAACATGCACACACGCACACGCACAGACACACGCACATACACACGCACGCACGCACACAATACACATGGCTATCTCATACATACTCTAAAGTCTAAACAAAGGGTTCTCAGGATAGCTAACTGTATGTAACAGCAGGTCGTTATGTTGGTGTCTAGACTGACAGTAGCAGTCATCTGCTCTAGCTGGAGAAGTGTGCTGTGTGTAGACTGTTGGTTTTCAACACCCCAGGGGTCCAGTGGCCCTCTAGTTAGAAAACAAATGGAACGTTAAGTTAAGGGTCTTACTCTGAGTGTACAAATGGAACCAAGTGGCCCTCTACAAATGGCTGATAGTTAGAAAACAAATGGAACGTTAAATTAAGGGTCTTACTCTGAGTGTACAAATGGAACCAAATGGGTCCATTTGGTTCTATTTGTACACTCAGTGTGCGCAAAGCTGATTAACCAAGAATGCATGTGAAGGCTGGCTATGTAATGGAAATAGAAATACAACTACATTATATTGGCCTCATTAAGTTACTCATCATGGAATTGGAATGTTGCTGAATGTAATAATAGTAGCTACTAATGATTGTTATGTCATGGCTCTGTAACAACAGGCTAGCTGTGTGTGTGTGTGTGTGTGTGTGTGTGTGTGTGTGTGTGTGTGTGTGTGTGTGTGTGTGTGTGTGTGCGCGCGTGCACACATTTGCGTGTGCGCACGCATGTGTCCATAGCTAATCTCACATATCGTTGGAATTAATTTCTTGTGCACACTGCCATTTTTTCCACAATTTTATAGATTCAAATTTTAAATGAGAATTTGGGTGGAATTTGGAAATGAGATGACTAGCAGCTAGCAGTTTGCTTGAGTGCGCCTCGTTAGCCTCAAGGCCTTGCTGTGCGGTGCGCCTGCCTTTGTTCTCATCTAAATTTGTTTGCAGGTCACGGTGGCACAGTCGGTAGTGCTGTTGCCTCACAGCTAAAAAGGTCCTGGGTTCAATTCCCACTGGGGATGCTGTGGGTGCTGGGGTCGTGTTCTCTCCTCCACTTCATCACTGTCCATATACCTGAGGTGATGTGGGTGAAAGGGCCTTTCTGTGTGGAGTTTGCATGTTCCCCCCGTGTCTCCTAGTGTAGGTACCCTCACAAAAAACATGCCGTTTTCACCCTGTCAGGTGAAAAGAAGCTACTTGGAATCCTCATGGAAGGAAGCATGAGGTCAGTCTGTTGCTCTCCCCAGGTTGGCAGAGGGAGTGTAGAGCCCAGGGTTACATTAGATAATAAAAACTGGGTGGGATAAAACATTTTGCAGTACGTGGGCCGTTGAGTGAACCAAAACCAAAAATCTTCCCATCTACGTAACTACCTTCCTAATTTTATTTTATTTTTTATTTCAAAAGATTTTCATAAAGAAAGAAAACTTTCAAGAAGTAGTGAAAATAGCAGATCTGCTATTTTTCACAAGTCTCACTATAGTTTCCAGGGGAGACATCACTGGTGTGGTGTCACCAGTCACACCACATTTCACTTTTGAGGCTGAAGTTGAAGAAACTAAAGGCTCATTCATAGTCTGGATTTTCGGTGGTGAGGTGACCACCGCTCCGGTGGTGAGTTGACCACCGGAGCTGAAATAACGTTGAGCGGTGGTGAGTAAAAACGGTGGCGGTGGTTTGCTCTTCACCGCGGCTCGTGACGTCATGTTGTAGTTCGGTGGTCACCTCACCACCGAAAATCCAGACTATGTATGAGCCTTAAGAAAGGCCTCTGGTGTCGACAGCAGCTCCCATGTCAGAGGTTGCGGTGTGCGTTTCCTGTGCTCACCTCACCTCAGGTCTCAGTGCATTCCCTTCATTTCCTGTCTGTTCTGCTCTGGCTTGAAGCAGCATGACCAGGCTGTCACTGGGGAGCAATTCTACTGGTAAAGAATGAGATAAGCTCCATGTTGAGACGCCTTAACTCTAGAACGAACAGAATTCCGTATCTACTACGATAGCCATAGCAGACATTCTGTAGCTGTTCAATCTAAAATAAAATGTAAGTTGAATCTGTAATGTGGCATAGGTGGTAACACCAATTGGTGTTCCTTGTTTGAGTTAAAACTTGTAACATTTTGAAGGCTAGCAGACACTTCAGAAGCACACCAGCAGAGGTTCCTTATTTGAATCCATAGTTAAGTGGTGGAGTCTTTCGAAGACTTACGCTTTTTTTAATTGTTGATGTGATGTTCTTGCTTATTTATTGTACACCACCTTGTAACATTTGTTTTGAAAGGTACTTAATACATTAATGTACCTTAATTACAACCTTGCATGAAATTGGTTGACTGGGAAGGTGTTGTGGTTTATATTGCTCTCTTTATAATCACAAAGTTTCCATGTTTGAATACATGGCCTTCTGTGTCTAATGTTGGAGTACTTTAATACTTTGAAGGCTAACATACAATAACACTTCAAAGGCACTAGGGAAGTGATATGATTCAAGTTGTGGTAGCGCAGTGTTCAAATCCGGTGTCTCAGTTCAGATTTTAATTTTTGTACTTCTGTAGTTAAATGGTGGAAAACACTGACGTTTTGAAGGTTTAACACGTCAAAAGAACAAGACAACTGTTGCGTGTGGTGGTAGAGTGGCCTGGTGCTCAGTCTCTAAACACAGAGCTTGTTTGAGTCCCAGACCTTCCATAATTATATGGTCTATTTTGAATTGCTAACACGTCAAAGAACACTAGGTACTAGATGACAGTTTTGACTATGAAGGTCCTGTGGTGCCGTGCTGTCATGTTTGAATCCCAGGCCTCCTTTCTGTTCATATTTTGAGTGCTGTATACAACAATGTTCCAAAGGGACTGGGAGACGTGTTGAACATTAAGTTGTGTTTGTGTAGTGGTCTAGTGCAGGGGTTTTCAACTGATTATGAACCAGGGACCACCACCCTGACTGAGAATCAACCTGGGGACCACCACCCTGACTGAGAATTAACCTGGGGACCATTGTTGTGTTGGGAGGGGGGATATGGTCGTGGTGTGGGGGAAAGAAATTAACCTTCCATATTAAACTCATGTTGCTGTTCATTGTAACATATTATTTGAGTAAGCAGACACTTACGATTGATTATGGGCACATTTCCTTTTAATAGTGACTCAACTAGGTAATCCGGTACGGTTTCCCTTGGGATTCGAACTCACTTTTCTGTGGAAGTTCTTGACATCCGACTTCCCAGTAACTGACAACATCGACGCGTCATCATTTGTCACCAGATCATTTACTGCATTGTTTCTCAACTTGTGGTCAATACGATAAATTCAAATATGAATCTTCACTTTGACACTTTCCTACATTACTAAATGCATGGTCAGGGACCACATACAACACCTTCACGGACCACCAGTGGTCCACGGACCACCTGTTGAAAACCCATGGTCTAGTGCGTGTCTGTCAAAACTAAACAATCAGCATTAGGGGTCACACTGCATTGGTTAGTTTTAACTCGGCAGGGTTTTTTCATGCAAACCCCCCGCCTTCACCTCTCTTAAGGAAATATTTATTTATTTTAATAACATTCAAATTATAGAATACAATCGCAGAGTATGATATATGGAGAAAACTGTCTTCGCCCTCCGTTCCTTTTACTATGTATGAATCCCTTTCCTCCATGTTTTGTCAGTAGTGACTAGTGGTTGCACGGTCGATTGACTCGTTCCTCTGAAGTGGTGGCCAGTGCGGTCAGACACCGGGGTTATTACAGCTTCACACACTGTCAGTTTAGACTCCTGGGTGTTTGTACCAACACACTGTCAGTTTAGACTCCTGGGTGTTCGTACCAACACACTGCTCAGTGCTGCTCTCACCCACTCATTTCCTCTCTGTTACAGTAATTAGGGGATTTCACCACAAATCCATGGCTCACTTCCTTCCTGGACTACAATTCCCATAATACTTTGGTGCACTGCTCCTCCTTGTGGATAGGGGGAGGGCTGTCTTACTGAGACAACATGTAGTCCAGGAAGTAAGTGAGCACAGTGAACTTTGAACTTTTGAACTAAAATATCTAAAAACACATATTACCCACATAAAATCCCCAGGAAAGTATTTCTTGTCTCCCAAACATCATTAAAATAAGATCTGGTTGCAAAAGGGGTGAAGTGGCCTTTTAGGAGCGCCTGCTAAAAACTTCTAAAGAGTTTTGCGTTGGCCGGGAATCGAACCCGGGTCAACTGCTTGGAAGGCAGCTATGCTCACCACTATACCACCAACGCTCTCCTGATTGCTGTGACATTTCCATACTTGACAGAGAGAGAGGGAGAGGGAGGAGTCGCGTGAGATATAATTTAGGTACTAAAAACCTTCTAGGTGTGATAATGACTTAAGTAGGATATACTGTATGTATGTTAACAGAATATAGAATATTCATAGAGAAAAAAATGTCATAGCAACCAATTAATTAGGTATAGTAGGCCTACTAAACACATAACACAGTTAGTACTACTATACTGTGTGGTGGTGAACAATAACAGTTCTACCCTACGTGCAATCTAATCTTCAATTCATGCAGTGATTAAATCTACTGTGTGTGCTGTGTTTACAGGTTAAGGACAGTTGACCTGGTAGTCAGGTCATTGTTCAGAGATCTGGTAGCCTGAGGTTATCACTGTCTCTCACTGGCATGCATCAATGTATTAACCATGCCATGTTGAGTACAGGACAGTTGACCTGGTAGTCAGGTCATTGTTCAGAGATCTGGTAGCCTGAGGCTATCACTGTCTCTCACTGGCATGCATCGATGCATTGACCATTCCATGTTGACAGCTCCAGGAACACTTCTGCTTCCAGCATTACACAATTCAATTCAATTCAAATCAAGACTTCTCGGTTACTTTTCAGGGATGGGAAAAAGAACATGTGTCCCACGTACTGTATCCGTTGTATTTATTATTTAGAGAGTTAATATTTAGTCACAATTAAGCTCTGTTCATTGGTTAATATTTCTAAACCACACTTAAACATTTTCTTTTTAACACAACAGATATCGGGTCTTGTCTTAGACAGGTACATCAGTGTATATGTGCATTTTTCCAGAAGTGTGGAGGTGCGTTATACATATATCTAACTGTTATGCAGGTAGTGTGATTATATGCATATCTAATCAACAGCAGCAATCCACAGTCAAATGAGCAAAGGAGTTGACGTCAATGATGCCTTGACCGATGCTGCAAACTGTACTTGTACCTACTTGTAGGCCTACTAAGAAAACATAATTCTATAGAAATGTGTTTTTAGCAATGGCTATGAATCAGACCTGTACAGTACAGTAACTGTGCGCAATTCATAAAAACTCCCTGTTTTATATGAGTGGATTATTCCATGGCAGGAAATGAGTTACACTCTCATGAATCATTCTGCATAACATGTTGGGCAGAAACCTTTTACCGGTATCTCCATATTTAAACTTTCGAAATATGGGAAAGTAAATTAAGTTAGAGTAGTGAAAATAGTTTTTAGTTTTTAAAACAATATTGGAAAAAGGAACGGTTTTGAAAATGGCAGCTAAAGTTCCCCACCCAACAGCAACGTACTGTAGGTGCCCATTCTGCAACCTTGAGTAGTAATAAAGTCACTCTGAACAAAAAAAAACAAAATCACTCTGACACGGGTTATCATAACCAGAGTGCTTTTTGGCAGGACCATCACAGCCATAGACATCCACTAAATCATTTGTTTATGTGTGTCAGTGCGGCCCCAGCACTTTGCTTCTTCTAAGTGCGTTCTACACCAGAATAAAACACAGGCTGCAACTTGTCAGAGGCTCATTCGTAACATGAGTATTTTATTGACTCAGCCTTTTCTGCCCTGGGTCAATTAGTCAGATGGAAGTGTGTGATATCTTCCATTTGAAAGACCATCACTTTAGGTTTCTTGTTTGCTGGTTTACACGTCAATGGGCGGCCTCAAAAAAGTTCCGCTATTAGTTTACTTTTAGGCATCACTCACACCTTCGCAACAGACTGATGTATGCTTGTTGTATACAAAGGGTGTGATACATCTTGCTCCAATGCATTTCCAATGGGAGTCACATGGTTTGACACATTTGTGTTGTATGAGGGGGAGGCGGGCAGTCGAAACACAGCCGAAAGCCATAAAACAGCTAGCTTGTAGGCAGCGGTGGCCGAACAGTTTGCGGAGCGGTCTTGATATCGGAAGGTCACTAGTTCGTATCCCCGGACCGGCACGTTAAAATCACCACCGCTGAAGTTCCCTTGGACAAGGCATTGAACCTCTACCATGAAATGTTCTATGAGCAGGGCATGGCTGTAAACAAGTTCTTGAGCTTAGTCCAGTTACCCTGGGTAAACATAGTACCTTTCCTTTCCTTTAGTCCAAAATGTTTTATCAAACGTCAAACCATGTGACTTCCATTGGAAATGCATTGGGGCGGCCATGACACTCACATCTTGCTTACATCTAACATGCATCAATGTTGTATGCTAGATCAAACTCAGTTGTGTAAAGTAACTATATGTTTACATTTATATAAGTACTTTTACTTTACTTGAATATAAGTATAAAATATGGGGCTTAAGTTGTTAATTACGCCTGTAGTCTTAGAGAAATGTAGCACTTTTCCAGTCTTTTCCAGTCTACCAAATCTATTACAAGCCCCTAAAGTATTTTTGTTCCCCCAGTGAGTGAGTAAGTAAGTGAGTGAGTGAGTGATTGAGTAAGTAAGTCCAAAATCTGAGTACTTTTTGACCACTGGTCAAACCCGGCACTCTCGTGAGAGGAGCTGAGCTTTGCAAACATCCCCCCACACCCATCCGCCCCCGCTACAGTTCCTCACTCTGCATGTATTGGCACACTGATAACATTAGTAACATTATGTAACATTCAAAATGGAGGCTATCTTAATCACGCTGTCCAGCCTGTACTATCTTTCCGTGCATAGAAATGGTATGCAAAGCTTTTAGCTTTAGTCTGGGTCCCTTAAGGCTAAGCCGGATTTAAGTTTCATCGCTCGACAGCGTCGCTTGCCAACAATAACTTGAGAATAAATAGAATTTCACATTAAAAGTCTGTTATTTATTTGGCAATGAACACTGTTGTATGACAAAGTATACATTTGACCGTAACCACTTCATTGTACGATGAATTGAGAAAATAACCAATGTACACACACACAGGTTGTGATCTGCTTTATCCACAATTCTGGAACATCTATATACATTTGAGCGGAAGCACACAAAAATGTGCGCCAATTCAGATCGCCAAGTCATAGACTTAGGCGAAACTGCCGTTCCCGAGTGTGCTTTCTTGTCCTCATACTTCCCCTCTGCATTCAACCAGTTCTATCCCCACACGCGACTGCAAAAGCAAAGCACCGCTGCCCCGGCAACATTGATCTGTGCTCTGCCACCAACGTAAATCCTTTCACCACTTTCTATGTGCTTGCATTCTTTTATTCACTTTAATTTCACCAATATTGCCCCCTCCCCCTAGCAAGTGCCCAGCTCTCCCCCTAGCATCGCGCCTGCTTCCGTTTCTGAAAGCCTCCATTACTCACTTCATCCGTGTAGAAAGTTTATTTCTCTTCAGAAGTGTTTATATTGTAACCTCGACCCAGCATGACATCAGAAATGATCCCAGAACCACAGATGCCGCCTATAGATTCTGAGAAAACAGCCTTTTAAAAAGGCCCAAAAGCAGGAACTGGACTCCTGTGTTTCCCTCTTCCGATTGGCTACGGACGATCAACGTGATGCGCGGCGGCGCTAGTGCAAGGCATGCTGGGTTACAGTTGCATGATTGCAAGGCGAGTTTATATTTATCTATTTATAATATTTATGTTTTGCTTTTTGTTTTTATGCGTGCCACTAGATGTGAGTGTGCCGATTAAGGCGCTTCAACCCCTAGTTTTGTTAAAACATTTCTTACACATTTTAGTCATTAGAAATGTGTAGATTCAAGGTCCAAGGTTGTTTATTAGTGTCCCCGAAGGGCAAAAGGTTTTACAGCAGGTCATAAGGCTTGAAATACATATAAATACATCAGTCAGACCAAAGTTATTGCTGCTGGTCGCAAGCGTGCGCTGCGCCCGGCCTACTTGCATCTTCAGGCGACCGCCTTCTTCAGAAGCAAGATAGATGTTTTTGTTTGACATTTTTGCCGAAATGTTTGCCTAAGAATGATAATGAACAAGCCCAAAATAGGGAGGCAAGGTTGAATGTGGTTAAAGTGATGGGAGCAGCAGCCTGAGCTGAACAGGAGGCAGTGGGGTGGGGGCAGCTTCTAGGCACAGCCATCTGTCTTCGTACAACATTCCAAACAGAAGGATGATCAATAGTGACGATCAGGTAGTAGCAGATGACTTCGTCAATACAGACAAATGACACGCCATCTACCCACAATACTGTGGCTTCTGTGCGCGTCTTGTGTGAAGGGTCGTTCTGCGAATATATGGCCATCATGAACTAAATCATTAACCCTAAATAATAGATTGAATTCTAATTCAATAGTATGTACCTATACACTACTGCAGATAGATTGTTTTATGTACACATAGGCCTATACACATTCATTAAATTGTAGGCCCTACGCGTTTAAGTACAGTACATTTATATTTCAATTATACCTGTTTTTATTTGTGCTTGTTAATAGGGTATAAAGTTATTTTATAATTGTTAAATAGCTCTGTATTTCGATTGCTATATAGTGTTCAACTCCCAGCCAAGGTTGGGTTGGATTTGTGAAGAAAAGTTACGTCAATGCTGATTCCTGAATGATTATTAGTAGTGCTCCGATCAGAATACATTTAGGACCTGGACTGTTATTCATCTATAGTAAAATGCTAGTCTGTTGAGCATCTGGATCAGTTGACTAAGGGGACTATTCTATGGTGATCTTTTGACTTTTGATGGTTGTGTTATGATAGGATTCAGGTTCATTCATTTTAGGTACTCTCTCTTCCCTATCAACCCCCCTCATACACACAAACGCATGGGCATGCACGCACACACACACACACACACACACACACACACACACACACACACACACACACACGGTCTCACACACACACACACACACACACACACACACACACACACACACACACACACAGAAGCAACTGGGCTATTTCAATTGTATTTTAATTAATTTATGGAATTAATTTAATTTAAAAAAATAAGTACACAATTAATGCATTTGTGAGAAACACCCGCCCCATACATCCACATAATTCACCTACTCTGCACTAGTCATGGCTCTGGTATCTGATGGGTGACAGATCCAAACAACAGGATGGACAGAGAACCTGTCTGGATGGGGAAGAACACAAGTCAGTTATTGTCAGAAAAGGGCTGTGCAATCTACAGTACAGAGGGAGCGGCTAAAATCACATACTGTAGCACAGTGGGGTGAGAGCCAGAGAACGAGAGCGAGTCAGTTATCGTTCCGTTCCTCACAAATGTATTTTTGAGAAACACACTCTGCCTAACAAACGTGACACTAGGCCAAAATGTGGCGCCAGTGGCTGTCAGCTGCCCCAACTGAGCACAATGGCTGTCAGCTGCCCCAACTGAGAACAATGGCTGTCAGCTGCCCCAACTGAGAACAATGGGCATAGTTACGAATGATGATGCTCATGATTTCATCTGTGATTAATCTGATAAAAACAGTTCACACACGCGCACGCACGCACACACACACACACACACACACACACACACACACACACACAGACACACATAGACACACATAGACAGACAGTGACGAGCTGGTGACCCTGGTCATCATTCCGAGCCTTGGGTTCATATTGATTTGTTTGTTATTGACTGCATCTCTTACATATCGCCAGTGGCTCTCTGTCGTAGGACTGACGTCAGCAGGAGAGGTTGTGATACTGGGCTGATGTGGTGATGTGGTCAACAAGGTCACAAAGGAAATTGATTACAGTCCACTTCAGTCGAGAGACAAAAGGAATTTCCTGAATTAAGTCGATACTGTGCTACGCCGTGAGAATATCTTTTCCAGTATGTCAAGATTGTGTTGCTGTTGGCTGGGCAGACACAGCAAATCTCCATGTTGTATTTTTTTCTCGTAAATTCACATCATACACAAGAGCTTCCCACAAAAGTACAGAAAATATCAGCTCTACAAGCTCACAACACGTCACATGGCATTTTGTCTTCTACCCGACAGTGACTATTTCATGTGATGTCTTTTCTCGGAGACTGCATGTATCGGAAGCTTTTGTGTTAGGCAATTATTGTCACTTGACGTTTCACACTAAACTGTGAGTTTAATGCTAATCTCAGTTAGACACCAGAATACCACAGAGAATAACAGAATGATTGAATCTGACAAGAGTATAAACAAGGAAACAAATTAAATCTTTCATCTGTAACCCTTAAACTGGAAAGACAGCACCCCATACTAACGTTACTGTGTTCTAGCTCATTGGTTCTCAAAGTGGGGTCCAGGGACCCCCAGGGGTCCTTGAGGGGGCTCCAGGATCACCTAAATGACAAAATACAAATACATAGAAAATTGTGTATCACATAAGGGGGAAATCTAATGAATCATCAATGGAAGCAAACTCCTCAAACCCTCCAGCTATAGCACTGTGGTGATTCTGTCCTTGCTGTACTCTGTATAGACGTGGCTGCCGTCAGTCAGTGTAAAACATATATTTATTTTTAGTAGCTCACAGGAAGCAGGACTTATCAAGGTTCGCTCTCTGAACCCTGCAGTTTCCTGTCTCTGAGAATGTGCCATTGTGTTAAAGGTTAATGTTGCCAACCTTAATACATCACGATTATACTCTGCAGCCACAGCAGCAAAGTGGCTCTGATCTCAGATCAGTGATCTGATGCTGATGGTGAAGGAGTCCGCGTCACATCCATGCTGTTTTCTTATCAGCCGGGCGGTGACTCGGGTTACTGGGTTCAGTGGCTGAGTTTCCTCTGGCTCCTCTACATTATGCCCATGCTGCCTCAGCGTCGTGTGTGTGACTGTGTGTGTGTGTGTGTGTGTGTGTGTGTGTGTGTGTGTGTGTGTGTGTGACTGTGCGTGCGTGCGTGCGTGTGTGTGTGTGTGTGTGTGTGTGTGTGTGTGACGTGTGTGTGTGTGTGTGTGTACAGTACATGGCTGCGTGTTTGCACGCGTGTGTGCACGTGCATGCGTGCGTGCATGCTTGTGTGCATGTGTGCGTGTGTACAGTACATGCGTGTGTGCGTGTTTGCGCGTGTGTGTGCGTGTGCATGCGTGTGTGTGTGTGTGTTTAGTTCGTTCTGGTGTCAGAGGATTATATTTCAGTAGTAGTCAGTCAGTAGTGATCGTTATAATTTAGCTGATTATTAGGTATTTAAGTGTGCAGGTCCATACTGATTGACTGACTGTTTTCCTTTGTGTGTTAATGTTTCTAATCTGTAAATAGAGAGAGGCAACAGGGAGTTTTCTATTGCAAAATGAATAACATACAACTATAATGTGTAATACATTGAATTAAAAAAAAAGAAAAATAAATGATCATGGAACACAGAGGAAGCCAAATATAAATTGGGAACCTTGGATTAAACTATTTATAGCCCATTTCTAAATCAGCGTTACAAAATATAAAAGAACAATGTCCTAGAATACAATTAAAGGAATAAGGAAGTCTATTCTCAGTTAGCCGTTAGACAGGTTAACGTGCCAACTCAAATGTGCAGCCAGCATTTGGCAGATAAAAATAGCTGGCTGGCTAGCCACCACCGCTGTACCAACAGAGGGAAGTAGTTTGTTTTCAAATGATAGGGACAGGGAGCAGGACTGTGTATAAGGAAAAAGGATGTTGCCCAGAGCGAACCCCTGAGGTGCACCGCAAGTGATCAGTGATGATAGGTTATCTAATATCACAATGCTAATGAGAAAGCTGCATGGGAGCTGGAGCTGTTTAGCATGATCTAGCTGTGTAAAAAAAATAAACACTTTGTTTTTTTAGGTAGTCTGTAAAAGGCCTGCAGTACTATTCACAGTGCAATCTAAACATGTCAAATTATGATAGATAGATAGTTATTCTTAAAAAAAAAGATTTCACAGTATGCAAAGATTTCATGTGATCCGAGAGTGCCGACTAAAGGGCTACACACACGACGCGCGTTCACGAGCGTTCACGCCTCGCCTGACGCTCCGATGCGCCACTGTTATTTGTGCCGTTATCTGTGACGCGTCGCTGCGCACCCGGTGTGTGTCGGGCTTCACTAGCCTGGTTAATAAACCAGACCCAATCAGCCGTTGGCAAAAAAAAAATTGCCTGCCGGCGGATTACGGTCTGGAGAGGCTCAATTGTACGCCCATTTCCTACACCAGAGAAATGGGGCGGCCAATCGGGACACGGTATGCAATATGGGCGGGCTTTGGTACAGTGACTTTCAATGCTTGAGACCTTTGACTGACAGTAGCTCTGACCAATTGCGTCAAAGAGAAAATGTTTCAACCCGCCGCCCTGGAAATGAAATCCAAGCTGAGCCTCCCCAGACTAATATCCCGCGGTCCGTGCGATATTAGTCTGGTTTATTAACCAGACTAGGGCTTCACCAACACCAACCCAGGACTCCTGGAGGATGGCTGCCTTCCACACATAGCATCAGGGTCTTGAGCTCTGTAGTGTTGCCAGCTCCGCTAGTACCGCTCCTACGCCACAGTGTGTCTACGCAGGTGGTGCACCTCCTCCTCCTTCTAGCTGCAACCTTGCGTTGTCTCCCACAGTGTCTGTGTGCTCGCTACCAGTTCCGGGTGCCTGACACCGTGTCCTCCAGCCTCATCCTTCTCTGCCTGACCTTGTCTGTGACCCGTCCCGTGGGAGGCCTCCATAGAGGTCCACATTTGTGTGATGCGGTTCGCCCTTGTGACACCGAGTGCCATTCGTATCATTCCTGTGTGGACTCCAGGGCCTATTCTAGGTTGTACTGTGAGCGTCCATGCCTCAGCTCTAGTGTATATAGTACTGATTACACAGCCGCCTCTTGAGATCATCTCCCATGTTAGATTTCCACACCCTCCTCATCCCATACAAGGCAAGGCATTCCAGGCAAGGAAGTCCAGGCACCAAGATAACATAGTTAGAAAACACAGCATACAGTATTGGTCTCTGAAAGGCAGCCACCGTCCAAGACCCGTCCCGTGTACAAAATGAAAACAACACGTTACTATAACAATACCTGGGTGGAAGAGTTCTTCCAGTAAGTTTTTCCTGGAAGCTGCTTCCTGTTTCCTCAGGAAGAGCAGGAGCGTCTCAGTGGATGACCACCAAGCTTCCTGTCAGAAGGAAGGAAGTGCGCTGAAATATGTGACATAGAGAAGAGACTTACTAATGTGGGGTGGAGAGACACCTTGTGTATATCGGCTCTAGATTCAGAATGTGCAGAATATTAGGGAATGGTAGTTTTAACTGATGGAGGAAGGGACTTTGACACAATTAACTATAAAATCACACACATAATAATTCTGTTGATTGCTACACATGAAGGCTTGAAGTCACATTGAACATGAAAAGGTAATATTTGATCATGCATTCCCTTATGAAGGCAACAGTCTGAGAAATAGATATACTGGTTGAAACGTAATAATAGTTGCATATGAATTGCCTCATTGTTGATCAGCTATTTCCACTACTTATGTGCACACACAGTCAAGTATAAAATATATAAAGACGAAACTTTGAGATACATGGTTTCAGTCCAATCGGGGTGATATACTGTCTTTGGTTTGTTGGAAGAATCGATTGTTATAACAACATTATGCTATATGAAAAACGGAGCAATGAAAAGAGCTTGTGACTAAATTATTAGATACATTAGATACATTAGATTACATTTACCATACAAGTTTAGATACAAGGTTTCCACCCGATATAGCAACGCCATGGATAAATGTCTGTAGTACTAGTACTAAATACAATGTAAAGTGTTTTTGTATGACTTTGTTGTTGTGTGTTAAGTTCAAATGAGTAAGGTTTGAGAGGAGAAGCAGAGGGCCTGTTGGTGACAATGATATGTCATGTGGACAGCAGATGAGAATGTTGGCTGCCATCCAACAGCGGAGTAGACTGATAACAGCGCTTCTCAAACAATGGGTCATGCAACCGCTTTGATTGAGTTATGAGTACGCTAATATTGCGTATGTTTCTAATAAGTTATATATATTTTTTTCTTTTAAAGTGGTAAATTCATAATGTTTTTGTAAGTTTGGGTCCTGAGGAGACACCACATGTATCTTTTGGGTCTCATGCCACTCGAGGGATCATTCTGCTCTTTATTCTCTGCATGGTGTCACACAGTAGCTGTGGCCTGCATTTTTACCAACTTCCTTCCTGACGTTTCCAGTTTTTGAGAGAGAAACAAGCCACCAGGTCTACGGAAATAAGGCCAGAAGAAGTGACTATAGGCCGCATGATCACCCACCCACACACGGCAAATTGAGATGGGGGTCCACGGATAAAAATACATATTACTTTTGGGGGTCCTTGACATGAAAATGTTTGAGAACTACTCGTTTAAACAACATTAGGAAGGAAGCCTGAATAAGAAACAAGCTCCCTCAAAAAAACCAAAATCTGAAAAACAGTTGTTTTTAATAAGCAGACACAGCAACAATATTCCTGATTCCCAGCTCTGCTCTGTGTCCGAACAGACCTCTGCGAGAGTACACATCATATGCAAGTGGGGGGGGGGGGGGGGGGGTATTGGCATCGAATAATATTGTGCACTCGCCCAGCATTAAGTAAGTCAACAAGTATGCTTTCTCAGAGTCCAAACAGGCGAACCCCCTGTCTACTGTTTCTCTAGTGCGAGGCAGAGCCACCTTCCTGTTGCCGTCACACACAGGATCTCACCCTTTTTTAACCTCTCTCTCTTTGCATTTCGAGTGCCAAACTTCAGAATGAGGTGTTCTCAAACTTTTTAGGTCAAGACCCAAAGGAGACATTGTCGGACTCCGTGGCGGGACCCGTATCCTACTATAAATGCGCCACGTCTCTGTGAGTGTACTGTTGTAATGCACGTAACTCGAGAACCGTTTGACCCACCGACTTCACATTCGACACACGCGTTCCACACCCCCGCAGGGAGTGCAGTGCCCAGCCTTGAGTCGGTGGCATACACTGTTGTCCAGAAACACCACAAAAGGCTCTGGTCAGGCTCTGCCAGTGGGCCTAATGAGGCCATCAACTCCTCTCACCTCCTCTCACCATCAATTGATTGCCATGGCAACCCCACACCTGCCAATTGATTTCTTAACCAGTCCACTTTTCACAGTCAAGTCAGTTTTCCCCTCTTCAGACACAGGCAGACAGGCAGATACAACAGAGATCTCCATGTGGGACACAGACAGACAGTTAAAACGGGTGCTATGACAAGTTGACAACAGGTATTATTAAGTTCCAAAGTTGCATCGTTCTCAAGTAGGCCAGTGGCCGGCGGGGCACGTACAGGTCTAGTGAGTGAAAATTGTCATGGCAAATGCTCAAACCATCAAGGACACTCAAAGGTACCAAGGCCAATGTTGGCCATGATGGGCAGCCATGTTGTTCAGCCTAGGCGTTTGTGCCTCCTTTAAAGCCTACTACAGTATGTCCATGGCCATATTAAGTAATGTAGTATATGACTAGTCCCCATGTGGTAAAGGTGCAGCTAGATTGTTATACGGTTTTCAGCATTGGCAGTTGACACTGGGAGAAATTAACTAAATACTAAAGTACACACATTTGCTTTCATTCTATTTTTTCAGTCATTTTATATGCAGGACATTTATGTTTTCTATTATATGTCCCTAACAGAGAGTTATTGGGGGGATGTGGGGACTTTAAAAGCTTGCTAATTGCTTCCAGAAGCAGCTTGGTTCCTGCGCTCAGGCTTGTGTTTCTGCTGTAACAGTGAACTTAACGGGTGATGATGTCACTCTGGTCCACATACTGTTGGGCAGAAACCTCTTATCTCCATATTTAACCTTTTTGTTACTTTTTTCCTGTAAAATGACTGCCGTACTTTGTCATTCTACAGCATTACACAAAAGTATCAAAAAAGAACCTGTCTAAAAGCTCAAAACACGTTGCATGATCTCGCATCGCGACCTTTCAGAATTTGAATCCCGAAAAGTAATTTGGACTTCTTTTTGGACTATTGGACATATGAGTTCTCCACCCGTGTGGTGGAAAGTAATAAAGTACATTCACTTGCGTACTGTGCTTGAACTATTTTGAGGTACTTTTACTTTAACTGCGTGTTTTGTGAACTTGTAGAAATGGGACACTTTTTTCATCTCTTTTTATTTATACAGGCCTTTTACTGACTGGCTTGAGGTGAGGGGGAGGGGGAGGGGGAGGGAGGGGGAGATTGAAAATAGCCTGCCTGCCTCGGTTCACATTGTGCTAAATCTACACTAATTAGACACACAAAGGCCTAAATAAAAGCTCTGGCATGGGACCTATCTCTGGAAATTCTCAGTATTTATTTTATTGTATTTGATGTTACTTTTATAGCTGCTTGTAATTCCTGCTTACGTGCTTAAGTGCAAGGCCGCATATATTGCTCGGCACTTGCTGGAAATAGATGTTTTTCAGTCAAAAATGCGTGTGACAAAGTAAACATTTGCTGTAAGAGTAATGGGGCGGCTGTGGCTCAGGAGGTAGAGCAGGTCGTCCAATGATCCCGGCTCCTCCTGTCTACATGTCCAAGTGTCCTTGGGCAAGACACTGAACCCTACATTGCCTCCAGTGAGTTGGTCGGTGTGAGCTTGCCAATATTGGTGTGTGAATGTGGGAAGTGAGGACGCCGGCATTGACTGTTCGCCGCTTCACCTCCCAATTTATGAATGAATGAACCATTGTAAAGCACTTTGAGCATTTGGAAAAGCGCTATAAAAATGCAATTAATTATTAATGCTCTGGTTTGTCACTGACAGAACGAAGACTGTGTTGATGACTCAACTGGTGCAGGTTCCCAAAGACTTTCAGCTCAAGACTGATATTTGGTGTCTTCCCAGGATGATGGATCCAATCATACAAAAATACATTATGAATTAAATTAACCATACTGTGAAAATAGCCAATCGAAAGGCTGAAAACCAGGCCTAGAGGGAACCACAGGAACTCCAGTGTGTCTCCCTCTAGTCTAACCTATAGCCTGGGACATGGAACCAGGCCTAGAGGGAACCTCAGGAACTCCAGTGTGTCTCCCTCTAGTCTAACCTATAGCCTGGGACATGGAACCAGGCCTAGAGGGAACCTCAGGAACTCCAGTGTGTCTCCCTCTAACCTCAAACTATGCACACCCTGCATGATGGGAGTCGTCTGGAGTCCAGACTACTCCCATGCAGGGTTAGACTCTGGACTACTGGACTGTTCCTCTTCAGCACTGTTGATTTTGACTAGTTTCATGGTCTTTTGAATAACATTTCATTTAGTTTTAGTCATATTTTACGTTTTACGTCTATAGTTTTAGCCGACTAAATATCATAAGATCTTAGTCGACTAAATCTACAGTTGCAATTTTGCAGACAAAATAAATCTATTTTGGCGGGCCTCGATGGTGTCGTAATGGCACATTTTACACTTGGTTGCATGCTGACAATATAGATCTGACAAGCTGTGAGGTTGTAGATCTGCTATTTTCAGCATGCAACCAAGCGTAAAATGACTTGTATTTTAGTTCTACTCGATCTCTTCTCCACTAGTCCCTACCATTTAGTCTAGTTTGTATTTGTTGACGAAATGTTGTCTTCGTTTTTAGCTTCGTTTGTCTTTGTCTCTGCTCTTCAGTGTGTGTCCCTAAACCTCAAACCGTGCACAGCACACTGCATGGGAGTAGTCTGGCTGCAGGAAGATAGCCTGTTCCTCTGGGCTGCTGGAGCACAGATAATTGGAGCCAGGTTTAGTGGGAGTTTTGGTATTCAATGTCTCAGTCCAAGTTGTGATCTGTCACAACTCAAGAGGCCGTGCAGTCAAGAGACACCCTCTACAAGGTGACATATCCTCACGTTTGGGGGCGGAAACCTTGTATGTCCAAGACCAAAAGTGTTTGGGAAACAGATACAAGGTTTGTGCCTGACAGTGCCATTATTCGCCCAGTGGTTGATGAGTTCCCTGTGGGACCTGCACACATGGATTATGGTGTTGATGGTAAACACATGATGTCACATGATGCCATTCATGCCTATAATGTCTTCATAAACAGCTTCATTGTGTTTGTTGTGTACACAGGGTTAAATGGATCACACATGAGTTTGGGATTTTTACACGTTGAATCTTTGTTTACGGATGGGCGGTGGAGCAGTGATTTAGAGGAAGATGATCCTCTTGTGGGGTCACTGGTCGCAATGTCTGATCTCACTGGATTAGACTGCTCTAACGCACCGAACCCCTGGACAACCCCCGGACAAAAGCACCCACACGGTTTGTGCACGACTGTTCTCGCCAATGCTGGCCAAACCGAGACATCTGGTCACATTATATACAATGTATTTCTGTGAGAATGGAGCTTACCAGAGGTATATTCATGATACTTATATGAGATAATAATAAAAAAATGTAAACAGACCATAACTATGGAAAATACAGAATATTGACAACGACATTATGGCCTAGTTGGTGTGGATGTGAAATTAATGAAGATTGAGCAACTGCATGGCATTTTTCTCCACTAAATGAGTTGTCCTTTTGTAGACAAGCTGTCAGACAAACACCGACTTTCGTCGACACTGGTGGATTGCTGATACATTCATTGGTCTGACTTACAACGAACGTACAACATACTGAACATGGAAATGTCCAAAACGGTTACTTTTCAATTCCAAAATCGTGTCACAATGCACCGCGTTTTGAGATTGCAGAGATATGTTTGTGCAACACTGTAGTGTAGTATGACAAAGTAGAGCATTCATTTACAAAACAAAAACATTGAAATATGGACATGTGACCTCTTTTGCTCATTTGCTTTTTGAAGATGCTGCAGTCTGGTTTGATTGTTCTTTCAAAACAACTCTTTCATAACTACACACTGGACGGATGTATTTATATGCTCTCACAGTTAGTGTACATTAATGCTCAGGGCCTTATTTGGTTTGTTTCACAGTTGTGTTACAGGCCTGGTTTTACTGACTGCAGTAAAACTACATCTCTGGGATTGTAAACCACCCTAATCTGATGAAAAACATCCATTTATTTCACGTCACTTTTTCCAGAACAGACAAACTGAGACTAAAAGCTGCTCAGTTTGGCTATTTGATCAGCCTTCTGGCAAGGTGTGTGGAAAACATTCCTGTGTTGTTATTTCACTGTCCAGAGAAGCATGTGTATATATTTGTGAAGTTGCAGGTTTTATTAAAGTCACATTCTTTTTGTCATCTCTGATCGTAATCGCAGCGTGTTTGGCGAGCTAGCTGCTGTAAATCTCTCCCATGAGATGCCAACATTGTCAAAAGGAGGCCATCCATTTTCAGAGGAGGAAAAAACATGAGCAAGAGACCTTCTTGCTTACCTTGTGTGTGTGCGTGTGTGTGTGTGTGTGTGTGTGTGTGTGTGTGTGGTCGTGCGTGCGTGCGTGTGAAAGAGAATGTAATGCACACTGTAAAGATCTTTAGATAAAGGTGGTATATAAATGCACCATTTACCATTCAATCAGAGTTTGTGACTAAATGCTAGGAAAAGTAACGGAAGTTTCGGACATACAAGGATTCCACGCAACGGTGACCATGTGATATCAACATGTGTGCAAGTAGCCTTGCATCAAGACGGTCAACGGGCTCGTATCAAGGCTAGTGTGCCAGAGACCTTCTGGCTTATCATCTTACTCTGTATAGTACTGTCATAATGAGTGGAAACACGTGCATACTTGACCTCAATGCAGGCCGTTTGGGTTATAATTAGACCTACTGTCTTGGTTTGGTCTCACTGCTCTCCCCATCCTCTGAGTTTGACAACACATTGGTGAATAAATGAACAATGCATGCTTGTTTCTCATGCTCCGTGGTGGAAGTAGTACGGTTTACTTAGGTAAAAGTCGCAAAGATTTGAACATGAATCAATTCATTATTCCAAATTAATTTAGTAAATGTACTTCGTTGTACTGTAGTTACTTTACACCACTGAGACCATTCAATAAGAGTTTGTGACTAAATGCTATCTACGTGTGTGTGCTCGTGTGTGTGTGTGCGTGTGTGTGTGTCGACAGGTTGCAGGAAAGGAGTACACGCTGTGGGATGACTTCATGGTTGAGGGCAGATGTGAAGGTCAACAGGAAATGACCTTGGAAGGACTAGTCAAGTATATCAAGGTACCCGGTCACTCCTCAGAGCCAGGATTAACTCTCATTTCCTTTCAAGACCTTTTTGTAAAATAGCATATTTACAAGCTTGTAAATCTGCTATTGTCATAAAGCCATTGTATATAGGTGTAAAGTGGTTAAACCTCAAAGACCCCTGGGGAAGCTGAGTTTGGGAAGCACTGCATTAGGGGGTTTCATACACATTTCACTTTACTTGTGTATTTACACCTGCAGGGCCAGACTATAGTACATCTTGTGTTAACCCTTCACCTTCCTTCAGTGCACACAATGGTCACTGTTAATACTGTAGTCTGTTCACACCTGCAGGTCAGTGTGGTCCAAGATGTGACACGCACGCACACACGCTGTACCCTAGCCCTTATTTTAGGACTCGAACTTGGGCAGGAATTTGAGTGAACAGTCGGACCAATCATGACAAACACAATTTTTCGGGCCAAACAAAGAATTAGAAAGTAGATAAAACGGCAGGTTACAACACGTTGTGTTCTTTGTAATTATTTGGTCCAAAATATTGTGTGCGTTGTCATGATTTGTCACGACAGGAGTTGGCTTCGTATACGACGCTTAAAGGTCTTTAAATAAATACGTTTTGAAATGCCTATGGAGAAAATGAAATGGAGAATTTTTTCCTGGGCCACTAGTCGTTCTGAAAGGGGGAGGGACTGCGACGCTCTATTGTGCAAAAGGATGCCTGTTTAACAGATTAAATGTAATCAGCATAGGGCGCAGCAGGGAATCGAACCCCATCCCAGTAAACCAGGAGCTCCATGCCTGTGCCAAAGTGCTTTGTTTGCGACGCAACGCAAAAACCTACCCTTGTAGGAGCCCTACCCTACCAGCCCTACCCTACCAGCAGCAAAGAATACAAAAACAGATACTTACCCAGTTACCGTGAACCATCACGTTCTTCTGCAGATGACAGGCAGTGTCCACAAGTTAGGTGAAATGACAGAACCGGCCGAAATTGTGGCAGTCGACGCAAAAGACGCAACGCAAACGAGTGCAACGGCAGGCAGCCCGACACGACGCAACCGCAGGAAGCCGGAACGCAAACGAGAGCAACACCATCAGTAGGCTACCCTGCAGAACCACACCAGCGACAGCAAAGGACAATAAACAAGTTTGTACTCACTGCGCAGAAAGCAGCTCTTCCCAGCAGCAGCTATAGCATACAGTTCCTACCTCAATGTCTTGTGCAGGGAGGGGGGGCATCGGTCTGGGACACTTCACATGGGCTCCAGGGTAGAGTGGGGGTCCTCGGAAGCCTAAATTGGTGGGGCTGTGGGGCCCACAGACATGGCTCGTATCAGGGTCCAGGGCTTGGTGCTGTCTCCTACACCACTTGCAGTGACTCTTCATATTCTGGAATTACATGAAGAGAAAAGATAAGTGTCATTAGTGTTATGTAGGCCTACATCACATTAGAAACACATGTGGCTGTATAGCCTTGTCAGCCCCCACAACCCATATTTTATATATAATAATAGAATACATCAATATTAATTATTAAACCAAAAGTTCAAACATAAATCATAAATCAAATGCTTTCAAAATAAACAAACAGTTAACCAGTTGATCCAAGTTAAGACACCAAGCCTATATGACTCACCGAAGAGTAACCAAAGGTTGTCACAGTGGACAGGACCATGCTGCTGTCAAACATTTCAGCCATCTTGCATAGGTGGGAGTGGGAGTGGGGAGTGTAGGAACTGATGTCACCTTTATACTGCCTTGATTGACAGTTGACATGGGTTGCCATTTGCGGGTTGCCATGTTGGCTGGGTTACATTTACATTGACACGGCAAAAAGCAACAATACAATCAAAACTAAATGTATGTACATTTGAATTGAAAGTCAGAATATTCAATAAATCAGTGTCACACACACACACACACACACACGCGCGCGTGCACACACACACACACACACACACACACACACACACACACACACAGACGCAACAGCGCAGCGAGAGAGAGAGAGAGAGAGAGAGAGAGAGAGAACTAACCTTTTTCTCAAATTGTGCCATGCTGGTGTGTGTGTGTGTGTGTGTGTGTGTGTGTGTGTGTGTGTGTGTGTGTGTGTGTGTGTGTGTGTTTGTTGCTGATTGGCTGATTGGCTGCAGGCCCATCACCAAATTAATGTGCACAGGGGATTTTGGAGAGAGACACCTGGGACAGCACAACAAGGAGATATACATAACTTCTGACAGGAATGCACGAGAAACGTACTTTTTAACATATATCACATTCTCGCCGAGATATATTTTCGAGTTAATAAAAAAGGAAATAAAAAAAAACGAATGGTTCAAATGCATTAATTAAGATTCGAGTGCCAACCCTAACGAGCGAACATTCAAACCTTGAATGTTTGGGGACAGCCTTAACACACACACACACACACACACACACACACACTTGCTTATATTTTGTTCTCTGCGACTGGAGGAGGGTGAACTGTGAAATCCCCCATTTTACATAAAATGTCTAGTGTGTGCAGGCTCTCTCTCTCTCTCTGTTCCTCTGTCTCTCGCTCGCTCCCTCTGTCTGTTGTGTCAATGCAACAATAACACACACAAGCGTTGGTGGTATAGTGGTGAGCATAGCTGCCTTCCAAGCAGTTGACCCGGGTTCGATTCCCGGCCAACGCAGATACTTTAGTAGTCCCTTACACCTCTCTCTCGCTCTCACACAGAATAGATGTATAAAATCCATTTGTTGTGCTTAAAAAGGCCAAATCTAGGTACATAATTCTGCAAGTAATTTTATTCAGGCTCTGAAAGCGATCCTAATGTTGACAAAGCTGTTTAGCAGACCTGGTTTTGAACATGTGTACATACGTAGGCTATCCGTATGTCTGTCATTTCGAGTTAATCCGTTAAACCCATGTTCGTATTTAACTGGTGTCCCCCAGGGATCCTTCTTTCCCTCTACTCCACTAATATCTTATATCAGAATATAAATTGTGAAAATAGCTCATCTACAAGCTTGTAGCTTGTACAGCTTGTAATTCGCTAATTTCACTACTTTTGCTTAACTATTTCGGAAATATGCCCAGTGGGCATATGCCACCCTTGTTTCCACCCAACAGCTAACCATATATAGTTAATTGTGTTATCCTTTTTCCCTTTAGCATTATTACCACTGTACTTTTTGCATACTTTTAATAAAGTATTCAATCAATCAAAGCTTCTCTGTCTGTGTTGTTTTGCAGGCCAGGTCCAGCCTGGAGGTGAGCGCTCTGTTTTGTGGCAGTGCTCTCTTGTACGACGTCCACTCTGGTCACCAAGACCGGCTGCAGCTGAGGTTGGTCCCATATCCATGTGTCCAAATGTATTTATTTATTTTCTATTGATAAAATGCTGCAAATGCATATACATATATTTATTTGTACATGTCTGTCAAAAGGATAAAACAGAAAAACTGCCGGAGAGCTTATATTGCTATTGTGGTCCTATAGATGTGACTAAACAAAGTTCTGTACTATGTGTACTGGGTACTGCAAAAGGAACCGGTTACAACTCAACTAATAGAGGGTCATAATACTAGAGGTAACAACTACTATTGTATCGTTGCTTACAGTATTTGTTTCGATGCATGGGTTTAATGACTTTTCTATTCTATGTGTCAAAAGGCTCCCGGAGAGTCACTGACACCCAATCAAGCCTGAGTGAGTGGCAGCTTGTTCATTGGCCACACACAGGTGTGGGAGGCTATATAAGTGGAACTAGCTGCACTCATTCCCCTGATGCATGCTCAGATCACCACACCAGTGCTGTCTCCTGTCGCCCAACCACCTTTCTTCAACCCTCAAACCGTGTGCGTCCAAGAACAAACCACACACACACTGTGTGTGGTTTCAAAACATTGAAAAGAGATTCCTCTGCCTTTCCTTCATATGTGACCAGATCTGACTGAGAGACTGACATTGCGCAAATTACAGCTTTTCACCAGAGGAGAAAACCCTTTTTTTTCAAAATGAGTTAATAGCACAGACTCTTCACATACTAGAGCATGTCTGAAATAAGTGTCAGAGCTGAAATCGACATGTAAATATGAAATAAATGCCCAAACATGTAGCTAGGTGTAATGTTTAGAGACCACAGAAGTGAACCTTTCAAGCCTCTTTTCTCAACTCGCTGTTTTCTGCAAGACATTACTCTATAAATCTCCTCCAAAACTGGTGGGTCAAACTGAACAACCAATATGTCAATTTGAAGCTATGATTCCCTGCTTCCATATGACATGAAAAAACAAAAATTATCTCAGTCTCTCAGTCAAATTTGGTCACATATGGTCAGCCTGGCCGGTGGCCTTGCCTGCTCACCCTTATTGTCAATCACAATCCTGAACCTATATCCCAAAGAGACAATCTTTCACTATGACTAATAATGCATTATGCTACACTATCGATATCGGTCTATCGATACATGTGTGTAATCTCTTTGTTGATGTCAAGGTGCGAGTTTGTCCATGATACAAAAACAATCTAACAACTAAACATAAGAACAAGTGACGATATCTTGATCAACCGCTATAGCATTAGTGGAAAGAAAAGGTGCAAGGGGTACAGGGAGAGTGAAGTGTTAGGGGGTGACAAAAACAATAGTGTGCACACAAAAGCGTGCACACAAAAAAACTAAAGCGTGCAAACAAAAACAAACACTTGTGAGGTGAACACACAATAAGCAGCCTCCCTTTGTTTGCTTAGAGCCAGGATGGGGTATTTCCTCTGAGAGTGTGTGCGTGCGTGTGTGCGTGTGTGTGTGTGTGTGTGTGTGTGTGTGTGTGTGTGTGTGTGTGTGTGTGTGTGTGTGTGTGTGTGTGTGTGTGTGTGTGTGTGTGTGTGTGTGTGTGTGTGTGTGTGTGTGTGTGTGTGTGTGTGTGTGTGTGTGTGTGTGTGTGTGTGTGTGTGTGTGTGTGTGTGTGTGCGTGCGTGCGTGCGTGCGTGCGTGCGTGCGTGCGTGCGTGCGTGCGTGTGAATGTGAGGAACTCGTCAGCTCACACTCCCAGTGGTTCACTGAACGCTGCTGATTGAGACGCCAACTCTTCACCCTCAGGTTTCCTTCTGTCTTTGAGGACCAACACATTAACCCGCTGAACCGTTACGAGCAGTAGTTCCCAAAACTGTTTAGCTCGAGACCCATTTGATGTCTTCCCCAGGACACAAACTATAGTGAAAATAGCCTATCTACAAGCTCACCTTGTAGATCTGCTATTTTCACTACTTAGTTTTTAAAATGTACTACTCATTTATTCATGAAAATATAGTTCCAAGGCCAGTTTGGAGATATAATCCTCCCATCTGGTCCTTGGTCTGCCCCGGGGTCTCCTTCCCGTGGGATGTGCATAATGTCCTCCCTAGGGAGACGCTCGGGAGGCATCCTTACTACATGAACAAGCCGCCTAAGCCGGCTCCTTGTCAAGCGAAGAAGCAGCACGTCTCTCACGTGACTGAACTTCTCACCTAAGGGAGATGCCAGCCACCCGTCTGAGTAAAGTCATTTCGGCCGCTTGTATCTGCGATTTCAGTCATGAGTACATTTCATGACCATTTAGCTGAGAGTAGGAACGAAGATTGCTCGGTAGACAGAGAGCTTTGCCTTCCAGGAAGACATTTATTTATTTATACCTTTTTTCATGGTTTTTGACGATAAATAAAATATGAAAATCATGAAAAACGACATACTATATTTAGTACGTCGTACCATAGTAGCCTATGTCGTCTTTCACGCTCTGGAAGGTATCGGTGAGCTTTTATCGCCGCCGGATCTAGCAGTCTTTTACCCACAACGAGCAATGGCAATCAAAGCAACGGCGATCAATGCCCGATCTTGCGTCAGATTGCATGGGGATTTGTGGTGAGATCCAAAAAAGCTCCCCGACAGCAAATATCGTGCAGTGTGCCAATAAAGCCCTTTGAATTGAAATTGAATTGTGTAAGGGCTAGGGGCCATTACTAAAGTTGAAACACTTCAGCATTGAGTGTCTTCTAGGTGAAAGAGCATGCCACTGAGTGAGTGATAACATTATTTCCACCTGTGCTGCACCAAGTAAAGACCTGTGTTTGAATGCTCTCCAAGTGTGGTTATTTAGAGTCCCAGAATATTACAAGTTATATCAAGCTCTTTCCTCTTTGGCTGAACATTTCAGAAGCTATGTTCTTCAGGTCTGGCAGTACAACCACCACAACATAGTTGAACCCCCGAGGCCATTTGAAATGACTCAGCTGGTGTGCGCTATAAACTCATTCATCACGGCACAAACTGGCCCCTGAAGGGATGCTTTTATTTCCACTGAGCACAGCAGAAATATGCATCACAAATCAGCCTCAACCTCCCTGGGATTTAGAGGTGGTTTACCTGCTACGTTTGGGCTATAGTTTGGGACACTCTGTGAAGCCTTTCACCACTCATTTCCCTCCTCATCTGAGTGGATTTATGCAGTGCTGCCAGGTTTTTTGGATAAACTGCAGTAAGCGCAAATAAGCAACTACTCGACGTACTATAGTAGGCATTTTTCAGGATATTCATGATTTATTTTCATCATCAAAAACGACATATTAAGTCCACACCACCAATGCAACTAATACTTGCAACCATTATCCACAAGTTGCAAGGAGTTGCATTGGTGTAGAGTGGACTGACCTTAACACTGTTTTGTTGCAAGGAGTTGCATTGGTGTAGAGTGGACTGACCTTAACACTGTTTTGTTGCATGGAGTTGCATTGGTGTAGAGTGGACTGACCTTAACACTGTTTTGTTGCAAGGAGTTGCATTGGTGTAGAGTGGACTGACCTTAACACTGTTTTGTTGCATGGAGTTGCATTGGTGTAGAGTGGACTGACCTTAACACTGTTTTGTTGCAAGGAGTTGCATTGGTGTAGAGTGGACTGACCTTAACACTGTTTTGTTGCAAGGAGTTGCATTGGTGTAGAGTGGACTGACCTTGCAAGGAGTTGCGACTAATTGCATTGGTGCGATCTGGCCTTAAAAAACTATTCCCCCCCAACAACCAGAACCTGTATTAGTTAGTTTACAAGCGACGTTACAGGGGGGGGGAAAAACAAGTCCTACTATATATAAGTCACTTGCAATAAGAAGACTTGGCAACAGTGGATGTATCTGTCTTTAGCCAGTTGTTGACACGTGTGGCTGTGGGGATCTGGTGTCAGGGCTGTAGTTAGAGGGAGATGTAGATTGCAGGGATGTGGACATGCTGTCCACATGGACGCCCCCCCCCCCCCCCATCCCTGCAATCTGCAGGCCCCACATGACAAATGCCTCCTCCAGTACTTACATCCTGGAGCTGTCGGGACGCGCGCCCAGCTTCCTGCGTTGGGGCTGCTCACTGATGATATGATATGGGGGAGGTGTAAGAAGACACAGCATCCAAGGATGGATGGTAGCAGCACTTACCAACACAAACAAACACAAAACAGGACAGGATACCTCTATCTCACCAGTTTATTTTGTCCAGACAAGAAGTGTGTTTTAACTTCAAGAACGTTAATTGTTATAGAAGCAGTGAAATGCAAGTATTTCAAGGTCTGCAATACTGTACACCACTGTTTCCCAAACAGTGGGTCCAAACATTTTCTTTTCTTTTGAAGAATTCCATTAAAACAATTAGAGGGGCAAAAAACTTTTAAGTAGTAGTGAAAATAGCAAATCTACAAACTCACAACACGTCACATTGTGACAAATGTGACGTGCTGTGAGCTTGTAGATCGACTATTCTCACTAGTTTGTATCCTGGGGGGGGGGGGGGGGCATCAAACTTCTCTTTTGGGTCTGGAGTTTGGAAACCCCTGCTGTACACAACATCAACAGAACGATAACAATAAGGTTGTACGTTCAGATGATAAGAAAAGGCCCCACAAATAAAACTACTGTAGTAGCAATAGCAACATCACTATAACTTTGGATTATTACAACCCATTTGAACACGGTCGATTGAGTGTTGTTGTTTTCTGTTTTTTGCTTTCATGGAGGAGGTTAACAATTCATCTTTACTCAGTGATGCCTTGTCTATACTGTATTATATCTCTGAAGATCCTAGCTAGGACAGCACAGGAGTCATGCATTCCTTGGTGTGTGTCTTGCCAGTGTGTCTGATGTGGTGAAGCTGGTGACCAAGGCAGAGATTCCTCATCACAAGCACATGCTGGAACTGGTCCCCTCTTTTGCTGAGGACGAGGACTGTGAGACTGTCCCCTGCATCAGGTACCTGCTCTGATGAGGACGAGGACTGTGAGACTGTCCCCTGCATCAGGTACCTGCTCTGATGAGGACTGTGAGACTGTCCCCTGCATCAGGTACCTGCTCTGATGAGGACTGTGAGACTGTCCCCTGCATCAGGTACTGTACCTGCTCTGATGAGGACTGTGAGACTGTCCCCTGCATCAGGTACCTGCTCTGATGAGGACTGTGAGACTGTCCCCTGCATCAGGTACCTGCTCTGATGAGGACTGTGACACTGTCCCCTGCATCAGGTACTGTACCTGCTCTGATGAGGACTTCAAGTGAATCCAGAATCAATCAATCCAGAATCGTTGCTGTCGGACAGAAACCTCTTGTTATTTCAACTTTTAACGTTTCTTTACCCAAAAAATGAATGCCTTACTTTGTCATACTATTGTCACACAAAAGTAGCACAAATAGACGACCAACAAGTTCAAAACATGAACATGCAAGATGACAAACTTAACCCAAACCCAAAAGCAAGGGCTAATGTTGCCAGGGCCAACTGCTTGAAGTACTAACGCTTGCACAAATAAAAGTCAATCACTTCTTTACACTTGTAAACCTGTGTTGTGACAATAAAGTTGATTCTGACAACAAACCTGATGCAAAATCACCTGTGATGAGTTGCTGCTCAGTGTGTGTGTGTGTGTGTGTGTGTGTGTGTGTGTGTGTGTGTGTGTGTGTGTGTGTGTGTGTGGAGCTGAGCTCCGCCCTGCGTGGATCATTGTTGTTGAGCTTTGTTATTCATAAGCATGGTCCTCTGTAGTCTCTGAGACCACAGGCGTCTTGTTTAGATCGTCTGCAGCATCAGCATGTGAAAGGATGCTCTCGGTTACAATACAAGGAATCTCCCCTCCAGAGTCCATAGCATGCTGTATATAACAACCTTTTAAAATGTGAAGGTTTGATATTCAGTAGATTAGATTATGCCCAAACTTTTTAGCTTGAGACCCAAAAGAGAAATGTCTCACGAGACCCAAAGTAGTGAAAATCAGTGTGAGCTTAATGTAGATCATCTATTTTCACTACTTCTTCTTTTATTATTATTTTATGTATGGAATTAGATTTTTTTGTATATTATTTATGAATTTATTTTGGAAAATGTGTCATTTTCATTTGTCCCGTCTCTGTGCCCTGTCCCCCCTAATGGATGTAATTATATGCAAGAATAACCACTATTATAAAAATGCATTGACCCCAAGGGGTCTATAATATTGGTCCCCTCCCTTTCTCACTCTACAGCACATCTCTTTGCTGAAAATAGAGGATCTACAAGCTAACACACACTAATCGCTAAACCATTCCGTCCTTTGTTCGTCGACAGGGCAATTGGAAAAAGTAACTTCCTGTTATAACTTCATGGTTATAACCGTGTGTTTCTCCTCATGGAAATGCCATCATCATAGCCTCATTCTGTTCATATCAGCGCTGCCAGTTGGCAGATGCTAAAATTCTGTTCACAAAACGGTCCAAGTTTGGACTTGTGTGTGTGTTGGGTCTGTTTTTGTTTTAAGCCAGGCTAGGATTCCATAGAGACGTGTGCCAAGGCATATGGATTTGATGAGGGAACGCTGGATTGGTTTCATGTCTAATTCAGGTCAGACTGACCATGGGAATGAGGGCCGGTTGGCGGTTGCAGGGAGAATTGTGAACTGGCACAGTTGGTTTTGGGTGATTTGTGGGTGGGGGGGGGGTTTGCATGATGTTGCTGTCGGGTGGAAACCTTGTATGGGGTCATGAATTCTTCAGAAAGTGAAAATGGTAGATGTACAAGCTCACAATGCATAGCATTGCATACTTTAGCTTGGCATTAAATGACGACAAATATAATCCACATTTGACAAGGTTTCTGCCCGAAAGCGACAATCAACAAAATACCAGCCTCCCAGGTTTCAAATACAACCCCAAAGTAGATATACATCCGCCTGCCGCATTAATTGCAACCACTGTTCCTAATAGATACAAATACTGTACAGAGGACAAATTCTTACATTTGTGCAAATATACTGTGGTAAATGCTCCAACAACAACATGGGAAACAATTATTAGCCTACTTTAATTTGGATCATGTCACAAAGACGAAGGCAGGGAATAATAACCTATAGCTATGATTTCCATCCTCAAACATTATTTAAATATCTCAAGCTTTGGGCCACTGAATATGCTGTCAGTGATGTTTATATCTGATTTGGGATCTATACGAGGCAATACAATGCTATATGTTGGAGATATGTATGCAACTTGATCAAAACCAGACGTTTTACACTTGTGTGGCACATTGACATGCAAAAGTCTAGAGAGCTTGCAGATCGGCCATAGCAGGCTATTCGGTGCATCACATAAAAATGCACTTAATTAAACTGTCGTTTGTTTGCACTGGGATAAAGGATGTGTGTGACCTTTCCCTCTGACAAGGAATACAATGATGTAGACCTCTTTTCAGCTGAATCAGCCACAGCAGGCTTTCATTAGATGTTCTAGTTACATGCTTCAGAATGACTTGTTTCAAAGGTAATGATATTAGATTGGGGTGAGAGAGCATGTGACATCATCAGGGATGGAGCACGTGACATCACATGACATAATTAGGGATGGAGCATGTGACATAATCAGGGATCCGGATGCAGATCCCTGATGTCATCAATATTAAGGCGAACAGTCTGCTGTCACGTAGGCAGATATATTGATCTAACCCCCCATTCCAAAGCGCCAGCGCTTGCCCAGCAGTCTGCTGTCACCCAGGCGGATGTGTGCACTTCTTGCCCTCAGGCGTCTTACTGGTACAGTAACTGTGATTCTGGGTGTAGATCTGCAGACTTTAAAAACACTGCATCCTTATTACCTGATTAACTACTTATATGAACACTACACTCTGTTTCAAAGTGTCTGCTTTCACTACTAAATTAGATGAGCACCCGTTAGTTCAAACAAATTAAATGTAGCAAAGATGTAACATTTATTTTTACTTAACATTTTTCTACCCTCTAAAAGCAGACCCCTTTGAAAGCGTCCCATATCCCATATATAATCTGAAGATTTCACTGGAAAACCTTCAAATTGAAACCAAAAAGACAATATAGCACTTATTTTTATATTGGCTCAATATCGATATTGCATTTTTAAGTAAATATTGATTGATTGCCATGATTGTGATGATGAACAATATATTGTGCATCGCTATACTGTATAATATGTAACTTGATGAGATGTTGACCATCATTGTCAGCAGGTGACGAGCAAGTTCCTTTTAAATGATTACACTTCCCCAGTTTTCAGACATACCACATTGTCAACGTCATTAAATAGAAAAAGGTTTTATTTCAACAGCATAGACATTCATTGTAGAAACCAGGAAAATAGAACAGTTTTGTACAAATTTGTTGGAAAGTAGTGCTCCGTATCCATATGTAACATTACTCAGATATATCCAATGATGTCATTACATATGATGGGTTGTCGACTGCCAGTCTTCATGAGAGCAGTGAACTTGTGAAAGTCTGTATCCAGTTGGTGCAGGCCTGTGTGGGACTGGTGGAAGAACGGTTTCCATGCCTGGCACGGTTTCCATGCCTGCATGTCCGGTCCCACGGGACAGGACATGCGTTTGGGGGTCTCAGCAGCCCAGCTGACCCTTAGACCCGTAGAATCCACCGGCCTCTTACTCACTTCCCCGCTTTTCGACATCCCCGCCAGTCTCTTGCGCATGTTGACTAGGAGGTCTTTGGCCAGACGTCGGCCCGCATTGGGCTTGAGCTGTGCCGGCTCCGGACACTCTGGAAGGTCCATCCAGTTCTTTATCAGGTCCGCAAAGCTGTTGTCCCCGAGAACAAGGGGCTGTCTGTTCCTGCTGCGGCTCAGCAGTGACGCGGTCCAGTCCTCCGGGTTGCTCGCCTCGAACGCGGTCCAGCGCTCCAGGCAAGCGTCCGAGGTGGACTTGGGACGGACGCGGCCGGAGGGTCCCCTGTTGGTGCGGAGGCACGCCGAGTTGGACACCCGGACGTTACGGGTCCTCCTGAGCACCACGCCCTCGTCCTGCCAGGAGGCCTCAGAGTAGCCAGAGTCAAAGTCCAGGCTCTTCTCACTACTGGGGGAGCCCTGCACCAAGCGTTCGTGCCGCTCCTCCTCCTCGTCCTCCTCCAATGGGCTGGCCAGGCAGCACGCCGAGTCGTAGGCGCTCGCCTCACTGGCCGCAGAGACGCGGACACGTGCCATCCGCTCTCTGTGCGCCTTCTGTTGAAGGCGCGTCTGTTGAAGGCGCGTCACAGCAAAAGTGCGCGGGCACGGCTCGCTTAGCGGCCTGGTCACGGGCGTGCTGATGTGTTTGAGATCCTGCAGTGATCGCATCATGCACTGCATCTGGTCTCGAACGCAGTCGGTAGAATCTCCCAGACACAGCTGTTAACACACAGAGAGAGAGAGACAAAGGGTTAGAGACAATAGCAAGGTTTTGAGAAATATATGAAGCATTGAATTCTGATCTATCGAAAATATCTCCCACTATGAAGTAGTATTGTTGAATTGAGCCTCGTGTAGCCAGATTCTTTGAGATCTCCGCCTACTGATATGACTGAGTAATACATGTAATACATTCATCGAATGGTCTTGGGAAAAAAGCAGCAGTAACAAACCTACACTTCCAGTGCTTTGAAAACTAATCCTAAAACCACCCCATTTCAGTAGGCAGAGGTCTCTGATCTTCTGGCTATACTTTGCGGAATCCTGAAAATCAAGGCAGTCCTTTTCTAGTCATGCCACGAACGAACCCCCTTGAGGTGTGAACCGTTCCCCAGTGCCTCTGTGTCATGCACCAGAGAAATCAGATTTTTACCAGCTGAGGCATTATGGTAAAACTCTGCTGTAGGTCATAAAATAAGGTGAACATTCCTGACGAAACCTCAGAGCAGCTTTATGGCAACGTAGTTTAGCCCAGCATGCTCCCATTATCTTAACAGAGTCCCGACTCTGTTACAGGATGCACATGGACTCCATGCAAGGGAAGCTGTTGCTGCATCTTGACCACAGAGGGGAAGTTTAAAACAAACTACAGCTGATGAATCTCCTCCAAGGAGCTATACATCCTCTCTGCTCTAAATCACAGGATGCAGCGGTGGGAATTGGTTGATTATTACCATGGCGGAAGTGACCGCATCATCTTGGGATTATTACGTAATGGGAGGTCACACACACACACACACACACACACACACACACACACACACACACACACACACAAACCCCTGCTTATGAATCAACGGTCATAATAAAGTAACCATGATTTATTCCTTTACATGAATATCACGGGCCACCTATATGGTTCCATGTTTTTCTTTCTTTCTGTCTTTGAACCCTAGCTAGCAGCCCTATTCTGGTTGGGTCTGGTGTGGATGGGGGGGGGGGGTGCGCACCAAGTACAGAATCAACTCAGGTCAACTTTACTATAGAGGTTTTAAGTGGTTAATTATGGAAAATAACGGACATAAAAACTGCCACCTCCATAGTGCTAACAGCTTCCTTATCCTTATTAACAGCTTCCACCATCGAACTGAGTTTCTAGTAGGCTAGAGGGGCTTTGTCTTATTTACCGTCACTTCAAACACAAACACTTCTTCATTGTATTACACACTTACAGCCAACTTGTTAGTTCCACATAGCCCACACCACACATCTCCCGTCATTCTAAAGCTCAGTGCAAACGGTACAGACGATTGACAGAGTCATGCTGTTATCACAGCTGTGGGGGGAGCTCAGTCATTTCTCATTTGGGTCCTGGGGGAGCTTTGAGAGACACACTCGAGTGGCTCTAACTAAAGTCTAAAGTAATCAGAGATTCTAATCGAATTGCGTTCCTTGGACACACAAGCAAATTGATTCTCGCAGCTGTACACATATACACAGCGGACAGGAGGACACTCAAATAAAATGACTGGCTTGGGTTAATGGAATCTCGGGACTGTTTTCGGACAAAACACCCGCAAGGATGTTTCAGATTGCCAAAATAAGCTTTCAGCATTAGCCACAGCCCCACCAGAACGAGGTATGATCGTAATATGAGAAGTCTAGGCTAAATTGGATAATTGTATGCAGACAGCATGTAGAATAACTGTCTGCTGGTCTTATAAAAGATATAGGCCTACATGGAAACGATTTGTAAAATAACGGGACTTTAAAAACATTTCCACTGAGTCAATGAATAGGTTAAACATTGCAGTGCAGTAAAAAATAAACTTACCATTGTTTTTATTAATTTTCTTGCGTCGGGAAGCGAAGTCCGAGTTTTTAATGATGCCTGCAAATAAAATACAATGTCATTAATAGTCCATACACTATTTTCAGAATAATTCTCTGCTATGTTATTATCACCAGATAAGTCATGGTTATAAAACTTTTAACTTTACATATAAAGGACCTCCCTTAACTCTGACAGTATACAAATGGAAATGGAACCAAATGGACCCGTCACTTTGAGACCCACTTACTATAGAGATAGGTTACTTACATTAGCAGTGGTTGCGCAGTGTCCCCCAGGCAAAGAGATAATAAATCCCACAACAATGTGTTAGTGATCCCAGGTCCGATAAAGTCCTGTCTGCAGCACACTGTCTATAGGTCTGCATGCTGGCTCTACTGACAGCGCACTTTGTTCATGCTGAGGGATGCTTGCAGCCAATCAGCGAATGCGCGTCACAAAGTCAACCAATGGAAAGCCACCTGAAACAGGATCCCTTGTTTTAATTACGATACATGTAGTCGTTACGGGACAATGACGAACATTGTCGCCGTTTTCCTGATATAGACGAGATGAGGGAAAATATCTTTCAAAAATCCAAAAAGACTATTCAGACATATTTTCTGTTTGCCATTATCTCTCAAGCATGTATTACCGGTAAACTAATTAACCTTTTTTGAATATATTTTATTTGCGTTATTTTCTATTCAATTAATATGCTTCTGTGCATAATTCCGATGAATTGAGTATGGATGACCCAATAGGTCACAATATTCATGCTTTTTGGGGGTTTAGCAGACCTTGTACTTTCCTGTGCTTTTTTGGCAAACTGTTATATTCAATCAATCAAGTGCAAAGTGTGCTATTGTTGTTTATTTGGGGGTTTTGTGCTATTATCTGACATATTCGAGAGAAAATAAATATATTCGCATTGCTTAGACTTACTACAAAAATATATATTAACGCAGTTCCCCATGACTTTGAAGACAAAAACGTTACCTTGATTTTACTGAGCAAATGGCATGAGTTACTGTTAGGTTATAGAAGTATAGATAGATACCTATAATACTACCATTGTTGTTTTCATTTTGACAAAGCTTGAAAAAGCAGTCTCTGATTGCTGATAGAAATGCAGCACTTGGCCATTACGTCCACTTCTACGATTACAGCGGGTTGTGTCGCCACCTTGTGGCTGTTTCCCCCCTTCTTGGATTGGACTGTAATAAATCATGTCCTCAGTCTATTCTCCAAACCAGAGATTCTCAACTAATAGAAAATGTAATTCAAGGACATTCAGTTTAAAATGCATTTTTATAGACTGATTGATTAAGTGCAGAATGTAGATACAAACTCTTATCATATTATTAACAATACAACTATTATAGAACTAATAATCTTGTATCAAGTTGTATTTGTAGTCATTCATTGTATGGTGAAGATAGCGGTTGGCCCTTAGAGTGTATACTCTAAGGGTTGGCCCCCTGGAAACCCTTCAAGGACCCCTGGGGTTAGCAGGGACGGCCAGCAAGATTTGTGATCTGTTCTGTTGTGACAAGAGCAGGTTATCCAAAGGTCTTTCACTATCTGTTCCGGGCCTATACTGTACATAGGGTGTTTACTATTCAAGTCATTGTGGGCCAGAGTAGCGAGTCCACTATTGTTATCGGAATTATTCCTGGTGCATAAACTGCTGCTATTGTTCCTAAATTACTGTAAAACCCTGTACGATACTGTGTCAAAATATTTATATCAAATAGTTTTAGGCTATAGAAAGCTACGCTCACCAAAATCCTGACAGTTTCTTCCAAGTTGCAATGTGACAGTTTTGATTGTAAAAATTGTATAATTGTATACTATACTATAGTAATAATAATAGTGTGTATTATTATTATTATTATTATAGCTCTGTTTACACAACGCTATATAGGCTATACCCCATAATTGTATTACATTTTAGTCACTTGCTTTGGCAATGTAAACGTACGCTTACCTTTGAATTGAACCATTTCTCCAAACTTTGTATGTTTTTAAATCCTTGATACATTGTTTAATGTACTGTCTATGCTGCAACCCAATTTGCCCTTCGGGGGCACTAAATAAACTTGAACCTTGAACCTATTGTTGTGCCAATGCCTAGCAGCACTGTAACTTTTAAGTGGGTGTTTTGCAATGCAAATGTTACACCAAACTGGTGTCATGTCATCTGCATAATGGACCAGTCAAGAACTTGAATGCATGCTAAATTGGCCTCATTTGAAGAATCTCCACATTCCTGTTAACACCTTAAAATAAAAAAAAGACATCATCTGTATAGATTGCTGGAGTTATGTGATAGGTTTCTCATGTCCATTGAGGGATTAGAGCAAATTTGCTTTGCCAATAAGTGACCCATTTTCCTAGTCTCTTCCAAATGCTTGTGTGCCACTATAACCTATTTCATTGACTAGGGTTCCACAGTGCTTTTTTGCCTTTACACCGGATTCCCAAAGTGGGATGGGGCACACTGGTGGGCCACAAGGGTACTGCAAGTGGGCCCCTAAATTCATCATTGGAAAACTAGTGCCACTAGTGTTATCACACGTGATACCGATCAGCAGGAGCTTAAGTATACTAGGTTGGTTCCATTGATCCAAGCTGGAACACAATCACATTTATCCAAATTACATTTCAGAACACCCAAACTACAAGCTGTAGTTGTGAGCTTGTAGATTGGCTATTTTTGCAGAATGTTTACCCCAAAACGGGGACACTAGGTTTCACAAGGTTAACAGGAGCCCTCGTACAAGGCTTCTTCAACTATATGCATGCACCTCTTGGTATACCACAGCACCTCAAAGGCCCTTAAAACAAGGCTCCAGACTTCCCAAAACAAACTGGTCAGGCTACTACTTGGCCTCACCCCCCGAACCCACCCCACTTTGAAAAGCTGGAATGGCTTAGGGTTGACAACAGAGTACAGCATCTTGCAATGGGTCTGGTCCACAAGATTCGATACACCACCAAGAAACCCATGTACCTGTCTAGATACTTCCTTAATGTCAACGAAGTCCACACCCACAACACCAGAGGGAGTACAACAAACCATGTCCAACCCAGATTCGGCACAAACAAGGGACTAAATTATTTTCGCTCCCATGCCACCAAAATGTGGAACGCCATACCAACAGTCATTAAGACATGCGAATCCCTTGACTCCTTCAAAACTGCTCTCAAAGGGCACCTACGGACAGCTGCAATTAGAAACGGGCCCCCATAAAATCTGAATCCCCCCCCACCTCTTTTCCCCCTCACTGTATATATGTTTTCTTTTCCCCTTTTACCTCCTTTATGATGATTTCCTGTTCTTTGGCTATAGAAGTGTATATTTGTACGTCTCAAAATGTTATGATGAATTGAACAAGGTGGACCCTCTTGTAAACAAGTGCAGTGCTTTATTGGGTCGTCCACTCACTGTTAACAGGTATTGTATTGAGTTTGTGCTTGAAATGTACTGTCATTCTGCAAACTGTTAATAAATACTAAATACAATCAATCAATCAATCAATCAATGTATTTCTGGAGACATAAATGTTTAAAGTGAACATGTAAAGGAAGGTTGCAGACTTCAAGACAGATGAACACGACAGTGTACACATTAATTAAGTTGATACATGACATTGCTTTTTACTTGGATCTCAGAGAATTTGGTTAGAGTGCAGCAGTACATCACATTTTGACATAATGACAAAGCAAAAATTAAAGTTATCAAACCATTATTTACATGTACACCGGCTGAATGACTTATGCATGTTAATATAAACAAATAAGGCTTAATACTGAAACTCCAGGAGTATAGTTAGGCCTAAATAATGGCCTTTGGCTTTGTGTAGTTGTCGAGTAGAAAATAGCCCTAATAATAAGGAAATAAATGATCTAATTCTAAAGGATAAAAAAGGGGATATCAAGGCACAAATATACAGCAAAAGACCAGAATGAAAAATAACCAAAAAAAAATCTGGTTTGGAAATAAGAAACAAATCAGACATTTAGAAAATGAAATGTACATTTAGTTTGTTTGTGTGTTTTCACTGTTTTGTTTCTCAAAAGGAATGCTCTCCATTCCAGTCCGTGAGGAATACAGGCTCATCTATCTAGGGACGGTCATGCAGAACAATGCAGTATAGTACAGCAGTGTAAACAAACATATTAGTACAAAAACTATTCCCCTTCAATCCATTCTCATTCTCCATGCTGTTTAATTTAAACATAAGCCATGTGCAAACAAGTTTCAAAATGCAAACGTCACTTAACTAAAGGACCTCGATCTTCACCCATTTACAACATCATTTTCATATAATTGGTCATCGTCACTAATACTCATTTCCAACTTTTAGGTCAGCATTGTTGTAAGTGTTACACACGCGCACACACACACACACACACACACACACACACACACACACACAATTGTTTGTCAATCCCTTATAGCCTACGGTGGTCAGGGCTATTATTATTTAACCCTATTTGTCAGACTGGGACTCTGACTGGCACCCAGACGCTCGCCCCAACAAACCGCTACAACACACACACACACACACACACACACACACACACACACACACACACAGTCACACACACACACACACACACACACACACACACACACACGCTCGCCCCAACAAACCGCTACAACACACACACACACACACACACACACACACACACACACACACACACACACACACAGTCACACACACACACACACACACACACACACACACACACACACACACACACACACACACACACACACACACACACACACACACACTTTTCTGTAAACATAATTTTACTCCTCCTCCTAGTATTGATGTTTTCTAGTAGAGTATCTCTGTCTTGATTGGAAACCTTGTTTATATTAGCCTTTTTGCAAACTACTTTTATAAAGTATTCAATCAATCAAGTGTTTAGTGTTCTAGGCCGGGTTGGTTAATTAAGTATTCAATCAATTAATTAATTAATCAATCAAAATAACAAATACTTCTATTTCAGCGGTTTCTGAACTATCCATTATACCCACCAATGAGACACAGAGCAGCATAAATTGTCATTCCATGAGCAGTTGAGGACCAAATAGAAGATCTGGTTGAAAATGAGTGACATTAGCCTTTAACAATAAACATTACTGTTTTTCATGTAAACATATTTTTATAATTTGTATGTGTGATACGGCTATCAAGTCACCCTAGACATTTCCATTGGTTGTTTTTCGTTTTTTTAAAGAGATGAAACTAGAAACAGATGTAATTGTGGTCTGGGATGGTGCGAGCTAGAGCCCTTGCAGTATGTATTTTGTATTCTTGTTGATGTTGCTGTGTTGACTGTTTTGGGTCATTCAATTCCATATTATTGTATTACTTTATGAATGAAAATGCAATTGTTCATCTCGAGGAGTTTAACAAAGGTAGGCATGTATAAAGAAGTATTATTTTTGTGTTCTCACTTCTGATTGAAGTGCAAAAAAGAAATCTGAGATTTAAAAAAAGAGGACCTGAGGAATCAATACAAAAATGATACAAATAAAATCTCTTCCACACAGACCAGTGGTTCTCAATGAAGAATGTGTAGAAGAACATGGAACAAGAAGCACCTCACCCTCCAATTTATAAACTTATACGTGGTATAATTAGTCTACTTGCTCTGTGTCACAGAGGAGGGCGGGAGACAGTTCCTGTCTGTTCCTTCAGTGACATCGGTGTTCATTTCAAACAAGATTTAAAACCTTTTTTGAATGCAGCAATGGCTTTTATTACAGCATGCTAGCTTTCCAGGAAGAGAAAGGCTGTAGTTTCTATTAGCTTATAGTATCCCCATCGATGATGTCATTGGTAGGCAGGTTTCTGAGGTGTCCACAAACCAATGACACGCAGAGTGAGTAGACAGAAATGGTGTCATCTTAATAATGAGCATTAGTGCCCAGGCGGTGGCGTAACCGTCTGGGCACCCGACTGGTAATCCAGTCGCAGTGTGCCGCGGATTCGACTCCCGAGCCCCACACGGCCTTTACTGCATGTCTTCCCCCATCTCTCTCCCGTTTCCTCAGCCTACTGTCTGTCCCTTCAAAAAAAAAAACAATAAAAAGGCATAAGCCGCAAAAAGATATCTTAAAAAAAGTCAGACCAAATATTTGAAGGTAAGGTTGAAAATGGGTGAAGTGCTCCTTTAAGTGACACAAAGCTTCAGGGATAATTATTTTCTTGGACATAACATTGAATTCTTTAAGGAATGTTATAGTGCTGTTTCAGTAGTCCCCCCCCTCCTTGTGAAGCTAGTGTATGAGGGTCCAGGGATAGCAACAGAAATAGAAATAAAGGGACTTCATTTCACCAACTATCTATAGCCTACTGTTGTTTACGACTTTGCGTCCTTCCATGGAAATACTTAATATAATAACACACAGTTGCTGACGACCAGCAGCTATTGACATTTTACAGTAGTATATTTTCTTCATGATAATGGTTTTCATTATGAAAAGCAGTACTCATCGCCTGGCTGTCGTGCACTGTCTTTGTGCACTGTATTTGTGCCTTGCACTGTACCAACATTCTGTAGGCCTACAGTAGCAGCTCTGTATGAGAGAAAATAAAACATAACATGCAATACAATTATACAATATAATTGAATGTGCTTATACAATATAAATGACACACACTGTACAAATGAATCACAGAAACACTAGCGTCTATATTCTGGCCAATATACTGTAGGTGAACATTTGAAAAAACATTGCTAATTAACCTACAGTACAATCTTACCAATATTCCATTGTGAGCTTGTAGAATGCTATTTATTGGCAAAGACATTTTGCGTAGACTAGAGGGGAAATTGATGGGGAGGGAGAGGGGTGTTTGACAGACCCCTGGGGGACCTCGGTCAACACATACATCTAAGTACGGTTTAAGTGGTTCAACAACATTCAGGAGGTACTGGAGAGCAGGGCTATATTTAAAGTTACAATCCATCAGTTTTATTAGACTGTTGTCATGCCACAGGGGAAATTCAGTATTTTCAACTCCGCCCAGCTGAGTGGAGGAGAGGAGCGAGCAGTCAGGGTTAAAGTGTCTTGCTTAGGGACACTTCGACACATTGCTGGGGCCAGGAATCGAACCTGGGAACTTCTGCTCTCCTGCTGAACTTATATTTGTAGAGGAAGAAGAAACAACAACCGTACACTTGTTCCTAAAGCTCCACAAGAGACTTGGCAAAAAAATTAAATAAAAAATAATCTTTCCGACCCTTCAGGTCTTCATCCGGCAAATGTTACAATGACAGAAAACAGAACAAATTATACAAAAATCATTGATTAATGATCATGAGTAACAGTAACACGAGAAATTCTCCTCCGAAGGGAGTTATAGGTTCCATCCCTGGGATTGGTTGCTGTTCTCCTTCCCACTCCCAGGTGTTATGCATGATCATTAATCAAATATTTTCGTATATTGTTCTGTTTTCACTTCACATGTTTTCTGTCAAGATCTAAAGGGTTGAAACGTTGCAGATTTGGTTTTTTTGCCAATTAAATAAAGTAAGTCTCTTGTGGAGCTCTAGAAACAAGTGTGTGGCTGTTTCTTCTTCCTCTTTGATGTTTGCCTTGATGCCTTGACATCCAGCACCTGGCCTAAATACAGGCATAAGATGTGCACACAATCCTTGCGTGCGTGCGTGCGTGTGTGTGTGTGTGTGTGCGCGCGTGTGTGTAACTTGTGGCAAACCAGGGGAAACAGCCAGGCCTATTCCCCACCTGTACAGGTATTGCAGCCAATGGGAGCCTGGACATGGACGCACCTGCAGCCAGTAAGGCAATCAACAGAAGCTTTTAAATAGCTGACGCCCAAGCTGCCTGGTGAGTCAGTTTGGACTAATGGAGGAGTGAGGAAGCAGGAATCATTCTGTTCATGAGGAGGCTGGTATCTACTCCACAAGGGAGAGCATACAGCACTCTCCGTCTCCTCCACCTCAATACATTAGTCACTAGCTCTCTCTCAGCTCTGCCCACAGGACTGTGCATAGAAGCCCAAGTCCCTGACAGGAGGAACCCTAAAGGTTCATACATAGTCTGGAATTTCGGTGGTGGGGTGACCACCAAACTACAACATGACGTCACGAGCCGCGGTGAAGAGCAAACCACCGCCACGGCACCACCGCTCCAGCCCTTCTCTCTGTTTTTACTCACCACCGCTCAACGTTATTTCAGCTCCGGTGGTCAGCTCACCACCGGAGCGGTGGTCACCTCACCACCGAAAATCCAGACTATGAATAGGCCTTAAGTTGACGTTTTGCCCCGTCAAGTTAATAAAAGACAATTTAAGTTACATGTTAAATCTGACTCTGAGCATCTTATTTTATTGTGAATCTTGCCTATTCTCCCCTGGGTTGCCACAGTGTGTGTGGTGCGCTCAGAAGAGCCCACAGTCCTTCAGGTTGGTCTTGATGATGACGTCAGTGACTGCGTCGAAGACGAACTGAACGTTCTGGGTGTCGGTGGCGCAGGTGAAGTGGGTGTAGATCTCTTTCGTGTCCTTCTTCTTGTTCAGGTCCTCGAACTTGGTCTGGATGTAACTGGCCGCTTCGTCATACTTGTTGGCTCCTGGGAGGCGAGAATGTGGAACGGTGAGGAAATAGCTTCCTCCGTATAGGAACATGATTAATAGATTATGTACATAGGAACATGACCTAGGTAAGGTTTTAGCACCTTTCGGAACCCTGAATACCTTTTTCGTATTTGTGATGTCGGCATGACATCCCAAATACAAACTCAACTCAACTCAACTCAAATTGTATATAGAAACATCTCAAATGACCAAAGTTAACCAAAGAGAAATACAACATAGCAGGAGAAACAACAATAACACAAAAAGATATACAACAAAATGCATGCAGCAATTGAAAAACAAGTTAAAATATGCACAGCAGAAAATAATGAGGTGGAATCTATAGTCTTGACAGTATCAGAATTGCTCAAAAGCCAGAGAGAAGAAATGTGTCTTCAATAGTGATTTAAAATGTTCTACGGACTGGGAGGCTCTAATATGAAGTGGCAGGCTATTCCAGAGCCTCGGGGCAGCCACAACAAAGGCTTGAATGGTTTCCGCCACCATCAATGTATGAATGTGTGTGTGAATGGGTGAATTGATGCACAATCTACGTAAAGCGCCTTGGATCGCTATATAAATGCACCATTTACCATTTTTTACAGACCACCAGTTGAAAACCACTGTCCTAGACTCTTCTGTGTCCATCTCTCTGTGTCCCCATAAAACAGTGGAATAAACTTCCCCTTGAAGTCATAACTGAACTCACTATAGCCATTTTCCATCGCTGTCTGGAACATCACTGCTTTGTTCGATTAAATTATAGTTCACTATGCCGATAGCGATAGGCTATGTTGGTTACTTGTTGACAGGTTTTTGTTATTTAGATTTGTTTTCTCTTGACCTAAAAATGTTAAGAATGTTATTTAAATAGCATGTTGTTGTCTAGACAGAGGTGTATATCCAAGGTTCTTTGAGACACTACAATGAGTACATTGTTCTCTCTGCACTATACTTACTGTATGTGATTATTTATACCTTGTTTGTTGACTAGGGTTCTCTTGTGAGTCTCTCAGGATAATAGTGTCTGCTCTATGCCTGAATTGTAATTGTAACTCCGTTCAATGCCAACTCCCACTGTTGGTCTGGGGAGGGTATTAGACATCCACCTACAGTACCTCCTCCGATACACATGCCTGCTACTTTTCAGATCTTTCCTCACTAAAGGAGTGTGCTCACCTCCTTTATCCAGGCCTCAGGCATCTCCAGGCCTTACCATCGCACCGCCCTCCTAAAGGAGTGTGCTCACCTCCTGTATCCAGGCCTCAGGCATCTCCAGGCCTTACCATCGCACCGCCCTCCTAAAGGAGTGTGCTCACCTCCTGTATCCAGGCCTCAGGCATCTCCAGGCCTTACCATCGCACCGCCCTCCTAAAGGAGTGTGCTCACCTCCTGTATCCAGGCCTCAGGCATCTCCAGGCCTTACCATATTGCACCGCCACCCTCCTTGCTGGTGTTGCTCAATCAATGGACCCCCTGCAACGGATCCAGAATACCGCAACAACACGCCTTGCCTTACACTACGGTGACCAAACGTCCCAACGAAAAGGTTCCAGTCTGCACCACAAAAATAACACCCCTTGTTTTGAGTTCTTTAGACTTCTTACATAGATATTTATCCTGTTCTGTTGCAGTCACTAGGTATGCCAAGTCTAAAATCGAATTTAGTGCAAGTGATTAAGGGTATTTGAAAATGTGATCGCCATATCTTAAACTTCCCTTACATTTACACGTCTCCCTGCCTTTGCTGGCTTCTGGTTGCTGCTGACCTACAAGACATTCAAGGGCATGGTCACCCCCTTATCTTCAGGGCATGGTCACCCCCTTATCTTCAGGGCATGGTCACCCCCTACACCCATTCATGCACATTTTAGGATAAGCTAACACAGGATGTCTGTCCCTCCCTTCCATATTACATCCTGGCTAATGCTCCATGCATCCTGTTCTTCCTCCTGGCTCCCCAGCTGTGGAATGACCCCCATGCCCAGTCAGGACTGGCTGACCCCCATGCCCAGTCAGGACTGGCTGACCCCCATGCCCAGTCAGGACTGGAATGACCCCCATGCCCAGTCAGGACTGGAATGACCCCCATGCCCAGTCAGGACTGACTGACCCCCATGCCCAGTCAGGGACTGGAGTCAGGACCCTAAAAATTTAATATTTTCACCACTAAAACAATATTTATGTTTTAGTGGGGAAAACATATAAATTTAGGCTCAGCCTATTGTGTGCGACAGCGCCACCTACCTGCATATTCAGCGAAGCAGATGGTGAGCGGGCTGCGACAGATCTTCTCCTCAAACAGGTCCTTCTTGTTGAGGAAGAGGATGATGGAGGTCTCTGTGAACCACTTGTTGTTGCAGATGGAGTCAAACAGCTTCATGCTCTCGTGCATTCGGTTCTGGAGGGAGGGACACCTAAGTTAGACCACTGACAATTAGGGTTGAGTATCAAAAATTTGGTTTCAAGTAGGAACCGAATCCAAATTTCCGGGTACCGGGTAACCATACAAATGATGAAGGTATCAAACATTTAACCGTCCAGTTATTTCTCCCATAAATAAAGAGTACAACCATGAACTACAACAGGGGGTTTCAACAGGTGGTCCGTGAAGGTATTGCACGTTGTCCCTGACCATGCATTTAGTATTGTAGCAAAGGGAATATTTTCTATTTTCTTCCACAGAACAGTGCACTAAACTTGTGTGCACTGTTCCGTGGAAGTGTGTCAATGTTTGTCAGTTACTGGGAAGTCTGAGGTTAAGATAAACCTGAAAAAGGAGTTATTTTCTATTGTGTTGACATGGAATAAACATATTATCATAGTCTCAAAGTTGACAACTACTGATGTAAGATAATTTACAGGGAAACAAATCGTGTTTCAGCATTGTCTGTATCCAGGGGTGGCCCTCCCTATCTTGTGGAGTAAAGATGAGAAATTATTATTAAAATGGGCTGATTTTTTACAGCCCAAAAGGCTTCCATTGGTTTTCATTGTGTTGAATGATTGACAGCTGCTTGCCATTGGGGCTAAAATCTCTCAGCCCCAGAGCCAATAGAGGGCTGTGCTCAGCCCTAAGGCCCGCCTCAGACCGTGAGGTCATTGGCTTTTGACACAATCACAGCACCTGCTCGTGTGTGTTGTTTATGATGTGTGAAAGAATGGCAGGTGGAAGTAATTTAAATGAAATAAGTTTATTATTTACTTTATAATACGTTTTGTCCCGTGTCCGTGGAGGGGACAAAATGAAGTTAAGAGACTGGGAGCATATAGTCCATTTTGGATATAACAAAAGGAAAGGAGACAAAATACGTTTTGTGAGTTTGAAATTCTTCCTTAGGGCAGACAGCTGACAGCACACCGGACCCACAGAAAGGTATTGTGTTCTGCTTCATTCATTCATCTCACAAAGTTAAGAAACATAATCGCTGGTTTAATCACATTGAAAGTGTCTCGAGCTCTCATTGAGTTGGGAAGAGAGAGAGGCTGTGTTTGTATGCGTGTGTTAGTGTTGTTTCGGTGCGGTGTGTGTGCATGTGTGTGTGTGCCTTGCAAGTTGCTTGCATCTTTATTCCATTTTGGTCGGTGCCGTTTGCGCCAGTTGTGCGCTCGCGCGCGCGTGTGTGTGTGTGTGTGTGTGTGTGAGAGAGAGAGTGTGTGTTTTTGATTCGTCTTGGCGCTTGTGTGTGTGTGTGTGTGTGTGTGTGTGTGTGTGTGTGTACAAACAATGTTCAGTGGAGTGTTTGTTGTGGGCATGCACTTCTGTTGTTCTGGAGCACTTTCTGTAACAAAGTATAGGCCTGTAGTAGTGTACGTGTCATTGCTGTACTTTGATATCTGGAATATGATGCTATTGCTGCAGGTCGAACTAGTAGCATATACTGCAGGTTGAACTAGTAGCATATACTGCAGGTTTGAACTAGTAGCATATACTGTAGTATAATGGATGTCTTATAGCCCCCCACCCCCCAACCAAAATCACTGCTAGCCACCACTGTCTGTATCTCAGGTACTACGTATAATTACATTTTACTTCATGTAACTATAATTCAGATATTTTTGTCATCTAAACATGTGACCTTAAAAAAATACCTAATATGGAGAATTAGAACCAGAACCAGAATCGATACCACCCTAACAACAATCATCCCTATACTCTGACACTAGCCTATGGCAGCATTCCTTTTGGGGTTTATGATCGGGTCGGGAGCGGTTGATCGTTACGTCATGTTGTATAGTCATTGTTTTGTAGTCATCAGGCCGGAACCCTCAATCTGGAGCTTCCTTTCCCTCAAACCGGAAGAATAATACCTTCCCAATAAAAGCGTGACTCTTATTGGTACGGTTAACGGGGCCTTAAGGGCCCATTCGGACCCCTGACCCCATGTTGAGAACCAGGTGTTAGACCCAACATAGTCTCTCTGGACAGACTGTCAATTCAAAGGAAAAGAGGGCACTGTCCTTCCTTTGTTTTGTAAATGGGTTCCAAGATTGGACCCAGCATAAAGTAACTAAAGTTCCAACATTGGCCACAAGCTGTCAGTGTTGTTCTATATTTAAATGCCAAACTGGCACAGTTTGTTCTCAGCATCATTATGTCTCAGCAAGTACACTGAGTGGGCAATTTGGGTACACATGTTCATCAATGCAAACACCCTACCTACCTGCCTACCTCCCTACCTACCTCCCTACCTACCTACCTCCCTCCCTCCCTCCCTACCTACCTACCTACCTACCTACCTACCTACCTACCTACCTACCTCCCTACCTACCTCCCTACCTCCCTCCCTCCCTCCCTACCTACCTACCTACCTACCTACCTCCCTACCTACCTACCTCCCTCCCTCCCTCCCTCCCTCCCTCCCTCCCTACCTACCTCCCTCCCTCCCTACCTACCTACCTACCTACCTCCCTCCCTCCCTACCTACCTACCTACCTACCTACCTACCTCCCTCCCTACCTACCTACCTACCTACCTACCTACCTCCCTCCCTCCCTACCTACCTACCTCCCTACCTCCCTCCCTACCTACCTACCTCCCTACCTCCCTCCCTCCCTCCCACCTCCCTCCCTCCCTACCTACCTCCCTCCCTCCCTCCCTCCCTACCTCCCTACCTACCTACCTACCTACCTACCTCCCTACCTCCCTCCCTCCCTACCTACCTACCTACCTACCTCCCTACCTACCTACCTCCCTCCCTCCCACCTCCCTCCCTCCCTACCTACCTACCTCCCTCCCTCCCTCCCTACCTACCTACCTACCTACCTACCTCCCTCCCTCCCTACCTACCTACCTACCTACCTACCTCCCTCCCTCCCTACCTACCTACCTACCTACCTCCCTCCCTACCTACCTACCTACCTACCTACCTACCGAGTGGCAAATCGAGTGGCAAAGTGAATTTAATGTTGTTTAAAGTCGTTTAATGGAATCAAATAGGACTTTTCTGTTTGGATGCATGAGCTGTCAAGGCCAGAAAGTAGGTTTTCTGCATAACTTCCAGGTATGATGATTATGTCACGCACATACCCTCTAGTCTATACCGAACCTCTTTGCTATTTTGGGTGAATGTTTGCCTGAAAATAGGGATGCTAGGTTTCAAGTGGTTCATCTAAAAAATAGAAAATGGGTGTTTTTCACAGAACGTGGTATGATTGTTACTGCTTGTTACTGGCGCGGACACAACGTTGTACGTACGAGGTGGTACGAGTTAAATTAACCCTATGGATTTTACAGTGTAGTTTGGGCACACACACACACACACACACACACACACACACACACACACAGCAGCGCCCACTACGTGGGTGCGTCTGTGCTTGAGCACCCATGAAGAAAATAGGAACACAAATCACAAATTAGCACCCCTGGGCTTCCCAGAACTGTCATTTTGTCACATAGTCACACCTTTCCACCTTTACGGGCAAAAGAAAACATGGAGGGGGGGGGGGGTCACCCATGACCGTTATAAGAAGTATTCGCCTCTGCACGCAAACACACCGATTCCTTACCATCTCCTCATCTTCAGCCAGCATCAAGTCGTATGCGCTCAGGGCGACACAGAAGATAATGGCGGTGACCCCTTCAAAACAGTGGATCCACTTCTTCCTCTCTGAACGCTGACCACCCACATCAAACATCCTGCCAAAATTGATAAGCCGATGCTGATGCGTTAGATGTATATAGATTTATGTATGATTCATGCATGTATTTGAATGTCTCTATATTAAGGTATAAGCAGTATATCAAAAGAGTGAATTACACATAGAAACTCTTGTAGAGTGCTTTTCCATATTCCAACAGTTTATCATGAATGACGGTTAAAAAATGTCAGCTGGGATCTACTAAAGTAAACACCTTTAATGTTTAACTATGGCAGGAACAACCTCTGTAAATGCGTAAACGTCAGAATAAGATTTAGGATGGAGTGTGTCCAATCAGACACACACCCTGCCCCTATGTACCTGCAGTAGCACCCTGGATGCCCCAAATTGAAAATAATTCAACTCAAAGCAGCTAAGGCGATTTACGCGTGTCAAAGGGATAAAGGCACTGCAAGGCAAGCCTGTCTGATCAGGGTGCTAAGCTTGTGCAGAGCGAGTCACTTGACGAGTGAAAAGTCTGGTGGCCATGATGATGGAAGCCTTTTATACGTGAACAACAAACAATCCTTTGCTGTGTAGAAAACACTCCCTGCACGTGAACTCTGTCAGGACAACTCTATGGAGTGCTAATGTCAAAGTTTCTGCAAACCAGTTGTGGAAGAATAACTCCTTCGATCTTTTAGTAGAAATACCACAATTATACAAGTTAAAAGTCCTGCATATAATCAAATCAAAATCTTGAGTAAAAGTGCAAAAAGTATTAGTGGCATCAAAAATATACTTAAAGTAAAATATACTTATGCAAAATGTTGTGAGCTGTAGATAAAATAGGGTATAAGTGGTTAACGTACTGTATGTTTTGTATTAATAATCTAAATATGCAAAGAAACTAAAGTTTTAAAATAATTGTAGTTCAAGTACAACATTGTAGTGCAATGCAAAGTGCAATATCTGCCTCTCACATGTAATGGAATAGAATTATTTGAATGATAGAAACACGGAAAAACCCTAAATTGTACTTGAATAGCATACTTGAGTGAATGTACTTAGATAGATACTTTCCACCACTAACTTTCCACCACCAAAAGTGTGCACAGTGTCCCCAGCTGGTAGTACAGTACTCTAGGCTGCAGGGTCCCATCAACTGGCAGTACAGTTACAGTACTCTAGGCATCAACAAACCCCCTTTATCGTCAAAAGGATTAATTGAGTGTCTGAAGCGAGGCTGCTTCACTTCACATTTTGACAAACAAAAGCATACTGTCTGCTTACTGATCGTCTCCATGTATTAATTATTCACACTGACAACAAAAAGTCTGTGATGGAGAGCAAAATGTCATGCATTGAAGCTAGTTGATCTGAAAACAAGTCAGAAGCAAAGACACAGCAGATAGAGCTCCCAGGCAGACAGACAATTTAATTTCTTATGATTGTTTTTGTATTCTCTCTGGCAGCCCTTTCACTTTCAAAACCACGTCCAAAATAATAGCGGGTATGTTTTCGCCGCTGGATATTATGAAGCCAATGTGGAAATTATGATGAAACCGCTAATTGCCCTAGATAGAACAATGGTTCCCAAACACTGGGTTGGGACCCCTTTTTATGGGTCCCTTCATTTTTTGTTGTTTCCTACATTTTAGTTTTTAATTTAATTAGTATTCCAAAACTAAGTGGTCAGATGTGTTGGCCTTCGGTGGAGTGCACGGGCCCTGATCCAGAAGAGGTTCAGAACCGTCGTCGCTGTAGTAAAAACAAGCATTTCAGTCGTATGAGTCAGTGTTGTTTTTGGCAGCAAGTTTCTATTTTAGTTTTAGTCGTAGTCTTTGGAATAGTGTTGATTTAGTTTTTGTCACATTTTAGTCACCCGGAATGTTTTAGTGTTAGTCTAGTTTCAGTCGACTAAATGTCATGAGACTTTAGTCGACTGAATCTACAGTTGATTTAGTCGACTAAAATGCATTTTGACGGGCCTTGATGCCGTCGTAATGGCATATTTTACATATGCTGAAAATAGCAGATCTACAAGCTGACGCGTTGTGGGCTTGTAGATCTGCTATTGTCAGCATGCAAACAAGTGTAAAATGACTTACACTGGATTTCTTGTCCACTAGTCCCTTCCTAAGATTTAGTTTTTATTTGTTGACGAAATTGTCAGTATATTTAGTCTTAGTTTTAGTCATCATAGCCTAGTTTCCATTTAGTATTTGTTAGTGGAAAAAGGTAGTCGACGAACATTTTTCGTCTTAGTTTTAGTCGACGAAAACAACACTGGACTATGAATGCTTACTTGAAGTGCAGCTCCTTGAAGGTGAAATGTGTCTCCACGATGCCAGTGGTCTTCACGCGGGTCCTCAGCACGTCCTGCTCGGTGGGGACGTAGTCGGCCTTGCCTATCCTCTCCATGTCGTTCAAGTAGCTGTTAACCCATTCAATTCAATACATGCAATGAAGCAATTAACCCATTCTGAACGGGAACCCGTTTTGGTGTTCAGCATCATGTTATGCTTTAGCTATTGAAAAATAGCAGATCTACAAGCTCATAGCGCGCCACCGAGTGGCGCGCTACGAGCTTGTAGGTCTGCTATTTTTGAAAAATCGAAGAACGACTTGACATTTTTAGAATCTGATCTCAGGTCAGAATGGGTTCATCAGACCAGTGTGTGTCCAGTGGAAACCTTGTATGAATCTGATCTCAGGTCAGAATGGGTTAAAATGCATGGGGAGCACACAGTGGTTTCCAAACCTTTCAGCTCAAGCCCCTAAAATATGTATTTGGTGTCTCACCAGGACCCAAAGATAATTATAGCCTACAAGTAATATAAAAATCACACCTGTGTGAAGTGAGCGGTGCACTGTTCCCCCCGCAAAACATCCAGAACCCCCAGGAACACCCCCTTGGGGGCGGCGGCCCGGTTCTGGCGAGCCGCCCCGCGTCCGAAACGGTCGAGAAACGACAGAGTTATACCGTGTTGCAGCTTTCCATGCTCGGACATGTATACGGACATACGGACATACGGATGGACGGACATAGCTCCGTGATGGAGCGGCGGCACCGCTCAAAAATGTACTATAGTGACCCAGAAAAAACTGGGTTTGTGTCCCAGACTGTCCAAAGGGACCAAAGGGAAACACTGCACTACACATAGTTTCTATACGGCTACCACTAAACCTAGAATCTTCAATGGCATACATTTGGTGAAAATATCAGATCTACAAGCTCACACAGCGCAACACTGCCATGCAACGTCTTAAGTGTAAATTAGGATTACACAAGCATTACATCAGCACTCAGACTTTGAATGATGATGCAATGCTTGTGTAAAGCCTGATTCTGACAGGGGTAATGATGACTTTGATTACTTCATCATACAAGAGTGCATTCACACAAAAGTAGTGAAAATAGCAGATCTCTCAATCTACAAGCTCACAACGCATCACAGTACAATATGTTGTGAGCTTCGGCGAGTTTCACTATTTGAATAGTATTTTAATTTTTTTTATATCGTTTTGGACATTCCAACAGCAACGATTTCAAAGTCATCCTTATCCCTATCCCTGAATCAAAGTATTTCTCTCTACATAAGAAAAAGAGAATAAAATCAGAGTATGTCTTCCGCCACTACTACTGTTGTCACACCTGAATTTCCCTCTGGGCATCAATAAAGGTTTATCGTTTATCTTATCTTAATAAAGGTTTATCGTATCTTATCTTAAGCTGTCCATGAGAAATCCTTTTCCGCATTGTGAGGTGCTCCTGAGGACAGATCGCTTTATTACCGCCGCTGCTGATGTCACTTCTTTAACCCATTCTGACCTGAGATCAGATTCTACAAAATGTCTTCTACATCCCGACAGTTTTCCATTCTGACCTGAGATCAGATTCTAAAAATGTCTTCTACATCCTGACAGTTTTCTGAAAAAGCTATGTTTCTATGTCAGTCATTCTTCGATTTTTCAAAAATAGCAGACCTACAAGCTCGTAGCGCGCCACTCGGTGGCGCGCTATGAGATTGTAGATCTGCTATTTTCCAATAGCTAAAGCATAACATAATGTTAAAGGACCACTTCACCACTTTTCAACCTATCTTCATATAATAGGTCCTCACTAATAATAACGATTATTTTTCTACTCAGTCTGTGTCTCATAGGACGGCTGTGGGCAGATTAGAAACCGTCTTCCAGTGAATGTTTTTTTTTAAACAAGGTTGTTTTACAAAAATATTTCGATTTTTAATGATAGCTTCCAATTTCGCATTGCAACTTTTCAGGACTAGAAAGCCTGCAGTTTCTATTAGCTTGTATTCCCCATCGATGGGGTTTTCAGTTTTCTGAACTGCCCACAGCCCTCCTATGAGACACAGACCGAGTAGAAAGAAATTGCACCATTCTTTTCATGATTATTAGTGAGGACCTATTATATGAAGATAGGTTGAAAAGTGGTGAAGTGGTCCTTTAACACCAAAAGGGGTTCCCGCCCAGAATGGCTTAAAGTCATTGCATCAGAAAATCCCAAGAGAGAGGCAGCAGTGATCAGTCAATGTGTTGTCTATCCTGGGTCATCTCTGAGCTCAGGGGGAAGCTGCGCTAGCACGATTGCATCATTAAGACAGATGCAGCAACAACGATGTCACCATTAGATCAGTCACAGCACTGTAGATGAGCAATATTATAAGCTGATAGAATGTAAAGGGAGAGACTGACAAACTGAACGAGTGGACGGAAAATATCTTTCAGTATATATTGCCATTCAATTTGTGATTTCACATTTTATTTTATAAGACACGACTTCAATTCTGTTTAATGACACGTAGCGTGCGGAGTTAGTTCAGTCAGATATATACTCGATGCTTCATGCTATATGCTCAAGGGACATTAATGTATTGGAGCGGTTAATATGTTGCATTACTATGTGGGCTGTTTGTCGGCTTTGGGACTGTGACTAGGATTCTTTGACTTGGCTCTCTTAGAATTTAGTCTGCTGGTGGGATCATTAGTTTCCCCGGGCGAGCCCGGGTACTGATCGACCTGCTTGGCCAGCCTTCACAAATGGGACAGTAGCCCAAGCCCACTGTGTGCGTGTGGTGAGGAGCAAACTATGGATCACATCATAGAAGTGTGTCCTCTCCAAAGACTGGAAGGAGGATTAATCACCCTCCACACAGCAGACCAGGAGGCAACCGTTTGGCTTAAGGACTTTTGCATTCCCTAAATAAAAATAATAAACTATGTGGGCGTATACAGTGTTTGCAAGACCCACACGTCATACGCTGATGTGGCAGTCAGCTGACCAATAAGGGCGGGGTATTTATAAGCTCACCTTAGCCAAATTACAATACACCCAAATTTCGGCCACTCGCTCACAGTCGGTCGGTCACTCCAGCATGACACATTATGGTGAAATTGGTGACCTGAAATATGTTACCATCTTGTGGAAAAATCACATTTGTGTGAAGTGAGGGGCGCTCTTATCAACATATATTATCATACATCACATTCCGTGTTTAGCCAATCAGCTGAGCACAGTCATTCCATGCTCAGACAGACAGACAGACAGACAGACAGACAAAGCTGTGCATAGGAGGGGCCTATGCAAAACAAACATAGCACCCCTCAACAACAAACCACAAGAACTGTCTCAATTCAACTGACTTTGTTGTGGTTTCAAACCGAGCTATACATTTACATTTAGAGTGGTGATACACAGATAAAAGTGCAGACACAAGTTCATGCGAAGTGGGCCGAGAAACGGAGTTGATTGAAGACTGATTCATGGCACTTATGGCACTTTGTATACCATGGCATCAGCGTCTATTTTCAGTCTGAGACAGTTTTACTTCAGAGTAGAAATTAACGAAGCGAGAAGATTAAACTCGTATGAGGATGTTTTTTTGCAGCCAATTATATTTACCCTTTTGCTTACCAATTTATTCATTGGGCCAATTAATTCCTCCTACTGCTTAACCCATTTTGGGCGGGAACCCGTTTTGGTGTTAGCATTACGTTATGCTTTAGCTATTGAAAAATAGCAGATCTACAAGCTCAGAGCTTCTAGGTCTGCTATTTTTGAAAAATCGGCATAGAAACAGCTTTTTCAGAAAACTGTCAGGATGTAGAAAAGAAGACATTTTTAGAATCTGATCTCAGGTCAGAATGAAAACTGTCAGGGTGTAGAAGACACTTTTTAGAATCTGATCTCAGGTCAGAATGGGTTAATTGCCACTGGGTCAACTGCCAGGGAGGAGCCCCCCACGGGAGGAGGTAATGCCTCCGTCCTACTCCTCCTGTTCAACATTCCCAGCTGGAAAATATGTTCTTATGGACACTGACAAACTGCCACTGGATTCACCGCGGTAGATGTGAACCCATTGACAAACTGGATTCCCCCGCGGTAGATGACAAACTGGATTCACCGCGAACCCATTGACTGTTGTGGAATGGTACTTTAGCCGTGTGCCACCTGAGTGCCTATTTTCCTTTCTCTTTAAAATAACAATAACAGAGCATGCACCACAATTTTAGGGTTGGGAATCCTTTAAGATTTTAATGATTCCCTCTGTCCAATTAAATGTCCAATTCCCGCCCCCCTTTCATGACGACACCAGGCCCAGGAAATAGTTCCTAATGCATTTTTCACAACATTTCAAAACGTATTTATTTCAAGACCGTATAAGCCAATTCTTGTCGTGACAAATCATGACAACAAACACAATATTTTGGACAAATAATTACAAAGAAGAAAAACAACAAAAAAAGTGTTGTAACCGGCTGTCTTCTTCTTATTTGTTGAGCCCGGAAAATTGTGTTTTATTGTCATGATTTGTCACGAGTCACGACAAGAGTTGGCTTTGTCCGCGGCGTAAACGTCATTAAATAAATACTTTCTGAAAAGTCTATGAGGAAAATGAACGGGGATTTATTTTCCGGGTCTCTCGAGGGGGCAGGACTGCGACGCTCTATAGGGGTTTCCAAATAGACCCCTAACAGGTGTACAAATGGAATTTGAAATTAAATGACCACCTGCATTGTAATTGTAATTCCACAATACATAGCAGCTGTGACAGTGTGTGATGAACTGACTCCGTAAACGGTTCCAAATGTGACAGAACCTATCCCGGTTACTCAATGTTGGGATCCGGTTTCCGGATCCCAACCCTATACACAATATAGAACAGTAGTTCCCAAACCTTTTAGCCCATGACCCAAAACAGAAATGTAACATTCGCCCGGGACCCAAACTAGTAAAAAATAGCAGATCTACAAGCTCACAATGCGTGACTTCTTAAATATTTTGAAATATATATATATATTTTTTAATTATATTTTTTTATCCCACGATTTTGTAACCCATTTTTTCACCCCTGTGTCAAACATCTAATGTGATCCTGGGCTCTACACACCCTCCACTAACCTAGTCCCCGTATATGGGGGACAAGGGGAGAGCAACGGACTTGAACTCATGCTTATTTTGAAAGAATTTATAGGCCTAGATATATTTTTTATTGGAAGACACAAATATTTAATCGCGACTCATAAAAATGTATCCGCGACCCACATACGGGTCCCGACCCAGTGTTTGAGAAACAGTGAAACTCACTATGCTGCGGAGTCGTCCAGCTGGTACTCTCGTGAGCGTTTGAAGCAGCTCTGCACGCCGCTGTCGGACCACAGCCGCCTGATCACGTTGGCCATGTCGCCGGGCAGGATAGTCTCCTCTTCAGCCTCCGGCAGCAAGGCAGCGAGCTGGCGCACATCCTCCTGCAGGGGGCGACAGACAAGGACTGCATTTACAACATGGACAACATGTTCAAGTTGAAAATACATCTTTTTATAGGATTATACTGTGTCTAATAGTCAAAGTCAAAGTCATACGATTTGTCACACACGTTACCGCAGTGAAATGTGTTCTCCACATTTGACCCATCGTATGCAGCGGTGAGCTGCAGCCGTGCCACGCTCGGGAATCATTTGATTAGTAGATTTGACCCCCCAATCCAACCCTTTGATGCTGAGTGTCAAGCAGGGAGGCATTGGGTCCCATTTTTACAGTCTTTGGTATGACCCGGACGGGGATCGAGCCCCGACCTCCCAGTCTCAGGGCGGACACTCCACAAGGCCACTGTCTGGTAATAGCAGATCCACAAGCCTGTAGATCGGCTATCTTCGCTTGTAGAAGATCCCAGGTTAGATTCCCGGCCTGGCGGCCACAGTATTAGTAAGTGTTGAGGTGTCCCTGAGCAAGACACTTGACCCCAAACAGAGTAATATAGTAAGAGAGTGGCGACACTATAGCGTTTACTCCCATTTGTAACAATGGAATGCGGAAGTCCTCATTCTATCAATGGGATAGTTCCAGCCATAGGAGCAATGTTTGGAACTATAGCCCATATAGGCACCCGCTTTGTCTCAATGGGGTAGTTCCAATGTTTGGAACTATAGCCCATAGGCCCCCGCTTTATCTCAATGGGGTAGTTCCAATGTTTGGAACTATAGCCCATAGGCCCCCGCTTTGTCTCAATGGGGTAGTTCCAGCCATAGGAGCAATGTTTGGAACTATAGGCACCCGCTTTGTGGTGTGATCAAAGCGTGTTGCTACTCTCCTACTCTACACTCTGACCCCAAACAGCCCCCCCCCCCCCACACTCTCTCTGGGTCAACCTGAAAACCCATTTTCTAATTGTCATTTATTATTCCCCATAATCAACACTGTAAACTAAAGTCCTCAATGTTAATTTAACTCTGAGCGTGTACAAAGGGAACAAAATGGACGTGTGAGGGCCCATTTGGTTCCATTTATACACTCTCAGAGTTACAGACCCATAAACCATCTAACTTTGACTGCACAGACACCCCTCAAGGACCACCTGGGGGTCCCCGGGCCACACGGTGAAAACCAGTGATCTAGAGAGGAATGACACATCATTTTATTTAGGTAGAATTATTTGTCTTTTAGTCGTTGTGACTCATATCTGGACATATACTTATTATAGCTAAATAAATAATGTTATAAGCAATGGGCGTGGAGGCTTTGTACTGCAGCCAAGGACAGAAAGATTAGGCTAGCATAGTGATATTGTCTCATATACTGAAGAATAAAATGAGACATATGGGGGTTTATCTGTTTATTCAACAAACAGTGATACATTTTTTGTTCATCATGACTCCTCTAAACTTGAGAGGGTACCAAAAAAGTAACTGCATTGAATCTGTAAATAGTTCCCTGGTTGGTTTTGCTCACTAAAGTACATATTGTTGTATCTCCAAATTTCAAACTTTCCATTTGTTTCTTTTAATGTCCTAAAGGGCGAGATACTAAAGGGCGAGGTCGCGCTGAAACAACAGAGCTTCTCACGGGATAGTTGAGAAGCAGGAGTTAAACTATTGATCTGGTGTCAGTGAGGTCAGATGTAGAGTTGCTGGCCGACTCCAATTATTCAGATCTATGTCAAACCATGTATGGCTATCCAGGGTTTGATGAGGTCAGTGTTGTGATCTTCATATATGGAGATCCAGGTGATGCTCTAGAGAGCTCCTGCTCTCACCAGGAGTACAGCCAGGACCTGTGCGTTGCACCAGACTCCCAGCACCAGACACTTCATTCAGGATCGCAATGCTTCTGCAGGCTCCACCTGGGCAACGGTAACACTGCAGGCTCAACTTGCGGCTGGAATGGCCCTCCTAAAGGCCCCATTGAAGGTTTTTGGGCTTCCTCCTCACGGAGGAGGCAGGCTGGGGCGCTAACCCATACGAAGGTTTTTGGGCTTCCTCCTCACGGAGGATTGCAGGCTGGGGGCGCCGACCCATACTGCTCCCGGGGTGCCGTCTACATTCCGGCTGTCACCCGTCTCTCCGGTGGAGAGATGGGTATAGCTATGATTACTGTCCAAATATAGAGCTATTTACAACTTACATTAACCAAAAATATCCGCTATACCTTTAACTTGACTTCAGTATCCAGACAAAGACAAGCATCCAAAACGGTCGAGAAATGACAGAGTTACCGTGTTGCAGCTTTCCGTGATCGGACACACAGACGCAGAGACGGACATACGGACGGAGGGACGGACATATAGCTCCATAATGGAGCAGAGGCACCGCTCAAAAAACAATAACAGAACCGAAAGAACTCACGAAAAACAGTCTGTGTTTGCACTAGCAGGTTTGAGCCTTGGCTTTACAGTGTTGCCAGCGCTGCGAAAAGCTAAATCAAATAATAATAATCCATTTAAAATGCAAGCTTCAAATCAATCCATTCCCACACAGAGCTCACAGTGGCTTGGCCTTATCTTGGGTATTTGGGTATTATTGGGCCTTAGCCCGCTCTCACTCATTTACATTTACTGCCTCTCCTCTCCTGCACTTTCTCTGACTGACTCGAATGAAGAGCAACTTCATCTGCAACTTTATTCCTCCCTGAAGGGCAGTTGTGTTTTGCAGCACTGCTTTGCCGTCAGGCAAAAACCGTATGTCCTTATTTCAACCTTTTATGTTGTTGTTTTTTTTGTTTTTGTTTTTAATGCCCCACTTTAATGCCCCCCGTTTTTAATGCCCCGTAAATAAGGGATCTACAAGCTCACCAATGTGACACATTTTAAATCAGCGAATTTCAATATTTTGAATGATTTGAATGTGAAAGTGGTTACGTCTGTCTGTGGGGTTTATAATCAATGAAAAATATTAGCCAGAGCTTGTGTCTAAATAATAACTACATAAGTATGCACTGGAACAAAGGTTATTTTTTCCATTTCCTGAAAAGTAACAATTCAATTTCAATTCAATTCCATCTTTATTTCAGTCCCAGCAAGATCCATATCGCAATTAAAAAACAACACATTAAAATTACTTTGGAGATTTGAGGTATGCTTTGAAATATCCAATCAGATGAAAAAGTGAGTCAACGATGACCTCATTGTTGATCTTCAATGTTCATTTCCTTGAAAAGTAACGCTTTTGTTTTGTTTCTAAATAAACAAATGGTTGATATAGTATCAGTTTTTGGGGAACCCATTTTATTGAAACCTTACAACTCATTTACGGTATATTATTTTATATGACATCCTCACGGTGGCGTTATTATTATTATTTAAGAGCAAATTCCTTGCCATGGCAGGTTACAATAGTAATTCTGTGTGTGTGTGTGTGTGTGTGTGTGTGTGTGTGTGTGTGTGTGTGTGTGTGTGTGTGTGTGTGTGTGTGTGTGTGTGTGTGTGTGTGTGTGTGTGTGTGTGTGTGTGTGTGTGTGTGTGTGTGTGTGTGTGTGTGTGTGTGTGTGTGTGTGTGTGTGTGTGTGTGTGTGTGTGTGTGTGCGTCTCTTACCTCTCGTGACGGGTCATCGTACTGTAACTGTAGACTGTTCATAGCTTTAACGATGGCCATGATGGACTGTAAAGTGTTACTGAACACAACAGCTCTGTACTGCTTACGCTCGTCTTCTGAGTAGCCTGCTTCATGGATGATCCTGGCAATAACAACAACAACAACAACAACAACACAGAACATCTCTGAATTACACCAGTAGTAAGACGCCTTAAGGGCGCCAAGCGACCGCAGGAGCAAGTGGAAGTGAGGCGGGGGGGAAACCCAGGTCAGCTACACATTAGCCTCGGAAACACAGACGTTTTTATTTCCAGGGGCTGAGCCTTAATGGTACTCTACCAAGTGAGCCACCCTGGGGCATATAAAAGCATAGTTAATGCATAGCTATATATGGAGATCTAAGGGTGGCAGCGGGGGCAGTGTCTTGAATGAACAAGGTTTGATGAGGTCAGATCAACATAATGGAATATCAGCTGGAAGGTCAGCTGTTTGCATTTGTTAATTGCATGGGGCTGCATGTTTGTGAGACTCACTTCATCTGCTTGACGATGGTGCTCTTCCCTGACTCCCCAGCACCTGTTGACATAAAACATACATTTATACATGAGACGTTCAATATTCCACTCTTCCCCTATACAGAACTCAACTCTTGCCGAAATAAATAAGCATAACCATTAACCACTATTGGACATGATAATAGGTGAACATTCTGCTAAAATACATTAGCAGAAAATAGCTCATTAACTCACCAACACGACACGTGTGCTGGCATGATCTGCCCCTCAACCTCCTGTAGTACACTTCTGCTTCTCAACATGTTTCTCCAAAGAGACCCTTTTGGGTCTCTCAGAGTTTACTGTAACTTGTGCGCGACTGTTCTCGTCAAACCTGAAGGCCACAGTATAGTGCGTCTGCTGGTCAATGCATTTAAATGAGCATGCGTGTGGAATAACTTTTCGTTCCCACCCAGAGCAGAATTAATTATTTTTTGCACGTGGGCGAGGGGACCGTCCGTCCGTGCGCTGCCAGTGAGAATGGCTGCATTCATTAACATGAACCGGGGGAAACAAACAATCAGCGCCTGTGCACTTATGCTGGTGGGTTTCGGCCCCAACACAAGAAAATCTCCTCATTTTAAGCCTAAAGTTGGCAGGTACTGTATGTCACAGAATGTCACAGAGTCCACCGACTTGTGTGAGTCATTCATAGCAGCATGGCGACCCGCCCCTGTCCTGTCTGTCACCTGGCATTAGCTCAAAAGGGCCTTGATCCACCGCCCATCAGGGATCAGCGGCGCTCCGCTCCAACCTGTCGGCTGTCATCATATTCACACACACTCACCTGACTGCCAGCTCTCTCAGAAAGGTGAGGTCTGGTGAGGGGGTGATCTTTTGGTGCCATGCCCAGACGTTATTTATTTGTGCCCAGACAGGGTCAGGTACTTGAAGCTGTCTGTGTGCAGGGAACCTGCCAATGGTGGAGGTGCCATGGGGGCAGCAATCCCGGAGGAGACGGAGGGGCCTTGTCCCCTCCAAATGCCACATTTATCGCCCCAATGAGTGCATCATCGTTGCATCTTGTCTTTTCCCACCACCTCGACTTGAATGCGGATAACACTGAGCTAATAAGTCCTGCCCCATACATATAAACAACTGGCTTCATTTCCAAACCAGAAAAGATAGATTTTGTGAGAGAAACAAGGTCTATGAAAACTAAGCCCAAATGAAGCGACGAGGCCACATGAGCACTTTAACCCATTCTGACCTGAGATCAGATTCTAAAAATGTCTTCTACATCCTGACAGTTTTCTGAAAAAGCTATGTTTCTGTGTCAGTCGTTCTTCGATTTTTCAAAAATAGCAGACCTACAAGCTCATAGCGTGCCAGCGAGTGGCGCGCTATGAGCTTGTAGGTCTGCTGTTTTTCAATAGCTAAAGCATAACGTAATGCTAACACCAAAACGGGTTAACTATCAAGAGGCCAGAGCGACAGACGAGTCACTACCGTGTGGACACATGATTAGACATGAATGTGATTTTTAGGAGCCGGTTTAACAGCTGGATGCACTAGTGGTTGTCTTTGTTTACACACCGTCGAGGTTGAATTTACTTGGCAGAGCACAAGACATGAACCCTGTGTGTGTGTGTGTGTGTGTGTGTGTGTGTGTGTGTGTGTGTGTGTGTGTGTGTGTGTGTGTGTGTGTGTGTGTGTGTGTGTGTGTGTGTGTGTGTGTGTGTGTGTGTGTGTGTGTGTGTGTGTGTGTGTGGTATCACTGTAGATTTGCCATACTGATATGGGCCATGTGCATAAACTGACCATGAGTGGCATGACAAAAAGCAAAGCCAAACAACTTGCCAAATACTGTTCTGTTTCGGCTGTTATAGGCAGTTTGTCTGTGTGGAGAAGGAGGTGCCATGTGTATCCTTAAGTGAACATGAACTGTCAACCCCGTTATATTTGTTTCCTTGTCAAATTAATTGAAATTTGTGGATTCTGATAAAGAAATCGAAATGTGCGTGTGTGTAATCTACAAACTGTAATCTACAGGAAAGCATCTGTGTCATGTTGTCCAAAACTGTCAAATTCAAAAGTATCAAAAGTAGTAGACCTACATGAGCTTGTGGATTTGATGCTTTAGTGTGACACTGTACTATGATCAAGAGTAAGGCACTACTTTATGAAAATAACTCAAAAGGTTAAAATATGGAGATAGAGAGGTTTCTGCCCGACAGCAACTATAATAGCAACATAGAGGTTTTTTTTTTTCAGATTGATTTTGTATTATTATTTAGAAGACATTTATAAGCACTGATGATTTTACAGTCAAGCCACATGTTATTTTAAAACATGGTATAATCAAATGATGCTCTGTGGTCTACTGCATATCAAGGACTGGGAGTCCTTGAAATGAAAAAGGTTTTGAGAATCACTGTTCTGTACTTGTAGTACTATAGAGAGGTTGTTGAATGTTGTAACGTTTTCACGGTGTCTATATCAGTGGTACCCTGCACTGATATACATGTGATACCAGACCATCCTTGGCCCGGGTATACAGGCCTATATGCTCTCTCTGAGGATCAGTGTGCTGTTCAGTGTGTCGATCATTTCATGGTGAAATAGAACCTGTTCCTTGTGAAGCATTCACTGTGATTGATACCTCGTTGCACGCAGCCCAGTATGGCTGAACAATGTATAGGGAAAGTAATTGGCAATTTGTCAGAACTAAAAATGTTCGAGTTCATTCTCAACTGAATCTTTTAAGTCTTAAGATTCACTTCTGTTTACTGTTAAGAGTATGAAGGACAATGCCAGTGTTTTGGGATGTTTAGTCCGCGCTAGGTATAGTATTTATTATGGTATGCGCTTTCACCGTATACCGTACTGTAAAATCTCGTACCGTTACATGCCTAGTCCGCATGAAGCCAGCTGCCGGTTCAGCACCGTTCCAAGTTGCATAATATCATAGGCACAGAACAGTAAATCATTCCCGTTTTGGCTAGATCTCATTTGAAAAAGAAGTTTGCAATGTCAGGGTGACTTATCCTACTAGTCAAATAAAGGTGACATCCAAGAATAAGCCTGGCAGGGGGTTTATTAGTACATGAATCCATCTCCATTACAAGCTGTTTGCAGACAACCTGCGCAGCACGCAGACAGACTAATCATGCTACACCAGCAACTACGACGTGTTTGAGAACATGAACGCAGCTCGCCACCTCCTGTGCATCTCATTTCAACAGATTAGAGGAGAGGGCAGGTTACCACAATATAGAAATACTCTGCTACAAGCTATGAAGCTAAAGGGCTGTATTCTACTTGAGTGAAAATACACATTTATTGCATGGATCAAAACGTACTATAGTTAAACTACTCATTATGAATGGCTCATGTCACTTATTTTTATGTACGTGTCAACCTTTCAAAGTTAGCTGATCTACAAGCACGCAACGCATTCGCTATTTTCAAATATTACTTTGAAAGAAATTTGACAATTGTAAAATAAATATTTCCACAACACATATGTTATGGGGGTCCCTGCAGGCACAAAATATTTTCAGATAGTGGTCCATGGTCAAATACATATGGGGGGAAATCTTTGAGAACCATTGTCTAGACTAGAGCAACAGTGTTTTCAACAGATATAATTTATTACCATGGGCCTCTATGGGCCAGTGTGTGTGTGTGTGTGTGTCCTGTCTGCAGGAATTAATGGGCACAGCCAAATAGATAACCCAGAGTCCTAAAGACCTTGAGAGAGAGAGAGAGAGAGAGAGAGAGAGAGAGACACACACACACACACACACACACACACACACACACACACACACACACACACACACACACACACACACACACACAGCCACTGTTGGGAGCGGCTGGCATCGCTCTAAATGTGCCCCTCAGGACAGGTCTCCACCAGGATATAGGAGCGTTTGATTTCAACAAATACATATATTTATTTGTTGCAATAATGTGTGTTCTGGTTGTAAAACAAAGAATCTGACACATGACCCATACATGCATGATGTATGGGTAACAGGCTGTTCTGGAAGATTTGGGGCAGAGGTTCAAAATTGCCATCCAGGGAGTGTGTGCAGTTTCATAGCGACCAGACCAACAGTGCCAGAGATTAGTAATGGACGGACGAACGAACACGCACAAACGCACAAACACGCACGCACGGAAGTACGGACAGACGGAGTGCCTTCGGCCTGGTGGAGACAATGACATTTTGTGGAATCACAGAGACAGGTGTTACAAGCAGGGATCACAGGGGCTCGTCCCCTCAGGGGTTTGGGTTGTTTTTTTAGCACCGAGGACAAACAGAAGGACAACTCTGCAGGAATTAATGGGCACAGCCAAATAGATAACCCCCACACACACAGACACACACACACACACACACACACACACACACACACACACACACACACACACACACACACACACACACACACACCAAAAGACTGTCCTAAATTCACACCAAGCATGATAACTATAGAACTCAATAATTAAGTTATCGTTGACACTGAAGGAGGATGACAAAGCCTGCCTGAGGTAATGGGGACATTTCCGTGAAGTGTTTTTCTCTTTTTTTAGGGCTCCCTGATGCCCTAAAAGGGCCTCTGGGCAGTGGGCACGTGCCCAGAGTTCCCACCCATCTGGGCAGTGGGCACGTGCCCAGAGTGCCCACCCACGTGCCCAGAGTTCCCACCCATGTTAGCTATTCATAATCATCGTCTCCTTTTCTCCATCCATAACAACACTTTCAGAAGGTGAATGAGACTGATTGCAGCATGATGGATTTTGAATATAGCTGTCAATTTCTATTGTTGAGAAAATTGTTGAGAAACGTTGAAAGTGATCTAAACGATGGTGTGGACCCGTTCAGTCAGGGGTCGTCAATATGTCTGTGGCAATTAAGACTTGACCTCATCCGTGGCTAATTCTAGATGTTGTTTTTACACACCATTATAATGTTATTATTTTAAGACCCAATTACTGCATGTTAGTCTCCAGATTTTCTTCAGAATATGTGTGACACTGAGGCATTAAATTAGGAGTCCACTAGGACAGTTTTTCTCAAACATTTTATTTTCAAGCCATCACTCTGAAGAGTGCACAGATGGAACCACATGGACTACGGGTCCACTTGAGTAGTCCATTTAGTTCCATTTGGGTCCATTGGGTCTATTTTGAATCAAATGGACCGGACCTGTAATGGTCATCTCTAGGGCTAGCTTTTAATGTGGCTGTCTACTCATTTCGTCCATGGCAAAAATAGAAATTCTGTGCAAATAAGTTACGTAAGGATGCGTTACAAGAGCTCTTTTTATTATAAAACATTGAGTGAAAAAAAAGCAAAATAAAAAAACTGCAAATTCAAAATAGAATTGCCCTGAAAAGTACCTCTAAATGGTAAAGGGCCTGCATTTATATATAGCACATTTTTCCTAAGCTCCAAATGTATTTCACATTCACCCACCAACAGTGGAGGCACCGATCTGCTCTTTGGCAGCATTATGGGTTTAGTGTCAAGGACACTAAACCTGGTTTAGTGTTTCTGGTTCGATCGCGGGGATCGAACCAGAAACCTTCCGACTGCAAGACGGCCGCTCTACCTCCTGAGCCACTTCCTCCCTTCTCTCATAAACATCATTGGTATACAGTATTGAACAGTCTGGAGGAAGAACTAATGGATATCAGTCAATATGCAAATTGGCACAATATATTGGCAGAACAGATAATGTAATTTTATTGCTGATGGAATTCTGTCTCTCTCTCTCCTTTTGTGTGTCTGTGTGTGTGTGTGTGTGTGTGTGTGTGTGTGTGTGTAGTGTGTGCGTGCGCGTGCATGAGTTGCATATTTGGCAGCTGGCTGCATAGTTTGCTGTCGATGCCAATTATGGTGAAACAAATTAAATTACAGTGAGCGTATCTCCCTTGGCATCCGAAGCGTGCACTTCCACCCTGTGGTACAAAATAGGTCCCTTCACCTCGTTTTAGTGGGAAAGTGCTGAGTGCAGCTGTAATTGATAGGCTGGAGACGCTGGAGACACAGTGGAACCGTGCCTTATGCTTCGGGCGTACGACGCTGGCACTGCCACGCGCCGAACATAGCCGATCTACAAGCCCACGACGTGTCACGTCCGCAACACCTTGTGGGCTAACTGGGCTTGTAGATCGTTGTCGTACGACGAGGATATAAATCAGGCATCGACGCCCCTTCAGGGAGGCTTGGAGTATACGAGCGAGAGATATACGGCCCAGGAAGCTTCGCCAGGCCAGATTAATGAACCTGCCCACCCCCATCTTATCAGAAAATACTTTTTCTGATAATAATAATATATATTCTTACTAGGGGAGATTATCAAACCTTTTGAATTTCAAGTAGCCCCAATTTGACATGCATCTTTTTAATTGGATGTTTACAATTTAGGCATTTAGCAGACGCTCTTAATCCAGAGCGATTTACAAAAAAAAGCATGGGAATACATCACATGAAAACATTTATCATGAAACATGCGTAAGCTAAGAAAGTAACGGTGGAATATCTATATAATGAAACTATACATATATACTACTATGCTATACATATGTACTATGACGTGCTATGACTACATACAATGCAATTATAGTGCTGTCTACATAACATGCTATAAGTCTGTATCAAATGCTATCTAAGTCTACAGAAATGCTATCTAAGGGGGTGGGGGATATTTACCGGCTTCATTAGCAAACTAAAAACCTGTCTATTGTCACAAGCTTAGGAATAGGTAGGAATAGGCCAATAGATGTATGATTGTGTAGAATTATCTCTGTTACGTGCTGCTGTTCGTTCTGGCTTTGATTTATTCCAGTATTCCACAGTGGTTGTAGATTTGGCCTCTGTAAGGAAGTTGTGCCTAATTAAAACAGTGAGTACTGCACCAATGGTAGATGTTGTACGTGTTAGTTAAACGCAATCACCTGCTTGCAGATACACAGTGAAATAGTTTTTTTCTTTTTATGTAGCATTGCTATTTGTGGTCAATATTGTCACATTTTATTTACAGTTGAAGTGGTCATTATTATATGAACCATGATGGAAAAAGCCCTCTGGGGTTATTCTTTCAGCATAACCTTTGACTGTACTAGATAGATAGATAGTGTCCTACATCATAAGATGCCCGCACAGGCTTACAAGACACTCACAAAATTGTACATTTATAATAATACATATACACAAATAGTACAGTTAGTCAGTTACTCATGGATACATCGTTCTCCAACGTAACTGCCATGCCTTCTCTATGAATTTTCCAACAACAAAAACTTCATTACTGAACAACCAATTTAACATAAAACACTCAGACATCCAAAACAGATCTGGGTTCTTATCCTGAATCTTTTCAAATAAAACGTTTCTTAAATCATGGTATAGTGGACAATAGAAAACAAAATGAAACTCATCCTCTACAATTCCCAGGTCACAAAGAGCACACAGTCGTTGCTCCTCAGGAACGCCAGTATATCTGCCAACCTCAACTGCCAGAGGGTAAAGCACCAGATCTTAGCTGGGCACAGAGGGACCTCTGTCCTCCTTTTAAATTAAATGCAACATAAGGTTCAGTCACATACTGTAGTCCTCTTTAAATTGAATATAACTTCTTAATTACTACCTGTACGGTTAACAAACCTGCTAATACATTATTAGATCAATCAATCAATCAATCAACCAACCATCCAACCAACCAACCAAATAAATAATTCCTTCCTCTGCAGCCATACACAGCTACACTGCTGTCATAGGTTTGTCGAAAAACTGAAATACAAAAGTACCTTTAAATTGTACAATAAGTACAGTACTTGAGCAAATCTATTACTGTAGTTACTTTCCGCCACTGTTTTACTAGCTCAGAGTCCAACGCAGCACTGCCACCAGTCTGACTGAAACCAAATAGTCAAACAGTTGACAAAAGTTGACATTTATAGATTAGCGTGAACAGTTGTAAATGTTATGGTTTTCTAGTGAAATCTTCCTCCAGACCTGCTCCTGTATGAACATCTTGTATGCGTATGAAACTTGAATGAATGAATGAAATGAAAAAGATTCAGAGTCACTTGATCCAAAGTACTTTACAACGTGCGTCATCTCCACCCAGTCATTCAACCGTTCAAAGACACAGTCCTGCTAATCAGGAGCAGTTATAGGACTGTTGAGGGGGCGCCAGGCTAAATTATTGATAGAAATCAATTGGTGTACAAATGGTACCAAATGGAACCGCGGGTCCATTTGGTTCCATTTCTGCACTCTTGAGTTAAATGAACACGCAGACAGAGTCATGCAGAGATACAAATCATATCAAATGGGGGTTAAATTGGCCCTATTTGGATCCCCTGCTATAGGAGCAGCAGGGGATCGAACCGGGGAAACGTCCAATTCCCGTACACCTCCTGAACCATTGCCACCGCATAAAGGTTGCCCAGAGATGAGCTGCTTGCTGAGGCATAGCAGTGTTGAGACTCTCATAAAGGTTGCCCAGAGATGAGCTGCTTGCTTGAGGCATAGCAGTGTTGAGACTCTCATCTATCTCATCTAAAACACTGAGTACTCTTTGGTTCCTCCCCATTTTTCTTTTCTTCGTTTTATGCAATTCCGTTCCTCCACAGGATATCACTTTATATTCACATTATGATTATGAATGTAGGTTTTTTTTTTATTGTTGCTGCCAAGTGGAAACCTTGCATGTCCAAAAACATTTCATGAAATGGGAATGGGAATACCTGGCACCTTGCGTACCAATTAATCCAGTTATTTAGTCACGTAAGCTCTTGTTAATACTTTTCATTGGCTAAATATTTTTTTATAAAACCCACACACGTAAGGATATTTCACAGCCAAAATGAGTAATGTGAAGTCCATCGATTACTCACCCACTACTTGAATTCATGGATATGGATACATAAAACAGTGAATTATGGAGATGCAAGGTTTGTGCCTGAGCAGCCTGTAGCCAATATCAAGCAAGCTATACCAGCCACACAGCAGCTATACTGTACCAGCCAGCAGCCACGCAGAGAGGGGAGGGGGGGAAAGGAAATCCAATCTTTAGCCTTCAATAGTAAGTTACTATGTGTGCACTCAGCTACACAAATCACATGGTGGTGTTCGGTGGTGAAGGAGTACTATACAGAGTACAGACTGGCTGCTCGTGTTCATGTGCTGAAGAAGCAGTGCTTCTCAACCACTGAATTGTAAAGGGGATAGGTAAGGTAAGGTAAGGTCATTTTATTTATAAAGCGCCTTTCAAAACAATCGTTACAAGTTGCTGTACACCTAATAATAAAAATAAAACAAGAAAAACACAGTCAACAGCAAAACAGCGATAACAATAAGAAACCAGCAACAGAAAACAATACATGACAATAGATACAGGCAGAACAAGACTCAATAGAGATACTCACTATATTAGACCAAAATATTTACGATATAGGTGTGTTTTGAGTAGCTTTTAAAAGTGTCGACTGATTCAGCATTGTTTTAAGATCAGAGGTAACTCGTTCCAGAGTGTAGGTGCCATAGCTGAGAAGGCTCCATCACCTTTTGTTCTCATCTTAGTAGCAGGGATGATAAGAAGGCCTTTATCAGAAGACCTAAGTTGCCTTGTGTATATACCCTGGGGTGGAGTAGCTCTGTCAAATATAATATTTGATAGACACCCTATCAGATACTGTAGACACCCTCGTTCCCGACAATAAGCCACTCTTGACCAACCTAATCAAGACGTTTAACCCCTCCTATAGACAGCTTTTGTCCACACACGTCTCAAGATTTGCCAATTGACAATGAACGGAGAAATTAGGTCAAATGTCCACTAAGAATATGACGAAAATTAAACATCGAAACATTACACGCCAGTGACATTGGAAGGGAACATTTACGTCATATGTAAACGAGCAAATAAGCTAACCAATCACAGGCGCAACAGGCATTCTGATTGGCCAGTATGAGTATGATGCATGATGATGTATGATGATAAGAGCGGACCCTCACTTCACACTTCACATGGGGTGATTTAGATTTTTTCATTTGGCGACAAAGTAGAAATGAGCCATTGGTTGATGTGTGATGCGCCATATGGGGTACAGTTGGGGGGGGGGGGGGGGGGGGGGGGGGCTCTGGGGGTTTGGTTGCACGCCGGGCATCATCAGGCCTGTCCTCCCCACGGATGGGTTTACAAGACAGGCCGTCATTGGTCCAGATACATCCCCTCCACCAATACCCGCCAGCCCACGGGAGAGGCCAAGGCACGCACACACACACGCATTGAGAATCACTGCGTTTACAAGAGAGTCAGCATGTCCTTCTCAACCACAACGGGGTCGTCCAATGGCCCATATCTCTTGACCACCTGCCCCTCTCTGTCGATGAGGAACTTGGTGAAGTTCCATTTGATGTTGTTTCCCAACAACCAGGAGCCCTTTCCCCCGGGCTGTGCCTTCATCCACTTCCAGAGAGGGTGCGCGCCGTCTCCGTTCACCTCGGTCTTACTGAAGAGGTCGAACTCTGCGTTGTAACCTCTGGCAAAGTCTTTGATCTCCTCGTCGGTGCCCGGCTCCTGTCCTCCGAACTGGTTGCAGGGGAAAGCCAGGACGCGTAAACCTTCCTCAGCGTACGAGGCGTGCATTCCCGCTAGCTGAGTGTAGTTTACTTTGGTCCTTCCTCATTTAGAGGCGACATTGGTGACGATACACACCAAGCCTTTGTACTTCTCTAAGGACACTTCGTTGCCGTCTATGTCCTTAGCGGAGAACCCGTAGAAGGACCCTCCTGCTTGCTCACTCGTTGCACTAACATTCCCCATCATTCACCAGCAGCTAAAACAAGCGTTGACCTCGTCAATAGTACTTAGTACTCCGAGAGGTCAGTCAATGTCAGCACTGTGACCTCATACTGATACCCATAAAAGGGACACCACACTCCCTCTGATGTGTGCAGTGACGTCATGTATGTGGGGGGGGGGCTGCTGGTCTTAGGCCCCCTTACCCCCCCTGAGATAACCTCCCCCATTTGGTCAAACTTTGGTGTCCTGACTGTCTGGGGGTGTGGGTGTTTCCTGTCCGCTTTTGTCCTAATTCCCTATTCCGGACTACCACAAAAATCAATGAACCACCTCCAACTTGTCCAAAATACTGCAGGGAAGCAGAAAATACAACCACATTACCCCTGTTCTGGCCTCCCTGCACTAGCTACCTGCATGGGCCATTCAGAATTTATTTTAAATGTGTAATTTGTTTGTTTTTGAGGAGCGCTATAGCCCCTCCCATATACAGGTTTAATGTCTGTCTTTAGTTCAATGTTTGTTTTGTAAACGCCATACGTCATAATTATTGTCTCTTTATTGTTAATGGCGTTTAATGTCTGTGTTTTGCTTTATATCACCATTACATCACCTAATCAACATGAGTTAGACTTTAATAGATTAGCGCCCCTCACTTCACACAGGTGTGATTTTTAAATCACGGAATGGCCTTGCACCTCCCTAGTAGTCCCTACAGTGCCTTTCTGACCATCCGACCCCTTACAACACAAACACAATACAATACAATACAGTACGGTACATTGCATAGTTTAATATGCACTGTAAGTGGCTGCACATGATTTTCACACTAGGATTTTCACACTATAGGAAAATATTTCAAAGATATATAACAGAGCTTTGCCGCAGCATTTGCAATTTGATGTGTTTTAGAGCTAAAGCTACAAGAAAAAGCTACAAGAAACATAATGGACGTAATAAAGTCTGGGAGGATAAAGCCCTGTGGTTGTGCATGTCCCCAAATGGGCAAATATGACAGCCTCACTTATGTTTGCAGATGGACCACTTTCAGTGTTGCGCCGCTGGTGTACAACAAAGCCTGAATAAGGTCAGCCATGTATGGTTTGGCTCTAGGAAGCTTTTTCCTTCAGCATCAACCTAATATCAGTTTTCACTCGCACCACATGAATTATTGCAATTATTATTAGCTATACTGTCAATGATCACACAACATTGTATGATGGTTCTCAAAGTGGGGCCCGGGGACCCTCAGCATGTCCTTGAGGGTGTTCCAGGGGGTCCCCAGCTAGATTAATTAGATAACATTATTGATAGTTAGGAACCAAATTGGACCGTTACAATTCCGAAACTCCGAGAATGTACAAATGGAACCAAAACGTTCTCAAGAACCACTGTGATGCATATACCATCGTCTCTCTCTCCATCTCTCTCTCTCTGGTCAGAATTTAATGGGAGGTAGATTATTGGGTCTTCCAGACTGTGAAAACGGCTCTCCACACACATCTATATTAGTACGGTAATGAATTAACAATATGCTCCGGCACCAATTAGGGCTTTCTAAGCCACTCGGTGTCCTGAGCGGGAGGTAATGGAGGATTATTATAGGATCACATTCTGGTTGAATGGCACTCACCATGTTGTGAAATGAACATATTAGCAGGATATATCCGTGCACAGCAGCCTGCCTGCCTCGCTCTGAGCCACAGTCATTAAATAAATCCTTGGATCCAACAACTGCTGCTACAGTATTGTGTTAGGGCTGGAAAGTAACTAAGTATATTTATTAAAGTAACTGGGGTAAACTGGGGTAAACTATAACTAAATGTTTTAGGTATCTTTACTTACTTTATTGTAGTTTACATTTTTCAATTATTTATACAATTATTTGACTTAATTTTAGGGCCTACCCAAAGCCTTGAACACGTTTCTTCAAGTAGGCCTACATCTTGGAATAGTTTTTTTGGTATATCCATATTTTTTATTCCAACTCGTAGCGACTGGCGAGACTAAAAACAAACAGTGGGGATCGAAACAAAGCGAAGGTGAAGGTTTTCAAATGTGGGAGCCACTCAAACCTATAGCCTGGGTCCACAGACTCCACACCACAGCCTCAGGAAGCTGCAGTCTGATAATCAGGCTACACTGAGGCTGAATAATTAATTTCTTTGCCGGTCAGTCGACTCGGGAGGCCAATTGAAACGTGTGAAACATAGCTAAGGTCGCCTCTGTATACCTGGGAGTGTGCAGAGGGAGATTGGATTGTTTTTTTTTAATTAATTAAATCTCCTTCTATTCTCCACAGAACATGAAAGATGTGAAAATAAATTGCAAAATATACATAGGCCTGTATACTCTGTGCTTTAACCCATTCTGAACGGGAACCCATTTTGGTGTTTGCATCATGTTATGCTTTAGCTTTTGAAAAATAGCAGATCTACAAGCTCATAGCGCGCCACCGAGTGGCGCGCTATGAGCTTGTAGGTCTGCTATTTTTGAAAAATCGAAGAACGACTGACATTTCTAGAATCTGATCTCAGGTCAGAATGGGTTAATTAGACCAGTGTGTGTCCAGTGGAAACCTCGTATGAATCTGATCTCAGGTCAGAATGGGTTAATTGGACTGACAAGCAGCGTCCCAATAGATCCACACAAGTGAAAAAACATGCTCTGTAAGGAACGGTGTAAATAAATACTCTTTTTTTTTTTTACACGTTTTCTACATTTGTTATAATATAATGACGAAATTTGTGATAAAACAACAGAGGGGGGATATCGGAATGCAGAGGGGAAGTACTTTCTAGTTTCTATTCTTAACATGAACAGCTTTAAAACACAACAAACAGATAGATGGACCTTTATACTGATCTCGAGGGAAATTAAGCCGTCACTTGTCAAACCATAGTGTACAGAATTCAGAATTGACTGTGTGACGGTTCCCTATATTGTGTGTTATATATATATTACTCTTAGGTTGTCTGGTTTAGGTATATGTTGTGTTTACGGTTTGCCCTCTGTTCTTTGTATCCAATAGGATTGGGGAGCAGAGCCTAATCATGATGATCAGCCTAAGTGGCTCGCACCTGGGCCCAGGTGTCGACGCCCTATAAACGCCCTATAAAGTCCTTCCCCAGATCCGTTCCTTAATTTAATTTGCCTCCTGCACTCCACCATGCACACTTCTCAACATTAGGACAAATAGGATCTCAACAAAGGATTTATCCTTGAGATGCAACATGCATATTTCCGGGTCCCATTAACTCATGCACAACGTCAGACCTCTAAGCACATACAATATTATTTGTTGTGTTGAAATCTTAGATCGCCTCATATAAGAGCTGTGTACCAAAAATAAAACAAATCATCCAGGATCTTCTGTCAGGGGGGCCGGTGGCTCTGCATCGCTTATGATATTCAATCATAATTGATACAGCTAATTGTTTCTGGAGAAAATGTAATTCATTCTGACTTAAAAGTCTTAAAACTACACTTTCCGGGTCTGAAATCAGTGTTCTACTAAAATACGTCATGCACCGTCGAGATAACAATCCCCTGGCTTGCTCAGCAGCACCACCAACCATCAACTTGTTAAACAACAAAAGAGAATATATAGGGTACAAAATAAAGAATATAGATAGGTCAAAACTACCCAAAAAAAAGTGTATCGGTGAATGACCTATAAATACAGGCAATTTAAAAAAACATGAAAAAGTTGCATCAAGAATAAAGGAAGTGCAGTCCTGAAGCGACAGAAGCTTTCAACCACTAAAAAAACTGCTGAACTGAACCTACTTCAACAGCTTTGATCATATTGTCTTTCAGATAATTCCAGTATCATCTCTCTTCCAATTTAATCGAGCGCGGGCCACTTTCAGTGTCTCTAGTATCAAACCGCTGACTGTGGCATTCATCAGATATCGGGGTGGAGGCGGAGAAGTGGAATGTTGTGTAAAACATTAACCCTTTAGTTCAGTGGAAGCTGTGGGATGGTCGAGGTGGGACCATGTGGGCTGATGTGATGCATGATGAGATGTACAGTAAAGCTTTCTGCAGGCTTGGCAGGTCTGTCATTTTATTTAGCTGTTGGCCAATTTATTATTATTGTTATTATTATTATATTTTAACCCATTTTGGGCAGGAACCCCTTCTGGTGTTAGCATTATGTTATGCTTTAGCTATTGAAACATTTTGAAGAATTATTGTGAAAAGTGACATGAAAGTGTTTGAGAACGACTGACATAGAAAAACATGGCTTTTTCAAGAAAACAGTCAGTATTTAAAAGACATTTGCAGAATCGTTTCCAGGTCAAAAAGGGTTAACCTTTAAACCCAGGGCCGGTTCTAAGCATAGGCGAACTAGGCGGTCGCCTAGGGCCTCAACCACTGAGGGGGCCTCGTCACAGGGAGAAGATTTTTTTTTCCATGTATCCCTTACATGGGCTACTGGCCACATGTGGCCCCCACCTAGCTTCTTAATTTTGATCTCAAAGTGCACCAGATTGAAGCATTTTCATGGCAAATTTACAATTTTTATCCGGCGTGGCAAAGCAGGAGGGGGGGGGGGCTCTGTATAATATGTTGCCTAGGGCCTCAAAAGGCCTAGAACCGGCACCGATGGTCGGGGGGGTAGGACCAAGGGATTTGGGATTTGTTTATAAACATTTTGGTATTTGTTTATAAACATTTGTGATTTGTTTATAAACATTTGTGATTTATTTATAAACATTTTGGGATTTGTTTATAAACATTTGGGATTTGTTTACAAACATTTGGGATTTGTTTATAAACATTTGGGATTTGTAAGTCTCGTGGGGGGGGTAGGACCACTACCAGTAGACCTGTAGTAAGTCTCATGGTCGGGGGGGTAGGACCAAGGGATTTGGGATTTGTTTATAAACATTTTGGTATTTGTTTATCAACATTTGTGATTTGTTTATAAACATTTGTGATTTGTTTATAAACATTTGTGATTTGTTTATAAACATTTGTGATTTGTTTATAAACATTTTGGGATTTGTTTATAAACATTTGGGATTTGTTTACAAACATTTGGGATTTGTTTATAAACATTTGGGATTTGTAAGTCTCATGGGGGGGGGTAGGACCACTACCAGTTGACCTGTAGTAAGTCTCATGGTCGGGGGGGTAGGACCAAGTCTCATGGGATTTGGGATTTGTTTATAAACATTTTGGTATTTGTTTATAAACATTTGGGATTTGTTTATAAACATTTGGGATTTGTTTATAAACATTTGTGATTTGTTTATAAACATATGTGGCCCCCACCTAGCTTCTTAATTTTGATCTCAAAGTGCACCAGATTGAAGCATTTTCATGGCAAATTTACAATTTTTATCCGGCGTGGCAAAGCAGGAGGGGGGGGGGGGGCTCTGTATAATATGTTGCCTAGGGCCTCAAAAGGCCTAGAACCGGCACTGTTTAAACCCTCTAGATTGAGAGAAACAGAGTTCTGTTACAACTGTACTTTGACCTCTTTTTTCAATCTACGCCAAATCTCTTTGCAAAAAATAGCCCACAATGTGTCGCAAACACGACACAGCTTGTAGATCGGATATTTTTGGCAAACGTTCCGCCCAGAATATACTGTAGGCATGCATGGGGCTTGTGCAGTAGTTGAGTAAATGTACCTGAATTCTTATTTCCACCACTGCCTCTGGGATGGTGAAAGTGGGTCCCAGTCTCAGTTCACTGGGTGTGTATGCATATTGACTACTAGATTACACTAAGCTCAGGAATATGCCGTTCCAAGCAGGTTAAGTGGTTCTTCTGGCCGATGTGTGTGACAGGTTGCAGGAAGTATCAGATAGCAAAGAGAATACTGTAGACATTAGCCCTCTAGACTGATTTAGAAAGAAATCAATGTGAGCTCTTTCTTCATTATGGTAATGGAGTGATCAGCCTTGTGGGTTGGGGCCCGTGGGGATATTGCCACAAAATAATTGGCAAGATTGTAATGATAATATAGCAAATTATAATGTAAAAAAGGCTATACTTTGTTAGTTCCATTGATCCAAGCAATTGATTGATTTGGCATAATGATTGATCCAATCGATTGATTAAACCACCATCTGACTGCTTAACACTATGGGTGGGTTGTGTTGATTTCAAGATGTGCAAGTGGGCCCTAGCCTGGCCCCTAGCCTGGCCCCTAGCCTGGGCCCTAGCCTGGCCCCTAGCCTGGGCCCTAGCCTGGCCCAGCCACCGTCATTTCTGGGGCCGCCATCATATTGGTTCACCGATCTGAGCTGTCGAATGAGACCGACCTTGAAAATGCATGGCAACAAGCTTTGATCAATCCTTTTAACCACATGAACCCTATTCTTGATCTATCTTGACAGGTAAATGTCAAATGCATTTGATGTCTTTATCTTGCTTATTGTAAATTGCTCTGGATAAGAGCATCTGGGGCATGCCTAAATTGTAAATTGGTAGCCGACAGTTTCCTCTTCCCAGACAACCTTTAAAAATCAATGCACTCAGAGCTAGTCACACTCACGACAGAGAAGATTGATTGCTTTTTATCGATTCTGATATCTGTACTATCACCCTTCAATCAATCGGTTTGTAGGCCTATAGTGTAATAGGCAAAGTAGGGCATTGATCGCATACAATGTAGTAATGTGGACGAGCTCTTTGGCTACTAATAGACAACACTGTGCAGCTGTTGAAAACTGGAATTACACTGCCGAAAAAGAGGAAGAAATGAATAGAAAATGAGTGAAGGGCCGGGAGGGGCCGGGAGGGTTGGTTGGTTGAGGGTTGGTTGAGGCAAAAGTTGACAGGGGGCCAAGTTGGGGCCCAAAACATGAACGAGCAAAACGTCCAATGAATAAAAACTCTCTGCACGCTAAACCACAGAATTGTGTATATGCCTTAATACACCATTTTCCCCTCTATAACTATAAATCACCTTAAATATTGGATTTATTTTAGAAATAGTTAATCTTTTACTCAAGGGGGACAACAAAGTTGACGATGTCATTTGTCCATGTGTGGTCCATCCATGTGCTACATGGAATGTATGGAATTCATGTGCTAATAAAACATTTAAAATCTAGTTTTGATAGTAAGACGCTTGACAAAGCCGGATGTACCATGGTGGGTTCAGAGTTCAAACCCACAACCTCTGCGTGGTGGTCAGGCACCCGATCGCCGCCTTGCTCGCAGTATTTTTACCCCCTGCCACTGAGACTGAGATTGAGACATAGTACAGATATGGGAATCGATAACAACAATCAATCTTAGTCTCTGTTGTGACTATCTGGGAGGCAATGAGAACGCGAAATAAGATTCCCATCCTGATCCATTACATTGTTTAAGATAAGATAATACGTCAGATTTACTGCCGAGCTATACACCAAGTGCATGGTGCGTGGATAATTGGATATGCGAGGCCCGCATACGCAGACTTTAAAATAGGACATTATAGGTAGAGTATCCCCATGAAACATTGGCTATGACTCTTGATGCTTTATTATCATTTCTATTGATTATTTATTTATTATATGTATCTGCTCTGTAAGGATCAATGGTGCATGGTCTACTACCTTTACCTTTATCTATATCTTTCTCTCAGTGTCAATTTAATAGAGATAGATATTTGGCCATCATACTGGACCCACAGTAACAACAGTGCAAGCAGAGTTTCCACAGCGTCCGTACTGTAGCGTCAACATCAATACTCAAGTTTGTTTACACATGCATTTTAACTTGTGCAGCACTTCGGTCGACGTTGATATATAGTTTTTAATTGCTCTAAATACAGGTTGATTTGATTCCAACTGTAACAATTGCATTACATTACTTTGTTTTCAGAAATGCAGACTTGACAAAAAACAGCAGTAGCAGCCTGCACCATGCCTAAGAGCATAGGACAGGTCCCACAAAATCTATTTAACTTGTGAGGTGACAGAATCTTCTTGCAAACCGTCTCATTACGACTGTCCTGAGCACCACGCACGCACGCACGCACGCCCTAAAGATTCTAGGCAGTGGAAAATGAACAGCATGGGGGTGTTGTGTCAATTAGTGTCAAAGCCACAGGAACAGAAGGGGAAAGCTGTGTCAAATTAACAGGTAAAGGACTTGAGGCACAACAAAACAAACTCTATCTTCGTCAGTGTCTGTTCCTCATTCTGCTGCATGGGGATCTTCTGGTATCTTCTCAAGGACACCTATAGGGGTCCCCTGCCTGGACACTTTGAGAGCCACTGCCTTACACAGTAAACACACGTGTGCATATAATACTGTAACTGCATGCATGCATGAACAAATAGTTGCAGACTTCAGCAAACATGCTGAAGGGACCACAGGAGGCAATATCTCAACCAAGCCATTACGCCTTCATACTGGTACATCAGTATTAAATATACACTAGCGAGGCATATACTGTCAAGGCAGTCATTCTGACTTAACATCAGAAGGTCTTTAAAAGCCCATGCATATTCATGTAACTTTACCCAGCCAGGCAGAGTAACATTTTAAAGAAATGTTGCACATTTATAACACTTAAAGAAAAGCTGGATTTTGAGGGCAGGGGCACCTGATAGCCAGAGCGGTTAGGGCGTGTACCACATTAGGCTCTGGTAACGGACAGCGAGTCCCCCGGTTCGATTACCCGGCTGGGTCGACCATTAGCGACACGTCCCTCCCCGACTCTCTCCCTCCCTGTTTCCCCGTCTCTCTTCACTGTGACTATTAATAAGCAAAAACCGCTGCCCAATAGACTTGAGAAGAGTGCAAGGACCCATTCTGTCAAAAGTCAGAGAAACGGTTAATAATGCATAATCCAAACACAGATCTTTGGTATACTTGTAAACAGGTCATGAATTGAGACATCGGCTGTCTGAATGATTAAGTCTTGCTGTCAGGCAGAAACCTGTTATCTCCATATTTTACCTTTAAATAGGAACCGCTTTGGAGATACAAGGTTTCTTCCACCCATCAGCAACAAAGTCTACTTAATTCCCTGAAGATAAGCACTAATGAGCAGCAAGCCATGCCGTTATTGCAAAAAATACATAAATCCCAACAGGGTGATGCAGGAATCACCCCGAACGGCTTAATTTCAGGATTACATTGTTTACTTACGATTACGGTATTACTGTAAGCAAGCTTATTACAGTAGCTCACAAGTTTCCACTTTCATTAACGGATAACCAGAGGCAGAGCAGTGGTTTTTGCTATGTAGAAATGAAACACATACCCTGAAGAAGACCTACAGTGTATCAGGCTGAAACGTTGGTTCTGTATTAGAATATTCTTGCATCATGTCTAATATAACAGCCGTGCGGCCTCTTCAAAGTCTGTTCTACTGTAGCCTCGGAAACGCAGACGTTTTTATTTCCAGGGAGGAAAAGAAAGTCTGGGTCTGAGTCCACTTCAATTCGGCATAGAGTAGCGCAAACATTGCTCACTCTCTGCTGATTTCTGATTGTCTGCACCTTTGTAAAATTGACATACACACGCACACATGTACACACACACGCTCCTCTCTCTCTCTGTCGCTCTAAGTAATTAGTCTCATGTCGCCCGGCGGATCCTGCCGGGAGCTGCCTATGCCATAAAAAGCATAGGCGAGTTCCAGGCTAGTTCTACTGTGGTAAGCACCTCAACAATATTGGTGTGTGGCCTTGGTTGCCTGGCTGTTGGTTTGCTTTCTAGAAATAACAGACCACAGAATGCTGTTGATTGACCAATCCGAATGCAGCCATGCAGCCATGTCACATAGGCTACAGTACAGTTGTCGGTGAAAACCTTTCATTGGTTCAGTATTTATAAATCCCACAGAGTTACAGACAGACACACTTACAGTAACCACTTGCAAAGCCTTTCTGATATACTGTGGCAAAGAAAAAGCGGATCTACAAGCTCACAACTGATTTTTGTGACTTTTGTGTGACACTGTTTATGGTGAAGTATAGGGCATTCATTTACGGAAAAAAAACAACATGAAATAATATGAAACGTGGAGATACCTTTCCACCTGACAGCAACAATATGAACAGGGCGATTAGATCCCGATGCGGAGGGGCCATCCAATCACACTGAAGGGGTTCATTATTTCTCAATAATATATCAGGCTTATTATCCTGCTTATTATACGGATACTCACAGTAGTCTACAATAAATTATAAGTCCATTAAATGTCAGGACTGTGCAGTGCAACACTGATCAAAAAATGTGTGTGTGTACTGTGTGAGTGCGTGCGTGCGTGTGCGCATGAGAGACAGGAAGGGGTAAATCATCTCGTTTACAGGGTGTGGTGTTGGACCGTCGTTATGACAGTGACATGGCTTTTCATTCTCTGGAGGTTTTTGTTTAAAGGTCACCGAGCTGGGAAGCCATTTCACGCTGACATTTACACATGCAGCGGGGTCACACGCGGCGGTCAGCGGATGTAAAGCGTCCCGTTGCATAGTTTAATTAGTACACCCTGTTTGTGTAGTTTAGGCCCGGGCAACAAAATCTAATTATATATTGACCAATTACCTCCATGTCATGAGGATAGTATCATATTATGACAATATATATCCATGTCTTTTCTTTTCATTTTTACCATTAGTTCCATTAGCTTTCTACCATGCCATACTTCAGGGGTCATGTACTGCATCTTGCTCAGGGACTCCTCGACACAGACACCTCGACTGCACAGACAAAAGAGCGATACTGCTCAGTGGTCTGGCTAGGGTTTCTGCACTGTGTTAATGTACTTACACGATGTACTGTATCTTGCTCAGGGACTCCTCGACTGCACAAGAGCGATACACAGCATTGAAGTTGAACATATTTTACCAGAATCGGCAACGGCATCCCGTGCAGTGGGAAGTCCACACTTTGTTTGCACAAATACTGCTTAGTGGTCTGGCTAGGGTTTCTGCACTGTTAATGTACTTACACGATGTACTGTACAGTTTGTATGAAACTATACGTTATTTTGGGCAGTATGTCACCCTATTGCGCAGCACATGCTGAAAAACAAACAACACGGCCGGACAGGACATCACTTTGGCATGGCGGACATCACTGCACTTTCGGACACGCCAACCACCCGACACGACAATCGACGCTTGGTTCGAGCAGCAGCAGCAACAGCTAATTATCTAATGTGCGTGCCTTACTTCATTACTTCAGAGTGGACTTCAGCCAGTAGCGTGAGTCAATGACTCTCTCTCTCTTTGTGTGTGTGTGTGTGTGTGACTTGCAAAGTGACTGCTCCTCCCCGACCCCCATGTCTCTGTCCCACCAGACAGTAACGCATCTCGGACTCGTAGATAACAGACACGTAATGTTATTGTTATGTGAGTATATGCAATTTAAATTAATATTACATTTCTGAATAAAGCCCACAGCTAACATGCCAGCTTTCTACTTCACTGTCACAGTAATATGCCTTAACGCGTGCGCTGCACACACACACACACACACACACACACACACACACACACACACACACACACACACACACACACACACACACACACAGTCACACACACAGTAGTTGCCATAGCTACAATGCTATTGGCTCAGCTACTTCCCACTAGAACAAGGACACATTTCAGTCAACTTAAACTATGATTGGAGCCTGCCAATCTGAGACATCTGACACTGTTCTGATAGTGTAGGCCCTACACTACACTATCAGAACAGTGTCAGATGTCTACACTGTAGTGAATAGGGAGATGTGGGTCATATGGTCCATTGTGTGTTTAGAGTTGAGATTGGGAAACGGATCCAACATTGAGAATCCATTCCATCTCATTTAGAACTGTTTCCAGCTTGTACAGTCATGTGTGAACTTGACTTTTTATTTTCAAGGACCAGGGTCGGCTTAGACTCAGTACCAGGCTTTCATTTTGACCAGGGTCGGCTTAGACTCAGTACCAGGCTTTCATTTTGACCAGGGTCGGCTTAGACTTGGTACCAGGCTTTCATTTTGACCAGGGTCGGCTTAGACTTGGTACCAGGCTTTCATTTTGACCAGGGTCGGCTTAGACTCAGTACCAGGCTTTCATTTTGACCAGGGTCGGCTTAGACTTGGTACCAGGCTTTCATTTTGACCAGGGTCGGCTTAGACTCAGTACCAGGCTTTCATTTTGACCAGGGTCGGCTTAGACTTGGTACCAGGCTTTCATTTTGACCAGGGTCGGCTTAGACTTGGTACCAGGCTTTCATTTTGACCAGGGTCGGCTTAGACTCGGTACCAGGTACCGGGGTGACTGACAGATCGGTGAGATCCAATCAGGGTGTGCGCAACCCGCCCCTCTAGAACAGAAACCTAACACATTAGCTCAGGCTAGGGCCGGGCGGCTTAAGCCATTTTGAGCGCGGCACCGAGCGCGGCACCGAGCGCCGCGCTATGAACTTGAAGATTTTTTTTTATTTAGCTCGTAGCGCGCCACCGAGTGGCGCGCTACGAGCTTGTAGGTCTGCTATTTTTGAAAAATCGAAGAACGACTGACATTTTTCAGAAAACTGTCAGGATGTAGAAGACATTTTTAGAATCTGATCTCAGGTCAGAATGGGTTAATGCAAGAGCTGTAAGTGCTGCAGCACAGCTAGGGCACCAAGCTTGGGGGCCATCCAAGTATATATCGCCGCAAAAGCGAAATTTAGAAGCAACCTTGGGCTGCTGAAGGAGCGTTAACTAACACGATGAACCGTGACCGCCATGCCGCGCTGCGACCCCCAAATATTGGATTATTGCTTCACTATACAATTACTTGAAACATTAGTTGGAAGTTACTTTGTATATTTAGATTATTAGAATACAAATAAGCACTTAAGCCTTGTTTTATATACACAAGCCTATGGCACATCGCATCTTGTTATTTTTTTCTCAAACATTATGAAAAAATCACACCTGTGTGAACTGAGTGGTGCAACTCCCCTCTCTCTCTCTCTCTCTCCCATTAGCAGGCAACAGTGCAGCACGGACATTGCTGTTCCTTGGAGTGGTTGCACCACTCAAATATCAGTATTTTTACTTTGAGTGGTTGGTTGCACCACTCAAATATCAGTATTTTTACTTTGAATATTGTGATGTAAAAGATATAAATAAATCGGAGTAGCTTATTGCTTCTTCCACCAATGCTCACATTTGACAACATGTAGAGATATTAAGCTATAAAAGTGAGAGGTAGCAGCTATCCTATATACAGTACCATTCACCTGCCTGATTTATTGAGCAATATTTCCACCTTCACAGCCTGCGAGAATATACTTTATCGGTAGCATCTGAACTACTCAGCTCAATGTTCATTTCCACAGCATTCATCTGTTCTAGAAAACAGGACCTCTGCAAGTATTGAATCTGCTTTGAACTATATCTGGCAATGTTGTGGATCAATAAACTATTAACTGGATTTTTAGAGTTATTTAGAGGGATACTATCTATGGCACTTCAACTAAGATATGAACCGATGCTGCAGTATGCCGTGGTGTTGCCTGAGGGCAACAAACTTAACCCATTCTGACCTGAGATCAGATTCTAAAAATGTCTTCTACATCCTGACAGTTTTCATTCTGACCTGAGATCAGATTCTAAAAATGTCTTCTACATCCTGACAGTTTTCATTCTGACCTGAGATCAGATTCTAAAAAATGTCTTCTATGTCAGTCGCTCTTCGATTTTTCAAAAATAGCAGACCTACAAGCTCGTAGCGCGCCAGCTTAAAGATCTGCTATTTTTAAATAGCTAAAGCACGACATGATGCTAACACTAAAATGGATTCCCGCCCCAAAATGGGTTAATGTTTATGAATAAGAAATATAATACAATATCACCATACATGGCTGTGTGTAAAACAAAATGAGTGCAAGAAGCAGGGAAGAAGTTTGTGACCTATTTTTACAAACGACAAAAACAAAAACTATGATCGACCCCAAATTTGCATCACATTGCATGGTGCTGTCAGACAGAAACCTGAAAATTATAATTGCTATTCAAATTCAATTAATATGATTATTGTGACATTCTGACTCTGACAATCCTATTTTGGGCCTTTCATTATTGACATAAACGTTTTTTCCTTTTCTTTTTAATGAGGAGCTCAAGACGTAACATATACAAACATCCTAATAAATGATGAAATGTAGTGGAATTGGAAAAGATCATCTCTACTTTTATTGTACTCTACAGCCAGGTGCAGGTGATGAAGCTTAAAGCCATTTTTAACTCCTTTTTGGAGTTAAAGCATCATGTTATGCTTTAGCTATTGAAAAATAGCAGATCTACAAGCTCATAGCACGCCACCGAGTGGCGCGCTACGAGCTTGTAGGTCTGCTATTTTTGAAAAATCGACTGACAAAGAAACATAGCTTTTTCAGAAAACTGTCAGGATGTAGAAGACATTTTTAGAATCTGATCTCAGGTCAGAATGGGTTAAAGCCACCGCCAGGCAACCACTGAAATATATATAGAGCAGTGGAGCTTTACTGAACAATGGAAACAGAATTATCCTGCAATAAAATGCCTTCTGGATAGCAGCACGGTATATCAAGAATCCCCAGAGACAAGCAGAAATAACAGCCACACAAAAGTTTCTTTGGAGATGAAACATAACATGGGAGTTGTATTGTAAGTGCTTAAACCTTAAGGGTCAGGTTTAGAGTACTCTCAGATCAGCCAATAGGCCTTGCAACTTCGACTCTGACTACACACAGTGCACAGTGGTACATCGAACGTAATACATCAACAATATTTTAAGGTTTTCAGAATTTTTAGAATGCATAACGCTGGAAGGTCGTAGAGGCTATATGGCAAGTGCTACATTACTTTTCCCGCTTGGGAAACTAAAGGGTTGCCATTCAATCTCAGGCTCCTCCCGGCTTAGTGCCAACGTGTTGTTAACCCATTCTGACCTGAGATCAGATTCTAAAAATGTATCCTAAATCCTGACAGTTACCTGAAAAAGCTATGTTTCTATGTCAGTCGTTCTTTGATTTTTCAAAAATAGCAGACCTACAAGCTCGTAGATCTGCTATTTTTCAATCGCTAAAGCATAAACAATAAACATAATGCTAATACCAAAAGGGGTTACCGCCCAAAATGGGTTTTAAGCAAGACACTAAACCCCTAACTGCAACTCATGTGCAGGCTAGTGCCTTCACTGCCACCATGCGTGAACGGGTGAATGTAAATTCAGATTCTAAAATGCTGTGCTATATACAGTAAATGCACCATTTACTTTATTTATTACCCCATTAAAAGCTAAGAGGCACCAGCTGAGTACTTAGCAGTTGAAAAATACCATCTGGTAGATAAATTCTATCATTAGTTAGGTTCTATTAACCACGTGAACCCTGGTGTCCTTATTAAGGACCAATTATATAATTGGCAAACATTCAAAGAGAATATTCTATCAACATACTGTACTTGCACAGTAGATCAACTATGAATGAATTAATGAATGATTTTCAGTCTTTGTTTAAAACAAATAAAAACACACTTGTGTGGACTTACAAGAAGATCATCACCACAAATGTAAATTCAATGACCAAAAAAGGCACAATGCTTGTTCTTGTATTTGACAAAGATATTTTCTGTAGCAGGGAAAAAAGCAGGGGTGATGTACATTATTAATATAGAGTATTAAATATACGTGGTTAGGTATATTACATATTATAAATACTAGAATTTCGCCCCCCTTCGGGGGGCTCAATCCTAGTGTCGTTGCAGCGCAATATGGGAAGAAGGAAATTGCGGGAATTGACAGACTCCACTTCATGTTTCAGCTGTGGTTTTAAACTCAGTAGTGTGCCCTGCACACAGCGCACACTCGCAATTGCAGCTGGAGGGCGACGCGACACACACACACACACACACACACACACACACACACACACACACACACACAGAGCGATGTGTGGATAAATCACTGAGATTTGGGAAATGTGTTCAGAAGTACAACGATTAAGCACGCACAGGCAAATGTCAGAAGCATCTGTTTCGGTTTCCAAACAGGAAGTTGTAAATGTGCTTATTAGACGGAGGCAGCGTGATGCTGGCATCTATTGTGATGCCAGCATCACCACATTTCACATAGAAATATAAGCACCCATTTACTCGCTTAGCGGAGACTGTGGGGTGGTAGAGGACATCTCCCCGGACGCGTGGGTATGTCCAGATAGTTGCCTCGCGGAGGCCTCTTTGTCCAGTGTCCATTCTGGGTCTGGAAACGGCACTTTTTTGAGTGTTGACCCCAATAGAAGGTCTGCTGCTCTGAATTTTACACCTCTCCCGCTTAGCGGAGACTGTGGGGTGGTAGAGGACATCTCCCCGGACGCGTGGGTATGTCCAGATAGTTGCCTCGCGGAGCCGTCTTTTGTCCAGTGTCCAGTCTGGGTCCGGAAACGGTAATTTATTTTGCATTGACCCCAGTAGAAGCTCTGCTGCTCTGAATTTTACACCTCTCTCGCTTAGCGGAGACTGTGGGGTGGTAGAGGACATCTCCCCGGACGCGTGGGTATGTCCAGATAGTTGCCTCGCGGAGGCCTCTTTGTCCAGTGTCCATTCTGGGTCTGGAAACGGCACTTTTTTGAGTGTTGACCCCAATAGAAGGTCTGCTGCTCTGAATTTTACACCTCTCCCGCTTAGCGGAGACTGTGGGGTGGTAGAGGACATCTCCCCGGACGCGTGGGTATGTCCAGATAGTTGCCTCGCGGAGGCCTCTTTGTCCAGTGTCCATTCTGGGTCCGGAAACGGTACATTTTTTTGCATTGACCCCAGTAGAAGCTCTGCTGCTGTGAATTTTACACCTCTCCCGCTTAGCGGAGACTGTGGGGTGGTAGAGGACATCTTCCCAAACGCGTGGGTATGTCCAGATAGTTGCCTGGCGGAGCCGTCTTTTGTCCAGTGTCCACTTTATAAAGTCCATGCACTCCAGTGAATAGCATTTATCCATTTAGATAACTTTTTTATGTTATTTAATTACTTATTTTTACACAGAAACATAATGTGTGTCTTTACAATAACTGTAATGTAATAATAATACTAATAATGTAATGTAAAAATTATTTAATTAACGAATTAAATAATCTTATTTTATTCTGAAAGCAACCGGATGTCTTAAATCTGCTAGCTGTCAGACCGGAAGTTCTAAATTTGCTCATAAGACGGAGCCTTAGACGGAGCCAACTCGCAGGCAGTGCGAGAGGCTGGTTACAGGATTCTATAGGTCAGCCGTTTTGGTGTGACACACACGGCTTCCACATTTAGCTTCATACTGGGTGAAAGTGTCCTTCCAAAAATTATTATTTCGCTCGAAATTCTTATTCACAATGACATCGAGTTGAGGTGTTTGTGTTTTAGGGTAATTGTTGCATAAGCGCTATTTCGCACTATTTCTCCCTCCCCTCCCCTGTGTCTGAAGCAGCTAGCATGGAAGCTATATGGATTATGGAAGCTTTCCCTCCGATTGCACACAACCATGCCGTTATCCACGCGTCCATCCGATTGCTTTTAATGTAAATGTCCCATCCACTGAGCAATAGCGATATAAGCGCCTTATTCATTCATTCGATTCATTTGGGTGTGGGGCTGTGCAGTGCTGTGGGCAGCCTTTCTGACGGAGGCTCGGAGCTGCTGCTGCTGACGCTGTTCGAGTCGCATGGAGCAGTATAGAGTAGGCGTGGCGCAGCATTAGAAGGGCGCAGCAAATGCACGACATTGAGGGGTAGAAACCATCCCGGTCGCGTGGTTCATCTAACGCGTGTGTCACTGTGAAGGACTGGCCCCAATAAGTGAACGTAGTTGGCGTAGTAGACGCCAACATGACGATTCTGACGTAGGCTGGTGATGTTGAGCAACAATGGCGTGGTTGACAAAAGTAATATTTATTCAGTAATTAAGACATTTCTTTCAATGAAATGTAGCCTATATGTATTCTGGGAGTGTGCCGAATTTATTTTGCATATAGAGATGTGTGGTGAAAGTGTGGTTGGGTCGGAGAAAGCTGTTGGATAAACGGCCATGTGCTTATGTACCCCTGTCTATTAGGGTAGCAGGATTATTATGATTATTATTATTAGTATTGTTATTGTGATTATTACATGGATTATTGTTGTGATGTGAGCTTGTGGCTGACTCACTATCTAGAAAATAAAAACATGGCACTTCATTTAAAATAGGTTACAGACCCCTGTTATATGCGCTTGTTTTGGGATTCTTTTTAAAGACCTATTTACTTGTTTCTATGAGACATGGCAACGCCAACAGCGCAGCGAAAGGCATCCACGTCTTTCTCTTGTGAAATGCTGAGATTAGAAACGACCATAATTATTTCATTTCTCAACCTTAAAAAAAAAATAAAGACATCTCCATAATCCTTGGGAAGTGTGTGTAGCAAAAGTAGTCGGCATTGTCATGGTTGAAAGTATTCATGCAACACTGACGCTGTAAGCTGTGTGATGCTAACGCGCTAACACCGTTAGCATGGTCTGTGTTGGTCAAAGGAAAAAGGATAGATATGAATACTGGCCAAAGTGTCATACAAAACACAACACCTAAAATCGGAATGTGATGGTGACCTATTGAGCACAAACAGACAATCATGATTTGCTTGCTGGACCTATAATTAATTTATGTGCATTACATTTCCACCTCGCACATATAAATGAAAAGCAAGATGGATGCTAACGCGCTAACACCGTTAGCATGTTCTGTGTTGGTCGGAAAAAGGATAGATATGAAACTACTGGCCCAAATAAATGTCATAGAAAACACAACACCTAAAATCGGAATGTGATGGTGACCTATTGAGCACAAACAGACAATCATGATTTGCTTGCTGGACCTATAATTAATTTATGTGCATTACATTTCAACCTCGCACATATAAATCAAGCCACAGTGCAGTCAGAGAGTAGTTCACAGGTCACACACAGGAGCAGTGAAAGGGGGAGGGGCCTTCGGATGGCAGTGTAGAGTAGGCACGACATTGAGGGGTAGAAACCATCCCGGTCGCGTGGTTGATCTAACGCGTGTGTCACTGTGAAGGACTGGCCCCATTAAGTGAACGTAGTTGGCGTAGTAGACGCCAACATGACGATTCTGACGTAGGCTGTTGAGGTTGAGCAAGAATAGCGTGTTTCAGAAAAGTAATATTTAAACAGTAAAGAAGACATTTTTGGCGAATGGCGAATGCAATGTAGTCTATGTCTTTTGTGGGAGTGTGCAGGTTTTATTTTGCATAGAGAGATGTGTGGTGGAAGTGTGGCTTGGTCGGAGATAGAGCACGAATGAACGGCCAGGTGCTCATGTACCCCTGTCTATTAGGGTAGCAGGATAATTGCATTGTATGTGACAATGACAACTACACTTGTTTTGAAGCTCAGTTATTGAATTCCAAATACAATAATCAGAATAATGTTGAACACTTATTTCTATTTTTTATTTGTTTGTTTTACTTTGCAAATATTTGAACACAATGTTGTGTTACCAGGACGAGGCAGTATAGAGAGGATTACTGCATGTTTACTGCATGTTTTTGTGAGGGTACCTACCCTAGACCCAGTAGAAATGGGGAGAACATGTAAACGCCACACAGAAAGGCCCTTGCGCCAACCCCACCTAGGATATGGGCTCTGATGCCACCCTATATCTACAGGGGGGCGGCGGTGGCTCAGGGGTAGAGTGCCTGGATGGGAACCGCAAGGTTGCCAGTTCAAACCCGGGCTCCCCCAGAGTTACTGTCGAAGTGTCCTTGAGCAAGACACTGAACCCCTAATTGCTCCCGATGTGCTAGTTGGTGCCTTGCATGGTTTCCGCTGCCATCGGTGTATGAATGGGTGAATGTAATGCACAATCTATGTAAAGCGCCTTGGATAAAGGCGCTATATAAATGCACCATTTACCATCTACAACGACCTCAGATCAGACGAGAGGACCCAATGAAAGAGTTCACCGCACGCACGCACTTCATAAATCATGTCAAACTCTTTTTTTAAATAATTTTTATCCCACGATTTTGTAACCCATTTTTCACCCCTGTGTCAATTATCTAATGTGATCCTGGGCTCTACACACCCTCCACCAACCTAGTCCCCATATATGGGGGACAAGGGGAGAGCAACGGACTTGAACTCATGCTTCCTTCATGCCTGAGTGTCCAAGTTGCTCCTTTACACCTGAAACGCTTGTTTATCTTGTCTTGGCTATAGCGGTCCTGAACTCTGAAATATAAATGTGTAAACCCATGAGGACATTATATTATAATGAGAAGCCATCATGGTGGATATTCTGAATTGCATGTATTGGAGTAGCAGTGGAACAAAGTGCCATTACTTGAATCAGTATAGTATAGAATAGATACTCCTGGGCAAATATTATTCAAAACCACAACTGATTTGTAGCTCAGCATGAAATGCATTCTTATACTCCTACATCGTGTCATAGGTTGTAGACTTGTGGTTATACTGTGGTTAAAGTATGTATGAATCACACTTTTGTAGTGGCAGACAATATGTAGGCATGAATAACAGACTGAGTGGCAGAGGCAGTCAATGGAGAGAGAGCCTCGGAAACCCAGACGTTTTTTATTTCCAGGGAGAAAAAAGAAAGTCTGGGACCGAGTCCACTCTCTGCTGATTTCTGATCGTCTGCACCTTTGTTAAATTGACGCACACACACACACACACACACACACACACACGCACACACACACACACACACTCCTCTCTCTCTGTCGCTCTAATTAATTAGTCTCATGTCGCGCAGCTGCGTCCTGCTGCCTATATGCCATAGAAAGCATAGGTGGACCCCAGGCTAATAGAGATATGACTACCGCGCTATGTACAGTACTGAACGTACATGTAAGACCAGTTCAGCAGTTTGAGGACAGTTGTGAAGTTGTCATATGTTTGTGGACTCAAAGTTTACTTTAAACTTGGCCATCGCCTACCTAGGACTATACCTATCACGTACCAATGTCTCTTACTCCTATGTGCAATGCCCAGAGACAGGCAGTGTAGCAACAGTTGCTGTTTTGCTGATTTACTACACAACCTATACTAGGGCATCACGCTGCAGCATGTTGTGAGCTTGAAGGTCTGTTAGTTTTGGCACATGCTACATACTACTGCACATTAGGCTGCAATCATGTTGCCCGTTTGGCGAATAACAACATATTTCATGTAATACTTATACTTATACATGTTTTGGATGTTTTTATGAACTAAATCAACTGCCAAAAACAATGCATATAGCCAGCTATTTTTCCAGGACCCTTGATGAATTCCATCAAGACAGGAGGTTCAGAAAAGGTTGAGAATCAATGCATCTTCTGGTCACGTCATGTGTCCAGTACTATATATTCTTTATGTGTGTAGTAAACTTTAGAACTTGTTGTGTGATACTGCCCAGTGTCATCTTGTTCTCAGAGCTGAGAGCTCATCACTCAACTGAGCCATATAATACCACCACGCTATGTTAGGAAACTCTTAGGACCACATGGAGGGTCAATACTGATTAATAAACAATGCCTTTTGGTTTTTGAGAACTATACTTAAATAAATCTAGCATTTCTGCCCCATATAGCCCTGAAGGACTCAAGTATATGGTGTAAATGCTGGATATTCAAATACCCCCCAAATACCTCCCAATATTCAGTAATCATAACTCTGGGCGCTTTGGTGTAGACTAGCACATCCAAGCCTTCTACAAAAACCTAGGTGTTTGTAAAGATGATTTTAAGCTGACAATGGTAACAACTGAGGAGGTACTTAAAAAAAACTGAGTGCCCTTCAACCCCACAAGGCCACTGGCCATGACAATATTCCATCCGAATTTCTCAGTGACTCTGCCATCTCTATAGCTCCAATATATAGCTCAATCATTCATCACCCACATAATAAACCTCTCCATCAAACAGGGACAGGTCCCCCAAGATTTCAAACTGGCCAAAGTAACCCCCCTGCACAAGAAGAAAGGGAGCAAATTAGACCCCGGCAACTATACCGCCCTATTTCTATTCTTAGCTCCATCTCGGAGCTATAAGAATTTCCAAAAATGAAAACAGCAAAAATACAGTAGCAGGAGGGACGGACGGACGGACAACATAATGCCTCATAATGACTGTAGGCCGGCAGCAGCCGTAGACAGGCTTAGCACTGCTGCACTTCATCACTGTGCCGCTCCAAATGGTCCAGGTTGTTACCGGCATTGTACACCTCATTAAGTCAGTGCACCATGTCCCATCATATTTCAAACTCTCCACCATCATCCCTGGGCAAACATCTCCCAGCATACTCCCGACCTCAATGATTTCAGTCCATTAGCTCTTACTTCTGTTGCTAAAAAACTCCCCCCTTTTTTAACCTAAAAATGTCTCATCTCTGGATCCCTTTCAATTAGCCGTTCCGTGGAGGATGCGGTCAACTTTGCATTGCATCAATCACTAGAACACCTGGTCTCCAGGAGGTCAGTACTATCAATTAATTCATTGCTTTTACTTTGAGCTGCATTTATGTATGAAAGGTGCTATACAAATAAAGTTTATTATTATTATTATCTGAAAAACACAAAAAGGCCTATTCACATCAACTGCAATCGCATCACAACGGAGTGTTTTCAAATGCCTTGGAACTCACATCAATCATTGACGCAGCTGTATCTCACAGCTGTTCATCACCGCCAGCATTTAGACAGCATTCGCTCATCATCCATCACAGTTTGGTACAGTAATAATCTGGACCATCACTCACAACACAAGATGCAGCTCATTATACACAGAGAGCATCCAAAATCATTAGAGGCAGACTGATGGCTGGTTTGTGCCGATTATTGGCCATAATTTCACTTTTATAGACATCGGATCTGCAAATGATGCATTCAATGTGTCCCGATTTTAACCACTTTAAACCTGGCGTCATATTTTGGGCATGTCGGTTATATGCAAACATGTTCAAACCTTCACAAAGGTTTAGCGTTGTGGGGCTGGGTGCAGTTCGGCTATTTTGTAATTGTCTATTTTTGACAAACTTTAATCAAAGCTAAAGTTTTTTAAATGTATTAGAATCGATCTAGTCCTTCCTTTTGCACAAAATAGCAGTCAAAAATATCATAATCAGTGTCTCTAGGCAAATATATGGCATCGGCCGAGCTCTAATATCACTCCCCCGTCCCCTCAGTAGAATCCCTCTTCATCCAATGAATAATTAAACATCATTATATCTGACCCTTCCCATATCAGCCCAGCATCTATTCCAGCTGCTGTGCTCTGGAAGGCGCTGCAGAATGACATCCAGTGCATTTTGACTAATACATTTGTCTGATAGTAATTAATTAATCAATCAATTGCGAGTGTTTAACAATAGTCTCCATATCTCTCCAGCTTTTTATTAAACAGAAAAATGCATTTTCAGGTCAGGATACCAATTGTATCCAATCAGGAGAGAAAACTCACACAGGATGCATGGGGATTAAATAAGTGAAATTGAAAGTGCTGACACAAAGAAATGAGCAGACAAAATTAGAACTTGATAATGGTCGTTGTCTCCTGATTGGCTGAAAATCGCAACCCACCTGAAAATGTATTTTCTGTTTATTAAATAGCCGAAGAGATGGGAAGACCCCTGTTATTCAACGAACACTTACATAGCAATAATTACTATCGTATAAATGCAGTGTGTTAAACTTGTAGCAAACAAAAACAACTTTATGTTTTTGCCAACAAATATCACTTACCCTTACCCTACCTTAATCTAATCTTTTTCACAAACAACACAATTTTATGGCATGACATCTAGAACTGTCCGTCTGTCTGTCTGTCTGTCTGTCTGTCTGTCTGTCTGTCTGTCTGTCTGTCTGTCTGTCTGCAGGGTTAATCTTGCAAACCACTGGACCAATAAGTGCCAAAAGCCCTGTGCACACTGACAGTAGAACAGTAAATCCCCCAAATTCCGTGTGTGTGTGTGTGTGTGTGTGTGTGTGTGTGTGTGTGTGTGTGTGTGTGTGTGTGTGTGTGTGTGTGTGTGTGTGTGTGTGTGTGTGTGTGTGTGTGTGTGTGTGTGTGTGTGTGTGTGTGTGTGTGTGCGTGTGCGTGATCTCATATCAACAATCCCATCATGCCTAGCAATTGGCATCAATTCATTGATAGAAAATAACCAATCTGTTTTCACAAAGAGACTTTGGTGCACACCAGTTTCCTGGGGGACACTCATGGCCAACTGAAGTATATCGGATTTAAGTGGTGAATAACCGTAGCAAGGGAGTCATGACGAGATGTTGAACTAAATGAGTTGCTGCACTTGCGCTGTGGTTGTACATTGGCTTTTCAAAGCATGCGCTCCTGGAGCAGCATTGACTAACCAACTACCACACAGCAAACCACAGCAACCAAACACCACATTTGGTCAGTCATCCTATTCAGTAAAAGGGATACACCTGTGGAATGCCCTATGCCTACCAACTGATTTAGATGCATGTATATTTGTAAACGACTGTTTTTAGTATAGATTTGTATTTGTATAGACACAGGGCGGGACTCCAACCCAAACCGCTCCTAACTTCATCTGAACCATTTCGTAATTATGTGTAAGCGTATATTTCCCCAAATATATTTCTTATCCACAAAACAACCAAACAACAACAAAAATGGTCCTCACAATGTGTATTTCAAACAGTCTGCTATACGTATGGGGATATTTGGCCCTCACAAGCATTATTAATACACACTGAACAATGAATGGGTATAGTGCAACTCCACTGAAGTGGCAAAAGTAGTTGGGGAGAGACAGAGAAATCAATTTGGGCAAAAACCGTTAGCATGGAACACTGGGTCTGAATGACTATTGAATCAGAATGAATTATATAAGGAAGGAACAATGTTTGAAAGAGAAAAGGGGGCCACACCACCAGCAGATCCCAAGAGGTAGTTAACCAATAATGATTTTATTATGCACCAATAAGTCTCACTCAGCAACCACTTCAGAGGAGGAGAGTGTCATTGAACCCAGAGCACCTTTAGACCGCTGTCACAACCCCGTTTTCTGCCCCACAAAGGGAGGGAAAAGGAAAGGAAAGGTACTATGTTTACCCAGGGTATTTGGACTAAGCTCAAGAACTTGTTTACAGCCAGGCCCTGCTCATAGAACACTTCATGGTAGGGGAGGGGTTCAATGCCTTGTCCAAGGGCACTTCAGCGGTGGTAATTTTAACGTGCCGGTCCGGTGATACGAACTAGCGACCTTCCGATATCAAGAACGCTCCGCAAACCGTTCGGCCACAGGATCTGCCCTGTACACTATGAGCCTTAATTAGTATCATCGGTAACACCTGTGAAGGAAGTCGGAACATGCACGGAACTATAAGTAGGAATAGTTATTTCCAAATGTGCCTTGTGTATATGTACTGACCTTTGCTTGAAGGTTGGGGATAATGGAAAACACTGTAATATATCAATGGAGAAGAAGACCTTTCTAAAGGCTTCCTTCCGACTATCAGCAACTTGTGCCTCTGGTTACATATGACCTCCGGTCAATATATTGCACTGCTGGTGTGCCAAAGATGAATTTCCATTTTATGTCAATTTAATTGACAATAAAGTTTTCTTTATCTTTATATGATTGGCTGGAAGGCGTGTCATTCTGTGCCATCATTGGCTGAGCATCGCATAGTGGGTGTGCCACATCAGAGCTGTAGAAGAGAGTCGCGACACACTTTGATCTCGCCCAAAAAACGGGGCGCTATAACTATAGTTGTAACTACCGCATTGAGATAGAATGAGGCATGAGCACATTCTTACAATGGGAGTCAACGCTAGAGTCATCACTCAACTCACAAACTAGATCACACTGTTCCACACATGAGCCAATATCAGATATTGCATGCTGTGAGCCTGTGATTGGCTGGAAGGTTTGTCATTCTGCACCGTGATTGGCTGAGCATGGCATAACAGGTGTGCCACATATGAGTCAATATAAGTGGCAGAGTGGGAGAGATGTCATCAGACATTGCACAACACTCTCCTCATAACGAGATTGTCTTCCCTTCTCCTCGGTGGCTGGAGCAATTTATCTGAATTTGCACACAGGCATATATAGGAATATAGGCAATATAATACATATTGTGATGTCACCATATATTGTCCAATCATATCAGGGGGGAAAAAATATAAATAATAAAAGTAAAAATCATTCACCTGAATGGTGCTAATAGTTGCTACTACTAAATGCAATGCATATTTAATAAAGAATTTTCCTGGGAGCAGATAAACAGTGTGCAGACATTCCTTCCTTTTCAATGCATCACACAACCCAAGCTCCCAAGCTCTGCACACAATGCGCGCGTGCGTGAGTGTGTGTGTGTGTGTGTGTGTGTGGGGGGGGGGGGGGGGGGGTGTATCTATCCGAATTAATGTTGACACATAAATGATTAGGCGCTACAGGATCACAGCATCCCTACAGTGCTGCCTGTAGGCTAGGGCAATCAGGGCATCATTATCCCAGCCCAGATGTTTCCTACAACTTGGGGTCCCAAACCTTTACAATTAAGTTTATAGTATAGCCAGCCAGAGACAATTAAAGATAGCATGTTGCTCTAGAACTGTCTAGGTCAAATAATTAAGCAACTTACCCACCTAACAAAAGCAATTTCACTTCTCTCGCCGCTTTGTCGCCGTCTTCACGGAGGTTCTTGTCGATCATCTTGGATCTCTCGACAGCGGCTTTATCATCGGCGCTCACCGTGCAGCCCATGGTTGACGGTTCCAATCCAACAGCACAGCACAGCAGGCAGCGCGCAAACCGCTGCTATGATGGTGACAATTAATGTGCAGTCCAAATAAACCGAATGTAGCCTACTAGCACTTTGGGAGAAAACCGTCACACTAATAGTAGGCTAAAAAAAACCAAATATTTAAGCCCGGATATCACTCCTAAAGTCAATTTGATGTCCAATTCGGTTATTCAAGCTTGAATGTCATTTGACTTAATAAACACCAAATCAGACTACGCTTGCATGCACACATTGCACAGCAGATATTATAGCCGATTGGAGCCCGGCAGGTCCATTTGGTAATGCCATCACAGAGTCGACTCGCATACTATCCATTCAAAGAAGGTCCATCCTGATTCCTGCTCTTTCTTCCAACTGTTCTTCCATGGGGCATGCTAATGAATGTCGAGTGTGTGTGTGTGTGTGTGTGTGTGTGCGCGTGCGCGCGCGCGTGTGTGACGTGCTCCTCTCTCTGTAGCCATGAGTTATTATAAGTGAAGCCTATATTATTTGACAGTGTAGCCTACCATGACATGGACACTTAGACTGTAGACATGTGTGTGTCACTATTATCCATTACACACGCCCGATGACATAATGCTATGTTAAGTGTTAAACCATGTGGATATCGCCGAGGTGTGATTGTTTGAGTTCACTGTGCCTCATGTGCCAAGTGCCAACCTCATCATCCCTCTACGGTTATGGCCTGGGGAATGTATAGGCTTTTAGTTTTAGATTATTTCGAACATCATTGGACCTACACTTGGAATAGCCGCTGTATGTGGAATTGTATGCAGACTAGAAATGACACTGGAACATGACTAGTGTCATTTAATTTGTGTTGTGATTGATAGGCTAATCGAGACAGTCCTTTGCCAGTTGAACCTATTCTTACTAATACAGCTGATCAACAGTGCGCCCAAGTGGCCAAAATACAGTTGGGCAGTGAGGCTGGATTTGTGTGAAGCCAGTAGGCAGCGCCTGTTGTGGCGCTGTCATTGGTCTGTGTCCGTTCCACTTCCTGTCGATTTGATCCAATGAAATCTAATGAAACTGGTCAGGAAGTGGAACACAAACACACACACACAGCCTAGGAAAAAGGCGAATAGACTGTAGAGATTTGTCTCCGAAACTAAAGTTTGGTTTTAGAATTTGATTGTATCAGACGTTGACTTCTTTTTTGATTAACTGTACCCCGCCCGAAACCAGCGCTTTTGCCCGATTTATCACTTTAATTCCACGAGGAATTACGCCAACATGCCGTCGTGTTCTGCTGTTGGATGCACAAGCCGCTCTGGCAGGGGCATCCAACTGTTCCGGTAAGGTTTATGTAAATTTGTTATAGCAACGATAATACATTTTTTCATTTGGGGCCCTCGTGTACTAAATTAATCTACACAAAATAGCAGACACACATTGCACCCGTGGTTAGTGTGCCTATTACTGTGGCCTTTCATAAATACACCATTTCAATTGCATGATTCTTTGTTATGGTGCGTTCACATTCACACGGTAGTTTGTGTATGTATCTGTTGCAATGATCATACGGTCGTGGACGTATCTGCAGTCGTCGTGCATTGATAGCAGTCTCTGATTGTGTGTGTGTCTCTCTCTCTCTCTCTCTCTCTCTCTCTCTCAGTTTTGGAACCGACAGAGACAGGAAGAAGTTATGGATGTTAAAGATGAGGAGAGCTAATTGGGAGCCTACAAAGGATGCCCGTCTTTGCAGTGAGCATTTCGACGATGATCAGTTCACCACAGACATTAAGGTACAATCTCCCTGAATTGATGAGTGTCTGTGTTAAGAATAATGCAATTGTTTAATATTGATCTGGCCAGTAATGTGGTCAAGTGATGTTTGAGATGCTATTTTCTTGATAATAACAGCATGTGGTTTGGATCATATTACCGCAGAGCATTAATGTATACCGGGCTGTTTTAAGATGGTTATTGAGGATATGTTCACAGCATGGCAAAGAACATGACATTACATATAATGCCAAAATATATAACATCATTGTCAGATGTAGAGAGTACAGGAATTCAATGTGTTCCATCTCACAGATGCTACTCTGGGTGTGTCTAGAGAATTAAAATATCTTGGTCTTATCATCTCAAGAGTATCTCGGGGTGGCAAAATATAATATCATGCGTTAACACTTAAGGGTTGCCCACCTGCCCCTGGCAGGCAAAAGTTGGTGGAGTTTGCTTTCAGGTTGCTGACCGTGCAATTGCTTGTTTGAGAGGGGATGCAACCGTCTATAAAGATCCGTTTATAGCCGGGGAGTCACAGGCCCAAAATGGGACAGGACCTGTGATTTCATGCCATACTTTTATTTAGGTTTTTTTCAATTAATTTGGTCATTAAGGTCCACAGAATGAGAGGCCTGCTCTGGTCATTAAGGTCCACAGAATGAGAGGTCTGCTCTGGTCATTAAGGTCCACAGAATGAGAGGTCTGCTCTGGTCATTAAGGTCCACAGAATGAGAGGCCTGCTCTGGTCATTAAGGTCCACAGAATGAGAGGTCTGCTCTGGTCATTAAGGTCCACAGAATGAGACGCCTGTTCTGGTCATTAAGGTCCACAGAATGAGAGGCCTGCTCTGCCGGAAACATCACGAAAAAAGTTATGGCCATTTTTGTATACCACACCATAGACAACCAATATAAGGCAATTTCCCAAATTTCATCATGCTTTAAGTAGAATGTGACAATTGTGTCAAACTAGGGGGTTTTCATGATTCTGAATCTATTCCAAGCATTAGTTTTGAATGAAAAACACTCCTTGGCCTAAATTCGGCCATAGCCACAATGTGCCCAAATGTGCTGACCTCATCACATTTGTGATGACGGCTATGGCCGTTTTTAGGCGAAGGAGTGTTTTTATACACGGTTTTCGGCAGAGCTGGCCTCTCATTCTGTGGACCTTAATGACCAGAGCTGGCCTCTCATTCTGTGGACCTTAACGACCAGAGCTGGCCTCTCATTCTGTGGACCTTAATGACCAGAGCTGGCCTCTCATTCTGTGGACCTTAATGACCAGAGCAGACCTCTCATTCTGTGGACCTTAATGACCAGAGCAGACCTCTCATTCTGTGGACCTTAATGACCAGATCAGACCTCTCATTCTGTGGACCTTAATGACCAGAGCAGACCTCTCATTCTGTGGACCTTAATGACCAGAGCAGACCTCTCATTCTGTGGACCTTAATGACCAAGTGAATAGAGAAAACACAAATAAAAAGTATGGCATGACGTCACAGGTTAATCCTGGAGCTTTTGGGCCTGTGGCTCCCTGGCTATTAAACACCTGAACACATCCGATCGCTCTCTTCTGGTCTGTGGAATGTAAAATAAGAGCACTGTTAAAGTGCATTGTTGCTGCACTTTATGCTATACGTTTATGTTCCAGGAAGAAAAAAAAAGGTGAGGGTCGGTAAATTAAATAAAAGGATATGCACCTACTCTTTTTTTCGTGTTTTCTATTCAGGGCCAGAGGAAGCTGAAGAATGATGCTGTACCTACCATTTTCCAGTTGCCGGCACATTTGATGAAGAAGGCTGAAGGCCTGAAGGTTATCAGGCCCACACGGACCCGGGTGGTAAGTATGGCTGTGGAGTCCAGCACGAGCAGAAACATCAGAACCCTCGTTTCCCTGCGGCGGTTGTGGCAGAACTTGCCGGTCAAAAGCGAGCCTCATCATGCACCAACGTGCCTGGAGCGGCCGTGGACGCCCGCCTCTCTTCGTTTGCCAAGCAAAGCCGTGATGACCGGTGCCCTGCCTCAGTGTCATGAGGCATCAAGAGATTTTGAACTTGCACCTCTGTGCTTCGATAGTGAAGCTGTTATCGACAACGACAATGCTGGTATTATACCGTCTGTTGATCATAACAATGCCGCTGTGCTGCAACGCGCTGAGAGTGAGACCATGGATGTTGATGTGTATCATGATGACGACCTTATGATTGACGAGGATGGATGTTATATTGAAGAGTGCAGAGCCAATCCAAAAACAATTGCGCGTGATCATGGGTATTTCAAGGCTAGTTCAGAGTTACCACCACCACCCATCCCTGTGGTGACTGATCCTGATTTTGAAGAGTGTGGAGCCAATCCAAAAACAATTGCGTGTGATCATGAGTATTTCAAGGATAGTTCAGAGTTGGAGAACTCAAACGTTAGAGAACTCGAACGTAATAATGCTGAATTACAGGTTAAGCTTGATGCAGTTCGGCAAAAGCTTAGGTTGAAGAATCAGCAGGCAAGGAGATTGCAATCTAAAGTAGATTCATTGAAATCAATGACAAAGATTCTTCAGCAACAATTGATGAGAGTGAAAGACAATATTCCACCTGCACGTAAAAAAAAACGTAAAGTGCCTCCCCAGTGTCTCCCCAGTGTCTCCCCAGTTTCTCCCCAGCGTCTCCCCAGTGTTTCCCCAGTGTCTACCCAGTGCTTCCCCAGTGTCCCCCCAGTTCCTCCCCAGTGTCCCCCCAGTGCCTCCCCAGTGCCTCCTCCCCAGTGTCTCCCCAGTGTCCCCCCAGTGTCAACGCAGTGTCCCCCCAGTGCCCCCTCAGTGTCTCCCCAGTGTCCCCCCAGTGCCTCCCCAGTGCCCCCCCAGTGTGCCCCAGAGTGTCTCCCCAGTGTCCCCCCAGTGCCTCCCCAGTGTGTCCCCAGTGTGTCCCTGAGTGCCTCCCCAGTGCCCGCCCAGTGTCCCCCCAGTGCCTCCAATAGCAATACAAGAGCAATAATACAAATGAGTCTTAATTTAGTAATCTAATCTAATGAATTAATCTAATTCATTAATAACAATTGGAAGGTCCCCCCGCGCCCAGCACCATGCTTTTTCTTGCAGGAAACACTGAGTTAGCATAAACATATAGTCAAGACCACAGACACGTCACTGTGACTCAAACATAACCATAAACAAACCCATAGGCATAATTATGTAACTTCACTATGACAATACATATAGAGATTTAGTTACCCAGAGCCAAATATCTGACCACTATGCCCATGCCATGCTCATGTGCTTATATGGGACCAAACCGTCTTCAAACTCTGCGGGCACACCACAACTGCCAGGGCAGGGATTTCAGTGAGGCCACGAAGGTCATGGACGTGAAGTGACATTTCAGGCTGGAACCCCAGGCTAATATTTGCCCTCTCAGAGTTAAATAAACACATAGGATTTTACTGGGGCCGTTGAGTGGCCACTAATTGGGAATCGGAAAGGTTCTCGGTTCAATCTCCAGCTCCCCCTGACTGTGTCCATGAGCACTGGACCCCCTGAATGCTTGGTCGTTGTTGCCCTTGCCCCCCCCCCCCCTCAGTTTGACCTTGGGCCCCTCAAATAAATGTCATGCCCCAGTTGTCTGTACCACTTTCTCCTCTGTCTCTTTCTGGTCAATATGTAGACACCTGTCGTGTCTCTTTCTTGTCATGTAGATGCCAGTGTCTTTTGTTGAGATTCTGAATTCTTAACTCTTCTGAAACCCCATCTTTGCTGAGCAATGGACTAAAATCTAGTTTTTTGGAGATAAATTACAGCATTCATGAAAATGTCCTTCATTTATACACACTTTATTTTTTATGTGTAATTATTAGGCTACAGTTTTTTTAAACTAGAATCCAGAGAAAATACATGGATGAAAATGACGACCAAAAGACAAATACACTGTCCTCTAAAAGGTCTCTTTGAATATTGCACCATTCTGTCATTAATAACAATAACAAAATTATGATATTGTTGAGTGACTTTACAGCAAATATATGATGGTGGGAGGGGTAATAAAAGAATAGCAGACACAAGTGTAAAAACATCTACAATTGTTTTATTGCCAAACTAAAACTGTCCCTGCTATTTATTTACACTTTACAAGCAGCATATGCATCACAAATATAAATGGTTTACATTTATATACATTATTTATATGAAGCCAACTCTTACCGTCCTACAATACGTAGAACCTTTTTCTTTACTCATAGTCCGGTCATTTCCATAGTTATATAAACCTCTGAAGAACTTTAATAAAATATTGTTGATTCAGGTACATAAAAAGGTATGTTTGATATAATTGTTTCTAGTATTAAAACTGCTCTACTAACAGTTACAAATATAGACATTTCAAAGTTTTAGGTAGTAAGTTGCAATTTTGGCACAATCCCAGACAGTGAATAATAATGCTTAATTTATAGCCTTGGCTTACTCTGTTAAACAACGATATTGCACTCGTAAATTGGTCGATGTCTACAAGCTCAAGCTGTTGTGAGCTTATAGATCGGCTATTTTGCGACAACATCATCACACAGTGGATCATAATAAGGCATTTTGCCTGATGTATGCTCCGTCGCACACCCGTGCTGCATGCTGAAAAGAACAGACCTACAAGCTCTCAACGCGTCACAATGCAAAGTAGAGCCAGACCATTATATCGCTTTTTTCCCTTTTGACCATATATTGGTCAACACATCTGTAATCTAGGACTGAAGGGCAGTCCATACTCTCTCCGACCACCGAACTTTTCGTCGGAAAGCTCTGGTACAACTACAACATGACGTCACTTGCAACTTCTGAAACGCATTTCTCAGAATTTCTGTTCTGAAAGCTGCACTCCCAGATGTTGTGACTCTCCGAACTCTACTTCAGAGAAAAAATTTAAGTCTGATCTGTCCGACAAAAAGTTCGGTGTTGGAGAGAGTATGGACTGCCCTTAAGACTCTCCAAAATCAGGATACGCATCAAACCTATAAATCTACCATAGCGCCATATGGCCCTATTTCACATGTCTTAAGTAGCAGGTCTTGTGACTTATCTTAAAACCTGGATGTGTGGTCAATGCTGTTTGGCCACTCAAAACAGACCAACAGCACTGACCAACAGCACTGGCCACAGGTCTTGAGTTAAGTCATAAGATCTGGTTCTTAAGACATACACAAAATAGGGCCCATAGTCTAGCTCTAATGTGACGCGCTGAGAGCTCAGGCTTAACCATTCCTTAACCCATTTTGGGGCGGGAACCCCTTTTGGTGTTTTAAACATTATGTTATTATAATTTAGCTGTTGAAAAATAGCAGATCTACAAGCTCGAGCTACGAGCTTGTAGAACGACTGACATAGAAACATAGCTTTTTCAGAAAACTGTCAGGATGTCAGAATGGGTTAAAGGAATGGTCCTTTCCATCATCCACTGACTTGTAGAAAGGGTGGGGGGGGGAGCAAGGGGCCGAGTCTGATAAACACAAAACATTTCTTTGTTTGCAATCAAAGTGAAACGACATGATTATGAAATAAAAGAAAAAGAAAAGATGCATTGGTTTACAGTTACACATGACATTTGAACTACATTTTGGCATGTGACCTCGTTATGGGTCTATTACGTTTTGTTCTACACGATCACTAAACCAGCGGTTCTCAAAGGCTATGGGGACTTGAGGGGGTTCCAGGTGGTCCCCAGTTAAATGAGGAACAGTTTAACCATTTTAACAATATTTTATAATTCAAAATTGCCCATCTACAAGCTCACAATGTGATGCACTGTGAGCTTGTGAATTATTTGGAATCATTTTGAAAAATGTTAACCTCACAAATCTTCTCTGATGGGGGGCACAATATCTTTTCAGATGGGGGGGTCCATGGCAAAATGCATATCAATTTGGGGGTCTTTGACATGAATATGTTTGAGAACCACTGGTTTAAACGATCAATTGCTGTCCGTAATGTGTGTGTGATGCAAACAGTGTTCTGCAGTTCATCAGCTGTCCAGTTTATGGTTTTACAAAGTAAAGTCAGTACAAATCACCACAGTACAAAACACTGCACGTCAATACACTGCACTGCACGATGACATGTACAGTATTACAATAATATCATCACGTATATTAAGCTCTGAGACATCCAATATCACAGTACTGCAGGGGTTTCCCCACTGCATCACAGTTCACCATGCCTGACGCATCCAATATCACAGTACTGCAGGGGTTTCCCCACTGCATCACAGTTCACCATGCCTGAGACATCCAATATCACAGTACTGCAGGGGTTAACCCCACTGCGTCACAGACAGTTCACCATGCCAACACCTAGAACACTGACTGGACTATAGTACTGCAGGGGTTAACCCCACTGCATCACAGTTCACCATGCCAACACCTAGAACACTGACTGGACTAGAGCTCACCTCCAACACAATCACTTCAAAAGCGTATTATTTTACGGGGCGATTTGGTTCTGTGCATGCCGGCACCAATATTAACCACTTGAACCCTTATATACTTTGAAGTACATCAATTAGCGAAAAGAGTATGTTGAGAATTCTACACGTTTCACGAGGTAGTCTCGCATAGCCAGACAATCAAAGATCTCTGTCTACTGAAATACGACTGCATCACAGAACCAATGCAAAGACATTAGGCTAGGGCGTTCCTTCATATGGGATTATATCAGCATTGGTTTTCAAATCTAGGCCCGTCACAATTATTACATAATCGCCTAATTGGAATAATTTGACATTTTCTAAATAGCAATAGCAATAAAAATATAACTATAAATAAATAGTGGAAATAGCCATGGTTAAGCTATTTTTATTTTGACCTTGTCAATCTGCTATTTTTGTTGTTATCCTGAAAGAGATTTGGACAATTATTGAGGTTTCTATCAGACAGAGACCAGATACTCATTTTGCCAAACATTGCCTAGTTTTTGCAGAGTGATCGCCGCCCCGATCATAACACGCCCAGAATAGGCAGGCTAGGGTTCATCAGGTTAATCGAAAGTGAAAACAAAACAAAAAGCCAATCAAATGTACTGTATAATATAATATGTTATTATCATGTTAATTCAAACCAATAAGGAGCAGGTCGTTACTGGTTTCAAAACCATTAGTGTCTACCGTCTAATCATACAATTATTCTAACAAAGTTTTAAAATCCATATCTGTATATTTCTCTCATTTTTCCTAATCATTTAAAAAAAGCCATTATGTCTGAAATGGACAAACACAAACACACATAAAAAAAAGTATCACAAGTATCATAACAAACCATTAATCAAAGATCGTATACTGTAGTTAAATATTCTGTTCATTGGCATATTTTGCACGTGATGAAATTAAAAACATAGATATAGTAGTTAAATAAATATAAACTGTTTCTGCATGCTGCTCCATTATGTTAAAGGCACCAGGGTTGAAGTAGAAAGTTGGATGATATGTGGATTCAACTGTTCTGTACATGACACATAACTTTGGTAAATAAAACACCACAGGTGCATTGCATTCTATGCCAGCATTACTTTAAAGCAATTATCCTGTGTTACATAGTGATAGAAAGATAGTTAATAAATGTGCTGTGTGTGCTGGTTGGGGGTTTAATTTGGTTAAAATAAAAAAAGCCCTAGACAAATAGCCTATCTACAAGCTCACGGCGAGTCGCGATGTGTGACAACGTGAGCTTGTAGATAGAAAAACTGTTTTTACAAGTCTTGACAAATTTGCCAAAAACAGACACTAGGGTTAGTGACTTAATGTGGTAAAATATCAAACACATCAGACAGTTGGCATCCCCCATCAAAACAAACTCTGGGGAATATGATTTGATGCCAAATCGGTAGACATTTGTCTGTTTGGAACTGCTGTCCTAGCATCTTTCTTGCATTTAGAAGTCCCCAGTAGATATATTTACAGTCGTCTGGCAACCCAAGACTACAGTAGTCTCTGAGACTCTGACTGTATTACAGACGTCCCCCAAACACGCAGCAGCACTAGCTCTGGTCCAACGCGTTAGCAGGTTCTCACTAACGCTATGCAAGGGACTATTTATTGTTTCATTGGCTGGGTTTCATGTCTTACATTAATGTAATAAGCTCAGTGGAACAGCACATGTACACTACCATACTTAGTCAGTCATAAAGTTCTCCTGAGCATAATGACCAACATTATATTATTTATACTTATAAGTGTATATATAATGGCTTTCAGTTTCAACAACCTATAACCGTCTTTGTTTTCGGTGAAGACATTGTAAGGAAAAACACAGTCCCTGGCAGAGAGACGTCACTAATGCTATGGACCAGAGCTATACAGCAGCACTGTATGCTACACAGGCACATCCTGACTGTCAATTTAACTCTGCGTGTTACCTTTATAGTTCCAGTTAAACTGACATTTAGGGTTAGGCTGAGTAGCACAGTAATACCGCACATTAAACATGTATAGTGTGTTTGCTGATGTATTCCTGTCATCAGTTTTTACATTATATTATATATTGAGGAGGTCACCTACAGTACTAGCTGCAGTTATTGTGTAAAATGTCACATTGAAATCCATAATTTTGATATAGATAAATAAATAGGAGGCAACAGGAGATGGGTGGGTCAGGTGGCCACTATAAGAAATGTAGTATCCATAGCTACAGGATAAACCTCTTTTGGCCATTATGGACAGATTGGACACACTGCCCCACGCATTAATGCTATGTCACAACAACTCGTTTTAAAAACACCCTGCTTAATCACCATTATTCCAAAAAAGCATAAATACATCACACCATTGAAAGTAATAGCTGAAAACCCCCCAAGATGGCGCCACCTGTCCATTGAACTCAATGGACGGGGGGGCAGGGCGGGCTCTCGTTCTAAATAGAAAGGATTTAGATTTATAGACCCTCATTAGCACAGTGGTTCTCAAAGTGGAGACTGGGGACAACAGGGTTCCTTGATGGAGTCCCAGGGCGTCCTCAGAAGAAAAAAAAGAGGAACAGTTGTCAACACTTAACCCATTTAGGCCTGATTTCGAAATTATCTAAATCCAGTTTTCTGAAATAAAAAAAAGCAGACCTACAAGCTCGTAGCGCGCCACTCGGTGGCGCGCTATGAGCTTGTAGATCTGCTATTTTTCAATAGTTAAATTATAACCATGTTTAAAACACAAAAAGGGGTTCCTGCCCAAAATGGGTTAAGCCCTATTTCAAAATAATAAAAAAATAGCTACTATACAAGCTCGTGTTGTGAGATTGTAGATGTGCTTTTTTTATATTGACAAACCCTCTCTTACGGGGTTCCCTGGAACAAAATCTTTTCAGATTTGAGGGTCCTTGACATGAAAATGTTTGAGAACCTTTGAGAGACTATGAAATGTATTTTTGTTCAAATAATGTGTGCCATTATTGTAGCTGAGCAGTATATTGAACAGGATGTGAATCAGGTCCATATGGTTTGTGTAGTGTGCTCTGCAGTAGTCATCACCCATCCCTAAAGTCTACCCAGACACATACGTATGTTTGAGCACAACGCTGCGCTCTAGTGGCCACCTCCAGAACTGCTATTCCCTGTTGCCCAGTCGATGGTGATGAAGCTCAGGCTCATCACCATGAAGGAGACGCCCAGCGCCGCGAAACAGGAAGCCTGTGCGTTAGAGAAACAGAAAACGCCATTGGCCCGAGATGGTACTTATTCATCAGTGGTTCTCAAATAGTCCTAGCCCCATAGATAGCACTTTATGTAGACTTATATAGCATTTTATACAGACTTTATAGCATGTTACGTAGACGGCAATAGAATAGCATTTTATGTAGTCATAGCACTTTATAGTATAGTATAGTATAGTATAGTATAGTATAGTATGTATAGTTTATATGTATAGTTTAATTATATAGATATTCCACTGTTGCGTTCTTAGCTTACGCATGTTTCATGATAACTACTATTTATGTATGTATTGCCATGATTTCTGTTCTTGCCTAATGTAAATCGCTCTGGATTAAGAGCGTCTGCTAAATGCCTACAGTGTAAGTTTGTGTTGGTATGTTATGACGGTGTGTTGGTATGTTCTGACGGTGTGATGCTCACCACTATCTTGGGTCTAGACAGTGTAAGTTTGTGTTGGTATGTTCTGATGGTGTGATGCTCACCACTATCTTGGGTCTAACAGTGTAAGTTTGTGTTGGTATGTTCTGATGGTGTGATGCTCACCACTATCTTGGGTCTAACAGTGTAAGTTTGTGTTGGTATGTTCTGACGGTGTGATGCTCACCACTATCTTGGGTCTAGACAGTGTAAGTTTGTGTTGGTATGTTCTGACGGTGTGATGCTCACCACTATCTTGGATCTAGACAGTGTAAGTTTGTGTTGGTATGTTCTGACGGTGTGATGCTCACCACTATCTTGGGTCTAGACAGTGTAAGTTTGTGTTGGTATGTTCTGACGGTGTGATGCTCACCACTATCTTGGATCTAGACAGTGTAAGTTTGTGTTGGTATGTTCTGACGGTGTGATGCTCACCACTATCTTGGGTCTAACAGTGTAAGTTTGTGTTGGTATGTTCTGACGGTGTGATGCTCACCACTATCTTGGGTCTAGACAGTGTAAGTTTGTGTTGGTATGTTCTGACGGTGTGATGCTCACCACTATCTTGGGTCTAGACAGTGTAAGTTTGTGTTGGTATGTTCTGACGGTGTGATGCTCACCACTATCTTGGGTCTAGACAGTGTAAGTTTGTGTTGGTATGTTCTGACGGTGTGATGCTCACCACTATCTTGGGTCTACAGTGTAAGTTTGTGTTGGTATGTTCTGACGGTGTGATGCTCACCACTATCTTGGGTCTAGACAGTGTAAGTTTGTGTTGGTGTGTTCTGACGGTGTGATGCTCACCACTATCTTGGGTCTAGACAGTGTAAGTTTGTGTTGGTATGTTCTGATGGTGTGATGCTCACCACTATCTTGGGTCTAGACAGTGTAAGTTTGTGTTGGTATGTTCTGATGGTGTGATGCTCACCACTATCTTGGGTCTAACAGTGTAAGTTTGTGTTGGTATGTTCTGACGGTGTGTTGGTATGTTCTGATGGTGTGATGCTCACCACTATCTTGGGTCTAACAGTGTAAGTTTGTGTTGGTATGTTCTGACGGTGTGTTGGTATGTTCTGATGGTGTGATGCTCACCACTATCTTGGGTCTAGACGTCATTGGTTCTTGTTCTTTAGGAACTATACGGATGTAGAAGACGGCTGGGAAGATGAAGATGAGGCAGGGAGCAGATGTTGCACCTGCTCAGAGAAAGGCAGAAGTTAAGATGAAGATGAGGCAGGGAGCAGATGTTGCACCTGCTCAGAGAAAGGCAGAAGTTAAGATGAAGATGAGGCAGGGAGCAGATGTTGCACCTGCTCAGAGAAAGGCAGAAGTTAAGATGAAGATGAGGCAGGGAGCAGATGTTGCACCTGCTCAGAGAAAGGCAGAAGTTAACCGCTTTATCTGGTATTTTTATAAAAACATAGGCCTATCAGATTTGTTGAAATTGTTTTGACATTTAAAAATCTTTTGTAGCTTTTCTTTCCACCTGTGGCGCTATACTCTCCCTCTGCCAACCTGGGGAGATCCCCGAACTGAGCTCATTCTTTCTTCAATGCATGAGGAGTGAGCAGGCCGCTTCATCACCTGACAGGAGGAGTATCCCCGGTAGGACTAGGAACACGTTATTCCAACCAGCTCCTTTGCCCTCCATCAGGCACCCCGGCTGACCAGGGGGAGGCAGTATAGAGACCAGGAGGATTACATGCTTTTTGTAAGGGTACTACCTACCTACCCTAGGGAGCTGTAAGTGATTTTGTTTTTGTTAAACAAACAAACAAAAAAGCTCTTTCTGTGAGGCATTTAGAATATTTTGTTCAGTGTTCTAAACCTAACTCCATCTCTCCAGCTCTGCATTTCTGAAGTAAACAGAAAATACATCACCAATTTCATCTGGAAAGAGCACCCATTTATAGCCTGGGTTCCAGCCTGATTGGCTGCTTTCCGTGGATTTATATCGTCGCTACTCAGTCTGGCCAGCAGGCGGCAGACTCTCATTTCATTACCCTGTTACATAGTTGTTGCTGATACGACATCAGCCAGCACCACTCTATCTATGCTTCTCACTGTTGAAAGAATAGCGCCAGTTCGAGGCTCGAGTGTAAAAATGGATGATGATAAGGAGACATTGCAGGGCAACAGCAGTAGCTGCGCAGTGCGCATTGATACGATGTCAAACTGGCGTTTTGTCCCTAGCCTCTCCACAGACCAATCAGAAGCCACGAGTCCAGTTCACCCTTGTGTCCCGCCTACCTTGGAGATGACACAACAACAGCTGTCATATGTGTTTGCATGCAATAAATATGTTGTGCGTGCATGCATGCGTGTGAAAGCAAAAGTCTTGCCGTGACCAGTTCCGTGAACTCTGTGGCACAACAATATTGACTTGTCCGTGTGTTGATACCAGGCTGATGCAACACGTGTACACGTCATGGCATTTTAGTTTTCCTTTTAGACGAGGCAAGAGGTATCGGGAACTACGCCCCCTCAACTAGTGTTGGGCAATAACTTGGAATATTACAATAGCCAAAACAGTCTCTCGCGCGGTGCAGTAGTAAAGTGCATACGAACGTTGTTCAGGGAAGGGAAGCCTATTTTCGGTTAATATCCACCAGCCCAAGAAGCAGCAGCAGCCGGACGCGGTACTAACCGATGAGGCCAAAGATGCCTAGGATGTTGGGAGCGAAGATGACCAGCATGTTGATCACGCTGAGCAGAATGACGGCGATGGCGATGTGCCGCAGCCAGTTGAAGCTCTGGCCGGGGAACAGCATGTGCTGGATGGCCCTGCGCACCTGCAGCCGCAAATGACCACATCAGTTAACCCATTCTGAACGGGAACCCATTTTGGTGTTGGCATCATGTTATGCTTTAGCTATTGAAAAATAGCAGATCTACAAGCTCATAGCGCGCCACCGAGTGGCGCGCTACGAGCTTGTAGGTCTGCTATTTTTGAAAAATCGAAGAACGACTGACATTTTTAGAATCTGATCTCAGGTCAGAATGGGTTAATCAGACCAGTGTGTGTCCAGTGGAAACCTCGTATGAATCTGATCTCAGGTCAGAATGGGTTAAGCAAAACAAATCTAAATAACAAAAGCATGTGATTTGAATGAAGATTGCTCTGCATGGTACATGCATCAATACTCGATCGCGACAAGCCACAGAGAGTGGCTTGCTGACAAGCAACACGCTGTACTAGTACGGAGATCTGACTTACGGGGAACAGCACAATGGGGACAGTCAGCGTGACGGCGGTGAGTACGGCCACTCTCACACACAGGATCAGAGTGTCGTACGGGTCGATGCTGCTGTATGTGTGCAGCAGTTCAGGCTCTACGCGACCTATGGGGTGGAAAGACACAGCGTTTCATGGATACACACTTCTCTTTATCCTGAAACAACACCTTAGTTATACTGTAGTAGTTTCTGAACACTGTAAAGCTGTGGGTCGCAAAACATTTAAATTTCAATGATGCCGAGTTTGATATATACAGTACATTAGTACCCCGTTGTATATCTGCTACTTTGGCTACTTTTGTTAACATTTGAACGTGAACGTGGTTATGTCTGTCGGTAATAAATATTGAACCAATGAAAAGTAGTAACAAGAGTATTAACCCAGTGACTAAAAAATAACTGTATTGGATCAATTGGAACACAGGTTATTTTTCCCCAATTCCTGACAAGTAACAGTTGTAACAGGACATACCGTAAGGTTTCCTCCCAACAGCAACAATATTTGTTTCAATAAAAATGTCAATCAATCAGTGCCCCTTTTGAGCAGCAGAGATATTGTGCTTTGAGCTTCAGGAAGTACCTCTTGTGAACCAGTATTGTTCCACAGGTGCTATGCGAATAAGGTTACTTATATTATTTGTATATATTATTATTGTTTTTAATAATATAGATTCATCACAAGAGGTTGCATGGACCTTATATTTAGAAATTTGTTCAAATTACACAAGTAAGCAAATTGTATCATTTTCTTCTATCTAACTCTAAGGAACTGCACATGCTATGCAGTATGACTCCTTTTGAAGGTATATTTGATGCTACGGTGTTGTGCAAATAAGGATAAATTATTAGTTTAACTTCATTATATTGTTTGGAAATGAGGTGAAACAACACCAATGCACCACAAGAGGGAGCAAGGGACATGCATTTAGAAAGCAACACAAACCAAAGAATATGTCCTGGAAATATATAACCTCATATACTGTAGATATTGTCGGTGTTGGGCAGAAACCTTGCAAAAACATAACTTTTCAGGAATTGACAAAAAAAAAAAAAAAAAACTGTTCCAATGGATTCAATGTAGATTTCTGCATTTATTTGATACGAAACAGACAGACGTTGTAGCAACTTTCCACCTACCATCCCGGTTTTGGATATGTCATTATAGGTGAAAATTGTACCAGATTCTCAAAAATGGTCACAATAGCCAATCAAGCACACGTAACGTGTCACAGCACAGCATAACGTGAGTGTGTAGATGTAGAGAAAGGCCAGGGGGTGATATGCTCTTACCATAGAAGGTCAGGTAGCCAAAGAGGGCAGCCAGGAAGTACATGGTGTACATAACAAGAATGGATATATTAGACACCTGTTGCATCCTCTTCGTAGTGGGGCTGAAATGACACCACAGATGGATGGTTAGGGGTTAATGTGATAATTCTGTTCCACCATGTGTGGAAAGCACAATTTGAAAAGGATTTATCTGAGCTCATTAATAGAGAGCTACTTATTGAACAAACATTCAGTGATTGCTATTGGAACACAGAGCAATTTAACACCTATTTTTGCCAAAGAATATCTGTTAAACCTCCTTGAAGCTTATTGATTACTCACCACATGAAGACTTGAATTCATGGATATTTTTTTAAGTTTGTGTCGCATTCCTAAGCCAATTTTTTGATGACCAACAGTGGTTCCCTATGGAGACACAAAGAGTCTCCAAAGAATATCCATAAATTCAAATCTCCATGGAGTGAGTAATCGTTAGGGAACTTGGTGGTGAACTACCCCTTTAACACTAGGACGTCGGAGCAGCCGTTTTGACCGATTTTGAGATTTTAAATTTGATTTTCTTAGCCCATGAAGTCCAGAGAAAGTTCCCCTTTATATTTATCGTACTTCCCTATAGGCTGCTTTTGTGGTCAAAAGTGGTTCCATTAATGTGGACAACAACGAAACGGTATTACTGACTTGACCCACATTCCATGAGAAAGAGAACTACGCAAGAGCAAAAAGCAGGAACTTAAAAAGTGGAACTGCAAGATATGTTTGTTAACCCAATCTGAACGGGAACCCATTTTGGTGTTAGCATCATGTTATGCTTTAGCTATTGAAAAATAGCAGATCTACAAGCTCATAGCGCGCCACCGAGTGGCGCGCTACGAGCTTGTAGGTCTGCTATTTTTGAAAAATCGAAGAACGACTGGCATTTTTAGAATCTGATCTCAGGTCAGAATGGGTTAATCAGACCAGTGTGTGTCCAGTGGAAACCTCGTATGAATCTGATCTCAGGTCAGAATGGGTTAAGGAATTCTAGCAGGTGCCACAGTGTGTAAATGAAGTGTGTCTTACTTGCGGAGCTCAGTGTAGATGGGTAGCACCTCTGGATGGCACACGAACGCAAAGGCCAGGATGGGAACGGTGTACGCCGTCTATAATCACATGCACAACCATACGTCATATTATCATTCATTATTTACATGAGACACGACTGTTTGTCTGTTTGTATGCAAAGTACAGTATGTCATTCTGTTTGCAATGACACAGTATACCCTGTATCGTCAAATCCCAACACAAAGTCCACAAAACCTGATTGATTACCGTTGAAAGTTTGTGTCAAAGTATTTCTATTCCCTCGCCTCGTTATGCTTCCTTGGTGACATAAGATTACAATGTGAATTTGATGTTTGAATGTTTGGCAATTTGTTGCTCCAGTGGCATGTCCTGAGGTGGCACAGTGCCACCCCTGGAATATGAGGTACCCCCTTTTGTGTGTTCGGAAATACGCTCAATGAGAGCGCTGGAGTGCTCACAGGTGTTCTCTGGACTGGTACCACAATGGAAACAAGCCCCCGGGGATTTTTGTGTTAGACTTTCATCACAGTTGTTTTGTTTTTAGTACTGTACTGCCGTACAGTAACCAAACTTGTTAATTAAGTAATAATCAATCAATCAATAAATCGTTCAGAATAAGTGCTCGGAGCAGCGGCGGCGTGCTGGTTTTTCTGAGTATTTGAACATTTGTGTCAACAATGATCGTAGAATGAAGTTTCTTTGCAAAATATGATGGTCCTGGCTTCTTGTCTACCTATCAGTTCATGCTGGTGGACATGTCTGTCTATGAGTCCATGGTGAACAAACATGTCTACCTGTGAGTTTAGTGAACATCTCTACCTGTCAGTTCATGGTGCACATGTCTACCTTTGAGTTTAGTGAACATCTCTACCTGTCAGTTCATGGTGAACATGTCTACCTTTGAGTTCATGATGAACATACGCGGTCCACAGTCTAAATCATCCTCCGCCTCGTGCACCAGGCCGTTGTGGGCGATGGTGGAGGCGTTCAGGTGGAGGTGTGCAGCCGTGCTGTTAGACGTGTACTCCTCGAATGGACAGGGAATCTGGAACTTCTTGTAGATAACCTGCAGAGAGACATGGACATAAACATGAGAGGGGAATTGCAGGGTTAGTTAAGCACTTAAACCCTCGGGACAGCGTAAACTAGACCCCATGGCTTGCTTTAATATGCCTTTACTGATAGTGAAGTGAAGTTAGACAGGAGACTGAGAGAGAGAGAGATGGGGAGGGACATGCAGCAAAGGATTGGGACTCAAACCTGTGTCGTGTTATGATGCTAAAATAGAAGCCATTGTTCTTGCAGTTCGCAGGTAGGCAGGTTTCTGAACTGTCCACAGCCCTCCTCAGAATGAGTAGACAGAAATGGTGGCATCTTATAATTATATGAAGATAATGGGTTGAACATAGGTGAAGTGCTCCTCTGTACTATTTTTTTATTTTGTCGTGTAGTAATGGCATGCGGTGAAAACTACGATCTATGAGGTGAATGGTGATGCCAAAAATAGGGATGCCAGGTTGAAAGTGGATAAAGAGCAGGAAACAAATGGCAGCTTTTGGAGATCAGCATCACATGAAGAGACAGACGAACGCATAGAAAAGGGTACTTTAACACTAAAGCCTAATTTACACACCGTAGGCGTTCTATAATGGTGTTGCTTGCTGAAACGAACAGATTTTCAGGCTAATTCAACACATTATGCTGCAACACGTTGTTCGCTTAGAATAATATTCCTTTTGCCGGCAAGTCACACTGTGAAAAACCATTTCACTGCATATTAGTGTGAGTCAGTCTTAAGCACTTTGGTTTCCCTCCCCGTCTCCCCTTTGATGTCCTATAAGCAGCTCTAACATTCCTCTATCAACCTGAGTGCAAATACCACATAGTGCTGCAAACAGAGCTGTGTAGAGAGGGATTAAAAAGTGATGCCAAATCAGACAAGTCAGCAAAAAAAATATACCACCCCATACAGAGCGCCAGTCCGTGACGAATGACCGCCTGCCTGCCAGGAACGCTGCCATGCGCCATGTACTCACTGCAGTGGGGGAAATGCCTCGCTGTGCTTGGTTTCACACCGGTGGTGCGCTACTGGTGGTGGACAGTATAAACTAGGTACATTTACTTGGCTGCTGACTGTACTAAAGTAATTCTTTGTTATCTTATGACTTTCACAGTTTCACCCCACTACATTTCTGGGAAGGCACCCACGGGAGCCCAACGTACAGAAATACATGATGAATAATTACCGCCCACCACTGTGGACAGAGGAAGAGCCATAGCGTCCAGCCACTTACTGCGGAGAGGAAGAAGACCATGCAGCTGAGAGAGAAGCCGCTGGTGTAGCCCAGGTAACCTGTGGACGGGGAACGAATGGCAGCCTTTAAAAATCACAGTTCCCTATATTGGACTTCAGGGGACAGGACTGGGGGGGGGGGGGGGGGGGAGTATTATGATTTATAAATCATTGCTGTCAGGCAGAAACCTCTTATGTCCTCATTTTAACTATTTATTATTATTTTTTTAATTAATGCCCTGGCCTATTTCATCCAAACAACAGGACAGCACAGGAGATGCTTGGTTGACTACAAGGGCATGGCTGGCAACTTATTGGAAGCGGTAATGGGGAGTCGGCTGAGCCCACATGCCTGCACCAAGACCCGGGAGATGGAGTCGAAGGAGAACAGAACATCTACCACACCCGGCATTGGACCCTGCTGAACCGCCTCCGTATACTGGGGTTGGTCGCTTCTAATCGTCCATGAAGGAGTGGGGCCTGGCAGACAGCGCAGCATGCGAGTGTGGTGAGTCTGAGCAGACTGCCGAACACACAATCACCACCTGTCGTCTCCTTCAGAGGCTGGTCTCTTTCCAGAGACAATGGTGTGGCATTGCGACACTGAGCCGGACATATGACGACAATACACAAAATAACTACTACAAATACTACAGTGTCACACAAAAGGGCAAAAATAACAGATCTGCAACCTAAAAAAAATGTAACCCTGAAAAGCGAATAGTATTTTGGACATGAGGTTTCCACCGGACATCAACGAAATGGAGATAGTTAACCCATAGTGTGTAAATATGAAGGGGGGGTATTTGAAGATGTATTCAAGATGACGTGTGTATTTCCTGTATGCTGGTTCATTTTGGTCACATGCAGTCACTTTAGGTCAGTGTATGGTTCTCAAAGTGGGTCCGGGGACCCCCAAGGGATTACCAGGTGGTCCCCAGCAAACCTTTGGCAAACCTTTAGCGATTCAAAAAATAGCAGATAAGCTCAAACACATCAACTTGTACATCTGCTACTGTTGACAAAGTTTGAAATATGGAAATAGTTTGGATAATAATGAGTACCACAGACAAAAGTCCTGACCCCTTATCTATCATTTATACATTATGGATAAATAGTGTGGACTTGACTGTTTTTCGTCTGTGGCATTCATTATTTTTGTATAAATCTTCTCTTCTGGGGCTCCCTGGCAGAAAACCTTTTCAGATGGGGGTCAGTACAATTTTGAGGTCCTTGACATGAAAAGGTTTGAGAAGCACTGCTTTAGTATAGGTGCGAACAGGGAGGGGTTGTACTCACCAAGCTGTTTCATCAGAGCCAGGGGCAGGATGATGCTGATAGAGACCATGATGACTAGGTACTTGCCATTCATGTACCACAGACTGGAATACAATTCAAAAAGAGAATATTTCATATTATTCTAGATTCACACATGAAGGGAAATATTTCAAGCCTTTGCTTTCCTCATTTTAAACTTGATGATTGCAGCATACAGCTCATAAAAATAATGATATACATTTTTTAAAACAAAATTATATTCCTTACATGCACACATGAACTTTACCATGATATTCAAAATGTCTGACATGAATGTCTGACATGACTTGTGCTATGTTGCTGGCTGCTGCACTCAGCAATAACAACATTAGGAGCAATGTAGCACATTGTATACCAGTATAAGAACCTAAGTTCTTATACAAGAGTAGGACCAATGAACCACTTTCAACCTGGCATCCCTATGTTGTACTGTATGTAATAATAGGGGAAGACTTTCCCACATTTTCAACGAATTTAAAAAGCCTTTGAAAATAGCAAAACACTGTTGTGATCTTTTAAATTGTTTTCATCACACATCTGTTGTTAATTAGTATAGTGACTCGGGAGTGAGTATTAATAAGTGATTAATTTCCAGCATGAAATCTGATGACGGGAGATCTTTGTTGCATAAGGCAAATTGCACAAGGAAACATTTTTTCGTTGCATAAGTCTGAAGAGTTGTGTGACAGCTCGGAGGCATGGCAAGAGTGACGGTGACATATACATGTACATGACACCGACACTGTCAGCGACATTTATGTCACACTACCCCCCCCCCCCCGCCCCCCAACCCAAACAACCATGATGCCAAGCAGCCATAACCCCTCCAGACACACTGTACTATCGCCATCACCATCACATCACACCAAACATTCTGGCCTTCTTGAAGCCATTGACCTCACAGAGGTTCTGCTGCAGAGGTGTGACAAAGCATGTGAGTATAATAGCACAACCTCCATAGTTATGGAGCGGGGTGGCAAGGCTAGAATTATTTGTTATTAGTAGCACCAACTACTTTTGTGCGACTCTTTTGTACAACTATCATTTACAAAAAACACAAAAAAGTTGAAATACGGAGTTACAAGGTTTTTAAGCCTGACTGCGACGATATGTGCGCAGCGATGTCTTCAGCCACAGCTTTGCAGAGCAGTAATTATAACAACGCATGGTTAAACACTCCATTGTGTGTTTAAACCCCCTCACTGGACTCGTGTTGTCTCTCAGATCCTGGCTATCGGAGGCTGCTTTTGACATAATAGCCCCGGGGGTTACTATGTTGAGACAGTTTATTCTTAACCCTCTCAACAACGATCGCCTCGCTACTGGCTCCATTGATCCACTTGATCTGTGCAGGGTTCAAGTGCACTGCGGGACGTGGTGGGGGGATGGGGGACGTGGTGGGGGGATGGGGGACATGTCCCTTGACAGCAGAGGAAGTCCCATGTCCTTTGAAGGAGCCATAGGCCAGCAGGGTCAAGATGATCAGTTTTCATTAGGGCCATGGTGGAAGGTATCTAAGTACATTTACTTAACAGTATGTACTGTTACAAAGTTGTATCCTCAATAAATCTATATATAAAAATATGAACAGCAGTAGGGGATTATCGCCTATTCCTATAAATATGTTTATATTACAATAAACATCAGCTCAGTGGCCTTGTGGTTAGTGTCCCACCTGACACTGGGAGGTCATTAGGGGTAATAGGGGTTCAATCCTCGGCCAAATAATACCAAAGATTACCATGTCATTGTCATATGACATGACGTTTCTGCAACAAAACAGACAGTTGTAACAGGTGTAAATGTACATAATTTGACATACTAACGCCATGTCCATGAGGTGTACTTGTACATCAAGCTAAGGAAACAGGAGATAGACCTATGGGCCACATCGCCCCGTGAACCATTGGTTCCCATGGCTACATACTTATTTTCAATGAACACCTGTTTGGAATCACGCTTGACGTCATACTTGATAGATAACACTGAAATAACACTCATCTCACTGCAGCTGTCATACTGTACTTCCTGACGCATTCAGCTCATGGGGACTTGTTGCTACAGTAGACACGTTCACGTTCAGATTATTTGTGTTTTGTTGTGTTGTTTTGGAGGCATGTAGTTGTCCCAGGTAGGTCGCCTCAGTGCTCTATGCTTTACTATAGGTCCTCTCCTGTACTCTACACCAAATAAAGAGCCAATCTGCAAGCTCCCAGCGCCTTGCGCTGAGACATGTGGAGAGCTTGTAGATCTGCTATTTTTGCTGAATCTTCAACTCTAAAATAGGGCTTAAGAGTTTAATAAGACTAATCGACTTAGCTGAAATATATATATATTGAACAAAAATAATCTGAATGAGAATGAACCCCCATGTTTGGCATGAACCCACGTAGCCTCCTCTCCCTTCCAGCCCAGAGTGAGAGATCTAGTCTATCTGCCACCCACACCATGCACCTCACAGGCTATTTAAAGGACATAAACACAGTTGTCTCCTTCTGTTCTGGAACTCTGACGCCACGGAGGGGTTGGAAACCCCGGAGGCGTGGTTGGAAGTACTCTGATTTTATTTGATTTTTTACTATTACTATTACTGTATGTAATGTTTTTGTGTATGAATACAAATGTATTTTGTCCAACCTGTAAGTATACAATGTATACAACTGGAGTGGCTGTATTTGCTCTCCCTGTTCTATTGAGACACAATCCGTCTGTTTATATAATAGACCTCAATTAAAGGCTAAAGTAAAAGTACCTCAAAAGTAAATTAAGGCAGTAGTTCATTTCCACCCCTGGTTGCTGGCTTCTGTATAACTGTGTATGTGACCATGGGCTGCTGGCTGTTATACTTGACCTCTGGGGGTTGGCACCCATATCTCATCAGCTGCTGTTGTCATTTAAGCATACACACATGTATGTGTGTGTGTGTCTGTGTGCGTGCGTCACTGCGTGCGTGCGAGCGAGTGTGTGAATGACATGTGTGAGTTTGTCCGTTTAGCACCCTGCATAGTCAAACATGAGTGGCATGCCTTTACATTAACTCTCTCTCTCCATATGATTTCCACGCTGAAAGTTCACACGGTATTCTTTATTTACAGCCCTGCTGCTCTCTGCGATTCATATCAATATAGCTACAGTGACACAGAGACAGGAAAGATGGACTTAAAGCACAGGGTAACTGCCGACCAGGAGTCAAACCGGTGACACAAAGAAGGCATTTAGCAGCCATGTGGTATGCACCACAACTATTCAGCCATCAGTCGCACCGACCTACAAGTTTGTTCTATCTAGTGGATAAGTGTTTGCCAACATTGGTGGGCTGTACTGGGGATGGGGAAGGGGGGGCAATTCTGCCATATGAGCCTGTCAACTCGAGGGCTTGTTTTTAGATTTGGCCAGGTGAGTTAAGCTGGGTCCACTTCAGCCATGTATACGCCCATGTGCACTACCACATATGCCTTTGTGGAGTGGAACACATTCCCTGATACCTTCCAAAAACCTCCAGGGCCCCTCCTTTTCGCTTAGCCAATAACCAGCCACCAACGAAGTCACACTACGTGCTTTGGATTCATGGGTGGTGACATTTTTATGACTGGCCAACGTGACTGACAAGATCTCCAGACTCCAGAGAACATGTTACATTGACTGGCCTTAATCTTGGCGGGAACCCCTATTGGTGTTAGCATTATGTTATGCTTTAGTTATTGAAAAATAGCAGATCTACAAGCTCATAGACGAGCTTGTAGGTCTGCTATTTTTGAAAAATGAATGATGACTGACATAGAAACATAGCTTTTTCAGAAAACTGTCAGGATGTAGAAGACATTTTTAGAATCTGTTCTCAGGTCAGAATGGAAAACTGTCAGGGTGTAGAAGACATTTTTAGAATCTGATCTCAGGTCAGAATGGCCTTAATATGAGTGCGTTTGCAGATACAGTACGTGTGCACTGTGCACCACTCCACTGATGGTGAGGCGACACCTTGGTGCGGCGCTCCTTTTCAAAACTAAAGCATGCTTAATCTATTCCATCATGCAGAGATGTAGCTCGCTGAACTGAATGTAGGACAGACAAGTGATACAATGGATCTATGGGCGACTGTGGCTCAAGAGGTAGAGCAGGTCGTCCAATGATCCATGGGTCGGCGGTTCGAATCCCGGCTCCTCCTGTCTACATGTCAAAGTGTCCTTGGGCAAGACACTGAACCCCAAATTGCTCCCGATGTGCTGGTTGGTGCCTTGCATGGCTTCCGCCGCAGTCACTATATGAATGTGTGTGTGACTGGGTGAATGTAATGCACAATCTATGTAAAGCGCCTTGGATAAAGGCGCTATATAAATTCACCATTTACCATTTATCTATAAGCATTGTAGATCTGCTCTTTTTGGTACACGACACCTTGATACTACAGAGCATAAACCAAGTAGGCTTGCACGTATTTCTGGCTTTGCATCTCATTCAACCTTTAGTAGCCTAAATAATCACTTTACTTTACGTTACTGTCATGGTTACTGTTTCGTGAATCGTGATGCCAAGGAAGTGACTTGCTTGCAATGTTTCAGAAAGTTTGTTCTTTCTGAAACATTATTGTAAAGTTATTGTAAAGTTGTGCCATAAGTGTTGCTCATCCTTCTTTTAATCACTTATGCTCTATTTGATAGTTTTACAATAAAAAAACCCCCATTAAAACTGTTTTTAAAATAATTGATATTATAACACAATAATAATCTTCACAATATCCAATATCGGTCCAAAATATTGTGATATTTGATCAACGCAACTCTAACATTACAAGCCATGTCATGTGGCGACAGCAACCTGCTATTTGTTAAACAAAATATGGAACGAAATAACATTTTGAACATTTTCACCTATAATGACATAGAGACATATAGAGAGACCAGGTGTAGAGAGGTTATTCGAGTGGAAGGACAGTAGGTAGTACTCACTCAGCGGTGGGGTCTGCTTTCAGGAATGCTTGGATGACAAGTGGTAACTCTGACTTCACAATGAAGAGGTAGCTGGACATAGCTGGAACAGAAACAGTGCATTTAAACGTATATTGTGTGTGTGTGTGTGTGTGTGTGTGTGTGTGTGTGTGTGTGTGTGTGTGTGTGTGTGTGTGTGTGTGTGTGTGTGTGTGTGTGTGTGTGTGTGTGTGTGTGTGTGTGTGTGTGTGTGTGTGTGTGTGTGTGTGTGTGTGTGTGTGTGTGTGTGTGTGTGTGTGTGTGTGAGAGAGAGGAATACACAGACCCCCCCCTACGGCATGCTTCGGGGCCTACCAAAACCTACATAGGTTGAGATGTAATTTCCCTTTGGGAGCAGCAAGAACGGTGTGTGGATGTTCTATTATGTTTGTGTATGGAAGGAATACATTTCTAGTAGGAATAGTGGCTGATTGAAGGCTCATAGGGCTTATATGGTGCCTCAACACTGAGCGACGCTCTTCACCAGGGGCAAGGCAATGCCGTGAATACAGTATCATTATTAATCATAAGTGATGCACGACCCCAACAGGGCAGGTCATGACTCACTGTGTGAGATTATGTTATGTGAAATCCATTTGTAATCATTAGCCCCACTTAGCTGCATGTGACCTGACCTCGCTGTGGAAGAGGCTGAAAAAGCTAATAAAACAGGTCATGTTGAAACCTTGTATGTACAAAACTTAAACATTACACCCATGTACAGTAGTTATTATTTTGGTGAAGCTCTTGGTAATTCTTTTCATTGGTTCAATAAAACCCACTTAACCACACTTACTTGCTAAAATAATGCATCGAGAACCTTTAGTTACATGGGTAATTTAAAATTTGTGTTACACATGTGCGACTGTATGATGAAGTAGGGCATTAATTTACAAAATATATATATGGAGATACAAGGTTTCTGCCCAACAACAACAATGTGATTTATGTTCATAGTGTCTGTGAATCATCTCCATACATTATTGAATGGGTCTTCAACACAGGAACCCACTTGAACTCTAGTAACATCCATATTCTGGATACCGAAAACAGTACAGTCTACAAGCTCACAAGAGATTTGGTATAGATTACACATCACTCTGAAGCTACAGTATCTATGAAATCAATGGAAAAAGTTCAATATGAATAGAACGGCCACCACCACCTTGAGCAAGGCACTGAACCCCAAACCTCTCCAGTGCTCAACAGTATATAAGACTGTGGTTGTACTGAGCAGTTCACAGGTTTTAATGTGTTTATGTCTGCAGGGTGTAGCTGCTCAGAGTAGATTAACATATATATCATAATTGATTGTTAAATGTGCTTTATATCAATAATCTAAATCTGCAAGATAACTAGTAGTAACCAAATATGTCAAATATATGTAGTGGAGTACATCATGAGATGTATTGTGGGAGTAGAAGTAATAAATATCATCCTTCAGTAAAGTAAAAGTACAGTAACACAAAATCTTAAATACAGTACTTGAGTTAATGTACTGAGTTACTTTCCAGTTCCACCACTGGCAGATGGTCTCAGTAAGACACAGCCTGCCCACACTTGTTGTTTTTCAGTGAGTGCCAGGAATTCTCACTAATGCCAGTATAGCACACTCTCAAATCCTCAGTGATATACTCTGAAAGGGTCAAAATGTACCCAAACACGTCAGTTTGAGTCCCATTGAGGCGGCGGAATCTTGCTACACTTTACACTCTCAAATAGATGGAAATGACTGACTGACGCTCTTGAGTAAACAGATTGTCACCAATGTCATCCAATCCGGGCCGACCAAACTCATACACAGGATAGGAAGAACAAGTGGAAGTGATGAAACAAAAAAGGAACAATATACAGTAGAAGAACTGAAGCTGATGAATGGGTTCTCGCTCCTGATTAGATGAAATTGTTGACCAACCTTAAAATGTATTATTTTTAATGAAGAACTTATTGTAAGATATCACTACGTTTAAATTGAAATTGAAAGGATTTACCCAGAGGAAGTTTTATATTATATTATTGCTGTCGAGTGGAAATCTCCATATATTAACTTTTTAATGTTTTTTCTTAAATTAATTCTGTAAGCTGAAAACGCATCGCGGTGTGACATGTTTTGAGTTAGTGGATCTATTATTTTTACTATTGATTTGGGGGGGTGGAACGACATATTTTCAGATGGGGGTCCGCAGCCAATATAGATAATTCTGGTTGTCCTTGACAGGAAAAAGATTGAGCACCACTGACATAGAAACATAGGTTTTTCAGAAAAATGTTAGGACCTTTTTTCAGATCTAAATGGTTTATATAAGGTGATGTGATTTTTCACTGCCAAAGGAGAACACCTGCAGAGACAGTGGCTCGCTGCATGACTCACCTCCAATGTTTTGCAGTGTGATAGCGATGCCAGCGGCCATTTTCCCTGGTGTCCCGAAGGCTCTGTACCCCAGCTCTTCATAAGCTCTGATTCCTGGAGGCAGGTGCCAAAACAGCAACATATGCACAATATAGTGATGATGATAATATAGTGGTAGATATTAATAGTTACATAGCTACATGAAAATGCAAACGCAAACTAATTGTGTAAGCTATTTTGTTTTTCTTTTCTTTTTCTTTTACATTGGAAACTGTAAACTTTGTTATTTTTCGCGCGCACCCGCACACGCGCACACACACACACACACACACACACCTTTTGAAAAATATGTACTGATGGAGGGGAAATGAACTGGTTGGAATAACGTGTTCCTTCCACGCGCTACGTCCAACCAGGGAAACTCCCCCCTGTCGGGTGCAAAGGAGCAACTTGGACACTCAGTCATGAAGGAAGCATGAGTTCAAGTCCGTTGCTCTCCCCAGGTTGGCGGAGGGTGTGTAGAGCCCAGGATCACATTAGATGATTGACACAGGGGTGAAAAATGCGTTACAAAATCGTGGGATAAAAAATAAAATAAAAAGGTCCTGGTGGTGCTATAATAGGCCAATCTGAAAAATGCCACCCAGGGGAGTGTGTGTGTGCACAGTGTCAGGGTGATCTGGCCAAACCCAGATGACTTGATACTGTAGGTGTTGAACCGTGAAGAGGTTTGTGTCTGTAGGCGTTGAAGCGTGAGTCATATAGAGCAGCTTACCCACAATGCCTGCGGCTTTGAGCAGCAGGTGGATGGAGTAGGAGGAGAGGCCAGCTACAGCGGTCAGTAGAAACCTGCCAGGACATGAAGAAAGGAAAAACATTTCACAGCAAATCATACTTACCGTACATTATGTTTTTTGTACCATTTATATAAACATTTACATAGTGTGTGTTTTTGTTTGAATAGTGTAGTACATGAAAGTGTGAAATATGACCTGCATTATATATTTAAGCAATAATACACAAAAGGGAGATATAATAGACTAGTGTGAGATATACTGTAGGTACTGTGGCTATAGGCTCATGTAGGCAGCAGGGCTGGAGATTATAAGCACAGAAAGTGAGACACCTGGCCTTGTGTTTAGAGTGTCAGCCCTGAAACTGGGAGGTCGGGGTTCGATCCCCGAACCGGGTCATACCAAAGACTGTAACAATGGGACCCAATGCCTCCCTGCTTGGCACTCAGCATCAAATGGTTGGATTGGGGGGTCAAATGATTCCCGAGCGTGGCACAGCTGCAGCTCACTGCTCCAAGAGATGGGTCAAATGCGGAGAACAAATTACACTTCGATAACGTGTGTGTGACAAATCGTTTGACTTTGACTTTGACCTATGCACACCAGATGCACACGCAACGGAGAGACATGTCATGCCATATAATTAAAGCAAATTTCCGCTTAACACGAACACAGAGCGGCCTCTGTCAGAGTAATATAAGCTGTTCAACAATACACATTCATTGTATTGTTTGTTTCTGAATTATATGTGTAACAGGTTGATTCTCAGTCCCACAGAAGGTGCACATTCTGCTGTGACATGTGAATCTAATATACTCGTGTTTATCTATGCAGATGCTGTAATTGGGAAGCTGCCTTGATTGCCTGAAGAGAGCTCTGATTGATTGCTTTAAGGGGGAGCATCTTGGTTGTTGCTAAACGCTTTGTGATTTGCTGACTGCTTAGGCCAGGGGTGGAGTCAGGAGTCTATATAAAGGGGAAATGGCTCAGTAGAGTTTGGGCTGCCATGGGGAGAGGTTGACACCAGTACCTCTCTGTTTAAGTTATGTTCAGTTCTGTTTGAGTTCTTTCTTTTCTTCAGTTATTTCACTTCTGTTGTCCAGGCCTGGAAGACATTCAACTTTATTTCTCACCTGCAAGTCTGCCTCATGTCCAGTATGTCATTTTAAAGGTTTTATTACTGACAAACAGCCCATCTACAATCCCACTTGGTAACACATGGGGTGGCGAGTGGCCACTTGAGAATAATACTTAATAAACCAGAATCAATAAGCAGAACCAGAATCGGTATCAAACCCCAGCTAAATTCGAACGCTACCCATCCCTATACACGTGACATCGTCACCATACCCGGAAGTTATGCGAGAACGCCTATACTGAGTGGCAAAAAACGACTTTCTGGCCATGACAGCCCATACATCCAAACGGAAAAGTCCTATCTGATTGCATTAAACAACGTTAAACTCGCTCTGCCACTCGATTTGCCACATACTTTATCCATGCGTATATCTCTATTGGGAGGTTCCTGGTTCGATCCCTGCCTGGCTCCCCTGGGTTAGTGTCAAAGTGTCCTTGAGAGAGACACTGAACCCCTACTATAGAGAATAAAATGTTTGAATTCAATTGAATTGATTCAATAATTTGTAATTAATAGTCCTTCGTTGTTTCCACTTTCATTGAAATCGCTTCCATTTCCATGAAATCTCGCTATAGACAATGTGGTAGTGCTTGCAAGTTGTTAATAGTGTGCTGTGATAATAACCTTTGATTCTGATTCTACTAGACAAAAGGTCATTCAATACTCGATTTTGCAGTAGCTGCAAATTTATTCAGTTTATATACAGCTCATAAGCTAATTTGCTTTAATAATATGCTACGTTGCTTTATTGTGTCGTGCGCTGAATAATAGTGGATCAGTTATTTTAACAAAAGAACATCACTGTAATCAGCTCTTTTAACCCATTAGGAAAGACATTGGTTCTGCTGGGGGTTTCATAAGGAGAGGTCATACAGTAAGCTTGCAGTCTTGAAAGTACATGGGTATTAAAACATGAACCGGGCTACCTGATCATATAACTAATCCTAAAGGCTTTACGTTCCACCTAATATGTATTAATAAAGAGATTACCGGTACTTCTTTATGAAGCCTGGCACAGTTCATTATACCAAGGACAATGTCCAGAAACTTCAAAGCTCACACACATGGTCAGCAAGCATTTACATTTCTTGGCAAGGCCTACTAAAACCGATTATGGTTGGCAGCGTCTGAGTATCTGCAAGGGTATGAAGACAGTGACATGGTTGTGATTAATGATTATTACTACAATTTTAGGCATTTAGCAGACACTCTTTATCCAGAGCGGCTTATAATAACTACGGTAAACACATACATCAAATGCAGAGAGACAGTGTATTGCCTCAGCAAACTATTACCTTTGCGCGGACCGGAATTGAGGAGATTACTGCTCAAGTACTTCCATTTTCCCGTCTCGGCATATGAGAGGAGAAGAAAAGGCTAATGTTAGCATTAGCTCACGCTAGCCATCTTTCTCTTGAAATGTTGATATTTCAATGGTGATGCTGCGAAAAATCTGAAATCAGATTGTCTGGATGTCTGATCAGCACAGTGGACAGCGGTGTAGTTTTCGAGAAAAAGGCCAGAGAGGATCGTAATTATAACAGTAGTCTACACATGTGCAAGCACGTTCTGTGCGTGCGGGGGTGAGCAAGGGGTTGCCTGCATGGTAGTCAACACTAGGTCAAGTGCTACAGGTTAATAGGTGATTTGAAGTCTGAAGAGGTGATTCCTCAGATTAGGGTGGAAGTGATTTGTATTTGTAACTACTGAGAGCGGAGAATGGAGAAGGCACATCTGCAGACACAAACTGTCCCAACTCTTAGAGTGTACACTCTCAGAGTTACGTTAGCACAGATAGTTTTACAGTGTAGCTTGGGGTGCTAGAAATAAAAACTTGTATCAAACAGGGGTTCCATGGCCTAATGCATAATCAAACTGGGCAACCTTGAAATGAAAATGCTTCATAATCGCGGTGTTAGATGGTGACAACATGTACGGCATGACACTGCTATGTGCAATAAGTGCAAATATAATAAGCAATAAGCAAGTATAATCTGACACCACAATGGCCACAGAACACATAGCTCGATCATGACCCAGGGAAAGGCGATCTTGAGGGCATTTAAAATCCCTCCCAGTTATGAGGGTCAGTAATCCTACTCATACACTGTAAAGTCCTCAGTGTTAGCGAGTGTAACCCAAATGACCCAAGTGGACCTCCAAAGGGAGGACTTTACTTGTGTAGGTGAAAAGGACATTTCCCACAACCCTTTCATCCCCAAGAGTGGAGTTGTGGCCCACTCTCAACAGAAGCAGTGGACGGCTGGACGCTAGGTCACGCAGCACTGGGTGGCCTGGTCAGCATTCCTAGAAGGTCGGTCAGAGGGGGATCCCAAACCCACAACCTTTCTGCTGAACGAACCAGGGCCTTATGCATACAGCCGAGGATCCTTGCAAGTGTAGGTGGTAAAGAGGTTATTGGAACACAACCCTCCAAACATGCATGTGCTGAGTTTTAAGAGATGAAAGAAATAATCTTTTGTCTCTATGAAATACCACAGAGTGGGTGTGTACGCCCTATCAGTCCCACTGAATCACAGAGAAATGCTATTCAATGGGTCCTGACTTGCAGAATATTCTGCAAGGCACCAACGTTCTCATTAGAAGGTTATTGCTGTGCCTCTTTGGGAATCAGCTGAATAAGCAATTGGTACAATGATGAGCCCTAGAATTGTGTGCCCTTACATATGAGGGCCACACATATATTACATATTACAATGTTGTTTATACATGTGACTTCGATATTTATCAGGAGAGGAAGGCCGCCCAACACTATTCTAAAATAGCCGAACTACAAGCTCAAAACGCAGCGATGTATTTTTACTACTTTTGTGTGACATTGCAGTATGACAAAGTAGGGCATTCATTTATGAAAATCACAATCGTGTGAACTGAGTGGTGTAGAGACGACCCTATTAGATTAGCCTGGCATTGGCCATCCTGGGAACATCTGTGAACCCACATGATCAGGCGGGCCACTGCCAGGATACCTATAGAGTCTCAAATCTCTAACATTAAAGCCTTTAAGAATCTCTGGCATGGAGCCAACTGGAAGTGGATTCTTCCTGTTCCCAGGCACTGTGGCAGAGAGGGCAGAGGCTGATACCGATCCTGATCCTGGAAGCAACACAAACCCTATAGCAGGGGCCACAGTCTGGAGTGAGGTGGGGCTATTCTGGGCTAAGGCCTTTCTGGGGCCTGAATGCCACAAGGAGGGTGGGCAGGCGGGCTGGGGGGTGATGAGAGTTAGGTATATCATGGTCAGTGTTGCCATACCTGCTTATTATAAACCACTTCTCCCTGTAAAGTCGTTTGTAAATATTGGTACGTGTTTAAAGTGCTAAAACCTGATTTTTATAGTATATTAACTCGTGTAGCTGGGGACCCCCTGTGTGCATGATCATGTGGCCACAATCATGCATCTATTTGGGCTTGTTTTCATAGACCCGTCTGCTTGTTTCTCTCGTAAAGTCTGGCAACACTGATCATGGTACAGGATGTGTCATGTTACTAGGACCATTTATCACCCTAGCCCTTCCCCTGAGTGAGACTATAATCACCCCATCAAAGCACTCCATAGCAGCAACTGGGAAATCATTCTTAGGACGTCACAGTGCTACAATAAAGGTTGTTTCTATTTTCAACTCTCCTCTGACCATTGTATTTAAACATATACCACCCTGTGGTTATTTCGCAGTTAGTATGCCTGCCGTTCATGCTATAGCCCCAAAGTAGTCTCACACAGCCAGAGGATCGGATGAATCCGCCCATCTCCACCAAACAAATCGCCTGGATTGAATTTGTGTTTATTTGGACGGCCGACGAAGGCAACCGGTGACAAACCTGTTGCAGGCTACAGTGTTAGACCCTTGCATACAGTAGGGTACATGTGATGCACGCACATGCCATAATGTAATGTCACTCTCCATTTATGACTGTAAGATCTTCAGTGTTCATTTAATTCTGCGAGTGTACAAATGGAACCAAATTGACCTGTTAAGTGTCCGTTTGGTTCCAGTTGTAAACTCTTGGGAGTTACACATCTGTAAGGGTCCAATTGGTTCTCAACTATCAATCATTTAGCTGGGAACTCCTTCTACTTCAAGGACCCCAGGGGGTCCTAGCACTCCTTTGTTGCGTATTTAGATTGATGCTAGTTATGTTGTTTTCTTGTTATTTAGACAGATGTATGTATTGTATGCTACTTGCTCTTCCACAGATGCTGAGGATATTACTTAGATGGTAGTCCATTTATGTTATTTAGGCAGGTGCTAGGTTTGATGTTTACCTGCTATGAGTGTTTGACTTACAAGAAGAGGAGGACACCAGTGTTGGCCATGGCGTAGGCTAATCCCAGGATTCCACTGCCCATAATAGCATTCCCCAGGTTGAACACAGACATACCGAAAGAGGTTTTGCCCTCAAACTGGAAGAAAATAAATAAAAATAAAAAATAAGACACATACACATACTTCAAAGCACTTTCAACCCACAAGCACTTGGTGATAAGTCTGTATGAATACTGGTCACTCACATCTGTGAAGCGAATGGGTTTCTTTCCATCTGCACTGGGTAAGAACTCAGTGCACTCCAGCATTCCATCCGTATCATCGAATCTAGAGAACACATGTGAAAAGTGATGTTACTAGATGCTCCCTTAAACCAACTTGGACTATTGTTGACATACTGTTCTATAAGCTGTAGAACTGTATTCACTCTAATTCATGGGTTTTCAACAGGTGGTCCGTGGCGTGGACCACTGGTGGTCCATGGAGGTATTGCATGTGGTTCCTGACCATGCATTTAGTAATGTAGGATTTGTTGATTTGTTTTAAATGTTCTTTCCACTAGTTGAGAAACCGTGAACTGAATGACCTGGTGACCTATGATGAGTCCATCCATGTAGTCATTTACTGACGAGTTGGAGTTCAAGAAATTCAACAGAAAAAAAGGGAGTTAAGATTCTCAAGAAGGGGGAAATGCACCGGATTGTCTGGTTGAGTCATTATTATTAGGACATTTTACCAGTAGTAGTCAACGGTTGAGAAACAGTGGGATGTATATACATGGGATGCATAGCAAGTGTTAATACCTTATATTTCATGTTGTGAGTTTGTAGAACTGTTCACAGTGTTGCCAAGTCTAGTCATTATAAGCTACTTTGGACTTTAGAGTTTCTTTAAAATATTGGTGGTCCTTGACATAAAAATGCTTGAGAACCACTACTCTAAAACAACATTGGACAATGACGTGTGACAGTCAGCACTATAGTTGCTTATTTTAGACTTATTTTCTGACTTTTTTGGATTTTCTGACTTGGTTCATAGACCTGGTTGCTTGTTTCTCTCTCAGTCACGAAATGTGGCAACCCTGGTCAAAGCTGTGTATGTTGTGAGTTGTGATCATATTGTGATATGTGGATGGTGGTTTGGTTTGGTTTAGCTTAGCACACAACAGCTAACATGATGCAGCAGGCTGCTGCCTGGTTATGGAATATGGATATGGACTCCATCGCTGCCTCTTTCTTTTCTAGTAAGTAGAAGTTTTTGTTGGCCTTGCTGTTTACTGTCCCTCTCACAGACTACAATTTACAATTTACAATTTAGGCATTTAGCAGACGCTCTTAATCCAGAGCGACTTACATTAAGCAAGAACAAAAGCATGGGAATACATCACATAAAGACATTTATCATGAAACATGCGTAGCTAAGAAAGTAACAGTGGAATATCTATAATGAAACTATACATATAAGCTATACATCTATACTACTATGCTACACATATGTACTATGACGTGCTATGACTACTAGAATTGCTATCTAAGGGGGTGGGGTAAGTGCTATGGGCCATGATGGAGTCTGAAAAGGTGGGTTTTCAGACTACGGCGGAAGATTGGGAGTGATTACAAGTCAGTGACTACAAGTCAGGGACGAGTGCACTGACTGTCTGACTCCGTCTCTGTGCAGTCTCCGTGCAGTCTACCACCCTATTAGTTTGCATTGCACAGTGGGCTCAGTGCACTATTTCCGAACGCGCCCCACACGCACACACGTGCGCGCACACACAACCCGCCTTCTGGCCGCTGTAGACCATGTCAGCTTTTTGCCTCTCCCCTGTGTAGGCCTACTAGTAATTGTACTGTTCATAACTTAACTCAGCATGAGAATATCTTTCATTCAAGCCTAAAATAAAGTGTTTCTGACGATTTTGAAAAATTGACCTTTTGGAGCTAAAAATCGGCAGCCATCTTGAATTTGAAGGTGTAAAATTGGTCAAATCAATAAAATGACATAAATTATGAATTCCCTGACCCAAATAATGTCAGATATCATGTACTGTGCAGCATTGTAGGCCAAACCATTGAAAAGTTAATTTTTAGTATGGCTGAGGGCTGCCATTTTGAATTTGGGGCTCTCAAAGATTTTCCCCACCTTTTTGCGAAGTACGCCCCCGCTCATTTTTTTTATATACCTTCATAGATGACAAATCCATTGCGAAACAAAGGTTTGCTCTCCACGGTCACGGAACTTCTTCAGATGACCCAACTAACAGAGTGTACTCTCTTATAGACGTGTAAAGGCCCCGTCTGGGACATAACCCTAACCCACTTTGAGGACCACTGGTATGGATTAAAATGTTAGCAGATTTACATTTGCTTTAGGATGCAGACAACAACCCGTTGGTTGAGAATATTTATAGAAACATACCTTCTGACTGTTTGAGTGCCATTGCTGTATGTATGGCAAGAAAGCATCCGGGCAAGCATCGGTTGAGTCAAAGACAAAAAACATGCAGTTAGAAACACAAACATGATCCAGGCAGGAAACAATCATACTGTACGTCATGCTAACATCTATTATCCTGCTCATTATGAACCCATTCTGACCTGAGATCAGATTCTAAATCAGATGTCTTCTAAATCCTGACAGTTTTCTGAAAAAGCTATGTTTCTATGTCAGTGGTTCTTCGATTTTTCAAAAATGGCAGACCTGCAAGCTCATAGCGCGCCACCGAGTGGCGCGCTATGAGCTTGTAGATCTGCTATTTTTTAAATAGCTAAATCATAACATAATGCTAACACCAAAAGGGGTCCCCGCCCAAAATGGGTTAATGACTATATGAGCATTTATCACAAGAAAGGCAAACATGACGATTGTGAACATATGTTTTGTTAATAATTTAAATCCGCAAAGTAACTAAAGCTGTCAAATAAATGAAGTGAGTTAAAAAGTTAAAGTAATATTTCTCTGTGCCATGTAGTGGAGTACTGGATTAGAAAGGTATCAAGTATAGTAAAAGTACATAACGGGTATCTCAAGTACAATACTTGAGCACTTTGTGATATCTTTGAATAAATAATGATCCACATGAGTGTCGATTGAAGTGCAGTAAATACCAACTGAAGGTGACACAGACACTGCATTACCTTCATTGTCCGATACAGAATAGGCTACTTAAGCACAGCAGCCTATTCCATACTTCCTTCACAGGGGTATTACCAATGACACTAATGAAATCCCTGTTCCATTTTGTCGCCTGGAGGTTCTCAGACCTTTTAATTTCAGACAAGGACCCCCATGAATCTGAGAATGTACATAATGGAACGAAATAGACCCTTAACGGGTCATTTTGTTACGAGTAACACACCCTTAAGGGGCTATTTGGAACCCCACTCAAAGAACCAAGAGGGTCCCTGGACTCCAATTTGAGACCCACTTGACTCAGTGACTGCTGTAGAAGTATTTCCCCTGAGCCCAACATGCACAATATCAGCAGCACACTGGCTCTGTTTGACCAGAATGGAACAGAGCCTTTCATTAGTACGGCTGCCATTGATGACGCCTATGAAGGAAGCAAGGATGACAATCATGGCTATATACATGCTACAGTACATGCTGTGTTAAAATGCTATCGCCTGTATAGCTCAGCGTGTGTTTGTTGTCATGGTAACACTCACTGGTCGTGGTCGTCCTCCGGCAGGCTCTTCATTGGTACGCAGGAGTCATCCAATGAATCGTGTCTTTTCCCATTGGTTAGGATGCTCATTTCTGATTGGGCGGGCTCCATGGTCACAGCTGTCAGTCACACTCTCTATAGGGTGAGAGAGTATAGGGCTGTCACGATCATGGAATTATAGCTGATGATTATTGGCATGGAACATATATATAAAAAATACATTTCTGTTTGCCTTTTAGGCAAAGCCTATTACTGACATTATACAAGGAAATGACAATGCTCTGTAAGAATAATTAAAATAAAAAACAGGCAACAAGCTACAAAGTCATGTAGTGATGGAAATTTCTGCAGTTCTTATTATTCTAATGATCATACAAAATAATTGCAATTGCTCAAATAAATGAGAGGTGACAGAGATGTGTAGGGCTGAGCAGTACAGAAACAAAATGTACATCACAGTATAATCTCCTCATCATTTCAATAGAACTTCAGAAGAGGTATAAGGAATCCGTAGCAGCTCTTATATGGTACTTAATTGTGGAAAACGGCAATAAAAAACCTTCAATAGCTTCAGTTAATCAGTTAATCAATCCTGTATGTGGTTTCATTTATCCTCGACTTTCACAAAATCTCACAATGCATGATGCACATATCTTTGCAGGGTAGAGCCCTACTGTGACTTTGCTCATCTGAATCACCTTAAACGTGCAGTTATGACGCCTCTAGTTGTGTATTTACACAGTCACTCCCTACACCCTACCTGTGAACTCTCTCTCTCTCTCTCTCTCTTCATTCACTAAAATAGCATTTGACACACAGACATGACTGCCACATTTATGAATGACTGAGCTGAGATAAAGCACAGGATGACATGATAATGTTGTTGTATGCCAGAACTTCATTGCCGAGTAAAAGCAAACAAGTCTGAAGCCCAAGTGTCAAAGGTCAAGGTGAGACCACCCTATGATGACTTGTGGTTGTTTGATTGCTGTGTTTTATGGGTAATGGCAGTTATATGGCACAAGCCTACAGACCAGCTGTGGCGGACAAAGTACTCTTAACCTCAGTACTTGAGTCAAACGGTAGATACTCCTGGTCAAATATTACTCAAGCACAAGTGAAAAATTGCTCGATCAAACTTGTACTTGATTTAAAGTACTGGAGTACTTGCTTTTAAAACTACTTTAGTATTAAAATGCACATGCTTTTAAAAATACTCAAACATACAAATTAATATCAACGCAAGACAATAGTGTTCTAGATCTCCTATTTACACTGATTTTGAAATAGGGCTCAAGTAGTTCATTCATTATGTATTTCTCTAAGTTTGAGTCCAGGTGGTCCCTTCCTAGAAATAGGTAGGCAGCCCGGGGAACCAAGGGTTCCAAGCCATGTGGTCCATATATAGGGCATGAACATATCTCCTGTTTCTGTAGCGTGAGGTATATCTTGATGTACTGTACTACTACTGTACAAGTAGCCATGATGTAAAACTACACCCCCTGGATATGATGCTTCTATGTCGCAGGGACTCCCCCGATACAACCCTTGGTGCTGAGTGCCAAGCATGCAGGGAGGCAATGGGTACCATAGTCTTTGGTCTGACCAAGACCACAGAGCTACAGTAGTATTAGAGTTTTAGTGGAGAGAAAGTCGTAAACTTACAGACCAATGACCCCCCCCCAGCCCCCACCCCAACAAATCTGTGAATCAAACAAAACTAGGTGATAAAACAAAACAAGAAGATAAGCCCCTCATAACAAGGAAGCCCTGAATTACAGAGAAAGTTCTGGTTTGTAAAACAGTAATTAGGTTAATGCTATAATGATACATCCCAACAGGGACTTCCCCCACTAGAGAACAGCAGGGAAGGGTTTGATGAGGACATAGTGTGGAGGTAGGGAGTGAAGGATGAAAAGATTTAGGACAGTGTTTTGTAAACATAGTGGATCTATTCTGTGGATGGTGGGGGCCCGTAAAGGCCTATGTGATTATAATTCATAATGCAGTTTTGTAAGTTTGGGTCACCTGGGATGACACAAAATGTATCTTTTAGGTATGGAGGTGAAACACATTTCTGAACATTGATATGATGTTTTGTTTTCTTGTTTTGTGTTTTGTTTTGGTGTTTTTGTTCTTTTTTGTCTTGTTCCTGTTAACTGTATTGTAAAGCAGGCACTGTATTGATTTGTTTTAATGACCAAAATAGATAAACTACTACTACTACTACTAGTACTACGTTTGGGAACCCCTGATTTAAGTTAAAAGTCAGATGTTCTTTTTGAGTGGTTACGGAGCTGTGTGTGGCTGAGTGGTTACGGAGCTGTGTGTGGCTGAGTGGTTACGGAGCTGTGTGTGGCTGAGTGGTTACGGAGCTGTGTGTGGCTGGCTGGGTGGCTGAGTGCCTGGGTCTCTGCCTGGGTGCCTGGGTATGAGCACGAAAATAGCATGGTTGTTTTTCACCACCTGTGGCAACCTAACACACACACACACAAACACACACGCACATGTTAACTGTATATATGATGATTTTGGGTGTGCCAGTACAGTACAGTGACAGTACAGTACAGTACAGTACAGTACAGTAGAGGGTACAGCAGGGCTCGAGATTAACGGCGTCCCGACGTCCCAGGGCCTATAAAATATATATTTGGGTTTGGGCCGATAGAATATCTCATTCGGGACTAGAGGAGTTTTGGCACTGAGCATATATAAGCATAAGCTGCCTCAAATACCATCCCGACGCAAATTCCATTAAAGTAAAATAAGACAAGAGTATTGTTAATATCGTACACTGCAAGTTAATGGTCTGCTTGCCACGAGTCTCATACTCACACAACCACAACACCCAGACGGTGTACAGGCTGTGTGCCTGACTGTCACCGACCTCGCATCGAGCTTGTGGATCTGCTACTTGTGATACTGTAGTGTGATACTGTAGTGTGATACTGTAGTGCTCGCATGATCGCATGTGCTAAAACAAAACGATTTAACCCGTCCTCCCGAGTTTTGAAATCACAATCGATTTAATAGTTACGAAAATGTAAACATAATGTTTGACTTTGACGAGTCGCTGACAATTTAAGTAGCGCGGCCGCAGACATCCTTGCTCCGCCAGCCTCTGCAGTCTGCACAGTGAAATCTTATAGTAATTGGTAAAATGATTTGCATACAGAGATACAGTATATTCTCTTATTATTCCAGCTGTAGGAAGGTACTCCGTGATACAAGTCTCTGTGACTTGCATTTTAAGCGCATACTGGTTGATGCCAACATGCTTTATGGTGTCATCCAACAGTATTTGTATTGAGTTGTGCTTGAAATGTGCCTATTATGCATACTGTTAATCAATCAATCAATGTAGTAGGCTAATGATTCATAGGCTAGTATGGCCAAAACATTCTTTCATCTCGGACATATTCCCATATAACGAATGTGTATATCCTATAGTTGTATCATTTTATCATTCATTGTCAATGGGAATTTAATGTTTGTTAGGACAAAAATCTACACTATAGCTGAATATAGGCCCTTAAAAAATACAGTTCAGTCAGACAACTCACGAATAGATTAAACCAATATATATTGTAGAATGAGAATAGTGTGCATATGATATTTGACTTGGCGTTCGGCTCTGCTGGATTTTCTCCCTGCTCGGCACGATTAAGCACCAACATAAAGGGACCCCCACACGGTGGTAACTCTGTCATTTCTCAACCGTTTCGGACTTGAGGTGGCTCACCGGACTCGGCCCCGCCCCCTGGGCACGTTTCTTGGGGTCTGGATGTTCCGGGGACTCCCCCCGGGGACCCCCAGAGACCCCCACATGGTAACTCTCTCATTTCTCTACCGTTTAGGACGTGAGGCGGCTTGCCGGAAACCGGGCCGGCACCCTGGGCTGTGGTCCTGTGAGTCTGGAACTTCCGGGGACCCCCACACGGAGTTGCACCACTCACTTCACACGGGTATTATTCTTTTTTTTTTTACTCTTTCTTCTTTTGTAAAGCATCAATTCACTGGTCATCCCGGTGACAATGATGGCCACTTTACCATTTCCCAGTGTGATCTCAGAGCCATACAGTACTGAGTGGTAAAGAACAATGGTGTATTATGGTGGGTTTCCGGGGAGAAGAGCAGCATACAGCAGCATACAGCGGCCTAATTGTCTCCAAAGTGTCCCTTCTGCCAGATCATCTGCTGCCACTATTCAGACGGCTAGAGAGGGTAATGGATCCCCACTACAGCTTCAACAATAAATCAGACAGCTATACTGCCCTACAAAGCCAAAGTGCAGTACATTTTTGGACACACCAACTTATTTGTGGTCAAATTAGCCTTAGTGATTTGTGCCAAATCTCCGCCTGTAATCTAGGACGTCTAGGTTATTTTTGTTATTGACAACGTGAACGAACCCTGACACCAGTGCTGCAAAAACAGACAGATCTACAAGCTCTCAACGCATTGCAAACGGGGCTGCAGATGCGGTCGCATCTGCGGTTCTCAATGCGTTTTTTTTATGCAAACGCCATAGAGCGCCATATAGTCTCTCGACACAGACAGTTGACTCACTATTTTCAAATGCTCCCGTTATACAGGAAGCGGAGGAAAGGCGAACTGCAGCGAATGTCCACCGCTTGGCTCACAACACTTCACTTTCGTCATTGCAGTCGCGTATATGGAAATGACAAACAGTTGACAACTTCCAATGGCATAGACTAGCATTTGAAGATTTTGGAATAGTTGTCACAATAGGTGAAATGGGTGCCTGTGGTCTGGGGACCACCAGGGGTTCTTGAGGGGGTTCCTAGCCTCCCCGCCCCCACTCCCACAGCTAGATGATTGATTGTTAGGAACCAAGTGGACCCCCTGCCTAAGGGGTCAATCTGGTTCCATTTGTATGTATTTAACCATACAGTATACAGTATATAGATTGGGTTCCCAGATGTAAATCAAATGGGGGGGGGGCCATGGCCTTATCCATATCAAACTGTGGGGACTTAAAGGTTCAGAATCACTCATGTAAGCTACCAAGATGAAGCCTAACTTTACCTGGCCCACACTTGTTTCAAGTTAACCGCTGTGTTTAAAGTTAAAGACTAGACAAAAGAGTTTGATGTGAAACCTAATCAATTGTGTTGTGTATTTAAACCATTAACTGTAAAAACATTCACATGCCGTTCAAAACGGGACATGCAGGTAAGATAAATCATTCAATAACAGTACATCTAAAAAAATAACTACAGTATCACTAACATCTGAGGTAATGTCTCTAAGCTACTGTAAAGTACCACATACATAATCATATACCTGCCTGCTGCGCTGTCCAATATAATTAGTGATGCTTATGGATACACATTTTTACAGTTAGTTAACATAATGAATCTGTAGGATTGACACAAACTTGGGGCATGGGTGGTACCACCGCCACGGTAGGGGTTTGAATGCACTGCGGTGCCTCCGACTAGTCCGAGCCTCTATTCTTATGCAAACACGTTTGGGGGAGGGATGGCAGGCTATGGGCTGGTCCAGTCAGTGCCTGACAGCTAGGGGGTGTTTGTATACTTCTTGGGTTGTGTGTTGTAAGCTAATACATGAGTCTAAAGCCTAGTCATATTATTGACACATATTTCCGTTCCTTGAACAAAAATATGTAATCTTATCTAACATGCATACATTTTACATTACATTGTTTGCAGTTTGAGAAACATTTCTATGTCTATTACCACTTCTATAAGCTATAAAGGACAATGCGGGTCACCTTATATGATACTGACTTGAGTCCAGTATGTGGGACACTGTGTTGAGTAACAGATTCGGCATGTATGCCCAAGAGAGTGCTGATGTAGGAGTCGGACTGTGTCCCTTTCTGGGTCACTGGACTTAAATGACACATTTGGCCAGATGTGAGTGGCAAAAACCACTGAACTCACATGCTACTTTATGCCAGTTTGGTTTTGTTTTGTATATGCATATATGCATATTCATATGCATCATATGCTATGTCATAGCCTATGCATTGTTAATGTGAGATTAAAATAAATGTTATATTGTATTTTTTGATTTAGCGGAAGTTTATCCTTGAGCATCTCTAAAATATGGGTATTGCTGTCTTGAGTTAATTTGCTATTCAACTAATATGCTATAGTTGCAGACCGAAAATAGCAGATCTACAAGTTCAGAACACGTCACATCTGCGGTGCGCTTTTAAGTTTGCTATATTCACCAAAATATAGTTTTGAGGGGAAAAAAGTATTATCTGCCAAAATGAATATTATCTGCCAAAATGTGATTTTCAGGACAGGCTCACGTTCAGGTTAATGTATTTGTTGGACGAGAAGCACTGCATTATCCAATTCATGAGTTGTTCTGGTTTCCAGACATTTCCTGACAGAATGGTCTAACTAACATGAATATTTGGGTCAGAACTGGCTGGACTGGCTAACTGGCTGAACTTTGCCAGTATTTCCAAATTAACCTCTTGAACCAGCATCACTATTTAGGGGGAATGTCCGCCAAAAACAGCAGATCTGCAACACGAGATTTTGTGTATATATACACACAAAAAAGTAGGCATAGTTACAACTCAGGTCAGTTTTGATCAAGAATACAGGGGTTTAAGTGGTTCATCTTCTGTCACGAGACGGTTGGCGGTAGCACAAGGCACGTGGCATGGGGACAGGGGTGGTGGTAATGGGTGATGGCCCGTTGTGGACACATGAAAACGAGTGTGCCCAGTTCAGTGTCCAGAACAGGCACGAGGTTCAGCAGAGAGAGACAGAGAGCCAGGCAGTGCCAGCTTATCCGCCACGTGCCCGCAGTGCAGGGGACAGAGGGACATGTGGTTGTGTCCTACGATATTGACAGTCACTTGACCCAAACATTCTCCACTGTGGCCGCGGTAGTTATGTGCGCTTTCACTCTGTTAAGTCAACATGTCACACAAAAAAAGGGTTGTTTGCTTTATGAACTCGTTGAACTTTTTTGACCACTCAAAAAATGTTTTAAGCCAGTTAGAATGTCTGACTTATAATAAATGTTTTTAGATAAATGGTGCATGTATATAGCGCCTTTATCCAAGGCGCTTTACAGAGATTGTGCATTACATTCACCCATTCACACACAGATGCCGGGGGAAACCATGCAAGGCACCAACCTGCACATCGGGAGGAATTTGGTGTTCAGAGTCTTGCTCAAGGACACTTCCACACTTCTGGGGGAGCCTGGGTTCGAACTAACCTTGCAGTTTCCATCCGGTCACCCTACCCCTGAGACGCTGCCGCCGTTAGAGGTAGGGATGCAACGATTATAGAATTTGATGGTAAAATTTGAGGAGAAAGCACGGTTTATGGTTTTACGATGGGGGTATATAATGAAAAAAATTCCACACAACACTAGGTATAAAATCATAGAGTATTTATAGTAGAGGTTTCATTATATGACCACACAAGATTTCTGTGTTGGCAAAACTCAAATAATACAGTAGCCATATAATATACAAATATTACCGTGATGTTTTGAATTGTGGTCAATACCAAAATCTGCTAAACTCTGCATGCATAGTCAGAAGAAAGGCCTCTTTCTTTGTGAGAAAACGTTTTGATCCAAACAAACAAAAAAAAGTAATGAGTCAACTCAGATCTAACTGATGTTGTAATGGCAAGCTGTTCTTATACCATCTACTGTACAAGTTGCATTGAGTCAAAACATCCCTAGTGTAGCAGGGTAGCCCTTAGTTAACATTCAAATGTATCTTCCTTCCGGAAATGATTCTATGAACTTAATTCACTCAGTTCCACGTCATTAATTGTCATGGCTCAATGGCCAGATTTTGAACTCCCTACAGATAGATTGACCTTTTATTGATCTTGTGGGGGGGAATTCAGTTGTCAATGTCAGCGTAGGTTTCAGCACAGGTTATCGGGGTCAATCAGTACAGGATTGAAGAGTATATTATATATAATATTAGTGGTTAGTGCTAGTTCAAAACAATAAATAATAAATTACACATTTAAAGGGGCACTACAGAAATATGTATTTGTATGGTGGGGTACGTTAATACAATATAACCTAAAAAAAAATGCATTTTGTCTTCCTACTCTTTTATAGAGGGTATGCACATGCTTAAAGTGAATGGCACATCGAGTGGCAAAGCAACATGCAAAGTGAGTTTAAGATTGTTTAATGCAATCAGATATGACTTTTCTGTGTGGATGTCTGGGCTGTCGAGGCCAGAAAGTAGTTTTTTGCCACTCAGTAGGCGTTCCTGCATAACTTCCTGGTTTGATGATGATGTCACGCACATACCCTCTATACTCTATAGAGACATTAACCCATTCTGACCTGAGATCAGATTCATACGAGGTTTCCACTGGACACACACTGGTCTGATGAACCCATTCTGACCTGAGATCAGATTCTAAAAATGTCACTCGTTCTTCGATTTTTCAAAAATATAGCAGATCTACAAGCTCGTAGCGCGCCACTCGGTGGCTTTAACCAGTTAAAACCTGCCAACAGGATGACTTTGATGACAGCCAGTGTGATACGTGACTTCATGCTATTCCAGCCTCATGTTGTGATGCAGCACATCATGGGAGGTTCCGACAGGGCACCGGTCTGCACGTCATGTGTCTACGCATATGCGTGTACATTGTAAACATAATAGAAGGTGAAAAGCAGAGACAAAGAACAGCACAGAATCAGACACAGCTGAAACTCACTAGAAACTGTAGCACAGTGATTCTCAGTCTTTTTTTCATTTCGCACTCGCAGACCCCCAGTTTGATATGTATAATAAGGCCACAGACCTCAATCTATAATCAATCAATCAATAACTGTATAATCGTCCATTTGTTCACTCTCAGAGTTACAACTCCATAAGGGTCTATTATTTGGTTCCTAACTAACTGACTATCACGTAGCTGAGGGGCCCCTCCAACCCTGAGTCTCTGGGGCCCCTCCAACCCTGAGTCTCTGGGGCCCCTCCAACCCTGCGTCTCTGAACCCCACCTTGAGAATCTTTTTTATCTCTTTTTTTGATCCCACGATTTTGTAACCCATTTTTTCCACCCAGCATCAATTATCTAATGTAATCCTGGGCTCCACACTCCCTCTGCCAACCAGGGGAGAGCAACAGACTGACCTCATTCTCCCTTCAATGCATGAGGAGTCCAAGCCACTTCTTTTCCACCTGACAGGGGTGTACTATCATTGAAAACAGTAGAATCAAAAGTGTGTTTTTTAAGGAACAAAAATGTGAGTTAGGAAAAGCTCACATAAAAAAAAAACATAAATAATGAAATAGCTAAGTAATCAATATGAGCAAGTTTATATATAAAAGACTTAGCCTTGAATAAAAGCAGGCTATATTTGCATATATATCAGGCTATATATCAAATGTAAATTTCCTCCCCCAAACGTTCCATGATGTATACCAATGCCTTTAAAACTGCATTTAAAACAAAGTCAAGAGGCTATAGCGTTTGTTTGCATGTGTGCCCATATTTTTGTTGTGAAGTCTGTCGGTGTAGCTACTTATACAGCGTGTTTATAGAAGCAACAGATCACATGAGAAGGAACAGGATTTTTAATGGTTTCAGGTGACATGAGATATCTGCCAGTCTCCACATAATATTGGTGGAGCTTCTAAGGTTCACGTTTTGCAATGACATTGCCACTGGTAACATAATCAAATAATTTGAGCTGAACTGACAGTTTAGTTTCCCTTCCATTAGAATAGTTCAGTCTTTGTCTGTGTCATCGAGACTGAAAAGTAAGACATATGTAAACCGATCTATCTACAAGCTCACAACGAAATGCCACGTTTTGTCGAGCTTGTAGATCAGTTATTTTCAGGCTGCGTAGCCTAACTACTAGTCGAAATTCCATCAACGGCCGAAACAATGAAGTTTGCAGCACAGAGTATCAACAAAGACGTAAATAAAACTCATAAATATAGAACACAGGCACATGGCAAGGTCAGGTCCAACTTCAATGCTTATTTACGGCTCTCTCTCTGTGTGTGTGTGTGTGTGTGTGTGTGTGTGTGTGTGTGTGATAATAATAAACTCTGCAGTATACTTGACACTTAACACTGTTCCGACTCCATGCTCTTCTACAGTACAGATATTCGCAGAACTGTATCTGTGTGACAGATGACCACAGCTGGCTGTTTCCCCCGTGTTTCCCATGCAGCTAGAGGGCCCCATCTATACGTATACAGCTATACCGTCCACCTGTAACGGTCCCCTCCCCTGGTCAGCTGGCTTTGATCTTCTCCTCCTAACCGGGGTCAATGACTCCTTCCTCGTGCTTATCTAACCCTGCACAGCCCACCACCCTTCTGAACCTGCATAACACGATGCCTCTCATGTTAGGGTGTTGTTGGTGTTTTAGGACAGAGGCCAAAGTCAAAAACATTAGCACACCCACACACAAACGTATAGTTACACAGCATCTTTCTTGTACTCTCTTGGTGAGATGGCAGAGCCATATGTGGAACAATCATCAAACTCGTTTAACCCATTCTGACCTGAGATCAGATTCATACGAGGTTTCCACTGGACACACACTGGTCTGATTAACCCATTTTGACCAGAGATCAGATTCTAAAAATGTCAGTCGTTCTTCGATTTTTAAATAGCTAAAGCACGACATGATGCTAATACCAAAATGGGTTCCCGTTCAGAATGGGTTAAAGCAGCACTCAACAGTGCCACTCCCATCTATGTAATCCATATACACTTGACACAATGTATTTACTATTTATCACCTATAAAGGGTCCTAATCCAATGACACTACATCTCAAATCTGAAATGTTTCGACTCAATCAAATACCAATCAGATACTATACTTCTCAACATACTTGACGACTTCACCCATTTTCAACCTACGTATCTTCGTAAATTGGTCCTTATATACTGCTCATATTAAAATGGTAACAAAACATTCTACTCTGTCGGTGTCACATAAGAGGGCTGTGGAGTGTGGACACTTCAAATAACTGCTAGAACTACCAGTGACATCAATCGTCAGACAGATATATTTTTCCAAAAACATTTCTATTTTTATTAACACGAGAACAATGGCTTCCGTTATAGCACGCTTAATTAACTTTCCAGGAAAAGAAAGCCTTCCATTTCTATTAGCTTGGATACTACCCCATCATCAATGATGATGTCACTGGTAGGCCGGTTCCTGAACTGTCCACAGCACTCCTCGGTTGACATGAGACAAAGATGTTATATAATGAGCATTAGTGAGGACCAATTATATGAAGATATGTTGAAAATGGGTGAGGTGAGGGCGTCCTTTAATACTTCTTAAATTACCTATTGCAATAGTTTGTCAATGACTGATTGACTGTCACATATCACCATAATTGTGTTATGATGTAGATATAGTATAGGCTAGCCTACATGCAATACAAAAAACAGTAATCAGTGTAGGCTACTTTCAGAGATGAAGCTGCTGGTTGGTCTATTTTAGTAGCCTAAAGCACATTAATCATTATGCAAAAATAAACCTGCTTCCTGTAAAGCTCTATGTCTATTTGCAGTTATTCCAACACAGACCTAATAGATGTCCTATATCAAATAAAGATTAATAGCCAAATGTTTCTCAACGTCGGGTGCAGGTACCCACCAGGGGTCCAAAATGGACCCTCACAGGTCAATTTTAAATAAATATATCTGATGGGGATGGGGTTCGTATAATATAGACTATGCATATCAAACTGGGGACGTCCTATGAAAAATATATAAATTCACTGGACAAGCCCATTATTACCCATATCAATGCTTCTGCACACACAGACCAGAACAATGAGCATGACAACTGACTCCTTCCAAGGCAGGCACATGGTGATCTGGTGGTGCTCACATCTGCGCTTGGCGCTCACTGCAGGGCGATCATTGATTATCCCCCCCAAAGGAAACAACTAATCCGTCATAGATCATAGACTAATATAGATCGAAATAGTTCGATAATTGATAAAGACAGCCATTCAACACTCATTTCCCGTTCCTATCGCCTCTGTGTCATTTAGTGTAATTTAGGGTACATATAAACGCACGTTGAATTTCATGTTTCAAAGATAGGCTAGTCTCTACTATAGGGCATCTTTATGCTAGAAAAACGTGATAAAAACAGAACATCATGCTTGGCACTGCAGACACATTGGCATTGCATCACATTGTGGAAAAATGTCAAAGTTGGAACCAAAATAACGCAACAGATGTATTTATTCTCTTACCCAATGGCTCGTACGTGGTTCTCCGCTGGTTTCAGATTAATTCCACTGGTTTAGTGGCAATAATAACTTGACAATTTCACAAATGTGTTCCAATCACGATCTCCTTGAGTGTATAGATTCCTATGTCTGCTTCCTCTGGGCTTACAATCTAAATACTTGTATATATTTTGCGCGCGGTGCACGGCGCACACGGAGCCTGGCTCTCTTCAACCTCAGGGGGAAAAGTGTGTGGACTGGACTGAGAGAGAAATGGTCGCATTGAGCAGCTCAAGCTGAAGTGTGGGGGTCGTATGTTCTTCTTTTTTTTTAGATCCGCCTCCTCCTCTGCCTCTGTTTTATTCGTTAGCCACTCGTCACTTCTTCTCCTGGTGCTCTGACTGCTCTCAAACTTTTCATGTCAGTGAAATACAAGCACCCACAAATTGATGTAGTATAGGCCTATAGCTATGCCTAGCTTGGCCCGGACCCCCATCTGACAATATTGTGGGGCCACGGTGCCACCGTGCCCCTCATAAGAAGTGTTGTTAAAATGTTTGTTTAAAAAACTATATTCCGAATAATAATAACAAAAGACACCCACCCCCATTTTTCCGGATCTGCATGATCTATGTTCACAATGCATTGAATTATGATGCATTGTGAACTTTAATTATAATTTTCAAATAGCTGATTGATTTATTGATTGATTGATTCATTTGATTGATTGATTGAAATAGTTTGCAGAATTTCAGTACATTTCAAGCACAAACTCAATACAAAGACTGTTAACTGTGAGTGGCCGCCCAATTAAGCATTACACTTGTTTACAACAGGGTCCACCATGTTCAATTCATCAAAACATTTAGAGACGTACAAATAGACACTTCTATATAGTTAAAGAACAGAACAGGAATTCATCATAAAGGAAGCAAAAAGGGAAAAGAAACATATACAGTGAGGGGAAAAAGGAAGGGGGGGATTCAGTTTTTACAGGGGTCAGTTTCGAATTGCAGCCGTCCGTAGGTGCCCTTTGAGAGCGGTTTTGAAGGAGTCAAGAGATTCACATGTCTTGTCCACATTTTGGTGGCATAGGAGCGAAAATAATTTAGTCCCTTGTTTGTGCCAAATCTGGGTTGTACATGGTTTGTTGCACTCCCTCTGGTGTTGTGCGTGTGGACTTCGTTTACATTAAGGAAGTATTTAGACAGGTACATGGGTATCTTGGTGGTGTATTGAATCTTGTGGACCAGTAACTGGCACACAACCAGTAACTGTCTATCTCAAATATAAGTGTTGAATGACTGTAATCATCTGTATATAGAAATGTATAACTTTGGCATGCTACTAGTCCTACATACTTTAGAAACCCCATTCAAACCTATTTAGGTTCATCATGTTTGCCTGAAAAGGAATCTTTGAAATGTTTCATAGTTTTAGAAATATAGTGCTTTCAAATTTTAGACATTTATAGGCAGATAGTGGCACTCAAAAAATCACTTTCACCTAGAAACTCCATTCACACTTTGTAAAATTCAGCTTACTGTGGAGACACATGCTGAGACGTTTTACTTTGAATTTTTTGTAGTTTCTGAGTTATTTAACTTAAACGCCCAATGCATTCTCAATGTCAATAGCACAAACTTTGGCATGCTACTAGTCCTATATACTTACTTACTAGAAACCCCATTCAAACCTATTTAGGTTCATCTTACGGTGGGCATGTGTGCCTGAAAAGGAATCTTTGAATCTTTGAAATGTTTCATAGTTTTAGAAATATAGTGCTTTAAAAAATAACAGGAGATTTGTCTATTGTTTCTTTTGCTGTTGTTTATCTCTAGATGTTTGAATGTTTATGAACCACAATGGAAACAAGTCTCTGGCTCTTCTGTCATTATCTATTCGGCCTTTTTGAGAACAGCATGCACAGTGGCTCACTGGGTACAGAGACTGCCTGGGAATCAGGAGGCCGCAGGTTCAAGTCCTGGCTCTGACATAGTGTCCCAAAATCATGAAAATATGACATGCTATATAGTATGCCGTCTGAAACCATGGACTATAGTATGTCGTATTTTCATATTTTTTTCAAATCCTCCAAAATCACCAAAAACGACATGCTATATAGCTTCCTGTCCAAAACCATGGACTATACTAGAATGGAGAAGAGATCCAGTAGTCATTTTATGTTTGGTTGGTGATTTGAACCAGCACCTTCCTACTAGGTATTCTACAGATGTTATCTGTTGTTATGTTATGTAGTTTCTGAGTTATTTAACTTAAACGACCAATGCATTCTCTATGGCAATAGCACAACCTTTGGCATGCTACTAGTCCTAGCCTACATACTTAAACCTACCAACCCCATTCTAGCCTACTTAGGTTCATCTTACGGTGGAAATGTTTGCCTGAAAAGGAATCTTTGAAAGGTGTCATAGTTTTAGAAATTTTGAAAAAAAAAAGTTAGCCTCGTTTCTCATCATTTTGGACCATGGGCTATAGCCCATATCGTACGGCATACTATAGCACGCCGTTTTTCAAAAATTTTGGGGATTTGAAAAAAAAACGATGGGTTATAGCCCATGTTTTTTGAAATTTTGGGGGAAAAAAGTTAGCCTCGTTTCTCATCATTTTGGACCATGGGCTATAGCCCATATCGTACAGCATACTATAGCACGCCGTTTTTCATCATTTTTGATGATTTGAAAAAATGGAAAAAACGATGGGTTATAGCCCATGTTTTTTGAAATTTTGAAAAAAAAAGTTAGCCTCGTTTCTCATCATTTTGGACCATGGGCTATAGCCCATATCGTACGGCATACTATAGCACGCCGTTTTTCATTATTTTTGAGGATTTGAAAAAAAAATTAAAATTAAAAAAAACAATGGGTTATAGCCCATCTTTTTTTGAAATTTGGAAATAAAAAAGTTAGCCTCGTTTCTCATCATTTTGGACCATGGGCTATAGCCCATATCGTACGGCATACTATAGCACGCCGTTTTTCATCGTTTTTGAGGATTTGAACAAAAATAAAAAAAATGAAAAAAACGATGGGTTATAGCCCATGTTTTTTGAAATTTTGAAAAAAAAAGTTAGCCTCGTTTCTCATCATTTTGGACCATGGGCTATAGCCCATATCGTACGGCATACTATAGCACGCCGTTTTTCCTCATTTTGGAGGATTTGAAAAAAATGAAAAAAAAAAAAAACGATGGGTTATAGCCCATGTTTTTTGAAATTTTGGAAAAAAAGTTAGCCTCGTTTCTCATCATTTTGGACCATGGGCTATAGCCCATATCATACGGCATACTATAGCACGCCGTTTTTCATCATTTTGGAGGATTTGAAAAAAATGAAAACATGAAAAAACGATGGGTTATAGCCCATGTTTTTTGAAATTTTGAAAAAAAAAGTTAGCCTTGTTTCTCATCATTTTGGACCATGGGCTATAGCCCATATCGTACGGCATACTATAGCACGCCGTTTTTCATCATTTTGGAGGATTTGAAAAAAATGAAAAAATAAAAAAACGATGGGTTATAGCCCATGTTTTTTGAAATTTTGAAAAAAAAAGTTAGCCTCGTTTCTCATCATTTTGGACCATGGGCTATAGCCCATATCGTACGGCATACTATAGCACGCCGTTTTTCATCATTTTGGAGGATTTGAAAAAAAGGAAAATATAAAAAAACGATGGGTTATAGCCCATGTTTTTTGAAATTTTGAAAAAAAAAAGTTAGCCTCGTTCTCATCATTTTGGACCATGGGCTATAGCCCATATCGTACGGCATACTATAGCACGCCGTTTTTCATCATTTTGGAGGATTTGAAAAAAATAAAAAAACGATGGGTTATAGCCCATGTTTTTTGAAATTTTGGAAAAAAAAGTTAGCCTCATTTCTCATCATTTTGGACCATGGGCTATAGCCCATATCGTACGGCATACTATAGCACGCCGTTTTTCATCATTTTGGAGGATTTGAAAAAAAAGAAAAAAGAAAAAAACGATGGGTTATAGCCCATGTTTTTTGAAATTTTGAAAAAAAAAGTTAGCCTCGTTTCTCATCATTTTGGACCATGGGCTATAGCCCATATCGTACGGCATACTATAGCACGCCGTTTTTCATCATTTTGGAGGATTTGAAAAAAATGAAAAAATAAAAAAACGATGGGTTATAGCCCATCTTTTTTGAAATTTGGAAATAAAAAAGTTAGCCTCGTTTCTCATCATTTTGGACCATGGGCTATAGCCCATATCGTACGGCATACTATAGCACGCCGTTTTTCATAATTTTGGAGGATTTGAAAAAAATGAAAAAATAAAAAAACGATGGGTTATAGCCCATGTTTTTTGAAATTTTGAAAAAAAAAGTTAGCCTTGTTTCTCATCATTTTGGACCATGGGCTATAGCCCATATCGTACGGCATACTATAGCACGCCGTTTTTCATCATTTTGGAGGATTTGAAAAAAAGGAAAATATAAAAAAACGATGGGTTATAGCCCATGTTTTTTGAAATTTTGAAAAAAAAAAGTTAGCCTCGTTCTCATCATTTTGGACCATGGGCTATAGCCCATATCGTACGGCATACTATAGCACGCCGTTTTTCATCATTTTGGAGGATTTGAAAAAAATAAAAAAACGATGGGTTATAGCCCATGTTTTTTGAAATTTTGGAAAAAAAAGTTAGCCTCATTTCTCATCATTTTGGACCATGGGCTATAGCCCATATCGTACGGCATACTATAGCACGCCGTTTTTCATCATTTTGGAGGATTTGAAAAAAAAGAAAAAAGAAAAAAACGATGGGTTATAGCCCATGTTTTTTGAAATTTTGGAAAAAAAAGTTAGCCTCGTTTCTCATCATTTTGGACCATGGGCTATAGCCCATATCGTACGGCATACTATAGCATGCCGTTTTTCATCATTTTGGAGGATTTGAAAAAAATGAAAAAATAAAAAAACGATGGGTTATAGCCCATCTTTTTTGAAATTTGGAAATAAAAAAGTTAGCCTCGTTTCTCATCATTTTGGACCATGGGCTATAGCCCATATCGTACGGCATACTATAGCACGCCGTTTTTCATAATTTTGGAGGATTTGAAAAAAATGAAAAAATAAAAAAACGATGGGTTATAGCCCATGTTTTTTGAAATTTTGAAAAAAAAAGTTAGCCTTGTTTCTCATCATTTTGGACCATGGGCTATAGCCCATATCGTACGGCATACTATAGCACGCCGTTTTTCATCATTTTGGAGGATTTAAAAAAAATGAAGAAATAAAAAAAACGATGGGTTATAGCCCATGTTTTTTGAAATTTTGAAAAAAAAAGTTAGCCTCGTTTCTCATCATTTTGGACCATGGGCTATAGCCCATATCGTACGGCATACTATAGCACGCCGTTTTTCATCATTTTAGAGGATTTGAAAAAAATGAAAAAATAAAAAAACGATGGGTTATAGCCCATGTTTTTTGAAATTTTGAAAAAAAAGTTAGCCTCGTTTCTCATCATTTTGGACCATGGGCTATAGCCCATATCGTACGGCATACTATAGCACGCCGTTTTTCATCATTTAGGAAGATTTGAAAAAAATGAAAAAATAAAAAAACGATGGGTTATAGCCCATGTTTTTTGAAATTTTGAAAAAAAAAGTTAGCCTCGTTTCTCATCATTTTGGACCATGGGCTATAGCCCATATCGTACGGCATACTATAGCACGCCGTTTTTCATCATTTAGGAAGATTTGAAAAAAATGAAAAAATAAAAAAACGATGGGTTATAGCCCATGTTTTTTGAAATTTTGGAAAAAAAAGTTAGCCTCGTTTCTCATCATTTTGGACCATGGGCTATAGCCCATATCATACGGCATACTATAGCACGCCGTTTTTCATCATTTTGGAGGATTTGAAAAAAATGAAAACATGAAAAAACGATGGGTTATAGCCCATGTTTTTTGAAATTTTGAAAAAAAAAGTTAGCCTTGTTTCTCATCATTTCGGACCATGGGCTATAGCCCATATCGTACGGCATACTATAGCACGCCGTTTTTCATCATTTTGGAGGATTTGAAAAAAAAGAAAAAAGAAAAAAACGATGGGTTATAGCCCATGTTTTTTGAAATTTTGAAAAAAAAAGTTAGCCTCGTTTCTCATCATTTTGGACCATGGGCTATAGCCCATATCGTACAGCATACTATAGCACGCCGTTTTTCATCATTTTGGAGGATTTGAAAAAAATGAAAAAATAAAAAAACGATGGGTTATAGCCCATGTTTTTTGAAATTTTGAAAAAAAAAGTTAGCCTCGTTTCTCATCATTTTGGACCATGGGCTATAGCCCATATCGTACGGCATACTATAGCACGCCGTTTTTCATCATTTTGGAGGATTTGAAAAAAAGGAAAATATAAAAAAACGATGGGTTATAGCCCATGTTTTTTGAAATTTTGAAAAAAAAAAAGTTAGCCTCGTTCTCATCATTTTGGACCATGGGCTATAGCCCATATCGTACGGCATACTATAGCACGCCGTTTTTCATCATTTTGGAGGATTTGAAAAAAATAAAAAAATAAAAAAACGATGGGTTATAGCCCATGTTTTTTGAAATTTTGGAAAAAAAAGTTAGCCTCATTTCTCATCATTTTGGACCATGGGCTATAGCCCATATCGTACGGCATACTATAGCACGCCGTTTTTCATCATTTTGGAGGATTTGGAAAAAAAGAAAAAAGAAAAAAACGATGGGTTATAGCCCATGTTTTTTTAAATTAAAAAAAAAAAAGTTAGCCTCGTTTCTCATCATTTTGGACCATGGGCTATAGCCCATATCGTACGGCATACTATAGCACGCCGTTTTTCATCATTTTGGAGGATTTGAAAAAAATGAAAAAATAAAAAAACGATGGGTTAAAGCCCATGTTTTTTGAAATTTTGGAAAAAAAAGTTAGCCTCGTTTCTCATCATTTTGGACCATGGGCTATAGCCCATATCGTACGGCATACTATAGCACGCCGTTTTTCATCATTTTGGAGGATTTGAAAAAAATGAAAAAATAAAAAAACGATGGGTTATAGCCCATCTTTTTTGAAATTTGGAAATAAAAAAGTTAGCCTCGTTTCTCATCATTTTGGACCATGGGCTATAGCCCATATCGTACGGCATACTATAGCACGCCGTTTTTCATCATTTTGGAGGATTTGAAAAAAATGAAAAAATAAAAAAACGATGGGTTATAGCCCATGTTTTTTGAAATTTTGAAAAAAAAAGTTAGCCTTGTTTCTCATCATTTTGGACCATGGGCTATAGCCCATATCGTACGGCATACTATAGCACGCCGTTTTTCATCATTTTGGAGGATTTTAAAAAAATGAAGAAATAAAAAAAACGATGGGTTATAGCCCATGTTTTTTGAAATTTTGAAAAAAAAAGTTAGCCTCGTTTCTCATCATTTTGGACCATGGGCTATAGCCCATATCGTACGGCATACTATATCACGCCGTTTTTCATCATTTTAGAGGAGTTGAAAAAAATGAAAAAATAAAAAAACGATGGGTTATAGCCCATGTTTTTTGAAATTTTGAAAAAAAAGTTAGCCTCGTTTCTCATCATTTTGGACCATGGGCTATAGCCCATATCGTACGGCATACTATAGCACGCCGTTTTTCATCATTTAGGAAGATTTGAAAAAAATGAAAAAATGAAAAAATAAAAAAACGATGGGTTATAGCCCATGTTTTTTGAAATTTTGGAAAAAAAAGTTAGCCTCGTTTCTCATCATTTTGGACCATGGGCTATAGCCCATATCATACGGCATACTATAGCACGCCGTTTTTCATCATTTTGGAGGATTTGAAAAAAATGAAAACATGAAAAAACGATGGGTTATAGCCCATGTTTTTTGAAATTTTGGAGAAAAAAAGTTAGCCTCGTTTCTCATCATTTTGGACCATGGGCTATAGCCCATATCATACGGCATACTATAGCACGCCGTTTTTCATCATTTTGGAGGATTTGAAAAAAATGAAAACATGAAAAAACGATGGGTTATAGCCCATGTTTTTTGAAATTTTGAAAAAAAAAGTTAGCCTTGTTTCTCATCATTTCGGACCATGGGCTATAGCCCATATCGTACGGCATACTATAGCACGCCGTTTTTCATCATTTTGGAGGATTTGAAAAAAATGAAAAAATAAAAAAACGATGGGTTATAGCCCATGTTTTTTGAAATTTTGAAAAAAAAAGTTAGCCTCGTTTCTCATCATTTTGGACCATGGGCTATAGCCCATATCGTACAGCATACTATAGCACGCCGTTTTTCATCATTTTGGAGGATTTGAAAAAAATGAAAAAATAAAAAAACGATGGGTTATAGCCCATGTTTTTTGAAATTTTGGAGAAAAAAAAGTTAGCCTCGTTTCTCATCATTTTGGACCATGGGCTATAGCCCATATCGTACGGCATACTATAGCACGCCGTTTTTCATCATTTTGGAGGATTTGAAAAAAATGAAAAAATAAAAAAACGATGGGTTATAGCCCATGTTTTTTGAAATTTTGAAAAAAAAAGTTAGCCTTGTTTCTCATCATTTTGGACCATGGGCTATAGCCCATATCGTACGGCATACTATAGCACGCCGTTTTTCATCATTTTGGAGGATTTGAAAAAAAAGAAAAAAGAAAAAAACGATGGGTTATAGCCCATGTTTTTTGAAATTTTGGAAAAAAAAGTTAGCCTCGTTTCTCATCATTTTGGACCATGGGCTATAGCCCATATCGTACGGCATACTATAGCATGCCGTTTTTCATCATTTTGGAGGATTTGAAAAAAATGAAAAAATAAAAAAACGATGGGTTATAGCCCATCTTTTTTGAAATTTGGAAATAAAAAAGTTAGCCTCGTTTCTCATCATTTTGGACCATGGGCTATAGCCCATATCGTACGGCATACTATAGCACGCCGTTTTTCATAATTTTGGAGGATTTGAAAAAAATGAAAAAATAAAAAAACGATGGGTTATAGCCCATGTTTTTTGAAATTTTGAAAAAAAAAGTTAGCCTTGTTTCTCATCATTTTGGACCATGGGCTATAGCCCATATCGTACGGCATACTATAGCACGCCGTTTTTCATCATTTTGGAGGATTTAAAAAAAATGAAGAAATAAAAAAAACGATGGGTTATAGCCCATGTTTTTTGAAATTTTGAAAAAAAAAGTTAGCCTCGTTTCTCATCATTTTGGACCATGGGCTATAGCCCATATCGTACGGCATACTATAGCACGCCGTTTTTCATCATTTTAGAGGATTTGAAAAAAATGAAAAAATAAAAAAACGATGGGTTATAGCCCATGTTTTTTGAAATTTTGAAAAAAAAGTTAGCCTCGTTTCTCATCATTTTGGACCATGGGCTATAGCCCATATCGTACGGCATACTATAGCACGCCGTTTTTCATCATTTAGGAAGATTTGAAAAAAATGAAAAAATAAAAAAACGATGGGTTATAGCCCATGTTTTTTGAAATTTTGAAAAAAAAAGTTAGCCTCGTTTCTCATCATTTTGGACCATGGGCTATAGCCCATATCGTACGGCATACTATAGCACGCCGTTTTTCATCATTTAGGAAGATTTGAAAAAAATGAAAAAATAAAAAAACGATGGGTTATAGCCCATGTTTTTTGAAATTTTGGAAAAAAAAGTTAGCCTCGTTTCTCATCATTTTGGACCATGGGCTATAGCCCATATCATACGGCATACTATAGCACGCCGTTTTTCATCATTTTGGAGGATTTGAAAAAAATGAAAACATGAAAAAACGATGGGTTATAGCCCATGTTTTTTGAAATTTTGAAAAAAAAAGTTAGCCTTGTTTCTCATCATTTCGGACCATGGGCTATAGCCCATATCGTACGGCATACTATAGCACGCCGTTTTTCATCATTTTGGAGGATTTGAAAAAAAAGAAAAAAGAAAAAAACGATGGGTTATAGCCCATGTTTTTTGAAATTTTGAAAAAAAAAGTTAGCCTCGTTTCTCATCATTTTGGACCATGGGCTATAGCCCATATCGTACAGCATACTATAGCACGCCGTTTTTCATCATTTTGGAGGATTTGAAAAAAATGAAAAAATAAAAAAACGATGGGTTATAGCCCATGTTTTTTGAAATTTTGAAAAAAAAAGTTAGCCTCGTTTCTCATCATTTTGGACCATGGGCTATAGCCCATATCGTACGGCATACTATAGCACGCCGTTTTTCATCATTTTGGAGGATTTGAAAAAAAGGAAAATATAAAAAAACGATGGGTTATAGCCCATGTTTTTTGAAATTTTGAAAAAAAAAAAGTTAGCCTCGTTCTCATCATTTTGGACCATGGGCTATAGCCCATATCGTACGGCATACTATAGCACGCCGTTTTTCATCATTTTGGAGGATTTGAAAAAAATAAAAAAATAAAAAAACGATGGGTTATAGCCCATGTTTTTTGAAATTTTGGAAAAAAAAGTTAGCCTCATTTCTCATCATTTTGGACCATGGGCTATAGCCCATATCGTACGGCATACTATAGCACGCCGTTTTTCATCATTTTGGAGGATTTGGAAAAAAAGAAAAAAGAAAAAAACGATGGGTTATAGCCCATGTTTTTTTAAATTAAAAAAAAAAAAGTTAGCCTCGTTTCTCATCATTTTGGACCATGGGCTATAGCCCATATCGTACGGCATACTATAGCACGCCGTTTTTCATCATTTTGGAGGATTTGAAAAAAATGAAAAAATAAAAAAACGATGGGTTAAAGCCCATGTTTTTTGAAATTTTGGAAAAAAAAGTTAGCCTCGTTTCTCATCATTTTGGACCATGGGCTATAGCCCATATCGTACGGCATACTATAGCACGCCGTTTTTCATCATTTTGGAGGATTTGAAAAAAATGAAAAAATAAAAAAACGATGGGTTATAGCCCATCTTTTTTGAAATTTGGAAATAAAAAAGTTAGCCTCGTTTCTCATCATTTTGGACCATGGGCTATAGCCCATATCGTACGGCATACTATAGCACGCCGTTTTTCATCATTTTGGAGGATTTGAAAAAAATGAAAAAATAAAAAAACGATGGGTTATAGCCCATGTTTTTTGAAATTTTGAAAAAAAAAGTTAGCCTTGTTTCTCATCATTTTGGACCATGGGCTATAGCCCATATCGTACGGCATACTATAGCACGCCGTTTTTCATCATTTTGGAGGATTTTAAAAAAATGAAGAAATAAAAAAAACGATGGGTTATAGCCCATGTTTTTTGAAATTTTGAAAAAAAAAGTTAGCCTCGTTTCTCATCATTTTGGACCATGGGCTATAGCCCATATCGTACGGCATACTATATCACGCCGTTTTTCATCATTTTAGAGGAGTTGAAAAAAATGAAAAAATAAAAAAACGATGGGTTATAGCCCATGTTTTTTGAAATTTTGAAAAAAAAGTTAGCCTCGTTTCTCATCATTTTGGACCATGGGCTATAGCCCATATCGTACGGCATACTATAGCACGCCGTTTTTCATCATTTAGGAAGATTTGAAAAAAATGAAAAAATGAAAAAATAAAAAAACGATGGGTTATAGCCCATGTTTTTTGAAATTTTGGAAAAAAAAGTTAGCCTCGTTTCTCATCATTTTGGACCATGGGCTATAGCCCATATCATACGGCATACTATAGCACGCCGTTTTTCATCATTTTGGAGGATTTGAAAAAAATGAAAACATGAAAAAACGATGGGTTATAGCCCATGTTTTTTGAAATTTTGGAGAAAAAAAGTTAGCCTCGTTTCTCATCATTTTGGACCATGGGCTATAGCCCATATCATACGGCATACTATAGCACGCCGTTTTTCATCATTTTGGAGGATTTGAAAAAAATGAAAACATGAAAAAACGATGGGTTATAGCCCATGTTTTTTGAAATTTTGAAAAAAAAAGTTAGCCTTGTTTCTCATCATTTCGGACCATGGGCTATAGCCCATATCGTACGGCATACTATAGCACGCCGTTTTTCATCATTTTGGAGGATTTGAAAAAAATGAAAAAATAAAAAAACGATGGGTTATAGCCCATGTTTTTTGAAATTTTGAAAAAAAAAGTTAGCCTCGTTTCTCATCATTTTGGACCATGGGCTATAGCCCATATCGTACAGCATACTATAGCACGCCGTTTTTCATCATTTTGGAGGATTTGAAAAAAATGAAAAAATAAAAAAACGATGGGTTATAGCCCATGTTTTTTGAAATTTTGGAGAAAAAAAAGTTAGCCTCGTTTCTCATCATTTTGGACCATGGGCTATAGCCCATATCGTACGGCATACTATAGCACGCCGTTTTTCATCATTTTGGAGGATTTGAAAAAAATGAAAAAATAAAAAAACGATGGGTTATAGCCCATGTTTTTTGAAATTTTGAAAAAAAAAGTTAGCCTTGTTTCTCATCATTTTGGACCATGGGCTATAGCCCATATCGTACGGCATACTATAGCACGCCGTTTTTCATCATTTTGGAGGATTTGAAAAAAAAGAAAAAAGAAAAAAACGATGGGTTATAGCCCATGTTTTTTGAAATTTTGAAAAAAAAAGTTAGCCTCGTTTCTCATCATTTTGGACCATGGGCTATAGCCCATATCGTACGGCATACTATAGCACGCCGTTTTTCATCATTTTGGAGGATTTGAAAAAAATGAAAAAATAAAAAAACGATGGGTTAAAGCCCATGTTTTTTGAAATTTTGGAAAAAAAAGTTTGCCTCGTTTCTCATCATTTTGGACCATGGGCTATAGCCCATATCGTACGGCATACTATAGCACGCCGTTTTTCATAATTTTGGAGGATTTGAAAAAAATGAAAAAATAAAAAAACGATGGGTTATAGCCCATCTTTTTTGAAATTTGGAAATAAAAAAGTTAGCCTCGTTTCTCATCATTTTGGACCATGGGCTATAGCCCATATCGTACGGCATACTATAGCACGCCGTTTTTCATCATTTTGGAGGATTTGAAAAAAATGAAAAAATAAAAAAACGATGGGTTATAGCCCATGTTTTTTGAAATTTTGAAAAAAAAAGTTAGCCTTGTTTCTCATCATTTTGGACCATGGGCTATAGCCCATATCGTACGGCATACTATAGCACGCCGTTTTTCATCATTTTGGAGGATTTAAAAAAAATGAAGAAATAAAAAAAACGATGGGTTATAGCCCATGTTTTTTGAAATTTTGAAAAAAAAAGTTAGCCTCGTTTCTCATCATTTTGGACCATGGGCTATAGCCCATATCGTACGGCATACTATATCACGCCGTTTTTCATCATTTTAGAGGAGTTGAAAAAAATGAAAAAATAAAAAAACGATGGGTTATAGCCCATGTTTTTTGAAATTTTGAAAAAAAAGTTAGCCTCGTTTCTCATCATTTTGGACCATGGGCTATAGCCCATATCGTACGGCATACTATAGCACGCCGTTTTTCATCATTTAGGAAGATTTGAAAAAAATGAAAAAATAAAAAAACGATGGGTTATAGCCCATGTTTTTTGAAATTTTGAAAAAAAAAGTTAGCCTCGTTTCTCATCATTTTGGACCATGGGCTATAGCCCATATCGTACGGCATACTATAGCACGCCGTTTTTCATCATTTAGGAAGATTTGAAAAAAAAGAAAAAATAAAAAAACGATGGGTTATAGCCCATGTTTTTTGAAATTTTGGAAAAAAAAGTTAGCCTCGTTTCTCATCATTTTGGACCATGGGCTATAGCCCATATCATACGGCATACTATAGCACGCCGTTTTTCATCATTTTGGAGGATTTGAAAAAAATGAAAACATGAAAAAACGATGGGTTATAGCCCATGTTTTTTGAAATTTTGGAGAAAAAAAGTTAGCCTCGTTTCTCATCATTTTGGACCATGGGCTATAGCCCATATCATACGGCATACTATAGCACGCCGTTTTTCATCATTTTGGAGGATTTGAAAAAAATGAAAACATGAAAAAACGATGGGTTATAGCCCATGTTTTTTGAAATTTTGAAAAAAAAAGTTAGCCTTGTTTCTCATCATTTCGGACCATGGGCTATAGCCCATATCGTACGGCATACTATAGCACGCCGTTTTTCATAATTTTGGAGGATTTGAAAAAAATGAAAAAATAAAAAAACGATGGGTTATAGCCCATGTTTTTTGAAATTTTGAAAAAGAAAGTTAGCCTCGTTTCTCATCATTTTGGACCATGGGCTATAGCCCATATCGTACAGCATACTATAGCACGCCGTTTTTCATCATTTTGGAGGATTTGAAAAAAATGAAAAAATAAAAAAACGATGGGTTATAGCCCATGTTTTTTGAAATTTTGGAGAAAAAAAAGTTAGCCTCGTTTCTCATCATTTTGGACCATGGGCTATAGCCCATATCGTACGGCATACTATAGCACGCCGTTTTTCATCATTTTGGAGGATTTGAAAAAAATGAAAAAATAAAAAAACGATGGGTTATAGCCCATGTTTTTTGAAATTTTGAAAAAAAAAGTTAGCCTTGTTTCTCATCATTTTGGACCATGGGCTATAGCCCATATCGTACGGCATACTATAGCACGCCGTTTTTCATCATTTTGGAGGATTTGAAAAAAAAGAAAAAAGAAAAAAACGATGGGTTATAGCCCATGTTTTTTGAAATTTTGAAAAAAAAAGTTAGCCTCGTTTCTCATCATTTTGGACCATGGGCTATAGCCCATATCGTACGGCATACTATAGCACGCCGTTTTTCATCATTTTGGAGGATTTGAAAAAAATGAAAAAATAAAAAAACGATGGGTTAAAGCCCATGTTTTTTGAAATTTTGGAAAAAAAAGTTAGCCTCGTTTCTCATCATTTTGGACCATGGGCTATAGCCCATATCGTACGGCATACTATAGCACGCCGTTTTTCATCATTTTGGAGGATTTGAAAAAAATGAAAAAATAAAAAAACGATGGGTTATAGCCCATCTTTTTTGAAATTTGGAAATAAAAAAGTTAGCCTCGTTTCTCATCATTTTGGACCATGGGCTATAGCCCATATCGTACGGCATACTATAGCACGCCGTTTTTCATCATTTTGGAGGATTTGAAAAAAATAAAAAAACGATGGGTTATAGCCCATGTTTTTTGAAATTTTGAAAAAAAAAGTTAGCCTTGTTTCTCATCATTTTGGACCATGGGCTATAGCCCATATCGTACGGCATACTATAGCACGCCGTTTTTCATCATTTTAGAGGATTTGAAAAAAATGAAAAAATAAAAAAACGATGGGTTATAGCCCATCTTTTTTGAAATTTGGAAATAAAAAAGTTAGCCTCGTTTCTCATCATTTTGGACCATGGGCTATAGCCCATATCGTACGGCATACTATAGCACGCCGTTTTTCATCATTTTGGAGGATTTGAAAAAAAATGAAAAAATAAAAAAACGATGGGTTATAGCCCATGTTTTTTGAAATTTTGGAAAAAAAAGTTAGCCTCGTTTCTCATCATTTTGGACCATGGGCTATAGCCCATATCATACGGCATACTATAGCACGCCGTTTTTCATCATTTTGGAGGATTTGAAAAAAATGAAAACATGAAAAAACGATGGGTTATAGCCCATGTTTTTGAAATTTTGAAAAAAAAAGTTAGCCTCGTTTCTCATCATTTTGGACCATGGGCTATAGCCCATATCGTACGGCATACTATAGCGCGCCGTTTTTCATCATTTTTGAGGATTTGAAAAAAATGACAAAATGACAAAAACGATGGGTTATAGCCCATGTTTTTTGAAATTTTGAAAAAAAAAGTTAGCCTCGTTTCTCATCATTTTGGACCATGGGCTATAGCCCATATCGTACGGCATACTATAGTGCGCCGTTTTTCATCATTTTTGAGGATTTGAAAAAAATGACGAAATGACAAAAACGATGGGTTATAGCCCATGTTTTTGAAATTTTGGAAAAAAAAGTTAGCCTCGTTTCTCATCATTTTGGACCATGGGCTATAGCCCATATCGTACGGCATACTATAGCGCGCCGTTTTTCATCATTTTTGAGGATTTGAAAAAAATGACGAAATGACAAAAACGATGGGTTATAGCCCATGTTTTTGAAATTTTGAAAAAAAAAGTTAGCCTCGTTTCTCATCATTTTGGACCATGGGCTATAGCCCATATCGTACGGCATACTATAGCACGCCGTTTTTCATCATTTTGGAGGATTTGAAAAAAAATGAAAAAATAAAAAAACGATGGGTTATAGCCCATGTTTTTTGAAATTTTGGAAAAAAAAGTTAGCCTCGTTTCTCATCATTTTGGACCATGGGCTATAGCCCATATCATACGGCATACTATAGCACGCCGTTTTTCATCATTTTGGAGGATTTGAAAAAAATGAAAACATGAAAAAACGATGGGTTATAGCCCATGTTTTTGAAATTTTGAAAAAAAAAGTTAGCCTCGTTTCTCATCATTTTGGACCATGGGCTATAGCCCATATCGTACGGCATACTATAGCGCGCCGTTTTTCATCATTTTTGAGGATTTGAAAAAAATGACAAAATGACAAAAACGATGGGTTATAGCCCATGTTTTTTGAAATTTTGAAAAAAAAAGTTAGCCTCGTTTCTCATCATTTTGGACCATGGGCTATAGCCCATATCGTACGGCATACTATAGTGCGCCGTTTTTCATCATTTTTGAGGATTTGAAAAAAATGACGAAATGACAAAAACGATGGGTTATAGCCCATGTTTTTGAAATTTTGGAAAAAAAAGTTAGCCTCGTTTCTCATCATTTTGGACCATGGGCTATAGCCCATATCGTACGGCATACTATAGCGCGCCGTTTTTCATCATTTTTGAGGATTTGAAAAAAATGACGAAATGACAAAAACGATGGGTTATAGCCCATGTTTTTGAAATTTTGAAAAAAAAAGTTAGCCTCGTTTCTCATCATTTTGGACCATGGGCTATAGCCCATATCGTACGGCATACTATAGCGCGCCGTTTTTCATCATTTTTGAGGATTTGAAAAAAATGACAAAAACGATGGGTTATAGCCCATGTTTTTTGAAATTTTGAAAAAAAAAGTTAGCCTCGTTTCTCATCATTTTGGACCATGGGCTATAGCCCAAATCTTACGGCATACTATAGCGCGCCGTTTTTCATCATTTTTGAGGATTTGAAAAAAATGACAAAATGACAAAAACGATGGGTTATAGCCCATGTTTTTTGAAATTTTGAAAAAAAAAGTTAGCCTCGTTTCTCATCATTTTGGACCATGGGCTATAGCCCATATCGTACAGCATACTATAGCACGCCGTTTTTCATCATTTTGGAGGATTTGAAAAAAATGAAAAAATAAAAAAACGATGGGTTATAGCCCATGTTTTTTGAAATTTTGGAGAAAAAAAAGTTAGCCTCGTTTCTCATCATTTTGGACCATGGGCTATAGCCCATATCGTACGGCATACTATAGCACGCCGTTTTTCATCATTTTGGAGGATTTGAAAAAAATGAAAAAATAAAAAAACGATGGGTTATAGCCCATGTTTTTTGAAATTTTGAAAAAAAAAGTTAGCCTTGTTTCTCATCATTTTGGACCATGGGCTATAGCCCATATCGTACGGCATACTATAGCACGCCGTTTTTCATCATTTTGGAGGATTTGAAAAAAAAGAAAAAAGAAAAAAACGATGGGTTATAGCCCATGTTTTTTGAAATTTTGAAAAAAAAAGTTAGCCTCGTTTCTCATCATTTTGGACCATGGGCTATAGCCCATATCGTACGGCATACTATAGCACGCCGTTTTTCATCATTTTGGAGGATTTGAAAAAAATGAAAAAATAAAAAAACGATGGGTTAAAGCCCATGTTTTTTGAAATTTTGGAAAAAAAAGTTAGCCTCGTTTCTCATCATTTTGGACCATGGGCTATAGCCCATATCGTACGGCATACTATAGCACGCCGTTTTTCATCATTTTGGAGGATTTGAAAAAAATGAAAAAATAAAAAAACGATGGGTTATAGCCCATTTTTTTTTAAATTTGGAAATAAAAAAGTTAGCCTCGTTTCTCATCATTTTGGACCATGGGCTATAGCCCATATCGTACGGCATACTATAGCACGCCGTTTTTCATCATTTTGGAGGATTTGAAAAAAATGAAAAAATAAAAAAACGATGGGTTATAGCCCATGTTTTTTGAAATTTTGAAAAAAAAAGTTAGCCTTGTTTCTCATCATTTTGGACCATGGGCTATAGCCCATATCGTACGGCATACTATAGCACGCCGTTTTTCATCATTTTGGAGGATTTAAAAAAAATGAAGAAATAAAAAAAACGATGGGTTATAGCCAGTGTTTTTTGAAATTTTGAAAAAAAAAGTTAGCCTCGTTTCTCATCATTTTGGACCATGGGCTATAGCCCATATCGTACGGCATACTATAGCACGCCGTTTTTCATCATTTTAGAGGATTTGAAAAAAATGAAAAAATAAAAAAACGATGGGTTATAGCCCATCTTTTTTGAAATTTGGAAATAAAAAAGTTAGCCTCGTTTCTCATCATTTTGGACCATGGGCTATAGCCCATATCGTACGGCATACTATAGCACGCCGTTTTTCATCATTTTGGAGGATTTGAAAAAAATGAAAAAATAAAAAAACGATGGGTTATAGCCCATGTTTTTTGAAATTTTGGAAAAAAAAGTTAGCCTCGTTTCTCATCATTTTGGACCATGGGCTATAGCCCATATCATACGGCATACTATAGCACGCCGTTTTTCATCATTTTGGAGGATTTGAAAAAAATGAAAACATGAAAAAACGATGGGTTATAGCCCATGTTTTTGAAATTTTGAAAAAAAAAAGTTAGCCTCGTTTCTCATCATTTTGGACCATGGGCTATAGCCCATATCGTACGGCATACTATAGCGCGCCGTTTTTCATCATTTTTGAGGATTTGAAAAAAATGACAAAATGACAAAAACGATGGGTTATAGCCCATGTTTTTTGAAATTTTGGAAAAAAAAGTTAGCCTCGTTTCTCATCATTTTGGACCATGGGCTATAGCCCATATCGTACGGCATACTATAGCGCGCCGTTTTTCATCATTTTTGAGGATTTGAAAAAAATGACGAAATGACAAAAACGATGGGTTATAGCCCATGTTTTTGAAATTTTGAAAAAAAAAGTTAGCCTCGTTTCTCATCATTTTGGACCATGGGCTATAGCCCATATCGTACGGCATACTATAGCGCGCCGTTTTTCATCATTTTTGAGGATTTGAAAAAAATGACGAAATGACAAAAACGATGGGTTATAGCCCATGTTTTTGAAATTTTGAAAAAAAAAGTTAGCCTCGTTTCTCATCATTTTGGACCATGGGCTATAGCCCATATCGTACGGCATACTATAGCGCGCCGTTTTTCATCATTTTTGAGGATTTGAAAAAAATGACAAAAACGATGGGTTATAGCCCATGTTTTTTGAAATTTTGAAAAAAAAAGTTAGCCTCGTTTCTCATCATTTTGGACCATGGGCTATAGCCCATATCTTACGGCATACTATAGCGCGCCGTTTTTCATCATTTTTGAGGATTTGAAAAAAATGACAAAATGACAAAAACGATGGGTTATAGCCCATGTTTTTTGAAATTTTGAAAAAAAAAGTTAGCCTCGTTTCTCATCATTTTGGACCATGGGCTATAGCCCATATCTTACGGCATACTATAGCGCGCCGTTTTTCATCATTTTTGAGGATTTGAAAAAAATGACGAAATGACAAAAACGATGGGTTATAGCCCATGTTTTTGAAATTTTGAAAAAAAAAGTTAGCCTCGTTTCTCATCATTTTGGACCATGGGCTATAGCCCATATCGTACGGCATACTATAGCGCGCCGTTTTTCATAATTTTTGAGGATTTGAAAAAAATGACAAAATGACAAAAACGATGGGTTATAGCCCATGTTTTTTGAAATTTTGAAAAAAGAAGTTAGCCTCGTTTCTCATCATTTTGGACCATGGGCTATAGCCCATATCTTACGGCATACTATAGCGCGCCGTTTTTCATCATTTTTGAGAATTTGAAAAAAATGACGAAATGACAAAAACGATGGGTTATAGCCCATGTTTTTGAAATTTTGAAAAAAAAAGTTAGCCTCGTTTCTCATCATTTTGGACCATGGGCTATAGCCCATATCGTACGGCATACTATAGCGCGCCGTTTTTCATCATTTTTGAGGATTTGAAAAAAATGACGAAATGACAAAAACGATGGGTTATAGCCCATGTTTTTGAAATTTTGAAAAAAAAAGTTAGCCTCGTTTCTCATCATTTTGGACCATGGGCTATAGCCCATATCGTACGGCATACTATAGCGCGCCGTTTTTCATCATTTTTGAGGATTTGAAAAAAATGACGAAATGACAAAAACGATGGGTTATAGCCCATGTTTTTGAAATTTTGAAAAAAAAAGTTAGCCTCGTTTCTCATCATTTTGGACCATGGGCTATAGCCCATATCGTACGGCATACTATAGCGCGCCGTTTTTCATCATTTTTGAGGATTTGAAAAAAATGACAAAATGACAAAAACGATGGGTTATAGCCCATGTTTTTGAAATTTTGAAAAAAAAAGTTAGCCTCGTTTCTCATCATTTTGGACCATGGGCTATAGCCCATATCGTACGGCATACTATAGCGCGCCGTTTTTCATCATTTTTGAGGATTTGAAAAAAATGACGAAATGACAAAAACGATGGGTTATAGCCCATGTTTTTGAAATTTTGAAAAAAAAAGTTAGCCTCGTTTCTCATCATTTTGGACCATGGGCTATAGCCCATATCGTACGGCATACTATAGCGCGCCGTTTTTCATCATTTTTGAGGATTTGAAAAAAATGACGAAATGACAAAAACGATGGGTTATAGCCCATGTTTTTGAAATTTTGAAAAAAAAAGTTAGCCTCGTTTCTCATCATTTTGGACCATGGGCTATAGCCCATATCGTACGGCATACTATAGCGCGCCGTTTTTCATCATTTTTGAGGATTTGAAAAAAATGACAAAATGACAAAAACGATGGGTTATAGCCCATGTTTTTTGAAAATTTGAAAAAAAAAGTTAGCCTCGTTTCTCATCATTTTGGACCATGGGCTATAGCCCATATCTTACGGCATACTATAGCGCGCCGTTTTTCATCATTTTTGAGGATTTGAAAAAAATGACGAAATGACAAAAACGATGGGTTATAGCCCATGTTTTTGAAATTTTGAAAAAAAAAGTTAGCCTCGTTTCTCATCATTTTGGACCATGGGCTATAGCCCATATCGTACGGCATACTATAGCGCGCCGTTTTTCATCATTTTTGAGGATTTGAAAAAAATGACGAAATGACAAAAACGATGGGTTATAGCCCATGTTTTTGAAATTTTGAAAAAAAAAGTTAGCCTCGTTTCTCATCATTTTGGACCATGGGCTATAGCCCATATCGTACGGCATACTATAGCGCGCCGTTTTTCATCATTTTTGAGGATTTGAAAAAAATGACGAAATGACAAAAACGATGGGTTATAGCCCATGTTTTTGAAATTTTGAAAAAAAAAGTTAGCCTCGTTTCTCATCATTTTGGACCATGGGCTATAGCCCATATCGTACGGCATACTATAGCGCGCCGTTTTTCATCATTTTTGAGGATTTGAAAAAAATGACAAAATGACAAAAACGATGGGTTATAGCCCATGTTTTTTGAAAATTTGAAAAAAAAAGTTAGCCTCGTTTCTCATCATTTTGGACCATGGGCTATAGCCCATATCGTACGGCATACTATAGCGCGCCGTTTTTCATCATTTTTGAGGATTTGAAAAAAATGACAAAATGACAAAAACGATGGGTTATAGCCCATGTTTTTTGAAAATTTGAAAAAAAAAGTTAGCCTCGTTTCTCATCATTTTGGACCATGGGCTATAGCCCATATCTTACGGCATACTATAGCGCGCCGTTTTTCATCATTTTTGAGGATTTGAAAAAAATGACGAAATGACAAAAACGATGGGTTATAGCCCATGTTTTTGAAATTTTGAAAAAAAAAGTTAGCCTCGTTTCTCATCATTTTGGACCATGGGCTATAGCCCATATCGTACGGCATACTATAGCGCGCCGTTTTTCATCATTTTTGAGGATTTGAAAAAAATGACGAAATGACAAAAACGATGGGTTATAGCCCATGTTTTTGAAATTTTGAAAAAAAAAGTTAGCCTCGTTTCTCATCATTTTGGACCATGGGCTATAGCCCATATCGTACGGCATACTATAGCGCGCCGTTTTTCATCATTTTTGAGGATTTGAAAAAAATGACGAAATGACAAAAACGATGGGTTATAGCCCATGTTTTTGAAATTTTGAAAAAAAAAGTTAGCCTCGTTTCTCATCATTTTGGACCATGGGCTATAGCCCATATCGTACGGCATACTATAGCGCGCCGTTTTTCATCATTTTTGAGGATTTGAAAAAAATGACAAAATGACAAAAACGATGGGTTATAGCCCATGTTTTTTGAAAATTTGAAAAAAAAAGTTAGCCTCGTTTCTCATCATTTTGGACCATGGGCTATAGCCCATATCTTACGGCATACTATAGCGCGCCGTTTTTCATCATTTTTGAGGATTTGAAAAAAATGACGAAATGACAAAAACGATGGGTTATAGCCCATGTTTTTGAAATTTTGAAAAAAAAAGTTAGCCTCGTTTCTCATCATTTTGGACCATGGGCTATAGCCCATATCGTACGGCATACTATAGCGCGCCGTTTTTCATCATTTTTGAGGATTTGAAAAAAATGACGAAATGACAAAAACGATGGGTTATAGCCCATGTTTTTGAAATTTTGAAAAAAAAAGTTAGCCTCATTTCTCATCATTTTGGACCATGGGCTATAGCCCATATCGTACGGCATACTATAGCGCGCCGTTTTTCATCATTTTTGAGGATTTGAAAAAAATGACAAAAACGATGGGTTATAGCCCATGTTTTTTGGTTATAGCCCATGTTTTTGAAATTTTGGAAAAAAAAGTTAGCCTCGTTTCTCATCATTTTGGACCATGGGCTATAGCCCATATCGTACGGCATACTATAGCGCGCCGTTTTTCATCATTTTTGAGGATTTGAAAAAAATGACGAAATGACAAAAACGATGGGTTATAGCCCATGTTTTTTGAAATTTTGAAAAAAAAGTTAGCCTCGTTTTTCATCATTTTGGACCATGGGCTATAGCCCATATCGTACGGCATACTATAGCGCGCCGTTTTTCATCATTTTTGAGGATTTGAAAAAAATGACGAAATGAAAAAAACGATGGGTTATAGCCCATGTTTTTGAAATTTTGAAAAAAAAAGTTAGCCTCGTTTCTCATCATTTTGGACCATGGGCTATAGCCCATATCGTACGGCATACTATAGCGCGCCGTTTTTCATCATTTTTGAGGATTTGAAAAAAATGACAAAAACGATGGGTTATAGCCCATGTTTTTTGAAATTTTGAAAAAAAAAGTTAGCCTCGTTTCTCATCATTTTGGACCATGGGCTATAGCCCATATCTTACGGCATACTATAGCGCGCCGTTTTTCATCATTTTTGAGGATTTGAAAAAAATGACAAAATGACAAAAACGATGGGTTATAGCCCATGTTTTTTGAAATTTTGAAAAAAAAAGTTAGCCTCGTTTCTCATCATTTTCGACCATGGGCTATAGCCCATATCTTACGGCATACTATAGCGCGCCGTTTTTCATCATTTTTGAGGATTTGAAAAAAATGACGAAATGACAAAAACGATGGGTTATAGCCCATGTTTTTGAAATTTTGAAAAAAAAAGTTAGCCTCGTTTCTCATCATTTTGGACCATGGGCTATAGCCCATATCGTACGGCATACTATAGCGCGCCGTTTTTCATCATTTTTGAGGATTTGAAAAAAATGACAAAATGACAAAAACGATGGGTTATAGCCCATGTTTTTTGAAATTTTGAAAAAAGAAGTTAGCCTCGTTTCTCATCATTTTGGACCATGGGCTATAGCCCATATCTTACGGCATACTATAGCGCGCCGTTTTTCATCATTTTTGAGAATTTGAAAAAAATGACGAAATGACAAAAACGATGGGTTATAGCCCATGTTTTTGAAATTTTGAAAAAAAAAGTTAGCCTCGTTTCTCATCATTTTGGACCATGGGCTATAGCCCATATCGTACGGCATACTATAGCGCGCCGTTTTTCATCATTTTTGAGGATTTGAAAAAAATGACGAAATGACAAAAACGATGGGTTATAGCCCATGTTTTTGAAATTTTGAAAAAAAAAGTTAGCCTCGTTTCTCATCATTTTGGACCATGGGCTATAGCCCATATCGTACGGCATACTATAGCGCGCCGTTTTTCATCATTTTTGAGGATTTGAAAAAAATGACAAAATGACAAAAACGATGGGTTATAGCCCATGTTTTTTGAAATTTTGAAAAAAAAAGTTAGCCTCGTTTCTCATCATTTTGGACCATGGGCTATAGCCCATATCTTACGGCATACTATAGCGCGCCGTTTTTCATCATTTTTGAGGATTTGAAAAAAATGACGAAATGACAAAAACGATGGGTTATAGCCCATGTTTTTGAAATTTTGAAAAAAAAAGTTAGCCTCGTTTCTCATCATTTTGGACCATGGGCTATAGCCCATATCGTACGGCATACTATAGCGCGCCGTTTTTCATCATTTTTGAGGATTTGAAAAAAATGACGAAATGACAAAAACGATGGGTTATAGCCCATGTTTTTGAAATTTTGAAAAAAAAAGTTAGCCTCATTTCTCATCATTTTGGACCATGGGCTATAGCCCATATCGTACGGCATACTATAGCGCGCCGTTTTTCATCATTTTTGAGGATTTGAAAAAAATGACAAAAACGATGGGTTATAGCCCATGTTTTTTGGTTATAGCCCATGTTTTTGAAATTTTGGAAAAAAAAGTTAGCCTCGTTTCTCATCATTTTGGACCATGGGCTATAGCCCATATCGTACGGCATACTATAGCGCGCCGTTTTTCATCATTTTTGAGGATTTGAAAAAAATGACGAAATGACAAAAACGATGGGTTATAGCCCATGTTTTTTGAAATTTTGAAAAAAAAGTTAGCCTCGTTTTTCATCATTTTGGACCATGGGCTATAGCCCATATCGTACGGCATACTATAGCGCGCCGTTTTTCATCATTTTTGAGGATTTGAAAAAAATGACGAAATGAAAAAAACGATGGGTTATAGCCCATGTTTTTGAAATTTTGAAAAAAAAAGTTAGCCTCGTTTCTCATCATTTTGGACCATGGGCTATAGCCCATATCGTACGGCATACTATAGCGCGCCGTTTTTCATCATTTTTGAGGATTTGAAAAAAATGACGAAATGACAAAAACGATGGGTTATAGCCCATGTTTTTGAAATTTTGAAAAAAAAAGTTAGCCTCGTTTCTCATCATTTTGGACCATGGGCTATAGCCCATATCGTACGGCATACTATAGCGCGCCGTTTTTCATCATTTTTGAGGATTTGAAAAAAATGACGAAATGACAAAAACGATGGGTTATAGCCCATGTTTTTGAAATTTTGAAAAAAAAAGTTAGCCTCATTTCTCATCATTTTGGACCATGGGCTATAGCCCATATCGTACGGCATACTATAGCGCGCCGTTTTTCATCATTTTTGAGGATTTGAAAAAAATGACAAAAACGATGGGTTATAGCCCATGTTTTTTGGTTATAGCCCATGTTTTTGAAATTTTGGAAAAAAAAGTTAGCCTCGTTTCTCATCATTTTGGACCATGGGCTATAGCCCATATCGTACGGCATACTATAGCGCGCCGTTTTTCATCATTTTTGAGGATTTGAAAAAAATGACGAAATGACAAAAACGATGGGTTATAGCCCATGTTTTTTGAAATTTTGAAAAAAAAGTTTGCCTCGTTTTTCATCATTTTGGACCATGGGCTATAGCCCATATCGTACGGCATACTATAGCGCGCCGTTTTTCATCATTTTTGAGGATTTGAAAAAAATGACGAAATGACAAAAACGATGGGTTATAGCCCATGTTTTTGAAATTTTGAAAAAAAAAGTTAGCCTCGTTTCTCATCATTTTGGACCATGGGCTATAGCCCATATCGTACGGCATACTATAGCGCGCCGTTTTTCATCATTTTTGAGGATTTGAAAAAAATGACAAAATGACAAAAACGATGGGTTATAGCCCATGTTTTTTGAAATTTTGAAAAAAAAAGTTAGCCTCGTTTCTCATCATTTTGGACCATGGGCTATAGCCCATATCGTACGGCATACTATAGCGCGCCGTTTTTCATCATTTTGGAGGATTTGAAAAAAATGAAAAAATAAAAAAACGATGGGTTAAAGCCCATGTTTTTTGAAATTTTGGAAAAAAAAGTTAGCCTCGTTTCTCATCATTTTGGACCATGGGCTATAGCCCATATCGTACGGCATACTATAGCACGCCGTTTTTCATCATTTTGGAGGATTTGAAAAAAATGAAAAAATAAAAAAACGATGGGTTATAGCCCATTTTTTTTTAAATTTGGAAATAAAAAAGTTAGCCTCGTTTCTCATCATTTTGGACCATGGGCTATAGCCCATATCGTACGGCATACTATAGCACGCCGTTTTTCATCATTTTGGAGGATTTGAAAAAAATGAAAAAATAAAAAAACGATGGGTTATAGCCCATGTTTTTTGAAATTTTGAAAAAAAAAGTTAGCCTTGTTTCTCATCATTTTGGACCATGGGCTATAGCCCATATCGTACGGCATACTATAGCACGCCGTTTTTCATCATTTTGGAGGATTTAAAAAAAATGAAGAAATAAAAAAAACGATGGGTTATAGCCAGTGTTTTTTGAAATTTTGAAAAAAAAAGTTAGCCTCGTTTCTCATCATTTTGGACCATGGGCTATAGCCCATATCGTACGGCATACTATAGCACGCCGTTTTTCATCATTTTAGAGGATTTGAAAAAAATGAAAAAATAAAAAAACGATGGGTTATAGCCCATCTTTTTTGAAATTTGGAAATAAAAAAGTTAGCCTCGTTTCTCATCATTTTGGACCATGGGCTATAGCCCATATCGTACGGCATACTATAGCACGCCGTTTTTCATCATTTTGGAGGATTTGAAAAAAATGAAAAAATAAAAAAACGATGGGTTATAGCCCATGTTTTTTGAAATTTTGGAAAAAAAAGTTAGCCTCGTTTCTCATCATTTTGGACCATGGGCTATAGCCCATATCATACGGCATACTATAGCACGCCGTTTTTCATCATTTTGGAGGATTTGAAAAAAATGAAAACATGAAAAAACGATGGGTTATAGCCCATGTTTTTGAAATTTTGAAAAAAAAAGTTAGCCTCGTTTCTCATCATTTTGGACCATGGGCTATAGCCCATATCGTACGGCATACTATAGCGCGCCGTTTTTCATCATTTTTGAGGATTTGAAAAAAATGACAAAATGACAAAAACGATGGGTTATAGCCCATGTTTTTTGAAATTTTGAAAAAAAAAGTTAGCCTCGTTTCTCATCATTTTGGACCATGGGCTATAGCCCATATCGTACGGCATACTATAGCGCGCCGTTTTTCATCATTTTTGAGGATTTGAAAAAAATGACGAAATGACAAAAACGATGGGTTATAGCCCATGTTTTTGAAATTTTGAAAAAAAAAGTTAGCCTCGTTTCTCATCATTTTGGACCATGGGCTATAGCCCATATCGTACGGCATACTATAGTGCGCCGTTTTTCATCATTTTTGAGGATTTGAAAAAAATGACGAAATGACAAAAACGATGGGTTATAGCCCATGTTTTTGAAATTTTGAAAAAAAAAGTTAGCCTCGTTTCTCATCATTTTGGACCATGGGCTATAGCCCATATCGTACGGCATACTATAGCGCGCCGTTTTTCATCATTTTTGAGGATTTGAAAAAAATGACAAAAACGATGGGTTATAGCCCATGTTTTTTGAAATTTTGAAAAAAAAAGTTAGCCTCGTTTCTCATCATTTTGGACCATGGGCTATAGCCCATATCTTACGGCATACTATAGCGCGCCGTTTTTCATCATTTTTGAGGATTTGAAAAAAATGACAAAATGACAAAAACGATGGGTTATAGCCCATGTTTTTTGAAATTTTGAAAAAAAAAGTTAGCCTCGTTTCTCATCATTTTGGACCATGGGCTATAGCCCATATCTTACGGCATACTATAGCGCGCCGTTTTTCATCATTTTTGAGGATTTGAAAAAAATGACGAAATGACAAAAACGATGGGTTATAGCCCATGTTTTTGAAATTTTGAAAAAAAAAGTTAGCCTCGTTTCTCATCATTTTGGACCATGGGCTATAGCCCATATCGTACGGCATACTATAGCGCGCCGTTTTTCATAATTTTTGAGGATTTGAAAAAAATGACAAAATGACAAAAACGATGGGTTATAGCCCATGTTTTTTGAAATTTTGAAAAAAGAAGTTAGCCTCGTTTCTCATCATTTTGGACCATGGGCTATAGCCCATATCTTACGGCATACTATAGCGCGCCGTTTTTCATCATTTTTGAGAATTTGAAAAAAATGACGAAATGACAAAAACGATGGGTTATAGCCCATGTTTTTGAAATTTTGAAAAAAAAAGTTAGCCTCGTTTCTCATCATTTTGGACCATGGGCTATAGCCCATATCGTACGGCATACTATAGCGCGCCGTTTTTCATCATTTTTGAGGATTTGAAAAAAATGACGAAATGACAAAAACGATGGGTTATAGCCCATGTTTTTGAAATTTTGAAAAAAAAAGTTAGCCTCGTTTCTCATCATTTTGGACCATGGGCTATAGCCCATATCGTACGGCATACTATAGCGCGCCGTTTTTCATCATTTTTGAGGATTTGAAAAAAATGACGAAATGACAAAAACGATGGGTTATAGCCCATGTTTTTGAAATTTTGAAAAAAAAAGTTAGCCTCGTTTCTCATCATTTTGGACCATGGGCTATAGCCCATATCGTACGGCATACTATAGCGCGCAGTTTTTCATCATTTTTGAGGATTTGAAAAAAATGACAAAATGACAAAAACGATGGGTTATAGCCCATGTTTTTGAAATTTTGAAAAAAAAAGTTAGCCTCGTTTCTCATCATTTTGGACCATGGGCTATAGCCCATATCGTACGGCATACTATAGCGCGCCGTTTTTCATCATTTTTGAGGATTTGAAAAAAATGACGAAATGACAAAAACGATGGGTTATAGCCCATGTTTTTGAAATTTTGAAAAAAAAAGTTAGCCTCGTTTCTCATCATTTTGGACCATGGGCTATAGCCCATATCGTACGGCATACTATAGCGCGCCGTTTTTCATCATTTTTGAGGATTTGAAAAAAATGACGAAATGACAAAAACGATGGGTTATAGCCCATGTTTTTGAAATTTTGAAAAAAAAAGTTAGCCTCGTTTCTCATCATTTTGGACCATGGGCTATAGCCCATATCGTACGGCATACTATAGCGCGCCGTTTTTCATCATTTTTGAGGATTTGAAAAAAATGACAAAATGACAAAAACGATGGGTTATAGCCCATGTTTTTTGAAAATTTGAAAAAAAAAGTTAGCCTCGTTTCTCATCATTTTGGACCATGGGCTATAGCCCATATCTTACGGCATACTATAGCGCGCCGTTTTTCATCATTTTTGAGGATTTGAAAAAAATGACGAAATGACAAAAACGATGGGTTATAGCCCATGTTTTTGAAATTTTGAAAAAAAAAGTTAGCCTCGTTTCTCATCATTTTGGACCATGGGCTATAGCCCATATCGTACGGCATACTATAGCGCGCCGTTTTTCATCATTTTTGAGGATTTGAAAAAAATGACAAATGACAAAAACGATGGGTTATAGCCCATGTTTTTGAAATTTTGAAAAAAAAAGTTAGCCTCATTTCTCATCATTTTGGACCATGGGCTATAGCCCATATCGTACGGCATACTATAGCGCGCCGTTTTTCATCATTTTTGAGGATTTGAAAAAAATGACAAAAACGATGGGTTATAGCCCATGTTTTTTGGTTATAGCCCATGTTTTTGAAATTTTGGAAAAAAAAGTTAGCCTCGTTTCTCATCATTTTGGACCATGGGCTATAGCCCATATCGTACGGCATACTATAGCGCGCCGTTTTTCATCATTTTTGAGGATTTGAAAAAAATGACGAAATGACAAAAACGATGGGTTATAGCCCATGTTTTTTGAAATTTTGAAAAAAAAGTTAGCCTCGTTTTTCATCATTTTGGACCATGGGCTATAGCCCATATCGTACGGCATACTATAGCGCGCCGTTTTTCATCATTTTTGAGGATTTGAAAAAAATGACGAAATGAAAAAAACGATGGGTTATAGCCCATGTTTTTGAAATTTTGAAAAAAAAAGTTAGCCTCGTTTCTCATCATTTTGGACCATGGGCTATAGCCCATATCGTACGGCATACTATAGCGCGCCGTTTTTCATCATTTTTGAGGATTTGAAAAAAATGACAAAAACGATGGGTTATAGCCCATGTTTTTTGAAATTTTGAAAAAAAAAGTTAGCCTCGTTTCTCATCATTTTGGACCATGGGCTATAGCCCATATCTTACGGCATACTATAGCGCGCCGTTTTTCATCATTTTTGAGGATTTGAAAAAAATGACAAAATGACAAAAACGATGGGTTATAGCCCATGTTTTTTGAAATTTTGAAAAAAAAAGTTAGCCTCGTTTCTCATCATTTTCGACCATGGGCTATAGCCCATATCTTACGGCATACTATAGCGCGCCGTTTTTCATCATTTTTGAGGATTTGAAAAAAATGACGAAATGACAAAAACGATGGGTTATAGCCCATGTTTTTGAAATTTTGAAAAAAAAAGTTAGCCTCGTTTCTCATCATTTTGGACCATGGGCTATAGCCCATATCGTACGGCATACTATAGCGCGCCGTTTTTCATCATTTTTGAGGATTTGAAAAAAATGACAAAATGACAAAAACGATGGGTTATAGCCCATGTTTTTTGAAATTTTGAAAAAAGAAGTTAGCCTCGTTTCTCATCATTTTGGACCATGGGCTATAGCCCATATCTTACGGCATACTATAGCGCGCCGTTTTTCATCATTTTTGAGAATTTGAAAAAAATGACGAAATGACAAAAACGATGGGTTATAGCCCATGTTTTTGAAATTTTGAAAAAAAAAGTTAGCCTCGTTTCTCATCATTTTGGACCATGGGCTATAGCCCATATCGTACGGCATACTATAGCGCGCCGTTTTTCATCATTTTTGAGGATTTGAAAAAAATGACGAAATGACAAAAACGATGGGTTATAGCCCATGTTTTTGAAATTTTGAAAAAAAAAGTTAGCCTCGTTTCTCATCATTTTGGACCATGGGCTATAGCCCATATCGTACGGCATACTATAGCGCGCCGTTTTTCATCATTTTTGAGGATTTGAAAAAAATGACGAAATGACAAAAACGATGGGTTATAGCCCATGTTTTTGAAATTTTGAAAAAAAAAGTTAGCCTCGTTTCTCATCATTTTGGACCATGGGCTATAGCCCATATCGTACGGCATACTATAGCGCGCCGTTTTTCATCATTTTTGAGGATTTGAAAAAAATGACAAAATGACAAAAACGATGGGTTATAGCCCATGTTTTTTGAAATTTTGAAAAAAAAAGTTAGCCTCGTTTCTCATCATTTTGGACCATGGGCTATAGCCCATATCTTACGGCATACTATAGCGCGCCGTTTTTCATCATTTTTGAGGATTTGAAAAAAATGACGAAATGACAAAAACGATGGGTTATAGCCCATGTTTTTGAAATTTTGAAAAAAAAAGTTAGCCTCGTTTCTCATCATTTTGGACCATGGGCTATAGCCCATATCGTACGGCATACTATAGCGCGCCGTTTTTCATCATTTTTGAGGATTTGAAAAAAATGACGAAATGACAAAAACGATGGGTTATAGCCCATGTTTTTGAAATTTTGAAAAAAAAAGTTAGCCTCATTTCTCATCATTTTGGACCATGGGCTATAGCCCATATCGTACGGCATACTATAGCGCGCCGTTTTTCATCATTTTTGAGGATTTGAAAAAAATGACAAAAACGATGGGTTATAGCCCATGTTTTTTGGTTATAGCCCATGTTTTTGAAATTTTGGAAAAAAAAGTTAGCCTCGTTTCTCATCATTTTGGACCATGGGCTATAGCCCATATCGTACGGCATACTATAGCGCGCCGTTTTTCATCATTTTTGAGGATTTGAAAAAAATGACGAAATGACAAAAACGATGGGTTATAGCCCATGTTTTTTGAAGTTTTGAAAAAAAAGTTAGCCTCGTTTTTCATCATTTTGGACCATGGGCTATAGCCCATATCGTACGGCATACTATAGCGCGCCGTTTTTCATCATTTTTGAGGATTTGAAAAAAATGACGAAATGAAAAAAACGATGGGTTATAGCCCATGTTTTTGAAATTTTGAAAAAAAAAGTTAGCCTCGTTTCTCATCATTTTGGACCATGGGCTATAGCCCATATCGTACGGCATACTATAGCGCGCCGTTTTTCATCATTTTTGAGGATTTGAAAAAAATGACGAAATGACAAAAACGATGGGTTATAGCCCATGTTTTTGAAATTTTGAAAAAAAAAGTTAGCCTCGTTTCTCATCATTTTGGACCATGGGCTATAGCCCATATCGTACGGCATACTATAGCGCGCCGTTTTTCATCATTTTTGAGGATTTGAAAAAAATGACGAAATGACAAAAACGATGGGTTATAGCCCATGTTTTTGAAATTTTGAAAAAAAAAGTTAGCCTCATTTCTCATCATTTTGGACCATGGGCTATAGCCCATATCGTACGGCATACTATAGCGCGCCGTTTTTCATCATTTTTGAGGATTTGAAAAAAATGACAAAAACGATGGGTTATAGCCCATGTTTTTTGGTTATAGCCCATGTTTTTGAAATTTTGGAAAAAAAAGTTAGCCTTGTTTCTCATCATTTTGGACCATGGGCTATAGCCCATATCGTACGGCATACTATAGCGCGCCGTTTTTCATCATTTTTGAGGATTTGAAAAAAATGACGAAATGACAAAAACGATGGGTTATAGCCCATGTTTTTTGAAATTTTGAAAAAAAAGTTTGCCTCGTTTTTCATCATTTTGGACCATGGGCTATAGCCCATATCGTACGGCATACTATAGCGCGCCGTTTTTCATCATTTTTGAGGATTTGAAAAAAATGACGAAATGAAAAAAACGATGGGTTATAGCCCATGTTTTTGAAATTTTGAAAAAAAAAGTTAGCCTCGTTTCTCATCATTTTGGACCATGGGCTATAGCCCATATCGTACGGCATACTATAGCGCGCCGTTTTTCATCATTTTTGAGGATTTGAAAAAAATGACGAAATGACAAAAACGATGGGTTATAGCCCATGTTTTTGAAATTTTGAAAAAAAAAGTTAGCCTCGTTTCTCATCATTTTGGACCATGGGCTATAGCCCATATCGTACGGCATACTATAGCGCGCCGTTTTTCATCATTTTTGAGGATTTGAAAAAAATGACAAAATGACAAAAACGATGGGTTATAGCCCATGTTTTTTGAAATTTTGAAAAAAAAAGTTAGCCTCGTTTCTCATCATTTTGGACCATGGGCTATAGCCCATATCGTACGGCATACTATAGCGCGCCGTTTTTCATCATTTTTGAGGATTTGAAAAAAATGACAAAATGACAAAAACGATGGGTTATAGCCCATGTTTTTTGAAATTTTGAAAAAAAAAGTTAGCCTCGTTTCTCATCATTTTGGACCATGGGCTATAGCCCATATCTTACGGCATACTATAGCGCGCCGTTTTTCATCATTTTTGAGGATTTGAAAAAAATGACGAAATGACAAAAACGATGGGTTATAGCCCATGTTTTTGAAATTTTGAAAAAAAAAGTTAGCCTCGTTTCTCATCATTTTGGACCATGGGCTATAGCCCATATCGTACGGCATACTATAGCGCGCCGTTTTTCATCATTTTTGAGGATTTGAAAAAAATGACGAAATGACAAAAACGATGGGTTATAGCCCATGTTTTTGAAATTTTGAAAAAAAAAGTTAGCCTCATTTCTCATCATTTTGGACCATGGGCTATAGCCCATATCGTACGGCATACTATAGCGCGCCGTTTTTCATCATTTTTGAGGATTTGAAAAAAATGACAAAAACGATGGGTTATAGCCCATGTTTTTTGGTTATAGCCCATGTTTTTGAAATTTTGGAAAAAAAAGTTAGCCTCGTTTCTCATCATTTTGGACCATGGGCTATAGCCCATATCGTACGGCATACTATAGCGCGCCGTTTTTCATCATTTTTGAGGATTTGAAAAAAATGACGAAATGAAAAAAACGATGGGTTATAGCCCATGTTTTTGAAATTTTGAAAAAAAAAGTTAGCCTCGTTTCTCATCATTTTGGACCATGGGCTATAGCCCATATCGTACGGCATACTATAGCGCGCCGTTTTTCATCATTTTTGAGGATTTGAAAAAAATGACGAAATGACAAAAACGATGGGTTATAGCCCATGTTTTTGAAATTTTGAAAAAAAAAGTTAGCCTCGTTTCTCATCATTTTGGACCATGGGCTATAGCCCATATCGTACGGCATACTATAGCGCGCCGTTTTTCATCATTTTTGAGGATTTGAAAAAAATGACAAAATGACAAAAACGATGGGTTATAGCCCATGTTTTTTGAAATTTTGAAAAAAAAAGTTAGCCTCGTTTCTCATCATTTTGGACCATGGGCTATAGCCCATATCTTACGGCATACTATAGCGCGCCGTTTTTTATCATTTTTGAGGATTTGAAAAAAATGACGAAATGACAAAAACGATGGGTTATAGCCCATGTTTTTGAAATTTTGAAAAAAAAAGTTAGCCTCGTTTCTCATCATTTTGGACCATGGGCTATAGCCCATATCGTACGGCATACTATAGCGCGCCGTTTTTCATCATTTTTGAGGATTTGAAAAAAATGACAAAATGACAAAAACGATGGGTTATAGCCCATGTTTTTTGGTTATAGCCCATGTTTTTGAAATTTTGAAAAAAAAGTTAGCCTCGTTTTTCATCATTTTGGACCATGGGCTATAGCCCATATCGTACGGCATACTATAGCGCGCCGTTTTTCATCATTTTTGAGGATTTGAAAAAAATGACGAAATGAAAAAAACGATGGGTTATAGCCCATGTTTTTGAAATTTTGAAAAAAAAAGTTAGCCTCGTTTCTCATCATTTTGGACCATGGGCTATAGCCCATATCGTACGGCATACTATAGCGCGCCGTTTTTCATCATTTTTGAGGATTTGAAAAAAATGACGAAATGACAAAAACGATGGGTTATAGCCCATGTTTTTGAAATTTTGAAAAAAAAAGTTAGCCTCGTTTCTCATCATTTTGGACCATGGGCTATAGCCCATATCGTACGGCATACTATAGCGCGCCGTTTTTCATCATTTTTGAGGATTTGAAAAAAATGACAAAATGACAAAAACGATGGGTTATAGCCCATGTTTTTTGAAATTTTGAAAAAAAAAGTTAGCCTCGTTTCTCATCATTTTGGACCATGGGCTATAGCCCATATCTTACGGCATACTATAGCGCGCCGTTTTTCATCATTTTTGAGGATTTGGAAAAAATGACGAAATGACAAAAACGATGGGTTATAGCCCATGTTTTTGAAATTTTGAAAAAAAAAGTTAGCCTCGTTTCTCATCATTTTGGACCATGGGCTATAGCCCATATCGTACGGCATACTATAGCGCGCCGTTTTTCATCATTTTTGAGGATTTGAAAAAAATGACAAAATGACAAAAACGATGGGTTATAGCCCATGTTTTTTGAAATTTTGAAAAAAGAAGTTAGCCTCGTTTCTCATCATTTTGGACCATGGGCTATAGCCCATATCTTACGGCATACTATAGCGCGCCGTTTTTCATCATTTTTGAGGATTTGAAAAAAATGACAAAATGACAAAAACGATGGGTTATAGCCCATGTTTTTTGAAATTTTGAAAAAAGAAGTTAGCCTCGTTTCTCATCATTTTGGACCATGGGCTATAGCCCATATCTTACGGCATACTATAGCGCGCCGTTTTTCATCATTTTTGAGAATTTGAAAAAAATGACGAAATGACAAAAACGATGGGTTATAGCCCATGTTTTTGAAATTTTGAAAAAAAAAGTTAGCCTCGTTTCTCATCATTTTGGACCATGGGCTATAGCCCATATCGTACGGCATACTATAGCGCGCCGTTTTTCATCATTTTTGAGGATTTGAAAAAAATGACGAAATGACAAAAACGATGGGTTATAGCCCATGTTTTTGAAATTTTGAAAAAAAAAGTTAGCCTCGTTTCTCATCATTTTGGACCATGGGCTATAGCCCATATCGTACGGCATACTATAGCGCGCCGTTTTTCATCATTTTTGAGGATTTGAAAAAAATGACGAAATGACAAAAACGATGGGTTATAGCCCATGTTTTTGAAATTTTGAAAAAAAAAGTTAGCCTCGTTTCTCATCATTTTGGACCATGGGCTATAGCCCATATCGTACGGCATACTATAGCGCGCCGTTTTTCATCATTTTTGAGGATTTGAAAAAAATGACAAAATGACAAAAACGATGGGTTATAGCCCATGTTTTTTGAAATTTTGAAAAAAAAAGTTAGCCTCGTTTCTCATCATTTTGGACCATGGGCTATAGCCCATATCTTACGGCATACTATAGCGCGCCGTTTTTCATCATTTTTGAGGATTTGAAAAAAATGACGAAATGACAAAAACGATGGGTTATAGCCCATGTTTTTGAAATTTTGAAAAAAAAAAGTTAGCCTCGTTTCTCATCATTTTGGACCATGGGCTATAGCCCATATCGTACGGCATACTATAGCGCGCCGTTTTTCATCATTTTTGAGGATTTGAAAAAAATGACGAAATGACAAAAACGATGGGTTATAGCCCATGTTTTTGAAATTTTGAAAAAAAAAGTTAGCCTCATTTCTCATCATTTTGGACCATGGGCTATAGCCCATATCGTACGGCATACTATAGCGCGCCGTTTTTCATCATTTTTGAGGATTTGAAAAAAATGACAAAAACGATGGGTTATAGCCCATGTTTTTTGGTTATAGCCCATGTTTTTGAAATTTTGGAAAAAAAAGTTAGCCTCGTTTCTCATCATTTTGGACCATGGGCTATAGCCCATATCGTACGGCATACTATAGCGCGCCGTTTTTCATCATTTTTGAGGATTTGAAAAAAATGACGAAATGACAAAAACGATGGGTTATAGCCCATGTTTTTTGAAATTTTGAAAAAAAAGTTAGCCTCGTTTTTCATCATTTTGGACCATGGGCTATAGCCCATATCGTACGGCATACTATAGCGCGCCGTTTTTCATCATTTTTGAGGATTTGAAAAAAATGACGAAATGAAAAAAACGATGGGTTATAGCCCATGTTTTTGAAATTTTGAAAAAAAAAGTTAGCCTCGTTTCTCATCATTTTGGACCATGGGCTATAGCCCATATCGTACGGCATACTATAGCGCGCCGTTTTTCATCATTTTTGAGGATTTGAAAAAAATGACGAAATGACAAAAACGATGGGTTATAGCCCATGTTTTTGAAATTTTGAAAAAAAAAAAGTTAGCCTCGTTTCTCATCATTTTGGACCATGGGCTATAGCCCATATCGTACGGCATACTATAGCGCGCCGTTTTTCATCATTTTTGAGGATTTGAAAAAAATGACGAAATGACAAAAACGATGGGTTATAGCCCATGTTTTTGAAATTTTGAAAAAAAAAGTTAGCCTCATTTCTCATCATTTTGGACCATGGGCTATAGCCCATATCGTACGGCATACTATAGCGCGCCGTTTTTCATCATTTTTGAGGATTTGAAAAAAATGACAAAAACGATGGGTTATAGCCCATGTTTTTTGGTTATAGCCCATGTTTTTGAAATTTTGGAAAAAAAAGTTAGCCTCGTTTCTCATCATTTTGGACCATGGGCTATAGCCCATATCGTACGGCATACTATAGCGCGCCGTTTTTCATCATTTTTGAGGATTTGAAAAAAATGACGAAATGACAAAAACGATGGGTTATAGCCCATGTTTTTTGAAATTTTGAAAAAAAAGTTAGCCTCGTTTTTCATCATTTTGGACCATGGGCTATAGCCCATATCGTACGGCATACTATAGCGCGCCGTTTTTCATCATTTTTGAGGATTTGAAAAAAATGACGAAATGAAAAAAACGATGGGTTATAGCCCATGTTTTTGAAATTTTGAAAAAAAAAGTTAGCCTCGTTTCTCATCATTTTGGACCATGGGCTATAGCCCATATCGTACGGCATACTATAGCGCGCCGTTTTTCATCATTTTTGAGGATTTGAAAAAAATGACGAAATGACAAAAACGATGGGTTATAGCCCATGTTTTTGAAATTTTGAAAAAAATAAGTTAGCCTCATTTCTCATCATTTTGGACCATGGGCTATAGCCCATATCGTACGGCATACTATAGCGCGCCGTTTTTCATCATTTTTGAGGATTTGAAAAAAATGACAAAAACGATGGGTTATAGCCCATGTTTTTTGGTTATAGCCCATGTTTTTGAAATTTTGGAAAAAAAAGTTAGCCTCGTTTCTCATCATTTTGGACCATGGGCTATAGCCCATATCGTACGGCATACTATAGCGCGCCGTTTTTCATCATTTTTGAGGATTTGAAAAAAATGACGAAATGACAAAAACGATGGGTTATAGCCCATGTTTTTGAAATTTTGAAAAAAAAAGTTAGCCTCGTTTCTCATCATTTTGGACCATGGGCTATAGCCCATATCGTACGGCATACTATAGCGCGCCGTTTTTCATCATTTTTGAGGATTTGAAAAAAATGACGAAATGACAAAAACGATGGGTTATAGCCCATGTTTTTGAAATTTTGGAAAAAAAAAAGTTAACCTCGTTTCTCATCATTTTGGACCATGGGCTATAGCCCATATCGTACGGCATACTATAGCGCGCCGTTTTTCATCATTTTTGAGGATTTGAAAAAAATGACGAAATGACAAAAACGATGGGTTATAGCCCATGTTTTTGAAATTTTGAAAAAAAAAGTTAGCCTCATTTCTCATCATTTTGGACCATGGGCTATAGCCCATATCGTACGGCATACTATAGCGCGCCGTTTTTCATCATTTTTGAGGATTTGAAAAAAATGACAAAAACGATGGGTTATAGCCCATGTTTTTTGGTTATAGCCCATGTTTTTGAAATTTTGGAAAAAAAAGTTAGCCTCGTTTCTCATCATTTTGGACCATGGGCTATAGCCCATATCGTACGGCATACTATAGCGCGCCGTTTTTCATCATTTTTGAGGATTTGAAAAAAATGACGAAATGACAAAAACGATGGGTTATAGCCCATGTTTTTTGAAATTTTGAAAAAAAAGTTAGCCTCGTTTTTCATCATTTTGGACCATGGGCTATAGCCCATATCGTACGGCATACTATAGCGCGCCGTTTTTCATCATTTTTGAGGATTTGAAAAAAATGACGAAATGAAAAAAACGATGGGTTATAGCCCATGTTTTTGAAATTTTGAAAAAAAAAGTTAGCCTCGTTTCTCATCATTTTGGACCATGGGCTATAGCCCATATCGTACGGCATACTATAGCGCGCCGTTTTTCATCATTTTTGAGGATTTGAAAAAAATGACGAAATGACAAAAACGATGGGTTATAGCCCATGTTTTTGAAATTTTGAAAAAAATAAGTTAGCCTCATTTCTCATCATTTTGGACCATGGGCTATAGCCCATATCGTACGGCATACTATAGCGCGCCGTTTTTCATCATTTTTGAGGATTTGAAAAAAATGACAAAAACGATGGGTTATAGCCCATGTTTTTTGGTTATAGCCCATGTTTTTGAAATTTTGGAAAAAAAAGTTAGCCTCGTTTCTCATCATTTTGGACCATGGGCTATAGCCCATATCGTACGGCATACTATAGCGCGCCGTTTTTCATCATTTTTGAGGATTTGAAAAAAATGACGAAATGACAAAAACGATGGGTTATAGCCCATGTTTTTTGAAATTTTGAAAAAAAAGTTAGCCTCGTTTTTCATCATTTTGGACCATGGGCTATAGCCCATATCGTACGGCATACTATAGCGCGCCGTTTTTCATCATTTTTGAGGATTTGAAAAAAATGACGAAATGAAAAAAACGATGGGTTATAGCCCATGTTTTTGAAATTTTGAAAAAAAAAGTTAGCCTCGTTTCTCATCATTTTGGACCATGGGCTATAGCCCATATCGTACGGCATACTATAGCGCGCCGTTTTTCATCATTTTTGAGGATTTGAAAAAAATGACGAAATGACAAAAACGATGGGTTATAGCCCATGTTTTTGAAATTTTGAAAAAAAAAGTTAGCCTCGTTTCTCATCATTTTGGACCATGGGCTATAGCCCATATCGTACGGCATACTATAGCGCGCCGTTTTTCATCATTTTTGAGGATTTGAAAAAAATGACGAAATGACAAAAACGATGGGTTATAGCCCATGTTTTTGAAATTTTGAAAAAAAAAGTTAGCCTCATTTCTCATCATTTTGGACCATGGGCTATAGCCCATATCGTACGGCATACTATAGCGCGCCGTTTTTCATCATTTTTGAGGATTTGAAAAAAATGACAAAAACGATGGGTTATAGCCCATGTTTTTTGGTTATAGCCCATGTTTTTGAAATTTTGGAGAAAAAAAGTTAGCCTCGTTTCTCATCATTTTGGACCATGGGCTATAGCCCATATCGTACGGCATACTATAGCGCGCCGTTTTTCATCATTTTTGAGGATTTGAAAAAAATGACGAAATGACAAAAACGATGGGTTATAGCCCATGTTTTTTGAAATTTTGAAAAAAAAGTTAGCCTCGTTTTTCATCATTTTGGACCATGGGCTATAGCCCATATCGTACGGCATACTATAGCGCGCCGTTTTTCATCATTTTTGAGGATTTGAAAAAAATGACGAAATGAAAAAAACGATGGGTTATAGCCCATGTTTTTGAAATTTTGAAAAAAAAAGTTAGCCTCGTTTCTCATCATTTTGGACCATGGGCTATAGCCCATATCGTACGGCATACTATAGCGCGCCGTTTTTCATCATTTTTGAGGATTTGAAAAAAATGACGAAATGACAAAAACGATGGGTTATAGCCCATGTTTTTGAAATTTTGAAAAAAAAAGTTAGCCTCGTTTCTCATCATTTTGGACCATGGGCTATAGCCCATATCGTACGGCATACTATAGCGCGCCGTTTTTCATCATTTTTGAGGATTTGAAAAAAATGACAAAATGACAAAAACGATGGGTTATAGCCCATGTTTTTTGAAATTTTGAAAAAAAAAGTTAGCCTCGTTTCTCATCATTTTGGACCATGGGCTATAGCCCATATCGTACGGCATACTATAGCGCGCCGTTTTTCATCATTTTTGAGGATTTGAAAAAAATGACGAAATGACAAAAACGATGGGTTATAGCCCATGTTTTTGAAATTTTGAAAAAAAAAGTTAGCCTCATTTCTCATCATTTTGGACCATGGGCTATAGCCCATATCGTACGGCATACTATAGCGCGCCGTTTTTCATCATTTTTGAGGATTTGAAAAAAATGACAAAAACGATGGGTTATAGCCCATGTTTTTTGGTTATAGCCCATGTTTTTGAAATTTTGGAGAAAAAAAGTTAGCCTCGTTTCTCATCATTTTGGACCATGGGCTATAGCCCATATCGTACGGCATACTATAGCGCGCCGTTTTTCATCATTTTTGAGGATTTGAAAAAAATGACGAAATGACAAAAACGATGGGTTATAGCCCATGTTTTTTGAAATTTTGAAAAAAAAGTTAGCCTCGTTTTTCATCATTTTGGACCATGGGCTATAGCCCATATCGTACGGCATACTATAGCGCGCCGTTTTTCATCATTTTTGAGGATTTGAAAAAAATGACGAAATGAAAAAAACGATGGGTTATAGCCCATGTTTTTGAAATTTTGAAAAAAAAAGTTAGCCTCGTTTCTCATCATTTTGGACCATGGGCTATAGCCCATATCGTACGGCATACTATAGCGCGCCGTTTTTCATCATTTTTGAGGATTTGAAAAAAATGACGAAATGACAAAAACGATGGGTTATAGCCCATGTTTTTGAAATTTTGAAAAAAAAAGTTAGCCTCGTTTCTCATCATTTTGGACCATGGGCTATAGCCCATATCGTACGGCATACTATAGCGCGCCGTTTTTCATCATTTTTGAGGATTTGAAAAAAATGACAAAATGACAAAAACGATGGGTTATAGCCCATGTTTTTTGAAATTTTGAAAAAAAAAGTTAGCCTCGTTTCTCATCATTTTGGACCATGGGCTATAGCCCATATCTTACGGCATACTATAGCGCGCCGTTTTTCATCATTTTTGAGGATTTGAAAAAAATGACGAAATGAAAAAAACGATGGGTTATAGCCCATGTTTTTGAAATTTTGAAAAAAAAAGTTAGCCTCGTTTCTCATCATTTTGGACCATGGGCTATAGCCCATATCGTACGGCATACTATAGCGCGCCGTTTTTCATCATTTTTGAGGATTTGAAAAAAATGACGAAATGACAAAAACGATGGGTTATAGCCCATGTTTTTGAAATTTTGAAAAAAAAAGTTAGCCTCATTTCTCATCATTTTGGACCATGGGCTATAGCCCATATCGTACGGCATACTATAGCGCGCCGTTTTTCATCATTTTTGAGGATTTGAAAAAAATGACAAAAACGATGGGTTATAGCCCATGTTTTTTGGTTATAGCCCATGTTTTTGAAATTTTGGAAAAAAAAGTTAGCCTCGTTTCTCATCATTTTGGACCATGGGCTATAGCCCATATCGTACGGCATACTATAGCGCGCCGTTTTTCATCATTTTTGAGGATTTGAAAAAAATGACGAAATGAAAAAAACGATGGGTTATATCCCATGTTTTTGAAATTTTGAATTTTCTTCAAATCCTAAAAAATGATGAAAAACGGCGTGCTATAGTATGCCGTACGGTAGGGGCTATAGCCCATGTTCAAAAATGATGAAAAATGAGGATAACATTTTTTTCAAAAATTAAAAAAACGATGGGCTATAACCCATGTTTTTTGAAATTTTGAATTTTCTTCAAATCCTCAAAAATGATGAAAAACGGCGTGCTATAGTATGCCGTACGGTAGGGGCTATAGCCCATGTTCAAAAATGATGAAAAATGAGGATAACATTTTTTTCAAAAATTCAAAAAACGATGGGCTATAACCCATGTTTTTTGAAATTTTGAATTTTCTTCAAATCCTCAAAAATGATGAAAAACGGCGTGCTATAGTATGCCGTACGGTAGGGGCTATAGCCCATGTTCAAAAATGATGAAAAATGAGGATAACATTTTTTTCAAAAATTCAAAAAACGATGGGCTATAACCCATGTTTTTTGAAATTTTGAATTTTCTTCAAATCCTCAAAAATGATGAAAAACGGCGTGCTATAGTATGCCGTAAGGTAGGGGCTATAGCCCATGTTCAAAAATGATGAAAAATGAGGATAACATTTTTTTCAAAAATTCAAAAAACGATGGGCTATAACCCATGTTTTTTGAAATTTTGAATTTTCTTCAAATCCTCAAAAATGATGAAAAACGGCGTGCTATAGTATGCCGTACGGTAGGGGCTATAGCCCATGTTCAAAAATGAGGATAACATTTTTTTCAAAAATTCAAAAAACGATGGGCTATAACCCATGTTTTTTGAAATTTTGAAATTTCTTCAAATCCTCAAAAATGATGAAAAACGGCGTGCTATAGTATGCCGTACGGTAGGGGCTATAGCCCATGTTCAAAAATGATGAAAAATGAGGATAACATTTTTTTCAAAAATTAAAAAAACGATGGGCTATAACCCATGTTTTTTGAAATTTTGAATTTTCTTCAAATCCTCAAAAATGATGAAAAACGGCGTGCTATAGTATGCCGTACGGTAGGGGCTATAGCCCATGTTCAAAAATGATGAAAAATGAGTATAACATTTTTTTCAAAAATTCAGAAAACGATGGGCTATAACCCATGTTTTTTAAAATTTTGAATTTTCTTCAAATCCTCAAAAATGATGAAAAACGGCGTGCTATAGTATGCCGTACGGTAGGGGCTATAGCCCATGTTCAAAAATGAGGATAACATTTTTTTCAAAAATTCAAAAAACGATGGGCTATAACCCATGTTTTTTGAAATTTTGAATTTTCTTCAAATCCTCAAAAATGATAAAAAACGGCGTGCTATACTATGCCGTACGGTAGGGGCTATAGCCCATGTTCAAAAATTATGAAAAATGAGGATAACATTTTTTTCAAAAATTCAAAAAACGATGGGCTATAACCCATGTTTTTTAAAATTTTGAATTTTCTTCAAATCCTCAAAAATGATGAAAAACGGCGTGCTATAGTATGCCGTACGGTAGGGGCTATAGCCCATGTTCAAAAATGATAAAAAATGAGGATAACATTTTTTTCAAAAATTCAAAAAACGATAGGCTATAACCCATGTTTTTTGAAATTTTGAATTTTCTTCAAATCCTCAAAAATGATGAAAAACGGCGTGCTATAGTATGCCGTACGATATGGGCTATAGCCCATGGTCCAAAATGATGAGAAACAAGGCTAACTTTTTTTTTCAAAATTTCAAAAAACATCGTTTTTTCATGTTTTCATTTTTTTCAAATCCTCCAAAATGATGAAAAACGGCGTGCTATAGTATGCCGTATGATATGGGCTATAGCCCATGGTCCAAAATGATGAGAAACGAGGCTAACTTTTTTTTCCAAAATTTCAAAAAACATGGGCTATATAACCCATCGTTTTTTTATTTTTTCATTTTTTCAAATCCTCCAAAATGATGAAAAACGGCGTGCTATAGTATGCCGTACGATATGGGCTATAGCCCATGGTCCAAAATGATGAGAAACAAGGCTAACTTTTTTTTTCAAAATTTCAAAAAACATGGGCTATAACCCATCGTTTTTTCATGTTTTCATTTTTTTCAAATCCTCCAAAATGATGAAAAACGGCGTGCTATAGTATGCCGTATGATATGGGCTATAGCCCATGGTCCAAAATGATGAGAAACGAGGCTAACTTTTTTTCCCAAAATTTCAAAAAACATGGGCTATAACCCATCGTTTTTTTATTTTTTCATTTTTTTCAAATCCTCCAAAATGATGAAAAACGGCGTGCTATAGTATGCCGTACGATATGGGCTATAGCCCATGGTCCAAAATGATGAGAAACAAGGCTAACTTATTTTTTCAAAATTTCAAAAAACATGGGCTATAACCCATCGTTTTTTCATGTTTTCATTTTTTTCAAATCCTCCAAAATGATGAAAAACGGCGTGCTATAGTATGCCGTATGATATGGGCTATAGCCCATGGTCCAAAATGATGAGAAACGAGGCTAACTTTTTTTTCCAAAATTTCAAAAAACATGGGCTAAAACCCATCGTTTTTTTATTTTTTCATTTTTTTCAAATCCTCCTAAATTATGAAAAACGGCGTGCTATAGTATGCCGTACGATATGGGCTATAGCCCATGGTCCAAAATGATGAGAAATGAGGCTAACTTTTTTTTCCAAAATTTCAAAAAACATGGGCTATAACCCATCGTTTTTTCATTTTTTTCAAATCCTCCAAAATGATGAAAAACGGCGTGCTATAGTATGCCGTATGATATGGGCTATAGCCCATGGTCCAAAATGATGAGAAACGAGGCTAACTTTTTTTTCCAAAATTTCAAAGAACATGGGCTATAACCCATCGTTTTTTTATTTTTTCATTTTTTTCAAATCCTCCTAAATGATGAAAAACGGCGTGCTATAGTATGCCGTACGATATGGGCTATAGCCCATGGTCCAAAATGATGAGAAATGAGGCTAACTTTTTTTTCCAAAATTTCAAAAAACATGGGCTATAACCCATCGTTTTTTTATTTTTTCATTTTTTTTAAATCTTCCTAAATTATGAAAAACGGCGTGCTATAGTATGCCGTACGATATGGGCTATAGCCCATGGTCCAAAATGATGAGAAATGAGGCTAACTTTTTTTTCCAAAATTTCAAAAAACATGGGCTATAACCCATCGTTTTTTTTTTTTTTCATTTTTTTTAAATCCTCCAAAATGATGAAAAACGGCGTGCTATAGTATGCCGTATGATATGGGCTATAGCCCATGGTCCAAAATGATGAGAAACGAGGCTAACTTTTTTTTCCAAAATTTCAAAAAACATGGGCTATAACCCATCGTTTTTTTATTTTTTCATTTTTTTCAAATCCTCCTAAATGATGAAAAACGGCGTGCTATAGTATGCCGTACGATATGGGCTATAGCCCATGGTCCAAAATGATGAGAAATGAGGCTAACTTTTTTTTCCAAAATTTCAAAAAACGATGGGCTATAACCCATGTTTTTTGAAATTTTGAATTTTCTTCAAATCCTCAAAAATGATGAAAAACGGCGTGCTATAGTATGCCGTACGGTAGGGGCTATAGCCCATGTTCAAAAATGAGGATAACATTTCTTTCAAAAATTCAAAAAACGATGGGCTATAACCCATGTTTTTTGAAATTTTGAATTTTCTTCAAATCCTCCAAAATGATGAAAAACGGCGTGCTATAGTATGCCGTATGATATGGGCTATAGCCCATGGTCCAAAATGATGAGAAACGAGGCTAACTTTTTTTTCCAAAATTTCAAAAAACATGGGCTATAACCCATCGTTTTTTTATTTTTTCATTTTTTTCAAATCCTCCTAAATGATGAAAAACGGCGTGCTATAGTATGCCGTACGATATGGGCTATAGCCCATGGTCCAAAATGATGAGAAATGAGGCTAACTTTTTTTTCCAAAATTTCAAAAAACGATGGGCTATAACCCATGTTTTTTGAAATTTTGAATTTTCTTCAAATCCTCAAAAATGATGAAAAACGGCGTGCTATAGTATGCCGTACGGTAGGGGCTATAGCCCATGTTCAAAAATGAGGATAACATTTCTTTCAAAAATTCAAAAAACGATGGGCTATAACCCATGTTTTTTGAAATTTTGAATTTTCTTCAAATCCTCAAAAATGATGAAAAACGGCGTGCTATAGTATGCCGTACGGTAGGGGCTATAGCCCATGTTCAAAAATGATGAAAAATGAGGATAACATTTTTTTCAAAATTTCAAAAAACGATGGGCTATAACCCATGTTTTTTGAAATTTTGAATTTTCTTCAAATCCTCAAAAATGATGAAAAACGGCGTGCTATAGTATGCCGTACGGTAGGGGCTATAGCCCATTTTCAAAAATGATGAAAAATGAGTATAACATTTTTTTCAAAAATTCAGAAAACGATGGGCTATAACCCATGTTTTTTAAATTTTTGAATTTTCTTCAAATCCTCAAAAATGATGAAAAACGGCGTGCTATAGTATGCCGTATGATATGGGCTATAGCCCATGGTCCAAAATGATGAGAAACGAGGCTAACTTTTTTTTCCAAAATTTCAAAGAACATGGGCTATAACCCATCGTTTTTTTATTTTTTCATTTTTTTTAAATCCTCCTAAATGATGAAAAACGGCGTGCTATAGTATGCCGTACGATATGGGCTATAGCCCATGGTCCAAAATGATGAGAAATGAGGCTAACTTTTTTTTCCAAAATTTCAAAAAACATGGGCTATAACCCATCGTTTTTTTATTTTTTCATTTTTTTTAAATCTTCCTAAATGATGAAAAACGGCGTGCTATAGTATGCCGTATGATATGGGCTATAGCCCATGGTCCAAAATGGTGAGAAACGAGGCTAACTTTTTTTTCCAAAATTTCAAAAAACATGGGCTATAACCCATCGTTTTTTTATTTTTTCATTTTTTTCAAATCCTCCTAAATGATGAAAAACGGCGTGCTATAGTATGCCGTACGATATGGGCTATAGCCCATGGTCCAAAATGATGAGAAATGAGGCTAACTTTTTTTTCCAAAATTTCAAAAAACGATGGGCTATAACCCATGTTTTTTGAAATTTTGAATTTTCTTCAAATCCTCAAAAATGATGAAAAACGGCGTGCTATAGTATGCCGTACGGTAGGGGCTATAGCCCATGTTCAAAAATGAGGATAACATTTTTTTCAAAAATTCAAAAAACGATGGGCTATAACCCATGTTTTTTGAAATTTTGAATTTTCTTCAAATCCTCAAAAATGATGAAAAACGGCGTGCTATAGTATGCCGTACGGTAGGGGCTATAGCCCATGTTCAAAAATGATGAAAAATGAGGATAACATTTTTTTCAAAATTTCAAAAAACGATGGGCTATAACCCATGTTTTTTGAAATTTTGAATTTTCTTCAAATCCTCAAAAATGATGAAAAACGGCGTGCTATAGTATGCCGTACGGTAGGGGCTATAGCCCATTTTCAAAAATGATGAAAAATGAGTATAACATTTTTTTCAAAAATTCAGAAAACGATGGGCTATAACCCATGTTTTTTAAAATTTTGAATTTTCTTCAAATCCTCAAAAATGATGAAAAACGGCGTGCTATAGTATGCCGTACGGTAGGGGCTATAGCCCATGTTCAAAAATGATGAAAAATGAGGATAACATTTTTTTCAAAAATTCAAAAAACGATGGGCTATAACCCATGTTTTTTGAAATTTTGAATTTTCTTCAAATCCTCAAAAATGATGAAAAACGGCGTGCTATAGTATGCCGTACGATATGGGCTATAGCCCATGGTCCAAAATGATGAGAAACAAGGCTAACTTTTTTTTTCAAAATTTCAAAAAACATGGGCTATAACCCATCGTTTTTTTATTTTTTCATTTTTTTCAAATCCTCCAAAATGATGAAAAACGGCGTGCTATAGTATGCCGTACGATATGGGCTATAGCCCATGGTCCAAAATGATGAGAAACAAGGCTAACTTTTTTTTTCAAAATTTCAAAAAACATGGGCTATAACCCATCGTTTTTTCATGTTTTCATTTTTTTCAAATCCTCCAAAATGATGAAAAACGGCGTGCTATAGTATGCCGTATGATATGGGCTATAGCCCATGGTCCAAAATGATGAGAAACGAGGCTAACTTTTTTTTCCAAAATTTCAAAAAACATGGGCTATAACCCATCGTTTTTTTATTTTTTCATTTTTTTTTAAATCTTCCTAAATGATGAAAAACGGCGTGCTATAGTATGCCGTACGATATGGGCTATAGCCCATGGTCCAAAATGATGAGAAATGAGGCTAACTTTTTTTTTCAAAATTTCAAAAAACATGGGCTATAACCCATCGTTTTTGTTTTTTTTCAAATCCTCCAAAATGATGAAAAACGGCGTGCTATAGTATGCCGTACGATATGGGCTAGCCCATGGTCCAAAATGATGAGAAACAAGGCTAACTTTTTTTTTCAAAATTTCAAAAAACATGGGCTATAACCCATCGTTTTTTCATGTTTTCATTTTTTTCAAATCCTCCAAAATGATGAAAAACGGCGTGCTATAGTATGCCGTATGATATGGGCTATAGCCCATGGTCCAAAATGATGAGAAACGAGGCTAACTTTTTTTTCCAAAATTTCAAAAAACATGGGCTATAACCCATCGTTTTTTTTTTTTCCCATTTTTTTCAAATCCTCCTAAATGATGAAAAACGGCGTGCTATAGTATGCCGTACGATATGGGCTATAGCCCATGGTCCAAAATGATGAGAAATGAGGCAAACTTTTTTTTCCAAAATTTCAAAAAACATGGGCTATAACCCATCGTTTTTTTATTTTTTCATTTTTTTTAAATCTTCCTAAATGATGAAAAACGGCGTGCTATAGTATGCCGTACGATATGGGCTATAGCCCATGGTCCAAAATGATGAGAAACGAGGCTAACTTTTTTTTTCAAAATTTCAAAAAACATGGGCTATAACCCATCGTTTTTTTATTTTTTCATTTTTTTCAAATCCTCCAAAATGATGAAAAACGGCGTGCTATAGTATGCCGTACGATATGGGCTATAGCCCATGGTCCAAAATAATGAGAAACAAGGCTAACTTTTTTTTTCAAAATTTCAAAAAACATGGGCTATAACCCATCGTTTTTTTATTTTTCATTTTTTTCAAATCCTCCAAAATGATGAAAAACGGCGTGCTATAGTATGCCGTATGATATGGGCTATAGCCCATGGTCCAAAATGATGAGAAACGAGGCTAACTTTTTTTTCCAAAATTTCAAAAAACATGGGCTATAACCCATCGTTTTTTTATTTTTTCATTTTTTTTAAATCTTCCTAAATGATGAAAAACGGCGTGCTATAGTATGCCGTACGATATGGGCTATAGCCCATGGTCCAAAATGATGAGAAACGAGGCTAACTTTTTTCCCAAAATTTCAAAAAACATGGGCTATAACCCATCGTTTTTTTATTTTTTCATTTTTTTCAAATCCTCCAAAATGATGAAAAACGGCGTGCTATAGTATGCCGTACGATATGGGCTATAGCCCATGGTCCAAAATGATGAGAAACAAGGCTAACTTATTTTTTCAAAATTTCAAAAAACATGGGCTATAACCCATCGTTTTTTCATGTTTTCATTTTTTTCAAATCCTCCAAAATGATGAAAAACGGCGTGCTATAGTATGCCGTATGATATGGGCTATAGCCCATGGTCCAAAATGATGAGAAACGAGGCTAACTTTTTTTTCCAAAATTTCAAAAAACATGGGCTATAACCCATCGTTTTTTTATTTTTTCATTTTTTTCAAATCCTCCTAAATTATGAAAAACGGCGTGCTATAGTATGCCGTACGATATGGGCTATAGCCCATGGTCCAAAATGATGAGAAATGAGGCTAACTTTTTTTTCCAAAATTTCAAAAAACATGGGCTATAACCCATCGTTTTTTTATTTTTTCTAAATCTTCCTAAATGATGAAAAACGGCGTGTTATAGTATGCCGTACGATATGGGCTATAGCCCATGGTCCAAAATGATGAGAAATGAGGCTAACTTTTTTTTTCAAAATTTCAAAAAACATGGGCTATAACCCATCGTTTTTTTTTTTTTTCATTTTTTTCAAATCCTCCAAAATGATGAAAAACGGCGTGCTATAGTATGCCGTATGATATGGGCTATAGCCCATGGTCCAAAATGATGAGAAACGAGGCTAACTTTTTTTTCCAAAATTTCAAAGAACATGGGCTATAACCCATCGTTTTTTTATTTTTTCATTTTTTTCAAATCCTCCTAAATGATGAAAAACGGCGTGCTATAGTATGCCGTACGATATGGGCTATAGCCCATGGTCCAAAATGATGAGAAATGAGGCTAACTTTTTTTTCCAAAATTTCAAAAAACATGGGCTATAACCCATCGTTTTTTTATTTTTTCATTTTTTTTAAATCTTCCTAAATGATGAAAAACGGTGTGCTATAGTATGCCGTACGATATGGGCTATAGCCCATGGTCCAAAATGATGAGAAATGAGGCTAACTTTTTTTTCCAAAATTTCAAAAAAACGATGGGCTATAACCCATGTTTTTTGAAATTTTGAATTTTCTTCAAATCCTCAAAAATGATGAAAAACGGCGTGCTATAGTATGCCGTACGGTAGGGGCTATAGCCCATGTTCAAAAATGATGAAAAATGAGGATAACATTTTTTTCAAAAATTCAAAAAACGATGGGCTATAACCCATGTTTTTTGAAATTTTGAATTTTCTTCAAATCCTCAAAAATGATGAAAAACGGCGTGCTATAGTATGCCGTACGGTAGGGGCTATAGCCCATTTTCAAAAATGATGAAAAATGAGTATAACATTTTTTTCAAAAATTCAGAAAACGATGGGCTATAACCCATGTTTTTTAAAATTTTGAATTTTCTTCAAATCCTCAAAAATGATGAAAAACGGCGTGCTATAGTATGCCGTACGGTAGGGGCTATAGCCCATGTTCAAAAATGATGAAAAATGAGGATAACATTTTTTTCAAAAATTCAAAAAACGATGGGCTATAACCCATGTTTTTTGAAATTTTGAATTTTCTTCAAATCCTCAAAAATGATGAAAAACGGCGTGCTATAGTATGCCGTACGATATGGGCTATAGCCCATGGTCCAAAATGATGAGAAACGAGGCTAACTTTTTTTTCCAAAATTTCAAAGAACATGGGCTATAACCCATCGTTTTTTTATTTTTTCATTTTTTTCAAATCCTCCTAAATGATGAAAAACGGCGTGCTATAGTATGCCGTACGATATGGGCTATAGCCCATGGTCCAAAATGATGAGAAATGAGGCTAACTTTTTTTTCCAAAATTTCAAAAAACATGGGCTATAACCCATCGTTTTTTTATTTTTTCATTTTTTTAAAATCTTCCTAAATGATGAAAAACGGCGTGCTATAGTATGCCGTACGATATGGGCTATAGCCCATGGTCCAAAATGATGAGAAATGAGGCTAACTTTTTTTTCCAAAATTTCAAAAAAACGATGGGCTATAACCCATGTTTTTTGAAATTTTGAATTTTCTTCAAATCCTAAAAAATGATGAAAAACGGCGTGCTATAGTATGCCGTACGGTAGGGGCTATAGCCCATGTTCAAAAATGAGGATAACATTTTTTTCAAAAATTCAAAAAACGATGGGCTATAACCCATGTTTTTTGAAATTTTGAATTTTCTTCAAATCCTCAAAAATGATGAAAAACGGCGTGCTATAGTATGCCGTACGGTAGGGGCTATAGCCCATGTTCAAAAATGATGAAAAATGAGGATAACATTTTTTTCAAAAATTCAAAAAACGATGGGCTATAACCCATGTTTTTTGAAATTTTGAATTTTCTTCAAATCCTCAAAAATGATGAAAAACGGCGTGCTATAGTATGCCGTACGGTAGGGGCTATAGCCCATTTTCAAAAATGATGAAAAATGAGTATAACATTTTTTTCAAAAATTCAGAAAACGATGGGCTATAACCCATGTTTTTTAAAATTTTGAATTTTCTTCAAATCCTCAAAAATGATGAAAAACGGCGTGCTATAGTATGCCGTACGGTAGGGGCTATAGCCCATGTTCAAAAATGATGAAAAATGAGGATAACATTTTTTTCAAAAATTCAAAAAACGATGGGCTATAACCCATGTTTTTTGAAATTTTGAATTTTCTTCAAATCCTCAAAAATGATGAAAAACGGCGTGCTATAGTATGCCGTACGATATGGGCTATAGCCCATGGTCCAAAATGATGAGAAACAAGGCTAACTTTTTTTTTCAAAATTTCAAAAAACATGGGCTATAACCCATCGTTTTTTCATGTTTTAATTTTTTTTAAATCCTCCAAAATGATGAAAAACGGCGTGCTATAGTATGCCGTATGATATGGGCTATAGCCCATGGTCCAAAATGATGAGAAACGAGGCTAACTTTTTTTTCCAAAATTTCAAAAAACATGGGCTATAACCCATCGTTTTTTTATTTTTTCATTTTTTTCAAATCCTCCAAAATGATGAAAAACGGCGTGCTATAGTATGCCGTACGATATGGGCTATAGCCCATGGTCCAAAATGATGAGAAACGAGGCTAACTTTTTTTTTCAAAATTTCAAAAAACATGGGCTATAACCCATCGTTTTTTTATTTTTTCATTTTTTTCAAATCCTCCAAAATGATGAAAAACGGCGTGCTATAGTATGCCGTACGATATGGGCTATAGCCCATGGTCCAAAATGATGAGAAACAAGGCTAACTTTTTTTTTCAAAATTTCAAAAAACATGGGCTATAACCCATCGTTTTTTCATGTTTTCATTTTTTTCAAATCCTCCAAAATGATGAAAAACGGCGTGCTATAGTATGCCGTATGATATGGGCTATAGCCCATGGTCCAAAATGATGAGAAACGAGGCTAACTTTTTTTTCCAAAATTTCAAAAAACATGGGCTATAACCCATCGTTTTTTTATTTTTTCATTTTTTTTAAATCTTCCTAAATGATGAAAAACGGCGTGCTATAGTATGCCGTACGATATGGGCTATAGCCCATGGTCCAAAATGATGAGAAATGAGGCTAACTTTTTTTTTTCAAAATTTCAAAAAACATGGGCTATAACCCATCGTTTTTGTTTTTTTTCATTTTTTTCAAATCCTCCAAAATGATGAAAAACGGCGTGCTATAGTATGCCGTACGATATGGGCTAGCCCATGGTCCAAAATGATGAGAAACAAGGCTAACTTTTTTTTTCAAAATTTCAAAAAACATGGGCTATAACCCATCGTTTTTTCATGTTTTCATTTTTTTCAAATCCTCCAAAATGATGAAAAACGGCGTGCTATAGTATGCCGTATGATATGGGCTATAGCCCATGGTCCAAAATGATGAGAAACGAGGCTAACTTTTTTTTCCAAAATTTCAAAAAACATGGGCTATAACCCATCGTTTTTTTTTTTTTTCATTTTTTTCAAATCCTCCTAAATGATGAAAAACGGCGTGCTATAGTATGCCGTACGATATGGGCTATAGCCCATGGTCCAAAATGATGAGAAATGAGGCTAACTTTTTTTTCCAAAATTTCAAAAAACATGGGCTATAACCCATCGTTTTTTAATTTTTAAATTTTTTTTAAATCTTCCTAAATGATGAAAAACGGCGTGCTATAGTATGCCGTACGATATGGGCTATAGCCCATGGTCCAAAATGATGAGAAACGAGGCTAACTTTTTTTTCCAAAATTTCAAAAAACATGGGCTATAACCCATCGTTTTTTTATTTTTTCATTTTTTTCAAATCCTCCAAAATGATGAAAAACGGCGTGCTATAGTATGCCGTACGATATGGGCTATAGCCCATGGTCCAAAATGATGAGAAACAAGGCTAACTTTTTTTTTCAAAATTTCAAAAAACATGGGCTATAACCCATCGTTTTTTTATTTTTCATTTTTTTTAAATCCTCCAAAATGATGAAAAACGGCGTGCTATAGTATGCCGTATGATATGGGCTATAGCCCATGGTCCAAAATGATGAGAAACGAGGCTAACTTTTTTTTCCAAAATTTCAAAAAACATGGGCTATAACCCATCGTTTTTTTATTTTTTCATTTTTTTAAAATCTTCCTAAATGATGAAAAACGGCGTGCTATAGTATGCCGTACGATATGGGCTATAGCCCATGGTCCAAAATGATGAGAAATGAGGCTAACTTTTTTTTCCAAAATTTCAAAAAACATGGGCTATAACCCATCGTTTTTTTATTTTTTTATTTTTTTCAAATCCTCCAAAATGATGAAAAACGGCGTGCTATAGTATGCCGTACGATATGGGCTATAGCCCATGGTCCAAAATGATGAGAACGAGGCTAACTTTTTTTTTTTCAAAATTTCAAAAAACATGGGCTATAACCCATCGTTTTTTTATATTTTCCTTTTTTTCAAATCCTCCAAAATTATGAAAAACGGCGTGCTATAGTATGCCGTACGATATGGGCTATAGCCCATGGTCCAAAATGATGAGAAACGAGGCTAACTTTTTTTTTCAAAATTTCAAAAAACATGGGCTATAACCCATCGTTTTTTTATTTTTTCATTTTTTTCAAATCCTCCAAAATGATGAAAAACGGCGTGCTATAGTATGCCGTACGATATGGGCTATAGCCCATGGTCCAAAATGATGAGAAACGAGGCTAACTTTTTTTTTCAAAATTTCAAAAAACATGGGCTATAACCCATCGTTTTTTTATTTTTTCATTTTTTTCAAATCCTCCAAAATGATGAAAAACGGCGTGCTATAGTATGCCGTACGATATGGGCTATAGCCCATGGTCCAAAATGATGAGAAACAAGGCTAACTTTTTTTTTCAAAATTTCAAAAAACATGGGCTATAACCCATCGTTTTTTCATGTTTTCATTTTTTTCAAATCCTCCAAAATGATGAAAAACGGCGTGCTATAGTATGCCGTATGATATGGGCTATAGCCCATGGTCCAAAATGATGAGAAACGAGGCTAACGTTTTTTCCAAAATTTCAAAAAACATGGGCTATAACCCATCGTTTTTTTATTTTTTCATTTTTTTCAAATCCTCCAAAATGAGGAAAAACGGCGTGCTATAGTATGCCGTACGATATGGGCTATAGCCCATGGTCCAAAATGATGAGAAACGAGGCTAACTTTTTTTTTCAAAATTTCAAAAAACATGGGCTATAACCCATCGTTTTTTTATTTTTTCATTTTTTTCAAATCCTCCAAAATGATGAAAAACGGCGCGCTATAGTATGCCGTACGATATGGGCTATAGCCCATGGTCCAAAATGATGAGAAACAAGGCTAACTTTTTTTTTTCAAAATTTCAAAAAACATGGGCTATAACCCATCGTTTTTTCATGTTTTCATTTTTTTCAAATCCTCCAAAATGATGAAAAACGGCGTGCTATAGTATGCCGTATGATATGGGCTATAGCCCATGGTCCAAAATGATGAGAAACGAGGCTAACTTTTTTTTCCAAAATTTCAAAAAACATGGGCTATAACCCATCGTTTTTTTATTTTTTCATTTTTTTCAAATCCTCCAAAATGATGAAAAACGGCGTGCTATAGTATGCCGTACGATATGGGCTATAGCCCATGGTCCAAAATGATGAGAAACGAGGCTAACTTTTTTTTTCAAAATTTCAAAAAACATGGGCTATAACCCATCGTTTTTTTATTTTTTCATTTTTTTCAAATCCTCCAAAATGATGAAAAACGGCGTGCTATAGTATGCCGTACGATATGGGCTATAGCCCATGGTCCAAAATGATGAGAAACGAGGCTAACTTTTTTTCCAAAATTTCAAAAAACATGGGCTATAACCCATCGTTTTTTTATTTTTTCATTTTTTTCAAATCCTCCAAAATGATGAAAAACGGCGCGCTATAGTATGCCGTACGATATGGGCTATAGCCCATGGTCCAAAATGATGAGAAACAAGGCTAACTTTTTTTTTTCAAAATTTCAAAAAACATGGGCTATAACCCATCGTTTTTTCATGTTTTCATTTTTTTCAAATCCTCCAAAATGATGAAAAACGGCGTGCTATAGTATGCCGTATGATATTGGCTATAGCCCATGGTCCAAAATGATGAGAAACGAGGCTAACTTTTTTTTCCAAAATTTCAAAAAACATGGGCTATAACCCATCGTTTTTTTATTTTTTCATTTTTTTCAAATCCTCCAAAATGATGAAAAACGGCGTGCTATAGTATGCCGTACGATATGGGCTATAGCCCATGGTCCAAAATGATGAGAAACGAGGCTAACTTTTTTTTTCAAAATTTCAAAAAACATGGGCTATAACCCATCGTTTTTTTATTTTTTCATTTTTTTCAAATCCTCCAAAATGATGAAAAACGGCGTGCTATAGTATGCCGTACGATATGGGCTATAGCCCATGGTCCAAAATGATGAGAAACGAGGCTAACTTTTTTTCCAAAATTTCAAAAAACATGGGATATAACCCATCGTTTTTTCATGTTTTCATTTTTTTCAAATCCTCCAAAATGATGAAAAACGGCGTGCTATAGTATGCCGTACGATATGGGCTATAGCCCATGGTCCAAAATGATGAGAAACGAGGCTAACTTTTTTTCCAAAATTTCAAAAAACATGGGATATAACCCATCGTTTTTTCATGTTTTCATTTTTTTCAAATCCTCCAAAATGATGAAAAACGGCGTGCTATAGTATGCCGTACGATATGGGCTATAGCCCATGGTCCAAAATGATGAGAAACGAGGCTAACTTTCTTTTTCAAAATTTCAAAAAACATGGGCTATAACCCATCGTTTTTTTATTTTTTCATTTTTTTCAAATCCTCCAAAATGATGAAAAACGGCGCGCTATAGTATGCCGTACGATATGGGCTATAGCCCATGGTCCAAAATGATGAGAAACAAGGCTAACTTTTTTTTTCAAAATTTCAAAAAACATGGGCTATAACCCATCGTTTTTTCATGTTTTCATTTTTTTCAAATCCTCCAAAATGATGAAAAACGGCGTGCTATAGTATGCCGTACGATATGGGCTATAGCCCATGGTCCAAAATGATGAAAAACGAGGCTAACTTTTTTTTTTCAAAATTTCAAAAAACATGGGATATAACCCATCGTTTTTTTATTTTTTCATTTTTTTCAAATCCTCCAAAATGATGAAAAACGGCGTGCTATAGTATGCCGTACGATATGGGCTATAGCCCATGGTCCAAAATGATGAGAAACAAGGCTAACCTTTTTTTTTTTTTAATTCAAAAAACATGGGCTATAACCCATCGTTTTTTCATGTTTTCATTTTTTTCAAATCCTCCAAAATGATGAAAAACGGCGTGCTATAGTATGCCGTACGATATGGGCTATAGCCCATGGTCCAAAATGATGAGAAACGAGGCTAACTTTTTTTTTCAAAATTTCAAAAAACATGGGCTATAACCCATCGTTTTTTTATTTTTTCATTTTTTTCAAATCCTCCAAAATGATGAAAAACGGCGTGCTATAGTATGCCGTACGATATGGGCTATAGCCCATGGTCCAAAATGATGAGAAACGAGGCTAACTTTTTTTTTCAAAATTTCAAAAAACATGGGCTATAACCCATCGTTTTTTTATTTTTTCATTTTTTTCAAATCCTCCAAAATGATGAAAAACGGCGTGCTATAGTATGCCGTACGATATGGGCTATAGCCCATGGTCCAAAATGATGAGAAACAAGGCTAACTTTTTTTTTCAAAATTTCAAAAAACATGGGCTATAACCCATCGTTTTTTCATGTTTTCATTTTTTTTAAATCCTCCAAAATGATGAAAAACGGCGTGCTATAGTATGCCGTATGATATGGGCTATAGCCCATGGTCCAAAATGATGAGAAACGAGGCTAACTTTTTTTTCCAAAATTTCAAAAAACATGGGCTATAACCCATCGTTTTTTTATTTTTTCATTTTTTTCAAATCCTCCAAAATGATGAAAAACGGCGTGCTATAGTATGCCGTACGATATGGGCTATAGCCCATGGTCCAAAATGATGAAAAACGAGGATACTTTTTTTTTTCTTTTTTTCAAAAAACATGGGCTATAACCCATCGTTTTTTTTCTCGTTTTTTTTTAGTCCTCAAAAATGATGAAAAACGGCGTGCTATAGTATGCCGTACGATATGGGCTATAGCCCATGGTCCAACATGATGAAAAACGAGGATAATTCTTTTTTTCAAAAATTCAAAAAACATGGGCTATAACCCATCGTTTTTTTCATTTTTTCATTTTTTTCAAATCCTCAAAAATGATGAAAAACGGCACGCTATAGTATGCCGTACGATATGGGCTAGGAGGATGAGAAACATTAGCATGTTTTGCTAACAACAGAGAAGCTGTTACTTACACCTAGTAACCCCATTCTAGCCTACTTAGGTTCATCTTACGGTGGACATGTTTGCCTGAAAAGGAATCTTTGAAATGTTTCATAATTTTAGAAATATAGTGCTTTCAAATTTCAGAAATTTACAATGGGGCTCAATGGCAGATGGCAATGGCATGTCAAAAAAGCACTTTCACCTAGAAACTGAGGGACTCCATTCACACTTTTTATAGTTCAGCTTACTGTGGAGACACATGCTGGAACTTTTTACTTTGAAATGTTTTGTAGTTTCTGAGTTATTTAACTTAAACGCCCAATGCATTCTCAACGGCAATAGCACAAACTTAGGCATGCTACTATTCCTACATACTTACACCTAGAAACCCCATTCAAACCTATTTACTGTAGGTTCATTTTACAGTGGACATGTTTGCCTGAAAAGGAATCTTTGAAATGTTTCAAAGTTTTAGAAATATAGTGCTTTTAAATTTGAGAAATTCAGAATGGGGGTCAATGGCAGATTTTGGCAAGTAAAGAGTTGAGTCGGGTTTGAACCCACAACCTCCAGATCATGCAGCCAGTGTGCTAAGTCACTGATCTACTTGCTACCTGCCTCAATGCAGTCTGTTGTTCCCTTTGAGTAACAGCATTGATACAAAAATAAAATACAAAAAATAAAATAACAGGAGATTTGTCTATTGTTTCTTTTGCTGTCGTTTGTTCGAATGTTTATGAACCACAATGGAAACAAGTCTCTGGCTCTTCTGTCATTATCTATTCGGCCTTTTGAGAACAGCATGCACAGTGGCTCACTGGGTACAGAGCCTGCCTGGGAATCAGGAGGCTGCAGGTTCAAGTCCTTGCTCTGAAATAGTGTCCCAAATCATGAAAATATGACATGCTGTATACTGCATGAGGGTGACGCTAACCAGTATAATAACAAAAAAAGTGAATTAAAAAACATTCTTTGAGTGATACTGACATACAATTAAGTGCTTAAGTTCAAAATCATTGTACATTCTGACTCTGATAATCTCCTTGACACCTCTGTCTACAGTACAGTACAGTACGTGTCTGGAATCTATGGATAGTCACTAGATATGATGCAGGGTCTGCTACTAAACTGCTGGCATGCGGCTGTGCCAACAACAACCTGATGAAATGAACGTGGAAAGAAATTGGCACCACGTCAGAAACAACATATTGTTGAATAGCTGTGTCATGTTAGTCCATCATGACACACATAACTTAAATTCAAAAATGTTTATTGTTCAAACACACGCCCGGAATATTTGACACAGGATCTTTACTTCTTCTGAACTCAACTTAGTGTAATTACTGTAAACAAACATAAAGAGAAAAGACGGCAATAATGTTGGGTTTCTCCTTATTATGGAAACATCCATACTGTGTGTACACTACATCCAACAGCTTGCAAACAATGGTCTGGCTGCCACCTAGGAAGCAATGTGGGGGATTTTGTTTCAAGTGTCATACTGATGTAGATGTCTAATTAAATACAACAACAACAACAACAACAACAACAACAACAACTGAACAACAATAATGTTGTCGCCAAGCTTTAGTTGTTTTTGGCATCTTGGGGGTACTGTATGTGTCACTGTACTACCGGTATACATAATTGATTGATTCGATAATTAGCCATAAATGTAAAAAACAGCAACAAAGTACAGTCAAACACTGGCATAGCAACAGCGCCATTTAGGCCCTCAATCAACTCATAGACATGCCATGAACAAAAATCAATATCATCAATATCAACAAAAAAATCACACCCGTGTCAACTGAGTGGTGCAACTCCCCCCCCGCCTTCTCTCTCTCTCTCTCTCTCTCTTTCTCTCTCTCTCTCATATTAGCAGGCAACAGTGCAGCACTATCTCCCTCTCTGTTTCTGGCACAACAGCGCCCCTACAGGTACTAATAGTCATACTGGTGCTCAAGTATGTGTCAAGTTTGCATGACTCAAGTTAAAGGAGAATTTCAGTGTTTTGGGTGGTTTGGAAAACCCCCCGGTAACAAGATGTACACATGCACACACTCTACACAGTGGGGGGACACGCAACAGGCCAACAGCACGTGCGCCAAGGCCGCCCCCACTCGATCATGATTGGAGGAAGGCCCCACTCATCCTGATTGGATGAAGGCTGGCTAACCAGCTAGTAACCCTATAGCCAAAAAACGAACTAAGGTTTTTTGACCCCAGGGGTTAACTGGGGACCCTAGCACACTCTATAGTAGGGAGGATTATAATATATATAAATTCAGAGAACATCTCCCAGAGCGTAGCCTGCAACGGCAAGTTAAACTGTATTCCATTTGTTGCAATAAATGGTTAATCTGCTTTGACGTGAGTCTGACAGGGTTTAATACCAACATGGCTTCCATATGGATTTCAGACATCATATTGGCACTGTGGTGGCATGTTCACGAAATATAGAGATCTCTTAATCCGTCTGTCTCTCTGTGACCCTTTTATGCCCATACAGACGTCATTGCCCCCCCCAACTACTATGTTGTACACTCAATGGTACAACAGATATTGCACAACTGGAGGGGCAAACATTATGTTCCCAAACAATGTTGGCCTAGGCTATAAATATAAATTGTTAAAAAGGTTTTGCAATTCCTACTTTTGTAATGAACCTATTATATCCATGGAGCTGTCACAAGACTCACAACACAAGTATAGATCTGATCAATATTAAAGTGCACTAACCAATTCTACCGATCTGACTGTGCTCTTTGCACCATTGCTTCACAGTGGACACCAACAGATACAGTATAACCAAGCTCACAGTTGGCTGTGGGTCCATTTCATACCTTTTTTTTCTCCAGAAGAGACCTTGAATGGCACTCTAGGAATTTACAGAGAGCCAACGGAGACCGTGCTACATCAATAGGCGGTATATGATGTGTTAGGACATCTGTAACCAAACTCTGACTCCTGCTCCTTAGCAAAACAGATGCTCCGCTGCCTGTCTGATGAGTTGTACAAACCAACACCTTGAACACAAGAGGTCCTTTGTCTGTGTCACCCCAGGACACAGCTGCTCCCTGGCAACATGGAACTCGAACCTGACCTATACAGTGTTGGAAGAAGTACTCAGATTTGCTACTTATGTAAAACTCGCAATAGCCTACCGCAAAGTAAAAGTCCCGCATTCAACATTTGACTTGAGTAAAAGGTACAAAGGTATTGGCATCAAAATGTACTTAAACTAGGCTACTGTACCTAAAGTGCACATTATGTTTTGAATATCTCCCTCCTATTTTTGAATAGCTGAATTATACAATGTGTTTTCTGTTTTGAAATATTAGATATATTAGATATTACAATATCTACCTCTGAGATGCAATGGAGTAGAATTATAACTACTCAGGCTACTTTCCACCACTGGGAAAACCTGCCTGCAACATGGACCGGAGAAAAAAACAACTCAAGATCAGTGTTTGTTTAGAAGAGTGATATTTCATAGTGTCTTTATAAAAACAGAGGTTTAAATACCCAGGAGGGATCACCTTTCATTGGCTGAAGTTTGGATACATATGGTGCTTCCAAGAACTGAAAGAGTACGACTAGGAAATGGAACGGTACCATAACCGCTCAGTCAGCAGTTCTTATGGGATACTAGCTACTACAGGACTGTATACCAAGAGCCGTGCTTTACTGTGAACTAACATTATGTAACAGAGGCAAACGTAAGGTTCAGAACATTTCTCCTGAACCTTACATTACGTGGCAGAAATAAACAAAACAAGCACCAAAGCGGATGTATTTTATTTTTTATATATATTTTTTTATCCCACAATTTTGTAACCCATTTTTCACCCCTGACTGCGTCAATCCTAATGTGATCCTGGGCTCTACACACCCTCCACCAACCTAGTCCCCATATATGGGGGGACAAGGGGAGAGCAACGGACTTGAACTCATGCTTCCTTCATGCCTGAGTGTCCAAGTTGCTCCTTTACACCTGACAGGGGGGAGTTTCCCTGGTTGGACGTATAGCGCGTGGAAGGACTCAATTGCAGTAAAACAAATCGGAACTTTGAACATTCAGTGGATTTTCTGATTAGGCAAAAAAAAGTTCTGTGATTTGCCTGAGGATGGTGATGTCACCGTCCACTAATTCCACCCCCTCTCCTGGGGGAGAGGGGATGAGAGGTGATGCAGAGGTGATGATTGACAGACAAAATCCCTCAACACTGCAGTGACATCTGCTGACAAATTGTGCAGCTCAAAAGTTCAGAACACAGAAAACCCCCGACCACAGAAAATCCACTAAATGTTCAAAGTTCAGGTTGTTTTGGGTGTAACTGAGGTCAGAAAAGCTAAAAGGGGTGGGGGGGGGGATCAATGACAATGTATGTCAAGACCTTGATCTCAAAGACCCAGAGAGCAATGATCTCTTTGGAGACTAAAGACAAAAATGTACATAGAGGCAAGGCAAACAGAACCCCCCCAACATAACCTCCCAGTCCATTTGCTTTCAATTCGCACTAGAAAATTGCACAAAAGATATACTTAAATATTTTCCACCATAATCCGCATCAGCCTCGTTGACGGTAGACTGCTTGGCGAGCGCTGGCGCTTTGGCATGGGGGTATAAGAAGCTTGTGTACAGGGTTTGATCAGGTCAGATCAACATATGCAATGTCAGAATAGATCAGCTCCATATATGGAGATCTAAGGGTGGTAGAGGGGACAATATTCTCTTGAGTGTACAGGGTTTGATGAGGGCCCAGGTAGGGCCAGGCGTTAATTTTCGGGCCTGTTGAGAACTCTATTTTTCTCTATGCTGGGCGCGGCTACACTATATAACTTTGGGGCAGGCCCATCTAGAGTTTGAATGGACAGGTATCAGTCAAAAGAGAGACATCGAAGAGGAAGGATGGATGGGGAAGGATCAACATATGGAATGTCAGAACAGGTTCTCCACGAGACCTGGGTGGACAAAAAAATACGATTTCATAGTAAATGTGACTTGCGGACGCAATAATTACTAGAACTGCACTCTGTCGAGTGCCAACTTGAGAAGTTGAAATTAAATACTAAAACAAGTACATCTTTAAAGAAAACCGACATTGATATAAAATACAATTGTTTAGTTATAATCTCTCCTCTTCAAAATCATTAAAGAAACAGTAAAGATATCTTTTACTTATTTGTGTCTTGAAGTAACTTCTAAAAACCTCCAGAACGACACGAAATAATTAAATATTATGCTCTTATAAAAGTTTGTAATTCTTTATAAATGATTCTGAAATGTTGATTGATCATCATTGTCCTATTTAATACTTAATTGGCTGTTGACGTCAACCAATCTATCTTTCAAAATCATTTGATGGGTAAAAGTTTAGTTGTTATAAAGACATTTCGGGAATCTGTATGTGTGTGCGACTGTGCGTGTGCGCGCGCGCGCTCACACACATGTGTGTGTGTGTGTGTGCACATTCATGTGTGCGGTAAGTTTTGTCCAATATGGAGTTCCAACGGATTCCTTGAGTTTTTGTTCATCCGTTCTTTTCTTATAGGCTAAAATTCTTTATTAATTGTGGGCCAGTAATTTCCCTTTGAGACTTAACAGTGATTAAGGGCCATACTGTACAAATAAACTTGACTTTTGATAAATAACACTTTTCTTCATGCTTGCCAACAAAGATTCCCAGTACACAAACGGTACAAACAGTTAAGGATATCCAGGATTATGTAAAAAAAAAAAAAAAAAGAAAAGAAAGAAAGAAAAGTCTTAACCATAACTGCCATTTATTTGTATGACAAATAAGGAAAATAGCCTATGAGCTCACTGTGCATTGCATTGCAAATCATTTGACGTTCACTTTTGATAAAGTCAGCTAGAGGTTATGTGGTTCACATACATTTTAAATTAAACAATTAAAGCTGCACTATGGAAAGCTCTTTTTCCATCAGCTAGGACTTGAAAGGTGCTGATAATGTATACCATTGAGCTAATAGAGCCTGCCTGCTTGCTCAGGGGATGAATTTAATCTTGACCATCAGGTGAAATTTGTGCTGCATCCTGTGTCTACTTGAGACATGATGTTTGACATGATAAATGTCTCAATAAAGAGCAGGGAGACAAAATACAACCACCCCAATTGTACAAAGGATATTGTACTCTGGTCCATACAGATAATAAAAATGTATTCATTAAAAAAAAGTGAAATTATAGGGAAATCATCAAACATTTGTATGTTTGATATATATGTTTGATAACTGAATGTATTTAATTCAGTCTGGCCAGAAGCAGGCATAAAACATATGCCCACCGGCCATAAGAATGAATGACATAAGCAGATGGGTGGATTCACACTCCATTCCACCAGCAAATCAAAAACCCGTTATTCTGACCTGTTCCATTGTGATTCCCATTATGTGTGATCAATCCAGTATTGTAAAATATTCTTCACTATTGTGTCTGCAAACACACAGACCAGCTGATGGAATGCGTATTTATACAGTATTATAGTAGCCTATATTATGTAGCCTACAGGAATACACACATAATAGATAAGAGAGCAGGGCAAGGCAAGTTTATTTGTACAGTACATTTCAATGCCAAGCCTATTCAAAGTGCTTTACATAAACGCTAATGTACCGTAGAAAGAAGCGTAGAAAGTCATTTTAGCCCTAAACTATGAAATGCTTTATAAACCAACAGTAGTAGCCTATCTATCTACAGTGAGCAAGTGTAAATGATTTTGGAATATTTTGAAACCTTTTAACACAAATAATTCTCTTATGGGACGTCTCTGGCACATTTACAGGTGGTGGTCAGCTGCCAAATATGCAATTTGGGTGTCCCTGAAGCTTGCGGTCTTCAAGTAGCCAGAATGTCCAATGTACAGTATATTATTTTGATAATTGTTTAGACTGATTCTAGTTTATTGGTTTACCTGTGATCCTAGTTTACTGAGGCACTACACTGTCTCTCTACAACTGAAATATGTGTTTACCTTTCTTATTGTAAGTCGCTCTGGATATGAGCGTCTGCTAATGCTTAAATTGCAAATTGTAAATGGAAAATTGCAAATTGCAGAACTACTGTTTTAGTTTACACCCCTGCCACTGCCCCAAACGACTGTGTAGTGGGGAGGGGGACACGGGGGAGCATCCCCCCCCCCCAACTTCTCTCACGTCTGAAATTATTTTTTTGGCAAAAATATGTTTTTTGACTTGTCATTTACTTTTTGGATACGATTAAGCATTGTAACCCTATAGCCGTTTCTTGTGTCTGTGCACGTTGCGCACGCAAATGCACGTGCATGTGTGCGCGCACACGCCTTATGGGCCATCGGCCATCCCCCCCCCCCACTTCTAAAAGTAGCACTACAACACTGGGCAGTGGGTTTCAAAGTGTGGCAGTAGGTGGAAGTTGCTAAAGTTTGACAGGAATTCAATACGATAAAGGAGTGGAATTTACAAAATGAGTAACCCTTAAAGCCTTATCATGGGGAACATCAAACAACACAGTGTTGTCTGTTTCTTTGGTGGGAACCGAGGTTCAAGTGGAGGTCAGCGATACATGCCAAAGTCAACAGTGACTCAGGAAAAATCAGCGGTGGAAAGTAATTTACTGAAGTACTGTACATTCTTAAAGTACTTTATTTGACTGTCTTTGACTTTTTGATACTTTATACTTCTACTCCACTACATCTGATAGCTATATATTTTTACTTACTTTTTATTTTAGATTTGTATTAATAAACATTAAGCTCTATTTTATACTTCTACAAGTTCACAACATGTCTATTTTTGAAGGATTGACATATTTTTAACACAGAAAAATAAACATATGCATAATTCATAATTTTCATTGCAGTTTCAGGATTTACAGGAAGTGTTAAAACAAAAGGTTTTCAGTTAACAGGTTAAAGCTCTATATTGTGATAATTGTTGCTATAGAGCAGGGGCCAGACAATATGCAGGTCCCTATACCCTACACACAATCTGTATTTTTATAATGTGTGTTGCTTATATCATTTAGAAAACATCTCATCAATTTCTAATCTAATTATTAGCCTAAAGGCTCATACATAGTCTGGATTTTCGGTGGTTAGGTGACCACCGAACTATACAACATGACGTCACGAGCCACGGTGAAGAGCAAACCACCGCCACCGCTCCAGCCCTTCTCTGTTTTTACTCCCCACCGCTCAACGTTATTTCAGCTCCGGTGGTCAGCTCACCACCGGAGCGGTGGTCACCTCACCACCGAAAATCCAGAATAGGCCTTAAGACTCACACGTGGCTTCCGTGTGCGGTTAGGGTTAGTAATGTTGGATTATTGGAATGTCGGACTAAAGGCTCATTCATAGTCTGGATTTTCGGTGGTGAGGTGACCACCGCTCCGGTGGTAAGGTGACCACCGGAGCTGAAATAACGTTGAGCGGTGGTGAGTAAAAACAGAGAGAAGGGCTGGAGTGGTGGTGGTGGTTTGCTCTTCACCGCGGCTTGTGACGTCATGTTGTAGTTCGGTGGTCACCCCACCACCGAAAGTCCAGTGGGGCAGTGTGACATGAAAACTCATTCACAAAGACACAGGAATTATCAATCATCCATCATGGTCAGTATTCATTCCAAGTATTAAATATTATAGTTGGATACGAGCTGACCACCGATCAAAGAGAGATTTGTGACACCAAAGTAGGCCTATATTTCACAGGTTTGAGCATTTATTTCCCATTCACCATGGTTTCCACAAAGCAAAGAAATTGAATACATTAACGATTAGAATTCAAACAATATAACAATTATATTGCAAAGTTAAAGTAAGTATAACAACTGAGATCAAAGTATTTTCGGTCAATACAGAACAGAAGTAAAGGCTTACAAGTTGTAGCGGTCCCCGCCGAAAGAAGGTCAAGACTTGAACTGATGGTAATGAATATATTTACTGTAATTAAAGTCCAATCAATTAAGGCACATGACTTATATAAATCATCGTATTATAGTGTACCCTTTTAACAGCTGTTTTTAACTCCAATAAAGTAACGAAATAGCCTCTTTTAACCCTTTTTAAATGTAAAGGACATGAAATACTTGTAACCATAATGTATGAAATATAGTCCGAAACAATTACCAATTCCTTTGCAAACATAACACAAAAAATAGCAAATTAAACTCTGGCTTAGTTATAGTTTAGTACATTATCCATACTTAACACCATATACTTAGTTGTAGAAATACGTTTCTTAACGTCTTTCAAACTACCATAACCATAGTTGACGAGGATGTAAACCAGTGGTTCCCAAAGTGGGGTCCGGGGACCCCCAGGGGTACCTGAGGGAGTTCCAGGGGGGACCCATCTATTTTGTTCATGTTCATAAAGTGCTAAAGTGTTTAAAGCAGTGGTTCCCAAACTTTTTCATGTCAAGGACCCCCAAATTGACACTACTTAGCCTGTGGACCCCCATTTGAAAAGATATGCCAGGGACCCCCATAAGAGAAGACGTACACATTTAGACGTCTACATTTAGATGTATACATTTAGACGTATACATTTAGACAGTGTCCCCCCGAGTGCCTCCCCAGTGTCCCCCCGAGTGCCTCCCCAATGCCTCCCCAGTGTGCCCCCCGAGTGCCTTCCCAGTGCCTCCCCAGTGTGCCCCTGAGTGCCTCCCCAGTGTCTCCCCAGTGCCTCCTCAGTGCCTGCCCAGTGTCCCCCAGTGTCCTCCCAGTGTCTCCAATAGCAATACAAGAGCAATAATACAAATTAATCTTAATGTATTAATCTTATTAATTAATGAATCAAATTAATTAATTAATCAAAATTGCGGCATTTTTGATGATTTGACAAAAATGAAAAAATCGATGGGTTATAGCCCATGTTTTTTGAAATTTTGGAAAAAAAAAAGTTATCCTCGTTTCTCATCATTTTGGACCATGGGCTATAGCCTATATCGTACAGCATACTATAGCGCGCCGTTTTTCATCATTTTTGATGATTTGACAAAAATGAAAAAATAAAAAAAACGATGGGTTATAGCCCATGTTTTTTGAAATTTTGGAAAAAAAGTTATCCTCGTTTCTCATCATTTTGGACCATGGGCTATAGCCTATATCGTATTGTAAACAACACAAGCCATACACTTGTACCAATCTTTTCTCCCAAACCCCCCCCCCCAAAACGTGTTAACATTCTAACATAGCAAACACAGTCCGTGGTTACTAACCTTATGCCTCTTCTTCGGGGGGTGGCTAAAACTATACTGAAAGTCTTAAAAGACTAATCATAAAAAGCGCGGTATGCTTTGTACACAAGCAGCAACACCGCGTCTTCTTTCTCTCGGATTATGTAATCCTTTTTGCGTCGCGCATGCTATGACGTCACGCTTCCTCTCTGGGTCGCACCATAGGTCGCACAGGTAAATGATAAGTCATACAAAACTTCGAAATAAAAGTATTTGGCTCAACCTTTTACAGTCTATGGGCTCAACACACAAAAATAACAGGAAAACGACCTAAAAAACATGTAAGTTTCACAATAAAAGGTCTGATCACCCAGGAATATAATGATTTAGTGCAAACTGTAATTTGGTTCGTTACACAAGTACTGCATGGCTGCCTGGGTCGGCGCTATAGAATGATGTGGACTGAGTGACTGCTGCATGTGTGAGTGGGGGCTGTATTGTGGTCTGAATGAGGGCTTATAAATACACACCCCCGGACTACCATTGGCCAGTGAGTTAAGTGGTGATGGCAGTTAAGTGGCTAATGCCCTCAGGCTGTGAGCCTTGACACAGTATCATACATGGTCAGTATAATGTCAGATAGTATCATGTCAATATCATGTTGTGCCACACTGACATAGGTAAAGAGCCTTATGATGCCGAGAGGAAATTGTCTTGCCTATTTGGCAGCCATCGCAAGATGGTCTGCAGTATCACTGCCACCATTTTGGATTGAATTTTCCAACTTGCTGCCTACAAACATAAAGGAAGCTCCACACAAATAGTTAACTGAAATAATGTTCCGAGCACAAATCCAACATTCAAGTTTAACGATTTATTAACTGTAGTCCATTAACATGGTATGAAGTACAAACAATTGTATATTTATTTTTTGCAATACAATGTAATGACATATGGCAGGAATGGATTTTTTTTATTGCCTAAAGTCATAATGTGTAACATCCAAGTCTTTCTGGTGAGACCTATGGTAGCTCCATTGTTTGTTAGAACTGCAATTCCCATAATTCAGATTGAAACCAAATCAGGGAAGTACTGCACCAAAATGAATGCCACAGGGTCCTAGCGACAAGTATATTTTGGAAGGCAACAACCTTTTCAGAAACGGTCTGTACTCTGTAGGCCTATTAATTAACATTAAAATACATATTTTTGGTACAAGCATCGGGGCAGACACTCACTTCTAAAAATAACTTGTTTAATTGAAAAGAAAGAAAAAAGTTACATAGTATGACTTTAAGCACAATTTTGAAAACAGTGCTCATTGATCTAAGCACTATACACACACAATTCACACAAGTAGCAGAGCACCTCAGATCTTTATCAAAATGAAACACTTCATTCAAAACTATACAACAATTTATAAAAGCCCAACTTTGTCACTGTATGGCACATACATTGTTCATATGATCTGATTCTGTTTGAATTAATTGCTGTGTTCCATCGAAAACACTTTTTTTAAAAACATATCTTCTAACGATATAGTTTGAGATCGATTTTTTTTCCAGAGATATTGTTAGTAGTAGTAGTAGATTAATATATATGTGTATATATATTGACCAAACATAACACACAAGACCAGTACTGGTCACAAATAAATACATAATAATAATAATAATAATAAATAAATACAATACCGGTAGTTACATTTCCTAATATTGTAAAATCAGTCAATACATCCATGCGTTTTGAAAGTTTGCAATTTGCACACACACACACAGCAAATAATATGAAAATAACTAAATGTACGTATATAGTACATAAACAACAACAATAAAAAGCATGAATTATGTACAAGAAAGAAAGAAAATACACATCATTTCATTTAACTGGTTTCGGCTGTAGCACTTTGTTCACATTCTATGTTCTTTCTCGCCAGACAGTGAGGGAAGAATCTTGTTGAATGACAAAGCCACCCTGGGACAGACTTCTCCTCTCCCCAACAATGTTCTCATCCTCCCTCTCCCTCCTCTTACTAGAATACTGCCTTCTGTTGTTCTAGAGACAGGTACTGTACACTCACCTCTTGCCTTTCTAGTGCTTATGCCTGATTGGCGAGTTCACATTTAAGCACCTATAGGTGTCTGTACACCTGATTTTGAAAGGCAGTGCTTTGAAATGGCAAAGAAGTGACATCATGTCAGATTTCTGTGTCTAATGTAGAGACTAGAGAAGTGTGCTATAGTATTTTGCAAAACACATACAGTACATGTGCAGTGTTTTGCAAAAGGTGTGAGGCTGAGAATGTGCTTGTAGCCTAGTTGTGCAGATCTGGGCTGAGGTTTTGAGTGTTAGGGTTCCACTAACTGTCTGCATGTTACATTTCATGTTTGTGCGTGAGCTATTGTAAAAAATAAAAACATAGGACATACTGTAATATGGCATAACTAGTTTGCAAACATATATTTTCTAAAAGCACCTATTAGGGTACCTATTGTCTTTGGGTTATCCAACTGTAATAACAATATAAGTTTAGGGTTATGTTAGCTAACATAGACAGTCGGTTTACATAGGCTAGTAGTAGTTAGGTACAGATTCTATAGGTAAATATTTCTTAATTTCTTATACTGTTTTTACATTCAAACAAAATGTGGTACTCATCCTTGATGCAATTGTCATACGGTATGTTACAATTTCAGTGCCTTTGAGAGAAACTCATTGATTGACTGACATCTTTATTAACAAAACACATATGCATAAACATATATTTGCAGTGCACATATCTATCAAAAGGAGATAAACACAATAAAGGTTGAGCTTGTTTCCGTGGTGGTCTGAGTGTAAGGAGTGTGTAAACAGAGTGCCACGTGTTGGGGGCACTCATAAATCCAAGTAATATAAATCCATACAGGACAAGCAGGCATCAAAATGATAGTGATCGAAGGCGGTAGTCTGAGGTTTAAGAACATTTATAATAACAGTAGAAGACACGGAATAAAAATAAAATGCATAAGAACTTCCTCTAGTTTCAATACATTGTTAGACATAATAGCCTGTATGACTCATGCAGGTGGCTATACAGAATGATCTATTTTTCATGATTCATGACCTTCAAGAGCTCAAAACATCACGTAGCAAGACAGAGTTATAGTACTGTACATGGATATTATACATTAGATAGCACACATTCAGTATTTCCTCGGAGGAAAAGCATTTCACAAAATTGTATTATATTGAAAAGGAATATAGTTTAATTTCTTTTTTTATTGACGCATACCAGTGTTGTGCATACACGTAACCTAAAAAACAAATTCCCAATTCACCATAAAGTGGATAAACTCTTAACTGTGATTGTAAGGAATTGTGCTGCCTCCTTGTGGCGTCAGTGTCTTCGTCACACACACATTTGTCAGGCGTAACACTTATAATAGGATGCAACATGATAATTTCCAGTAAGACATGCCACAACATTCATTATATAGGGCCGTTCACACCATAACTATAACCATAACCGTCTTCCTTATACAGTAGTTGTGGTGTAACTCTTTTTAACCACAACTACTCCCCCCTCCATGCCTATACTGGGGGGAACATTCGCCAAAAATAGCTCATCTACAAGCTCAAAACGCGAAACAACGCGTTTTGAGCTTTTATATCAAATTATTTTTTATAAGACATTTGGTTTAAGAAGTGGTTAAAACTTAAACTTTATAGTCATAGTTATACTTTGTGAACAGCCCTATTCACTAGAAACTGTCAGTAAATGTTTCAACTGCGCAGAGGATGTAACCGTATGGTACCTGGGGCTGGTGAGGGAGGGCGGGGTCAATAGTAGGTGGTCTGCTGTTCGATTATAGCAGTCTCCTCTTTGCTGGGACTGATTCTGAACACAGAACCATCCCGGTCAAAGTGGGCGCCGGGACTGTACCCGATGCCGCCCACCTTCTGCCACCACCACCTGGCCGGGTTGATGCCGTCGTCCTCCGCCATCGCCTCCCGCACCACGCCAATGTTCCACAGGACGAAGTGGAAGAAGGGCAGGCAGACCACGCACAGCGCCAACGTGATCAGCACGTGGGTGGCGGGGCGCTCCCCGAAGTCCACCATGTAGATGTAAACCTCGCCCCTGATGTCGCTGGCGTAGGCCAGCCAGTACGGCACGACGAAGAGGATATAGAGGCAGCCGGTAATCAGGACGTACACGCAGTGACCGAGGTGGATGGGCATGGAGGACAAAGTGACGTCCAGCAGGGTCTGGAGGGTATTGACCACGTGGAGGTTGAGGCTGAAAGCGGTGAGCGGATGGCGGGACGCGGGGAAGCTGACGCTCCAGTACAGGGCAGAGACGGTGAGGGACAGGGAGCCCTGGGCGATATGCAGAAACCACTGCAATGACAGAGACCGGCCCAGGCAGCCAGGCAGCGGAAGCACAGCCAACGAACCTTCAGAGAAGACAAATTCACAATAGTAGTAGGAATAATAATAATGCTGCTGCTGATGATAACAATATATGAATACAATAAATGATATATGGGCTATGTCACTGGGGTAAAGTTCCTGTTCACTACACAGAGACTAGGGATTTGAAGCATCCACGGTGCATCCAGCTTGGACGAGCATCCATATGAGCACACAATTAACCATGTTCACGAGAAGGAAGCTGGGAGAGGAGGGCAATCTTTGTTGCTGCATCAGCAGGACTGAGCGTTGTCTGGTGGATGTCATGATGTCATATTTCGTCATTTAATTCATAAATTGTAGGCCTAATATAGCAGCGCACACTGTGCCCGAGGATGTGATCTAAACTCTAAAAGTCATGTTATTCATGTCAATTTGAAAGCAACTAGCAAAACACCCAAGTATACTTATACCGTAGAGTACAAAATCAACTAAAATGAGGTCTAGTGTATAACAACGGTCCGTCTAAAATAGATTTTCATTTAGTCTGTCGACCAGAGATTTCCGCCTTCTCGTGCATCTGGGGAAATCTAAATGAATTGATTCGGGCTTGAATACTTGAGAAAACCAGCAGTAACAAACCTGCACCCCAATGCTTTGAAAGTCAATCCTAATACCATCCCATATGAAGATTGTTTTTTCCGTGATGCTGTTATGTTTTAAATGTCTGAATTGTTTATACCCAGTTTTAGCCCATTTGATATATCTGCCCTGTGTTTCTAACTGCTGTACTGCCTTTGGCAACTAAAAGTCCCCCGTGATCAATACATGTATGTATGCATGTTTGTAGGTAGGTAGCTAGGCAGGCAGGTACATAGGTATGTAGGTAGGTACTACTGTACTATGCCGGTTGGTCAGGTTTCCCCAAGCTGTTCCAGACACATGCAGCTGAGATGAGGCCGTGGGGCAGACTGAGGACCAGGTGGAGGAATTATATTTCTATGCTCGCCTGGGACCTGTGTGGGTCTTCGTCAGGTATACCCGATATATACCGCATGGTATGCCTCAGAATCCCCCAGTCAGAGCTGGATAATGTGGCCAGGGAAAGATAATTCTATCTGGGGTTCTCTTCTGGAATGGCTACCTCTACGACCCATCTTCGGATAAGTGGTTGAAGATAGAGGATACATGGTTTATGTCTTGTTGCTTTACTTTACTTTGCTTCACCATTAACATTGAGTAGAGTCATGTCTTACCTGGATAATTGATCTTCTGTGTCTGACAGTGGCGCCTGACGACTGCGAACGCTGCCACCAGGTTAATGAGAGCAACCAGGTAGTAAAGACCCATCAGACAGTAGCTAACGTTAGCGAGGCATATGAGCCACCTGGGGGTGTTGAAGAGCAAGCCAGTATACACACACCAGCTGAGTGTATAGAGCAGAATAAAGAACCGGTAGAACAGCCAGAGACACGGTGGGATGTTCCACTGAGGGGAGGAAGACACATTAGCCTGCGGTGAGTTCAAAACTGTACAAAGCATATTGCAGTTTGCATCCTGTCATCCCAGCCCTTGGTGTATTTACTTTACAAGGTGATATCTTACACTGGGCTCCATGCAGCTTTATTAACATGTTGACTAAATCATGTTTGGAGCCCCTGTTAAAGATGTACTTCAGCCAAATAATACCCACCCCCCCATCAATTACTCACACAGTGAAGGAATTATTATTATTATAGAGCACCGAAGTCTGACGTCACTTTCAGTAGAGGGCGTCAGTCCCCAGGTTCATGTATTTGTTTAGTTGCATTGAAATCGCCATAGGAGGATTTTTAGATTGCTTCATATAAGAACTGTGTTTGAAAAATAGACATGTCACCCCGGCCGCTTCACTCATATGGATATGAAGAATCAACTGACTGAGAGAAAACGCTAATGTTACTGCTGCTGAATTAGTTAGATTTTCGCTAGAAGCAGACTGTATCATATATGAGCGACTGACTGTTGCAAACGTTACAGAGACACCTCCCTAACAATAACGCTGAGACAGCTTGTTTATTTTTGGACCACAACGCTTATAGTAGACGATATTAAGATCACCCCATGTTATTCTCCATAGAGAAATTACTTCCGCGAACCAGGGGAATCGAAGGGATGAGCGAGTTACGTCAGGACTTCAGTGCTCTATTGGTATTATTATTACCTTTTGTTATTCAGTTTAAAGCAATGTTTCGGAAGTAGCGAGCATATGGATAAAAGACACTTGGGATTGCACTGAGCATTGTTTTGGAAATTATAAAATTATGTTTAATATAGATTTGTGTTGTTCATTTACCTCAATTCATCAAGTATTTTCCTGATCACTGGATTGTTCATTCACCGTAAAAAATAATATACTGTATTTTCCTTGCATTCGTTATTTGGGGATGAAGTACTTCTTTAACCAGGCACCCTTCCATTTCCTAACTTTTCACCCTCCTTGATGATTGATTATCGAGAGATCACATTTTCATCCCTGTCAGTCTGTGCGTGTGTATTCAAAGGCTAATCTCACAAACTGTTGGACCAATCAGCACCAAACGTTTTGTAAATACCACCCTTGTGCCAAAAAAGCAACTGCACAGTTAAAGTCATAGTGTGTAATTTTTTTGGAAGCACCTACTGGTAGCTCCTTATCAGCGTTTTACTATGTGGACGCAGTACTCAAAAATGAATGTTGCAGGGGCCTAGCACCTGAGGATATTTTAGAACGCAACAACGCGTAAAAATATATAAATAAAAACATTTTCAGGTATTTCTGGTGCCTACGTCATTGTGATGTGAGTGCCAGGGGCCGACAGCCGTGATTAGTAATAGTATTTAATAGTGTTTATAGAATATCAAAAACTAAAACTAAAAATTACTAATTTAAAAGGTCACACAGCATGAGTTTAACAGCAACTATATATATATATGTGATGTTTTTTGTGAAGTAACTACTGCAAACAAAATAGTTCCTCCAGACTGCAAGGAAGGAGGCCTGTGATGTCCCCCTTCATACCGAAGAGCTTGCTCCACGGAGCAAAAAATTAAGTTAAAAGAACCATACTGCATTAACCCTGGGAAAATAATAATTCAAATGTATCATTTGTTGAAAGTGATTTTTGCTATGTTCTTCTTTGTTTTTTATTTCTCCTATGTTTTTTATTTCTCCTATGTTTTTTATTTCATATTTTATTTTTTACTTTACTATGTTTTATTTTGAGTTAGTGTTTGTAAACAATTGTAAGTATTGCCTATGTTAAATGTTTGTCTATGTCGGACCCCAGGAAGACTAGCTTTTGTCAAGGCAGAAGCTAATGGGGATCCTTATAAACAATAAACAGTAAAACACCTTTCTAGTTCTTCCTGCTAACTCACCTGAGGTTGGAGAAGCAGCTCTGGTTTGCTGGGTGTCAAGTGCAGTTTCTGAGCGCTGAACTCCTCCCCCAAGCTGTGACACCACCGGGCTCCCATTGCGCTTTATCTGGTAACATAAAATACACGTTATGCGCTATTATAATTGATAAGTTATTTAATACAGAAGGATGCTTTCTTTGTCGCACCTCCAACGGTGCCATGGAGGACTATGCATGGCAGGGGCGTCCTCTTCCCTGAGCCAAGCCTAAGCCTGACCGCATACCAGAAAGGTACGTTTTGCTGCAGGGTCATCAGCTGGGGACCACCATTTATGGATGTTTCGCCCCTTATCCAGAACATCTTATCCAGAACCCCTTAGCCCCTTATCCAGAACATCTTATCCAGAACCCCTTAGCCCCTTATCCAGAACATCTTATCCAGAACCCCTTAGCCCCTTATCCAGAACATCTTATCCAGAACCCCTTAGCCCCTTATCCAGAACATCTTATCCAGAACCCCTTAGCCCCTTATCCAGAACATCTTATCCAGAACCCCTTAGCCCCTTATCCAGAACATAACAGTGGTTCTCAAACCAACCATGTCAAGGACCCCCAAATTTGATATGCATTTGGCTGCAGACCCACATCTGAAAAGGTTTTGTGTCAGAGACCCCAAGAAAGAAAGATTATTTTTCTTCAGGAAATGGGATTTTTTTTTAAATAAATCAGGAAACTGAGAAAACATAATGCAGCTTATAACTAAACTCAATCTCATCTCATTTATTTATTTTGTACAACCACCCATTTTATAAAAAACAGACCCGTCTGAAGTTGAACTGAGGGGTGCTGTACTGTACTTGTACTGTACTGCAGGGGTTCTCAACATTTTTGGCTCGCGACCCACGGGTTGAGAACCCCTGCTATACTGTAGCATACTGTATGTTTGTGTGCGTGTGTTATATAGGCTGCGCAACAATGACACTTGGTGGTGAAAAAACGCTATTTCTGTGCTCGGGCCCAGCCAGGGACACACATTGCTGGGCAAAAATGAAGACTGGTCTTGAAACTCTCTGGCCATAAAATGTAGCCAAAATCCACACAATCACTTGTTGGCACCTTCAAAACACTCACATGCATATATTACCTTCCCCTATTTGCACGATGTGAAGTCACTGTAGCGAAAAGAATAAGGTGTGTCCTCAATAAATAAATAAAATAACCAAAAAGGTCAGAGTACATCAGTCTCTTGTGGAAGTTGCAGCACACATGAAATATGTATAATGTGGGTGTTTCTAGGCCTAAACTTGGAATTAATTATGCATGTGGGGTGTGTGACTGAGAAACAGCATTTTAATACATGCACTTAAACAAAAGGAAAGAAAGAGAGCTTTCCTCGATATTTAATAGCCTAATAATACCCAATGTTCATGATTTAGGAAGAAATACAAAGTTGTGGCACTTAAATATATTTAAACATGGTAAAAGTTATATGGCAAAGAGCAGGATAAATCCAAAAGTGCTTCATTTTCCACACAACTCATCTAAGCTATTATATAATGAAATAGGCTATAGCCTAATTATATACAATTATAATCAATTATATTAATCACATGAATCAAGCAAATCAGACAAACCAAACGTGGGGAAACAATAGATTGGCTACTAGGCTACTATGAGTTACATAATATAATCACGTAATAGCATATGCCTGATAGCCAGGCCTATAATATAGGAAGTAATAAAGTATATTATACTTCATCCAGATAACAGCATGGCTAAAATGGGCCATTATCCTGCTACCCTAATAGACAGGGGTACATGAGCACCTGGCCGTTCATTCGTGCTCTATCTCCGACCAAGCCACACTTCCACCACACATCTCTCTATGCAAAATAAAACCTGCACACTCCCACAAAAGACATAGACTACATTGCATTCGCCAAAAATGTCTTCTTTACTGTTTAAATATTACTTTTCTGAAACACGCTATTCTTGCTCAACCTCAACAGCCTACGTCAGAATCGTCATGTTGGCGTCTACTACGCCAACTACGTTCACTTAATGGGGCCAGTCCTTCACAGTGACACACGCGTTAGATCAACCACGCGACCGGGATGGTTTCTACCCCTCAATGTCGTGCCTACTCTACACTGCCATCCGAAGGCCCCTCCCCCTTTCACTGCTCCTGTGTGTGACCTGTGAACTACTCTCTGACTGCACTGTGGCTTGATTTATATGTGCGAGGTTGAAATGTAATGCACATAAATTAATTATAGGTCCAGCAAGCAAATCATGATTGTCTGTTTGTGCTCAATAGGTCACCATCACATTCCGATTTTAGGTGTTGTGTTTTCTATGACATTTATTTGGGCCAGTAGTTTCATATCTATCCTTTTTCCGACCAACACAGAACATGCTAACGGTGTTAGCGCGTTAGCATCCATCTTGCTTTTCATTTATATGTGCGAGGTGGAAATGTAATGCACATAAATTAATTATAGGTCCAGCAAGCAAATCATGATTGTCTGTTTGTGCTCAATAGGTCACCATCACATTCCGATTTTAGGTGTTGTGTTTTGTATGACACTTTGGCCAGTAGTTTCATATCTATCCTTTTTCCTTTAACCAACACAGACCATGCTAACGGTGTTAGCGCGTTAGCATCACACAGCTTACAGCGTCAGTGTTGCATGAATACTTTCAACCATGACAATGCCGACTACTTTTGCTACACACACTTCCCAAGGATTATGGAGATGTCTTTATTTATTTTTTAAGGTTGAGAAATGAAATAATTATGGTCGTTTCTAATCTCAGCATTTCACAAGAGAAAGACGTGGATGCCTTTCGCTGCGCTGTTGGCGTTGCCATGTCTCATAGAAACAAGTAAATAGGTCTTTAAAAAGAATCCCAAAACAAGCGCATATAACAGGGGTCTGTAACCTATTTTAAATGAAGTGCCATGTTTTTATTTTCTAGATAGTGAGTCAGCCACAAGCTCACATCACAACAATAATCCATGTAATAATCACAATAACAATACTAATAATAATAATCATAATAATCCTGCTACCCTAATAGACAGGGGTACATAAGCACATGGCCGTTTATCCAACAGCTTTCTCCGACCCAACCACACTTTCACCACACATCTCTATATGCAAAATAAATTCGGCACACTCCCAGAATACATATAGGCTACATTTCATTGAAAGAAATGTCTTAATTACTGAATAAATATTACTTTTGTCAACCACGCCATTGTTGCTCAACATCACCAGCCTACGTCAGAATCGTCATGTTGGCGTCTACTACGCCAACTACGTTCACTTATTGGGGCCAGTCCTTCACAGTGACACACGCGTTAGATGAACCACGCGACCGGGATGGTTTCTACCCCTCAATGTCGTGCATTTGCTGCGCCCTTCTAATGCTGCGCCACGCCTACTCTATACTGCTCCATGCGACTCGAACAGCGTCAGCAGCAGCAGCTCCGAGCCTCCGTCAGAAAGGCTGCCCACAGCACTGCACAGCCCCACACCCAAATGAATCGAATGAATGAATAAGGCGCTTATATCGCTATTGCTCAGTGGATGGGACATTTACATTAAAAGCAATCGGATGGACGCGTGGATAACGGCATGGTTGTGTGCAATCGGAGGGAAAGCTTCCATAATCCATATAGCTTCCATGCTAGCTGCTTCAGACACAGGGGAGGGGAGGGAGAAATAGTGCGAAATAGCGCTTATGCAACAATTACCCTAAAACACAAACACCTCAACTCGATGTCATTGTGAATAAGAATTTCGAGCGAAATAATAATTTTTGGAAGGACACTTTCACCCAGTATGAAGCTAAATGTGGAAGCCGTGTGTGTCACACCAAAACGGCTGACCTATAGAATCCTGTAACCAGCCTCTCGCACTGCCTGCGAGTTGGCTCCGTCTAAGGCTCCGTCTTATGAGCAAATTTAGAACTTCCGGTCTGACAGCTAGCAGATTTAAGACATCCGGTTGCTTTCAGAATAAAATAAGGTTATTTAATTCGTTAATTAAATAATTTTTACATTACATTATTAGTATTATTATTACATTACAGTTATTGTAAAGACACACATTATGTTTCTGTGTAAAAATAAGTAATTAAATAACATAAAAAAGTTATCTAAATGGATAAATGCTATTCACTGGAGTGCATGGACTTTATAAAGTGGACACTGGACAAAAGACGGCTCCGCCAGGCAACTATCTGGACATACCCACGCGTTTGGGAAGATGTCCTCTACCACCCCACAGTCTCCGCTAAGCGGGAGAGGTGTAAAATTCACAGCAGCAGAGCTTCTACTGGGGTCAATGCAAAAAAATGTACCGTTTCCGGACCCAGAATGGACACTGGACAAAGAGGCCTCCGCGAGGCAACTATCTGGACATACCCACGCGTCCGGGGAGATGTCCTCTACCACCCCACAGTCTCCGCTAAGCGGGAGAGGTGTAAAATTCAGAGCAGCAGACCTTCTATTGGGGTCAACACTCAAAAAAGTGCCGTTTCCAGACCCAGAATGGACACTGGACAAAGAGGCCTCCGCGAGGCAACTATCTGGACATACCCACGCGTCCGGGGAGATGTCCTCTACCACCCCACAGTCTCCGCTAAGCGAGAGAGGTGTAAAATTCAGAGCAGCAGAGCTTCTACTGGGGTCAATGCAAAATAAATTACCGTTTCCGGACCCAGACTGGACACTGGACAAAAGACGGCTCCGCGAGGCAACTATCTGGACATACCCACGCGTCCGGGGAGATGTCCTCTACCACCCCACAGTCTCCGCTAAGCGGGAGAGGTGTAAAATTCAGAGCAGCAGACCTTCTATTGGGGTCAACACTCAAAAAAGTGCCGTTTCCAGACCCAGAATGGACACTGGACAAAGAGGCCTCCGCGAGGCAACTATCTGGACATACCCAGGCGTCCGGGGAGATGTCCTCTACCACCCCACAGTCTCCGCTAAGCGAGTAAATGGGTGCTTATATTTCTATGTGAAATGTGGTGATGCTGGCATCACAATAGATGCCAGCATCACGCTGCCTCCGTCTAATAAGCACATTTACAACTTCCTGTTTGGAAACCGAAACAGATGCTTCTGACATTTGCCTGTGCGTGCTTAATCGTTGTACTTCTGAACACATTTCCCAAATCTCAGTGATTTATCCACACATCGCTCTGTGTGTGTGTGTGTGTGTGTGTGTGTGTGTGTGTGTGTGTGTGTGTGTGTGTGTGTGTGTGTCGCGTCGCCCTCCAGCTGCAATTGCGAGTGTGCGCTGTGTGCAGGGCACACTACTGAGTTTAAAACCACAGCTGAAACATGAAGTGGAGTCTGTCAATTCCCGCAATTTCCTTCTTCCCATATTGCGCTGCAACGACACTAGGATTGAGCCCCCCGAAGGGGGGCGAAATTCTAGTAGCTTTAATAGCCCGCGCGCGTTCCCGCGGTCCGGCGTTCGTTTTTTTTCTCAGACTTTTTGGCATTGGGGCGCTGGGCCTTGCTGTGTTGCGGCGGACGGACTTCATTTGCATTAAATTGAATATGAATTGATGCAAATTTCCAAAGTTACGACTGGTTTGCGTCGATATAAACGATACACACCGTCCGTATTCCATAACGCACCGGTACCTATACCGTCCGTATAGTGGCTGCAGTGCTGTCTCCAGCCCTCATGCACCAGCACCACATTGTAGCCTGAGCTAGTCTCCATCACTTGACATTTGTGAATGCAGCATGATGCACTTGCATGGGCGCGGCACCGCATCTGTGTGTGTGGAGTAGACTGTCCTTAAAAAGAGACGGCATGCAGAAGTGCTGCTGGATCTGGCATTGCAGTGTCTGTGTGTGTGTTGTGTATGTTCTGTTGTGATGAACTCACACAAAAGGCGGGGGCAGCCGTTCATAACTGCATACAGTAGGCTACATGACCATTCCTACACATCAGACGCACATTTTGAATAACATCTAAAACTCTCGGGATGAATTGTATTTCTTCACTCTTGAGTATATAGCTTGTGTTATACAGCGACGACTCGGCTGTTCTTGTCAATACAGGGTTTTTAAGAGCAGAGATTGCGGTGCAGAGCATAGAGATTGCAGTGGTTGATAGCAGTTTATATCCAGCTTGTTACCGCAGGTAGTTACTGTACAGTAGCCTGCTATGACATTTTAAATCATACAGTTGCAAACATTGCATACATTTGTAGCATTAGTGAAGAAAAAAATATACAATCAAATAAAAAAAGCCTGAAATTCGAAATAGCATTTGACCGTTTACTATTTCCTTGATGTGCTTCTTAAAAGTAAGGTTATAATCTAACATAGACATATTAATTATATTTGAATTGGGTTACTAGGCTATATTTAGGCTATTCCAGTTGGATACAAATGTAAGCACAAACTGGGTGTGTACCTACCTACCTAAAATCAGTTTCGATGCCTCTGCTTATGTCCAGTCCAGCATTCAACTGTAGTTCCTCAAATCTTTGTGAAAAGCAGCCAGCCGTGAAGTCGTCCTCTCTCTCTCCTCTAATGCATACCTGCCAACCCTCCCGGTTATCCAGGGATTATCCCGTGTTTTACCCTTCTCTCCCGCTGTCAGTGCTGTCACTGCCGTTGAAATATTGTCCGGGTTTTTTTCTTTTACGGCGTGGCTCTGCAGGAGTCAAACTGGCCGTCGTCAAGAGGGTCTACAGTGGGTCGGTCTGACTGACTGTGTGCCCGGAGTCCGGAGACTAGTGAGCTAATCTCGCAAACTGCTGTGGTGGACAGATTGATCAGCGCAAAAAAAAATGTGCACACTGCCAGTGGGTTAATTTAGCACCTCCACTATTTTATTTTTTACAACGTGGAGCCAGCCAGAGCCGTTTAGAAGCGGGTCTGTCGGTCTGTGTTCGTTTTTGACCCAATCTCGAAAAGCGCTTGAGCATCAGTACCACATTTCGTGCAGTGCACACCGATGTCAATAGACTATTGAAATAGGTTAAAACATATCCACTAATAATTGTTTTCACGTTATAGGCCTACCTACTTTTTGGAAATAGAATAGGCTCTGATCGGAATTTGGAGTCATTTAATGTCAGACCTACCGGTATGTCAGACAGAGCAGAGGAATTACGTCACGCTGGCCACATTAAGTCTGATTGGACTTCATTGAAGCCACGCTGTTGCCATGTGGATCCCAGGGCCATTTATATTGTATGTATTGTCAGACAAACAGTAAGAGGAATTTGGAAATGTGTTATATAAAAACAAACCATAACAAATCGATTAAGATTAATTAAAATAATATTTGTGGAAGCTGGGTGCACACAGAAGTTAGTCTTGTCGATATCTTTCAAATAACAAACATGCCTACCCTTTTATTTACTAGTCTAGAGTCTAGACCACCCACCAACTTTATTTGGAATTACAGATGGAGGAGCTACTTGTAATGGTGGACCAAACATATCACTCTCTTAAAATCATAGAACCTCTACATTCTTATTCGGAGATACTTTTCTGAGCAGCCACAGTGCGAATAAAATGAATAGTTTGGATGTGAATTATTCACCATTGAATATTTTCCATTTGTGTCTCCAGTTACTCACTTAATCCTCTTCGTGCTAGGTAGCACATAAGGTCTTCACCAACGAACGCCAATGCTGTCCGTCTTCTGCCCAATGTTGCAGTTGGCCCCAGGTCCACCCCAACTCCTTCATTTCTCTCTCCACTGATCTCTTTGGGCCTGCCTTTTTCTTTTCCCAGGTGGTGTCCATCTCATAGCGACCCTTGGGATGGCGCTTGGGTCCATTCTGCAGACATGTCCAGTCCACGTCCACCTATCTGTGTCTCCAGTATCCACAGATAATCAGCTTGTAAAAAGCCAAGTGACGAATGCCAGTCATGCGCGGTCTCCGATTAAATAACATTAAGTCCAGTCCACTGATAACTAAACTCAATCTCATTTATTTCTTTTGTACAAAATGAGACAAAGTTTTCCATAGAAACTGTACAATTCAGTAAACATAACATGCCAAGACAAAAGTTTTTAATAGGATCATAAACCAGGGATTAAATCCACTATACTTATATACAAATCATAATTTATATAACTCTCCAACAAAATATTTCTCCATTACAGTTAACCAATTCTGGTCGGGAACCCATTTTGGTGTTAGCATCATGTCGTGCTTTAGCTATTGAAAAATAGCAGATCTACAAGCTCGTAGCGCGCCACTCGAAGAACGACTGACATTTTTAGAATCTGATCTCAGGTCAGAATGGGTTCATCAGACCAGTGTGTGTCCAGTGGAAACCTCGTATGAATCTGATCTCAGGTCAGAATGGGTTAACTAATCGTGACGACAAGGATGACAATCCGATAACACTTCAGTGAGCTAACATAGAAGGAAGGGTCCATGATACATGTATATATGCGTTTTGAACCCACCCATGATGTCTTCAAAGCATGCCACGCTTTGGCTGGTTACTTGGAAGTGACGTCGTCCGCCAGTCTGTTTGCATTACGTAATTAGCTAAAGTGAAGAAAACAGGTGATAAACTATTCTGTCCACCACATCTTGCCAACAGCATACTGTACACGTCAATGTGCTGCTCAGTGCGGGCACTTGCTCAGCCACGCGCTGTTGGCGGCACGCCTCCTTTGTTGTCACGTGGTGAGAAAACCCACAGCGATGGGACCGTTCTGGTCTGACATACAGACACACACACACACATACGTACATACGTCCATGATGGGTCGCGGGGAAGAACCTTCAACTGAACTTTTCATGCAGTTCAAGGTTCAACTGCCATCGACATACATCAACTTGTCTCTGGATTCACAAGTTCCTCAAGAGTTCTCACAGGTGAATTTAGTGAAGGGGAGCTGTAGACAAGACAAAGATCAAGACAATGGCTCCATCCGGGTAGATGAATGAACAGCACCTGAAGGTGTTGGGGCCATTCGTGGGTTAGGCCGGTTGGGGTTACTCCATTTCGGTGAAGCGGGCAAACATGGCTTTGCGGACAGCGTCTTTGTACGTGTCTGAGGCGGCAAGGGTGTAATTGCTGCCTTTGGTTCCCAGACCAGATCCCTTCGTCCTCATCTGTGCCTGGGGGATAAAATAATAACATATTGACAATCATTCTTATTCGCACTTTCACATGTTGACAACATAAGTCATACCATTTTAAATACGCATGTATAAGTGGACAAATAATCTCCATTAACCACTTTAACCCTGGCGTTCTGTGCATGTCATTAGGGGTGTGATGATATGAGTAACTCAACATACAATGTCTGTGTAACTGAATAAGAAATAAATACCTTTACAGTTACAGTGCAGAGCTCAATAATTACATTCCAGCATAAACGACTGGCTTGTAATATGAATTAGGTTATGGTTTTACCCAGATGCCAAAGGTGAAAACATTAGAATGATCAATTTAATAACAATGTCTATTCAAACAACGGTTTCCTTTTAAACGCCAGTGGCTGTTTGGTACGATTATATTACTCCATAATACAGACATCACCTGCTTGTTGTAATATAATATATATATTTGATGACATAATAGATACTTTATATTTGATGACATAATAGATACTGGATTACATAATGTAGATACTTGATAAGATGTCGCAAGAGGAAGTACGACAATATATCAATCACAGTATCATTTCTTTGTCCCCATAAAAATAGCAACAGCTCAAAACACGTTGCATCGTGATGAGTTGTAATCTTATATTGGCTAATTGTTTCCTTTAGGCAATGTGTTCTATATGTTGTCCTGTTTATGGTTTTGTTTTTTGTGCCGTTAGTATTTTAGCATTTTTTTGTTATTGATTGTACAGCACTTTGGTTCAACACTGTTGTTTAACTGTTTGTGCTCTATAAACAAAGTGTATTGGATTCATTGCTTACCTCAATAGGTGCAGTAATGCCTTGTTGGTTACGGCCCAGACCTTTGCCCTCCTTCCAGCCCATTGCCTGCAACATCTTGTTTCCGATGTTGTCGCTGTTAAGGCCATCTTTGGTAGGCTGTTCATAGTTGCTGCAGGCCAGGGTCACACAGGGAAGTGCAAAATTAGTGCACAATTGAAAAGACAAACTGAAAATAATTCCAGACAAAGTCATTGAAACAAACAAATCAATATAGCAGAGAAACTTACACAACTGGTACTGAAACACATCAATATACCAGAGAAACTTACACAACTGGTACTGAAACAAATCAATATACCAGAGAAACTTACACAACTGGTACTGAAACACATCAATATACCAGAGAAACTTACACAACTGGTACTGGTGCTGCTGAAAACTTCTTCTTTTTAGGTGCGGGAGGTTCAGGGATGCCATATTTCTCTCTCCTCTCTGCAGCCCTGTCTCTGTATTTCATCTACTCACAAGAGAAGAGAGTGAACACTTTAATGTCCTGCTTAGGTAATTTCACATCACTGTAATAAGAGACACAGACAGTATCAGCTGGAAGTCTTTATATTGATCATGGCCAAACCTCAGTTTCTTTCCTCTCTAGCTCCTCCAGCTCTGCCTCGCTGAGCCTGGACCTGCGCAGTACCTCCATGTTTTGCTGGAATGGGAGAAAGGGCAAGTTAGGACAGACGCAGCAATAACCTGTGAGCAACACTGCCCTCTAGAGCTCATTAGGTTATGTGAACACAGTCAAATCAGTGTTCATTTCAAAAAAGGTATTTAACTTAAAATTATTGAATCAAGCAACTTAAAAAGCCTGCATAGATGTTACAATGACCCCAGACATATTTGAGATATTTGATATTCATTTTACTAGACCCCCTCCTATAGGCATCTTATCCATCTATAAATGCACCAAGTCTCTGAAGGTCTGTGTGTGTGTAATCCACATAACTCGAGAACCGTTCGCCCCACAGACTTCAAATTGGTCGAGTCGGTCGGACCCACGGTTGTTCAGAACCCTAAAAAAGGACCCTGCCGGGGCTGTGGAGCGGGGCCCTGTTCTGACCTCACAACACTCCATATTTGGGCATGCCTGACACAGAACTCCACAAGCTGGGTGGGGCATTCATTTCCAACTTGCGTCATTCCGAGTAGACCAGTGCCCACACCCTACAGGTGCCTCTCTAGTATCTCTAAATGTGCCACGTCTGTGTACAATCTGTATTCCATGTAACTCGAGAACCGTACATCCCACCGACTTCAAATTTGACACATGCGTTCCACACCACCACAGGGAGTGCAGGGAGTGCCTGGCCCGTCCAGAAACAGAACCAGCACAAAAAGCCTCTGCCTAGGCTCTGGACAGGGCCCCTGCTGCCCAGGGCCCAAATTAGCCAATTGATCACACCTGATCACCCCTAGATCTCCATATATGGAGCTGGCTTGTTCTGACATCACAATGTTGTTCTGACCGAGACTCCATAAGTGGGCATGCCTGACAACTTGCCTCGTTCCAAGTAGGCCAGTGCCCAACTGGCACCGCTCTTATCAATTTAACATCAAACTCCATTTTAAAACCATGGACTGGTTGAAAACATACTCAGGCATTAGGACGACAATATAGAGCGTTGCAGGCCCCCCTTTCAGAACGACGAGTGGCCCAGGAGATGAATCCCAATGAATTTTTCCCACAGGCATTCCAAAACGTATTTATTTAAAGACCTTTTAAGCGTCGTACGAAGCCAGCTCTTGTCGTGACAAATCATGACAACACACACAATATTTTGGACCAAACAAATAATTACAAAGAAGAAAAACAACAAAAAAACCTGTCGTTTTTTTCTACTTTCTCTCCGTTTGGCCCGAAAGATTGTGTTTGTCGTCATGATTTGTCACGACAAGAGTTGGCTTTGTCCACGGCGTAAACGTGTTTAAATAAATACTTTCTGAAAAGTCTATGAGGAAAATGAACGGGGGTTTCTTTCCCGGGTCTCTCGAGGGGGTGGGACTGCGACGCTCTATATCAGTAGGACAATGTCATTCACAATGACATTGTCCATTTGTGCTATTTTTACCATTTCAGAAAATGTAAGCCTATGACAAGCCCAAAAGTGTACAGTGTACAGAAATAAATGGACCCTTCAATCTTTATACTCCCAAGTTAAATGAACACCGATAATGTCAATGTTACCGTCGTGTATGTCCAAGTACTTTACCTTGTGCAGGTCTGAGAGCTGCTGGTGACGTGATAAAGCCTCTTTGTTGGGGAACTGTCTTCTACACAACAAACAGGCCATCTTCTTCCAGTCCGTCATCTTATCCTGGAAGTCGTCACTGGCGCTCTCTGATTCCGTGGCTCCCTCCTCTGGGTCACTGTCACCGCTGTACGCTGCCACAAGACCACACTGACCACCGCCATGCAAGGACAGGGGCAACACGGTAAGTACAGGACACGCTTTCTCAACGTCAGGTCAGGTTACCACCAGGGAGAACAAACATGTACTCTTTTTACGGGTTTTCGGCAAATCCAAGACCGTGCAAATGGAAAATACACAGAAGTGTTGAAACTACAGTGGACACCCACCTCCTTCCTCCACTTCCGTTTCATCTTTTATTTTAACTGAAAAACGGATGACAACTTCCGTTCAGTTTCAGGAGGTGCGCATGCAGTTACAGACCATGTAGCATTCAGAGATTGTGGAATCATTAGAGAATCTGTGGCCTAATGCATATCAAACGTAAAAATGGAAACGGTTGAGAATCACTGGTATATTACACAGAACACTCACAGTTCTAATTGCATAATGCAGCAGCACTGTCAGTGTGCTGACAAAGACCAGGCGAAGAGAAGCGCACATTACATTACTGAAGTCCCTGCATTGGTTTTCCTGCTGGCACCAGAATCGTTTTTTTTATATCCTTTTAAAATCAATGGAAATACACCCGGCGACCCGACTACTCATCTGTGATGCTTTTTAGGTTAGGTGATTTAACTCAATGTTTTATAAAGTGGGGTCCGGCCACGCCCCCAGGAGTCCTTGAGGTTTCCACAGGTTCGCCAGCTAAATTGTTAGGAAATGGACCCTTACAGTTCCGTAACAACACAGATTTACAGGTTCCATTTGTACGCCCTCAAGAGTTATGGGGTCTGAGGAGTGAGGCCAAATGTTCGTGAAAACACTGGGGAACTGTTCAAAAATGTCATGGAGAAGCAGCTTTTTAGCCATTATGGTTCTAACATTATATAAGAATTATCAAGGCACATATTTTTAATATTTTGCTTTTACCTGGTCATTTATTCCGTTTTTGTTTTAAATTTATTTCATTAGTTTATGTATTTATTTTTTATTTCACTCTTTAGGAATGTGTGTGTGGTGCACTTTAGAGTTGCAACTAATGTATGCAATATTATTATATAAATACTGATTGACAATTCTTCCCCAAGACAATCACACATTTAACAAGCTAGGCAAATGATAGGCTTGTGAAACAGTAATACCACCCAAAGACAATGGCACAGGTCACAGCATTCCACATGCTGACTAATGTCTTTTCACAGTTACATGTGGAGCCACATTGCCCTCTAGTGGTCGTTATTGTGTATAACAGTTCTGTGTTTGCTTGTTCTTCCTATCATATTACTGATGTCTTCATCACTGTTACAATGCTGCCACAATGTCAGAGGAGCCAAACAAAAATAAATGTACTCTACCTGTACACAAGACGTATCGCTAAAGACCATATGGACAAAGGCTAGCTTGAACCTGGCTTGATCATAACTAAGATAATATGGCAACGGCTTGTTCTTTTTTCCCCACAAATATCAAGTTCTCACCTTGGACGAATTTGCAGAAGTAGTTGGTGGCTCTTCTTCAGAAGATTTTAGCGTCTCTGGCATGAGTCTTTCAAGGGCTGCGGCTTGCTGCAAAACAAAATGTATTCAAGTCATTGAGTCCATCTCTGCTTTGGAAATCACTGAAGAACAGTTTATTAAAAAAAACAATTAACAGGTCTCAGTATATTAATTAATACCTTCTTTTCAAACAGTGTTGTGAAGCCAGCGTCGGCAGCCGCTGCCTCTTTCTTATCCTCTTGACTAACAGGCTGGAAGCTACTCCTGAAGTTATCCTTCTGCTTGTTCAGACCCTTCGCCCATCGCTCCATGTCTTTAGCGATCTGAAGGAAACTTAATTATGAATCCTCAATACCACCTTCTATAACAGCTCACACGGTCTCACCGAAAAGTCATGACTACCATGACTTTTTCGAATACATTTATCTATTATTGATTTAATTTCCTCGTCTCTGTTTTGCTGTACCTGCTGAGCAGTTTTGGGTTTTTCTTTCTTATCCTTGCCATCTTTAGTGTCTTTGCCCGTTGATGTGGCCGCTGCGTTGTCACTCCCAGTGCCAGCAGCGTCGGCCGGGACATACGTCTGCTTCTCGCTGTCCCAGTACAGATACTGCTGAGTCTGGGGGTTGTAGTAGTACTGAAGGGAATAAAATGCACTGTGTTAATTTAAACTTATCTTCACCAATAATGCTTGTTATGTAGTCTGAAAAGTATAGTGTACTACTGCACAGGGGATCTCAGTTACTATAGAAGGCTGCCAAATTGTGTGTGTGATAGGAACGTTTTGTTGTGTTGTTAAATGTCTGAAACTACAACATATGAACACAGTGATGATGATGATTGTGTCTATGATTGATGAAGCCATCAAAGCTGCACTTCAAATCAAAACCTGTGGAATACTACCAAGCAAGTCTCAATTCTCTCAACGGTCAACACATTGGTGAGACAATCAGATAAATATGGCTAGTTTTAAAGGCCTCATCAAGTTGACATCAAAGGTGTTCCCAAAAAAATACATAACATTTAATATGCAATACAATTTGTATTTGATGGTGGGCTGTGTCTTACATGCGAGTTGGAGTCATAGTAGAAGCCAGTTTGGGGGTCGTAGTAGTAACCAGAGGACTCATCGTACTGATAGGTGGACGTATCAGGTACAGCTGTCGATCATTAAAGAAAACAACATGTCCGGCATTATTGGACAAAAAGTTAAAAAAAAATGAAACGTCACATCAAAACTATTGACTACATTCACACAGCAGCCATTTTGCTCTCACGTCCTATTTGCGTATTGGGAAGAAATGCTACCCCCGGCTGGGTGGCACTTGACTTAAGTGCAAAACCACGCCATTAATTTGTGAAGATTAACAATGCTACCCCAAAGAAAGAATTCAGAGAAGGCAGTGACATCATCAGAACATGTTTTAAAAACAAGCGCACGGCAAACACATACCAGTCTGACCCAACGATGCCAATGTGAAGGTAGCTGTGGAGGAAAATAGTGAAGGCATGGTGACCGCCCCACCTTCCAACTGCTGGGCGACTTGCAGAGCCTGCAAGTTAGAATTATGGGATAAGTTTGATTATGTGGAAACTTGGCACATTTTAGTCTAAATTGTTCAACCATTTGAGAAAATATCTAATAAAGAAAATGGTGCCAAAGCATATGCATGCGTTACCTGGACACCAGGCTGGCCGAGGATGTGGGTTGGGTAGACTGGGACTATAGTTACACCTGGGGCTGCTGAGAGAAGGAAAGCAAAATAAATCTGTAAGAAACCTAATAATAGAACACATGCTCCACATACGCTGCTGAGGAACAGGTTTACAAATGTTTCTGAAAAGCCATTCCTTTTATCATGTCGTTGCTGTTGGGGCAGAAACCACCCGTCTCCATATTTCAATGTTTTTGTTTTCGTAAATTAATGCCCTACTTTTTCATAAAAGAGTCTCGCATAAATGTAGAGAAAATAGCTCACGCATTGCATTGCAATTGTGAACTTGCAGATCGCCTGTTTTCACTAATTTAACCCATTTTGACCTGGGAACGATTCTATAAATGTCTTCTAAATCCTGACAGTTTTCTGAAAAAGCTATGTTTCTATGTCAGTCGTTCTTCGATTTTTCAAAAATAGCAGAACCACTAGCTTACGAGCCTGTAGATCTGCTATTTTTCAATAGCTAAAGCATAACATAATGCTAACAACAAAAGGGGTTCACGCCCAAAATGGGTTAAAATCATTTAAAAAGAACGGTTTTCGACATACAAGGTTTGCACCCGACAGCAACGATGTCTGGCCCAGTAATAGGCACAATAACTATAACCATAAATGATCATCATGGTAGCATCCACACAGCTGCAGTGGACAGTGCCATTCACTTATGTTTTCACAACAATATCCTTATATAGTTATGGTGCTTGATGTGTAACTGCTAGTTGTTGTTGTGTCTCTTACCTCCCAGTATCCCGTTGCCCTGGGACGCATCCGCTACCATCCCTGGCTGGTGATAGGCCTGGTACTCCTGACAACAAAATATATGTTTGTCTTAACCCATTCTGACCTGAGATCAGATTCATACGAGGTTTCCACTGGGCAGACACACACTGGTCTGATCAACCCATTCTGACCTGAGATCAGATTTTATTAAATGTCAGTCGTTCTTCGATTTTTCTAAAATAGCAGACCTACAAGCTCGTAGCGCGCCACTCGGTGGCGCGCTATGAGCTTGTAGATCTGCTGTTTTTCAATAGCTAAAGCACGACATGATGCCAACACCAAAATGGGTTCCCGTTCAGAATGGGTTAACATGTCAAGAGATTTGTCTTGTAAAACCATCGAAACAAGGTCAAATTGTCAATATATTAAAGTCCACTATAAAGTAATTTTCTGTGAAAAAAGGCAAACATTTAGCAGAAACAGAGATTTGGTGTAGAAGGAAAGAAAGGAGGGGAACTAGCATAGACCCCTGAGGCCAAGTATAAGTTTAAGTGTTTAAAGAAACAACAACAATAAGTTTTAGTTTGATCCACTTACCGGTGACCAGGGAGAATAGCCTTCCTGAAGGTAACTGTACTCTGACTTCTCTGGTGCCTCTGCACCATGCTGTGGCTATAGGGGTAAAAATGACACACTCGGTAAGCATTTGCTAAGATGGGAGACAAATCTTAATTGTTTCTCAAATCTGATCCTTAGAAAAGACCGTCCATACTGATATTTGTCGTGTAGAAATGGAACCATTGTACGGCTGTCACGATTACAAATTTAATTTGGCGCAAATGTGTATTTGTGTTGAATTTTAGGCATCATAATCACAAATTGCACAGGGTAGATATGACAAATAAGTTAAATATACAAATAAATCATAACTTTTTCTCTTTCCAAAAGATTTACAAAATGTCTGCTATTTTTTTTAAAGGTTTAACACCATATAAACGACAATTAGGCAAAAATAATGCTGATTATCTCAAATAATTGCGATTAGGCAATTGTGTAATAATTGTCACAGGCCTATACACTTGAGGAGTTACAGACCTGCAAGGGATACATTTGGTTCCTATTCCCAACTAGTCTTGCGTTGTCATACTGTTGCATCTCACAATTTTCAAATGCTTCGGTCATACAGTCTGGAGTGTGATGGAATTTATACTAACACAAAACTACTTAAACTAAAATATAAGGTGAGGACAAGATGAGATGAGGCATTCAGTTCAATTTAATAGAGCTCTCTAGAGTACAACCATCTTCCAGTATGTCGGATGACTGAACTCCAGAGCAATACATGTGTGAATTTTATACAGTCTTACTCAAAGGAGGAGGAGTAACTGAGACAGCTAGCTTCCATATCAGACAATGGGACACATCTAATTAAAATAACAAGTGGTCGAAGTCTAGTAACCTTGGATGGGTTTGAATAAACTGTGATGAATAAACATGACCATACAAAGACAGAGGCTGGGCTGGTGTTGCTACCCAGCTGGAGATCCAGGGACAGTCACACCGATACTTTGGTCATAACAAAAGCCTATTGATGTGCGTAAACGGTTGATTAAGTCGAGAGAGGCCTAGTACTCAGTGTAGACCACACAGTTAGACTAGACAATTAGTGGTGTACTGTGAATGCATAATTTCATATTTCCCATTACAGGAGCAATGGAAGCTCTATCCTGAGTAAGCGATAAAGTGGAAGTGGAGCCTCTTCCCCACTTCCGTTTCGTCTTTACAGTCACGTAAATGTATCCCAATATAAATATAAATCATCTAACCATATATATAGCTTGCTGCTTAGCAGAAATGGAAATAAAAAATAACCTATAAGGAAGTAGAGGTCGCACAGCTCATAGTCACGATGCAAAAAAAAGACCAACTTTTCGGCAAACATTATGCCTTCTTCAGGATATGAATATATTCTTGTGATCGGAAATGAGAAACAGATCACTCAGATTTCGGGAGGTGTAGTTTCAGACTCTGAATATATAGCATTCGGAGATTGTAGTTGTACGCGAGTCTAATTCCTAACGATCACTCATGTAGCTAGGGACCCCCGTTAACCCTCTTTTGGTGTTACAGATTATGCATCATAGTTTGGTTGGAGAAAGTAAAGGCCTATACTACTAGTGTACCTGACTGGAGGACCACTGGGCTGCGGCGATGGCTGTGCTGGCCACTGAGAAGGCACTGACACGATTACCGTCAGGTAGCAAGAGGTCCCTGAAAGAATCAAAGAGAAGATATTATAGGATATGTAAAAATGTTCCAACTGAAATGTATGTGGCAGCGTCCACAGTCCACACCACAACAATAATGACAACCATAGTCATGGACATATGGTTTGGATCACATTCAGCGTAGAAGAATTGAAAGCCATTCGAAATCCATCCGACATGTGGGATGCAATCTGTTCACTGTCATTTTTGTTATTAATGTAGTAGATGCCAACGCTAGCTGTGGGCTATTAATTAAACTGTCATCACCTCTGGTAGGGTACAACTACCCGACCTCCTTATGATTAATAATAAGACAGATTATCCACTACATCCCATTGCATACGTCTTTCAGCACCCCGTCCACCTCTCTGTGTGAGCTCCGAAACAGCTGGACTGCACAGTTTACAGTATCGTACATCAACGTGTATGCTCACATAATTTCAGTTATAGTGCCAAATGTGAATGGTGCTCAATTCTAGCCATTACTAGATATTGCCCCTAGCTTCAACACATTTTGTGTAGGCTACATAATGTTTGTATGCAGTGCATACTTGGATTTCATTGTATATTTTTAAATGTCATTCACTACAAGGGCAGCTGCAGCCAAGTAGGTAAGGAGACCTCCGGGGAATGGGAAGGTCACCGGATGCCCCCCCCCCCCCGGCCTGTACAGTCTATGTGTCCCTCCCTGAACAAGACACTTAGCCACCAACTGCTCCACGAGTGCTGTATTAATAGCACCCACTGTTCTTAATAGTTTGTATGGATAGATGCAGAGGACACATTTCAAAGTATGTGCATCATTACTGAGAAAAGTCTGACTGAAAAGCCAGTCGCTGTAGCTCCGGGATTCGGGCCACTTGATATTGTCCATCCAGAATTGGGGGGCCGCCTGGACAAAATGGTCCATCTTTGACCTACTTCTGGACATCGTATACAAATGTTACGGTAGTCCAGAGTCCCTATAGATGTGTTTAGGTAAAGACAGGCTGGTAAACTAAATAAATAATACCGATGTGAAACCTTTAGATTTTTTTTTTTGGACAGCTGTGCCAAATTTAACACGGAAGCACATTCCTGATCTGTTGATCAGTTCGCATTTATGTGTACGGTCATATTTTTTAAACTAAGGTCATGATGTGGACATTTATATTGAAACACCCATTTTGAAAATACCCATATATGTGTGGTTAAGACCTGATTCACCCTACACTCAGTCAGTGTATGACACTCTGTGTCATACATCACAAACCAAACAGAAGTGGCACAGAGAAAAGAAAAACACGCACTTCCTGGCACTCTTGGCGAAGTCCACACCGATGGTTTTACCGTCCAGCTTCAGTGGCGGCTGTAGTCCCTGCAGAATGGTGAGCAGCTGGGACGCCTCCTGGTTAAAAGACAGAGGGACAGTTCTTCTTATAGACATCTCACATTTAAAGTGACATGAAAACAGGCAGAAAAAGCGGTAGTGAATGGCAATAGTACTAGTACTATGAAAACTGAAAAGGTAAATTGAGTCCCAGTAAGAATTTTACAGTATGTAGTTGGCTGTTGGCATCAGCAAATCACATCACTTGAAGATAATCAGGAGCATTAATATAATTTGACCCGAGATCAGATTCTAAAAATGTCTTCTACAGCCCGACGGTTTTCTGAAAAAGCTATGTTTCTATGTCAGTCGTTCTTCGATTTTTCTAAAATAGCAGACCTACAAGCTCGTAGCGCGCCACTCGGTGGCGCACTATGAGCTTGTAGATCTGCTATTTTTCAATAGCTAAAGCATAACATAATGCCAACACCGAAATGGGTTCCCGCCCAAAATGGGTTAAAGTGAAATGAAAACGAAGAAAAAGCGGTAGTGAATGGAAAATGGCAATAGTACTAGTACTATGAAAACTGAAAAGGTAAATTGAGTCCCATTAAGAATTTTACAGTATGTACATTGTTGGCTGTTGGCATGAGCAAATCACATCACTTGAAGATAATCAGGAGCATTAATATAATTTAAGAATATAAAGAAAAACATATATATTGTATGCGTATATCATTTGATATATTGTACCAGAGGAGAGGAAAGCTGCACAAAGGCAAAGCCTCTGTTTTGGCCCGTCTGTTTGTCCTTGATGAGGCGGACGTTGTTCGCGGACAGATTAGCATACGGCGCCAGGACGGCCATGACGGCCTCCACTGCGGTCAGGGCAGCGATGTTCCTCAAGATGATCGCTACAGAGAAAACCAAGACCATAATTAATGTGTATATTCACATGATTACACAACCACGAGTAAACTTTTAATCCATCGTTACGTGAAGTCTAACACAGTAATGAATTCCTTACTGTCACCATAGAAGTCTAGACTGGTCTGGCCTTCTGCTGGTCCAGTGGCAATGCTGGCCTCACACTCTGTTGAGAGAAAAGGACAGAAAGGAAACAGAGACGTTATTATAACTCGCGAAATGGAGTCGAATTAAACCGGGAGAAAAGAGACTACACTGTCAAAACCCAAGTCAACTCTAATTTAGCATTTGACCTGGTCCATCTTGGATGTGATCTATTGTGTTATTTCCATTATTGTTTTGCCTTTAGGCAACAAAAAAAATGTGTGTGCCATTTGTAGTTCTTAGATATGACAGATTGGTATTTATGGGCCTCTACTACAGCTTGTGGCAACAAAGGAAATTGCGAGCTGCATTTCAGCACTGCGCCACAGGCTGTCCGGGTGGCTGCAGTTAGAGGCCTCTCTGGCTTGATGAACTACTTACCAGCTTTGGCTGCTCCACACCTGAAGCACTTCAGCCTCCTCCGGAAATTGTACAGGCCACACTGCAAGTAACCGTTCAAATCATGTTTTTTATTGATTACACAGCTACTAAGGCCCTGAACAGTGCTGCCTTAGATTTACTCGCATATATAACCATACTTACCCGTGACAAAACCTTAACCTTTTACCACTTGTGCCTGCTTTACATGCCCATGTGTAGGGTTTTAAAAAATAAATCTACTCAACAGTATAGGGATGCACAATATTGAAATTTTGGCCTATATCTTATTAACTGATTAATTGCACGGTCAAGTCAATCGATGGCGATATTGCAATACAAGATTCCAGTGGGGTTTATATTACACATGCTATACAGTAACTGTGATTCTGAGTGCATGCAGAGTTCTAAAACACATAGTGAATTCTTCTTATTATCTGATGATTAGGCCTACTAATCAATAAACCTAATGTTGTAAAGTCTTAAAGCTGCTATAAGCAATAATGTCAAAATTGTAATGACCTTTTTTCATATTCAGACAGCCAGCAATGGGTAAATCGCTCCCAAAAAATATTTAGTCTCTGTGACACATCTAGACAAATCTTTTCGACCGGGTTTTTTTCCGAACCAATGACAAAGCTTCTAGGAATATCTTTGAATGCAGATTGTGGCCCCTAGATGTGTCACAGAGACAACATTTTTTGGGAGAGTTTTACTCATTGCTGGCTGGCTGAGAAAAAAACAATCTTGACATATTGCTTATAGCAGCTTTAACATAAATGTTTTACTTAATGTTTCTTTTATAACTTGTTTGCTTTTAAAGTATTTGTTCTACAGGCAGAATCCTTTGAAAGCTTCACTGATTGAATCTACAGCCTTCAGTCAACACAAAAGGCTTTTTTACAGTTTTTCATTCAACTAAATTACAACATAAAATATTGGCTAAAGATATGTGGATTATATTGCAGATACCGATATCGCACTTTTAAAGTAAACATTGGTTAATACTGGTGAGATACATTATTAATTGTGCATCCCTACTTCCCTAGGACATTGTACAAAGATAATAAAGGCCTGACATTTGAGGGAGTTTGTTGTGGATACATACGGTGGCCAGAACGTTAACTTACAGTGTTGCAGAGCCAGTCTTCATATTTGTTCCGGGGGTGACTGTACAGCATGTCCACAGTTTTGCCACTGATGATCAGCCGTTTCTGCAAGAGGACGACAACAATTACTCAACATTTCCATGGCTGGAGTGGATCTTCACCAATAGAGCAAGCAGTGTTGGAAGGGAGAGAAGGGGGGCAGGGACCCTCCCGAACAGGTGCTTGATGTGTATGTGAGCATGGTGGTGTAGACAGGGCTTTTCTTAATGTGTTTGGGACCCGAGTGCCCAGACTGAGCTGGAGCAGTGTGTGTGTATAATGTGACCCTGATAAGACAATTTTGACTGCTTTCTCTAAAGTCACATTTCCACTGCATGGTACCAGCTCAACTCAACTCGACTCTACTCGCTTTGCTTTGCTTCCCACTGCAGATAGGAGAGCGCTAAGTAATGTATGTAAGTGTAGTGTCCAAGACAAACTGCTACCATTTTAGGAATGAGGTAGGCCTGGCCATGCAATTGTTCATTTATGATTCATTAACATTCATTCATCCATTTACTATAAGTTTGTCTACTGTATTTGGGAGCATTCATGAAGGGGAGTCCTTTGACTCTGTGATGACTCTCTCTAATCTATCAGTAGTCTGCAGTGTATTCATGTCAACCTTTGTAGGTACTTTCACCTAATAGAAAACCCCAAGAGACGAGTAGAGTCGAGTCCAGTGGAGCAAGTACCAAACAGTGGAAAAGAGACAAAACCAGGGATTGAATTCCCACACCCAATATCATGGGGGAAAAGATGTCCTATTCACAGTATTATTTATAGACAAAAATAACAACCAAAAACCCCCCAACAAAATAAAAAGAAAACGAGCTCCTGCCAGTTGGACTTAAACTGAATAGAAGTTCCGCTCTAAAAACGTTAACTGGCAATTATTTTAAGGGCCACATTTGGGAAGGTTGGAAAATAAAATATGTTCCTGGCCTGTGTTACTGCATGGTTTAGCTGGGTAACTAAACTGATAGCAACAAGGCTGTGCATATAACTGTACAATCCAGTAAACATATCTTATATCTCTCAGGATTTCTTTTTTTATATATATATTTGTTTCTTTTTGTAAACAGAGATGTCATCTGTATAAACTCCACACTCCCTTGATACTTTTTTTTTTGGTTGCATTTTTTGTTATCGTTCCAGATCCCCAAGACCAAAAACTAGACTTGGCGATTATGAAGCAACCTGATTGGTCTCCATCCATCGGGTAGCATCTTGCAAGTGATAAAAGTCCACGAAGGCGAAACCACGGCTTATACCTAGGGACAGCATTCAAATATAGACGGGAGGCGTGTTAGTCAGAGTCCATGGGCAATATTATGCAAACTGTCACAAACTGCTTCACGACCCAGGCCCCGTTTAGTAAAAACGGGCCATTTAGGAGTTTTACCACAGCAAAAAAGAAAAGAAAAATAAATTCTTGAATGCCACAGCAAGAACCACATTCAACTAAAAAAAAGTGTGTCTCCCGGCATTTTTTTTACTTTCTCCAAATAGAAATATCCCTGCTCCTCTCACTTACCTCTTAAGATCCACATTTAAATGTTACATTTCATATGTTTTCTTTAAAGCCATTCGTATCATGAAAAGTAATTCTCAGTTGCTATGGCAAAACGGGTCTGAAAACGGAAGCAGATTGGCCCTATGGTCAAAGACTGGGGGAAGGAATGGCCCTATGGTACACATGGTTCTCACCTGTCTTCTTCTTCATCAGCCTGACATCCACTGGCTGGGGGCCTTCAAGCTGGTCCATGGCAGCTCGAATCTAAAACACAAAGACAAACATTAAAAGTTAGACCTGTAAATAAATCAAATGCAACTAAGGTCACATTCATACCAGAGATTAAAACGAATCCTGCTGCAAATTTTCAGAAAGTGCACTTCGTTTGGCAGGTGTGAAGGCTCATTCGAATCGTAATGCGTATCAAAGAACCGCATTATACTCAAGAGCAAAAACGGGGGTATCGATTCGCTTCCAATTGCACTCGATTACGATTCGGTGCAGGTGTGAATGCAATCCGCAGTAAATAAAGGAAATGAAGAAAACAATGTGGCGGGTGAGGAGCTGAACACAGTTGGAGACGGAGAAGGCATAATTTACGCAGCGCAAAGATGTCCCGTTACCGTGGATAGACGTGGTCGAATGAGGAGACTGAAGTCCTGATCGAAATGAGGACGAGTACATTAATCAATTGCTTAAGAAAACACATAAACACTGCAGTGCAGTGTAATAGTATTATAGCCTACAGAATATTCTGTCTGTCTGTGCGTGCCGTAAACATGGAGTGCTGTCACTGTGTGGGGACTCATCTCAATTAACGTGTAAAGATTTTGCGCTGCCGTCTGTTATATCAGTGCGCTCAGCGCTGTGCCTCCATGCCCAAAAGAACAGTGTGACCCCCCCCCCCCTCTTAGCGAGAGAGGGGGGGGGGGGGGTCCAGTCCCAGACGGCACGACACATGCACGTTACGAGTATAATTTTACCACCATAGATTTCACTGTGTATAGGCTAGTTTATGAATGGAACACATTGATAAAAGGTCCCCCTGCTGCGTTTCCAATTGCTGCGGAGGACAGCTGTGAAGGCAAACCGCAGCAAATTAAATATGCAAGAATCCCAAATTCTCCGCCCATACACATTGAGTCTACCGAAGTATTAGGTGAGAATGTGACCTAACAAGTAGTTTCTCAAACCAGACAATTAATCCACAATCTTTGAATGTTACTTAAAGAGTCTACAGCTCCTGAAAGCCGTGCACATTAACACATTCTGTACAAAACACGTCTGGAAACGTCATAAGGATCAGAAACGAGTAATACCTTAGACGTCTGTGGACGTCCTAGCGACGTCCAAACGACGCGGGGCGAGATAATAATATTCAGAATTATTCCTATTTTTTTTTTTGGCATTTCGCTTTTCGCTTGCCGTATGCTAACGCTCTGTGCAAATATTAGCTTGTCATTGACTCCCATGTTAGCGCGGCGGAAAGAATGACTCGTATCTCCTCATCCAGGGCGCTCTCCGTGGTGATGAATGGATCGATATGCTGGCGCTGCATTTCTGCTCCTCATCCGTCTCTCCCGCAAAATATGAACGCTTTTTGGAGTTTATATAAATATATTAAGATGATCGGGGATTATGAGCTCACTTTGTCAAGTCAATTTTTTTAAGAAAGTATTTCCGGTTCATGGCTTTCAGAGTAAAAGCGATCAGACTACTCTGGCACTATAGCGGCCTTTATTTTGATGCACGTTGGCGTACTCAATGTGTTAAGCTTTAACATATCTTTTACCTTTCCATTATGCTAGGTTCATTGTGCAACTGGTATCACAGTTCCCTCCATTATTTACCTTGTTGTTTATTGCCCATAATTCATGCGTAACTTTGCATATTCCGATTATCCGCAATGGTTTAGTCGCTCTGGATAAGAACGTCTGCTAAACGCATTAAGCCCCATTGCCCCCACCAGCAGGGGCAGCGGCTGTCCACCTCTGAACAGCGCTCAGTGGGTTAACCCAATTGGTCTCCGGTTCCAACTCCGATGTTGCGGATTTCCCCCCTAAACCCCTCTGGGGTTTAAGTGGTTAAATTGCAAATTATCTATTAGTGATGTATAAAGCCTTACATGGTCCTCTGTGGCGTGAAGGGACAGACCCCAGAGCATGATGGTCTTGCTCTTCTTGTCTTCCCCGCCTTGCTCTCTCCTGTAATCTTGCTCGGAGAAGTCTCCGTCGGAGTGATAACCATCTTCTGATCGATCGCTGTTCCGCCGTTTCCTCCCTCGTGGCTGTGTGGGCAGCGGGCACGGGTCAATCAATCAACATGTAATCAAAACAAAGCTATACAAACAACTACACATGATGCCACTGGGCCTGTCACAGTTACATAATGGCATATTGAAGATAATCGACTCTTTCAAAGATACATTTAAAACAGATCCACAAGCTCATGACGATGCTCTGAGCTTGCCTCATTATTAAGTATCATTATTAAATATCTCAGTAACTTTTTGTTATATTTTCAGTTATTTGCCATCTCTGCACAGTTTTACACAGAAATGTAATTTGTATTTTCAATGTTCAATGTCAAAAACACACAAAAAAATCATTAATCGTAATTACTTGGATGACAATTAATCATCAAGTTAAATGTCATGTTGCCGACAGGCTTAATGATTAGTGATATTATTCCCAGTGATATTACCTCCGGACTGTCTCGGCCGCTGCGGCGTTCTCCTTCGTGGCGGTCACTTCGCCTGTCCTGTCTCTCCTCTCCCGAGCGGCGTGAGTCGTGACTGCGTTCCGGGTCCCTGTCGCGTCTCTCGCGCCTCTCTGAGTCATCATGTGACTGGTCAGAGGAGCCATACCTGCCAGTACGCTCAGTGCGGCCAAGCCTATTTACAATAAAAACAGCACTTCAGGTCACTGAGGCCACATTTCTCATTAACAAGATATAGGAAGGTAAAGGTAAAACAAAACAAAGCTGTACCACCAAGGTAAACCATATCTACTCATCACAGTGCATCTCAACAATTGAATTTAATAGAATGCATTTATTATGTATTGTTGTAAATGTAGTAGGCCTAAGACATCTGGAGACCTAAAGTGTAAACATTGTCTCGTGTCTCCAGTCTTGGTTTGTTTTAACCTCCTGACTTTAATACTAAGAACGGGCTAAACAGGATGAGGCCTCAAGGCTGGAGCGCACGCACACACAAACACAAACACACGCATACACACGACCAAATCAAATGTCTCTAAAACATGATGTTACCGAAGACTAAATTATCCTAGGCTACCTCGCACTTGTTTAACAACAAACCGGTTAAGAATGGGGTGAAAACATTGCAAATTATGCACACTTGAACCTGCAAAGTTATGGGCTACTAATATGCCACGTATTTGTATTTATGTATTATTATTATTATTATGTAAGAACATCAACATATTAAGACATAACTGACGACCTAGTGAAAAACTATTATTTACATAGCCTATCATGAAACAAAATGGCACTGTATTGGCACAAATGTAGCACTCTCTCAAGTCACTCACCGCTTATCAGCGCCCATTTCTTGTTACTGGAAGATAGCCGAAACAGAAACCTTTTAGAAAGAAACAATGTAATTAATCAAATACCACTGCTTCCTCAATCTTCACGCACTGTAAAAACGCAACAGATAAATTACACAAAAATGTCCAATGGAGGGTCTCATTCCCAGTAAATACATCGTTATCAAAACGACATAATAAAGCAAAATACGCAATGAGAAACTGTAACTCTGCTTAACATGCATTAAAGACTGAGTAAAAACTCACCGCTCTGGTTTAGTTATTTGTAAAACAGTATGTTTGTTGTGTAGATGTTATGTTTAATGTTCCTCGACAACTATATCATTTCATATTCCACACAAACAACGCAACAACTGGAGCTTCTTCGTCCCAAGATGCATTGCATTGGAAGTGTGGCGAGGTGCATGATGGGTAATTCAACTCATCCAGTGGAATATTTGGTAACACATGTCGGCCATCTTACCTGGGTACATTGTTTATTTTAATTGATGTCACATGATTATACAGCGTTTCTCATCTTTATTGTGCAATTGTTATTGTATTTTAGAACTGTTAAAAACATAATGCTTGCAACAGCAGTTATGGGTGGGCCATGATAATGATAATAATAATAATGATTCTTCTATGATTTTTCAGCCCTGCAGGGAATAATCATAAAGCATTAGGGCTATGGACCAGAGCTAAGCCACTACAATAATACGTTAAACTTTCCCCATGGAGAATATGGAACTTGCACTCACATGATGATCGAACACATTTTAATGACGTTTTGAGCCTGGGCTTGTTCAAACTCAGTCTTGGTCTTTGCTCTTGCACACAAATTAAACCCATAGCCTACCTTTCCAGCGATTCCCAACCTGTGGGCCGTGAAGATATTGCAAGTCCCCAAAATAATTTGCAAAACACAAAGATTTTATCATTTTCATTGTGATACAGATAAAAATGGAACTCAAAGTACACCTATACTACATTAGTTTCATAGATCAAAGTTGGAACACAATTGATGTCAAAATGAACTTGCTCCATTCATAGTGTTAAGTGGTCAGATGGGGGGGGGGGCTACCTACAGAAACTTGTGGGTCCTGACTCCTGATCCAGAAGGTTGGGAACCACTGACGTCATAGAGCAAGCAATAACACCAGACACACAACAAAATAATCATTTTGATCCAACTTGATATTCACTTTATGAAACATGGTCATGGTTATTACAATTTTATTTTAACATTTTCATCACCAAACAATTCAATGTACAAGCCAGTCCATAATAAAGACAACTAGAAACACAGCTACTTGATCAACTTATTGGCACACAGGAATGTTATCCTTTCGTTGCGTTATTGACACCGCAGATGTTCTACAGACAAGAAAGGTGGTCAGTGATTTGTGCTGATGCCAGATCCATTAGTGACCTGCACAAAATTACAGCAAAAAAAAAGAGAGCATATTGTCGCTGTCAGGCAGAAACAATTTTTTTATTTCACAAATTAATATCCTATAGCCTACTTTGTCTCATGAGTGTTGCGTGAATGTAGTGGAAAATAACCGATCTACAAGCTCACAGTGCATCCTAATACAATGCGCTACAATGTGCATGAGCATGTAGATCAGATATTTTCTGTTGGTTTAGCAATGTCAAACCAATGAAAAAGTACTAACAATAGCTTGTGGCTAAATAATCTCCACGTTAGATCAGCTGTTCTTTTGTCCATTTCCTAAAAAAAATACGGTTTGACAAAGGTTTCCACCTGATGGCGACAAAACAGTAACAGGTGGTGTTTGAGTGACTGGCACCCATGTCACATACAAATGGCTGTACAGTAGAAATGTGTCATGGGTCAAATAATACACAGAAAACATACAGTATGCATTTTCTCTCTTATCAAGTCCATGATGGATGAAATGGAATCAAGCAAAGACGAGGAAGAGAGGAGTACAGAAGAACAGAAAGGGAAAGAGGATGATGTTGGAAAGGAAACATATGAGTAGAATATGGAGGTCAATGAAGGCTCAGACGAGTGGATTAATGTGGAGAATTGTGTCCTTCAGTGAGGTTTGGTGTGAGGTTGATGATATATACCACATATTATAAAATTATCCACATGTATGGTCCCACACAAAGAAGGGTCAGATCCATCACAGTAATAACCCAGAAGTCCAGGGGGGGGGGGTCATGGGGGAGGCGGTGGCTTCATGGTAGATCCACAACGAAAGGACAACTTCTAGGTTAAAGTCTCGCCTTTCGTCACCTATAAGAAAATGACAAATTCAGATTTTGTTAATGACATAACATTTAACAAAGAAAGGAAAGGTACTATGTTTACCCAAGGTAACTGGACTAAGCTCAAGAACTTGTTTACAGCCAGGCCCTGCTCATAGAACATTTCATGGTAGGGGTTCAATGCCTTGTCCAAGGGCACTTCAGCGGTGGTCATTTTAATGTGCCGGTCCAGGGATACGAACTAGCGACCTTCGGATATCAAGACCGCTCTGCAAACCGTTCGGCCACCGCTGCCCCATAAACATACACATAGCATTGCCATACTTCTATAGAAAACAGTCTGCACTCACAAAGTTAATTTTATTTGAATGTACCGCAGAAGCACTCATGACAAACGGACGTGTTCCGGGTACTCTGGGCCTGACTAGGTGGACAGTTGGACACCCGTCTGTGCTTGTCTTAATCTATTGACAGTAGAGCACGTACAGTTCTGGACTTTTGTCCCCTAATATTTGGATATTCAAGATACTTACCCTGGCTTCAATGTACTCGATCCTCCTCTCCAACGCCGTCAACTTCTCATTGAGGGTTGCTAGACGGGACCGACAGGACATATCTGTGTGTGTGCAAGAAACCCAAAGACAAAGATTTTATTTGTCACATATGTATTGGAATGGTGCAGCAGACTCCACAGTCCACACTGTTTTACAGTACAATATTAATATATAAGTAGCCAGGCAATTAAAAATATAAAATAAGGCACTGGTGAGGAAGAATTTAGGTGGTACTGGTAGAATTGTGTTATGGTGTTCACCTTTTGCCTTCATGAATGATATAGTCATATAGGGTGGAAACCTCATATGTCCAAAACATACTTTTCAGAATTCAAATCCAAAAGTAGCACATCTACAAGCTCAAAACGCATCACTTTGCGCCACGTTTCAAACTGTCAGATCTGCTACTTTTGTGTAGTGTGATCAAGCAGTAGGGACTGGGACACAAAAAACACACCTGGTACCTATTTTGATTGTGTACTGTACAAAGAACACCTTATGTAAACCATACTGCAGTAACCCTGGGAAAATAATAATTCAAATGTATAATTTGTTGAAAGATTGTTGAATTTTTTTTGCTATGTTTTTCTTTTTTCTTTCTCCTATGTTTTTTATTTCTTATTTTATTTTTTATTTTGAGTTAGTGTTTGTAAACAATTGTAAGTATTGCCTATGTTAAATGTTTGTCTGTGTGGACCCCAGGAGGCAAAAGCTAATGGGGATCCTTATAAACAATTAACAATATAAACAATAAACAAGCAGCTTCATTCTTATCTTGAGTATAATTTAGTATGCCTATGGTCTGATCATTGTGTACACTGTACAAGGCAGAACTACTAGGACTATGTACTGTAATCAGAGAAAAATAGTGGATGAATACATTAGAGGATATATACTTAGAATTACATTCTTGTGGAATAACAAACTCCACAGAACGTAGTGAATCAGGCTGGGATCCAGGCTAAATAATATAGAGCATCATTGACTTAAAGTAAATACGCAACTTTATGCAGAGATCGTTAATCAAAATGAATTAGGCCAAACATTCAGTAAGTAAATAATACAGTTCCTGTATGAACTGTTGATGTGGCCTGTGATTGATCAGTAATGGCGATCAAAAACACTACCATAATGCGACATGGCGATCATTTAACATACATTCGTCACATTATGTCCCCCCCAAAACACGAGCAGTTCACTTTGCAACTAAAACAATAAAAAACATGCCATTATCTTATCGTAGCGTTAACAATACACCGAAGCTAAATGGGCTAACACAGTAATGTCTGACTGGGGAGTGGCCGTAGAAATAGCATTACAAATGCTAGCTTAGCATTAGCATGCACATCACCGCGTCTGAATCAGATGGGCAGAATTTTTACTTCACATGTTTTCATTACCAAATGAATTCAGAAAGTCGGCGATCTTTTTGATGCTGCTGGTTATAACCTCTATGTACTCTCGGTTAGCCCAGTCTTGGTGGATTTCTCTCTGGACGGGGTCTTCTTGGCCAGCCATTTTTGTTTGTGTTCTGTGTTGGGAGAATCAAGACCTGTCGCGTTTGGTTTAGCCTACAGATACAGTACAGTACAACTAGGCTGGTAACTGGTTCCTATTTACTGGTCGGTGCTCATATCCCGTCCAGAACCCGCCTACTGCATTCGGGCACAATAACTTGAGACTAGGGCACAGACCGTTGTCGTATCCGTTTCAGTTTTAGACCGGATGTACAACCCGCAAAGGGAATTCGTCAGACGAAACGCTATCAAGGAGTCGCGGTGCGACGCGTTGGTATAGCTTTTGTTGTTGTTGCAAACAGCACTGTAGCTGGGCATCATCAACTTTCCTGAATGTAATGTAAAAAACACATACCTGCAGTATGTAGCTTGGACAAAACTTAAAAATCATTATACAACAGTATATATTGGTTGTATAAATATATAACCCTTTTAAAAGGTTACAAAGGTTGTATTACAAGTACAACCTTTTTAACCGTTTAATAATGACAATGACAATATCTAACTTGATTTGTTTGAAGCAAGTGAATAAGGTTATCCTGTTGTAGGGTCACGGGTGTTGAAACACTTAAAGTCAGAAAAGCACACATTCCTCATCAAGCAGGCCTACTATAGACCAGTTCTTCAGCAGGTGCCTTGTGAAGTTGTGAGTAACCTAGTCTAATAATACAACCAGTATTTTCCCCTTTTTGGCAAGCTAAACATAGTAATCTTCTACATCTTCAATCTTCTAAAAAGTGTATTTATTTAAATTATTTTCCATTAGACAATTATTTCCAGGCTCATTAATTTGCTCAATCAATGTCACAGCCCCTCCTAATGTAGGCCGATACAGCAGTGTCTTGCACTATACACAAACACACTATGCCTGACTCAAGGTTATGTCAAGGGAAAGGTTGTAGATACCTATCTTATTGATGTTGCAAGAATATGACATTTCCATCTGGTTATGATTCTTAATGCAAAAATGAAAAATGCACAATTAAAATACTATCAGCTAAAATCCTTAATCTATATTGAACTTCCCTATGGTTATAAGGTTTTCTAATAATTTTAGACAACTCAGAGATATCTAGTTACACCAAGGGTGTGACTATTCATTGTCTCGGACCCCTGATTTGAACACAGTGTTTGTGCTGATCGGAGCAACGGTGCACCTCGCAAGTCCAGATGTTTCTCTGACCATGCATGCACCCACCATCGACCAACAGCAATTTTAATATAGTATAGCCTATATACAACAAACAAAATAACAATGCATATAATGAAGTGTTTATTTTCCCTTTCAAGATATTTATGACAGTCACATAATACACATTAAGTTCAGACATTTACATCATCATCAGAACCCTCCCCAGACAAAGCATTTCAAGGAGTGTCTTCATTTAGTAAACAGGCTGAACTGTAGTGCATGTCACAAAAGCACTTGGGCTCCTCTTCGGCTTTACAATGGTGTCATTGGGACCCTCTTAAGGAGCTCTTTAATGTCTGCCTCGATGTCACTGGTGAGAAACTTCCGGCTGTAGCGCTTGTAGGGTTCCCCGTCAGGACCGACCAGGAACTTCTCAAAGTTCCAGGAGATGTCATTCCTCTGGACTGGACTCCACATGATGAACCTGGGGTCCCCCATGAGAGCCATGGAGTCATCACTGGGGAATGGCAGCTTCTCTTTCAAATAGACGAACAGGGGGTGGGTGTCTTTTCCATTCACATCCACTTTTTCAAGGAGTTGGAACTTTGGCTCAAAACCATTGCCTGGACGGACATACTTTAAGGATCTGAGTATTTCATCATTCTTGCAATTTTCCTGTTCACAAAGAAAGAACAGAATCAGTTTATTACACACAGTAAATCCTACTTAAATAATACATGCTTAAGTTATGCTTAGCCAGTTTACATATTTTGAAACCTATATTTAGGTTTTGAGATTTTACAGCTTAGTTATAGCATTGTTTCCATACTGTGTAGAAAATAGATTTCTTGAGTTAACGTATGGTCAGGGGGGCACCAAGGGTCCAAATGGATCGCTGTCAGAGTTAAAATAACACTGACACTTCCCAAAACAAACTGGTCAGGCTTCTACTGGGCCTCACCCCCCGAACCCACCCCACCCCTGCACACTTTGACAAGCTGGAATGGCTTAGAGTTGACGACAGAGTACAGCATCTTTCAATGGTTCTGGTCCACAAGATTCGATACACCACCAAGATACCCATGTACCTGTCTAAATACTTCCTTAATGTCAATTAAGTCCACACCCACAACACCAGAAGGAGTGCAACAAACCATGTGCAACCCAGATTCGGCACAAACAAGGGACTAAATTATTTTCGCTCCTATGCCACCAAAATGTGGAACGCCCTACCAACAGTCATTAAGACATGCGAATCCCTTGACTCCTTCAAAACTGATTGCAAAGGGCACCTATACGGACGGCTGCAATCCGAAACTGGCCCCCGTAAAATCTGAATCCCCCCCGACCCACCCCTTTTCCCCTCACTCACTGTGTTTCTTTTCCATTTATGATGAATTCCTGTTCTGTTCTTTGGCTAAATAGAAGTGTATATTTGTACGTTTCTAAATGTTTTGATGAATATTGAACAAGGTGGACCCTCTTGTAAACAAGTGTAGGCTAATGCTTTATTGGGTCGTCCACTCACAGTTAACAGTTTTTGTATTGAGTTGTTGTGCAAAGTACTGTAATTCTACAAACTGTTAATAAATACTTAAATCAATCAATCAAAAACCTAAATGCCAACTAGCTATTAAAAAGGGTTTTCATTAAAACCCCCTTGTGGCCACTCCAGGCAGTGCTATTAGGAATAGGCAGCAAGAAATACCTGTACTTTATTTTCAGCCAACCTAAATCTAAACTCGTTTGCTAAACGTATACTAGTAATTTAGTATAAAATAATAATGTACTGTAGTAGGCCTACCTGATGTCCAAACTGATTGCAGGGGACCCCCAGGACAACCAGTCCGTGCGCGGCGTAGCGCGCATGGAGGTCGTTCATCTGGGCATAATCCCTGGTTGTTGTTCCTCAGAGGGAGGCGACATTCTCTATGAGCACAACCTTTCCTTGTAGAGCTGATAACTTCAGGGTTTCTCCAGACAAGAGTTTAGCGGTGAGATCGTAAAACCTTTTCACGCTTACAGCCATGTTGTTGTTGTTGTGCGAGACTGCGAGTCCACTCCAAAAAATTGATTGAAAATACACGGCCGTGTTTCAGGTTATGAGTTAGCTTCAACTGAAAATAAGAGATACTGTCTGTGTTATCTTCCGGATTCTGTAAACGGTTAAAGTCCAACCCACAGTGAAACTAACAGTAGGCGGGCCAACTGAGCCAGTTTAGACAATCATCAGTCGTTCAAGATAAAATGTTGACATTTGCCTTAATTGTCATAACGACACGCTGTTGTATGTAGGTAGGTAGGCATACTTTTACTTCATTTGACTATTTTCACTAGAAAAATATATAATATATAGAGGCAAATATTGCACTTTAGTTTTTATTATTCCAGAGTCCACAACAATTATTATTTGCAGCTTTACTCTTTACTTTGCATAATTATTAATACAAATAACAGCTAAAACAATAAACAATAATAGCTACAACAATATAGCCTAAACAATAATAGCTACATATAACATAACACATATAAAACAATAAAACATTTAATAAATCCCTCCACCACTGCTTTTATCAAACTTTCATCCACACCCCTTGACCCCCCCCCCCCTCTCTCTCACTCACACACACACACACACACACACAGGAGCCACAACACATGCGATTTAATTTTCACATCTGATTGATATTTATTAACAGTTTGCAGAATTACAGTAGCCTACATTTCAAGCACAAACTCAATAGGCCTACTGATATTCTGAAACCAACTATATTTTTAAGTTTTTGTCAGGGAATATTATTAGTCATCAAGAGACATCACGTGAGCACGAGCAGTAGCCTATAGAATTATAGAATACTCTATAGAATCGAATACTCCCTCAATTTCTCCCTCTGTATTGGGTTCAAATTGTTGTTGGTAGGGTGTACTACTACTATAGCCAAAGGTTTACCTCATGTTTGCACATCTGGAGTGTGTGTTTTTCTGGAATCAGTTTTCATGGTAGCCTACAGTGTCCATGAGAATTGTTGGTGTTTCCATCAAGGCCTTGAGATGTATTCCCCCAGCAGTGTACATGAACCTGGGGTCAAGGCTCATTGGGCTATAGCTTTAAACACTGTCCTCTGTGCATGTTATGTGAGTGAAGCTGAATTGTCTGGACCCGTGACAGATTTAATGGAGTGACGGCGATCCACACTTTGGAGTTGTACACCGGCCCCTATAGGGGGCCCTCAGAGTACACCGGCCCCTACGGGGTCCTCACAGTCTCAGCCAAGTTCAAGTTGTGATCTAAGTTCATCTAATTGGTGTAATGATCTCAGCTTGTTACTGCAGCAGCCAACCCTGAGGATGCCATAGCAGTCCCTATGCAGGTCACAACTCAGAATCAACCCCCCAGAGGGTGTTCTTAGATAGAGAAACTGCTGTTTGACTTAAAGAGAGTGCCGTGACTTTGTGTCTATGGAGTTAACATCTATGGAGTTAACATTGCTCTAAGTCTAATAGACCCCCAGGTGTGGTTAGAATATTGAAATACAGGTAGTCTTTCCTGTGTATTTTACACCACGTTAGTGACATCACAATATCAACCCCTCCCCTAACCTCTCCCCCTTTATCATACTACAACAGCTGTGGGTGCGGCTTCAGTTTGGGTGGTCCAACCAAATCAACTGTATAACAGTTTTTTTTTCTTTTCTTTTGAGGGGCGCTATATCCAGCTTTTGTTGTGTGTGCACAAACTTTGTCCTACACAAACATTACATTCCCATTAACAATGAATGGATTGTGTTTGAGCAAGGTATATAGTGTCAATGTCAAACAGAGGGGTTGTAGAGTGGAATTATGACAGCAGCAACTGCAGCAATAATTCCACTCCCCACTATCTAATTACTGGAAAGTTGTTTTTTTCTCTAGCACAACCAGGCTGTCCCAGCAGGGGGAGCCATATTCAAATAATGTAGATCAGTGGTACACAAAACTTTTAGCTTGAGACCCGGCCTATATAAAGAGAAATGTGGCGTTTCCCTGGGACTCAAACTAGTTTAAATAGCTGATCTACAAGCACACAGACCCCTGAAAATGGGTGTTTGAGAAACAGTGATGTAGATACAATATCCTTATCCTACAACATCAGGTTTAAAAAGATAATAGGCTGCTAGTGCTACATGATGGAAGCACAAATTTCAATTCAGAAACAAGCAAACGAAATCTCAAGCCATTGGTAATAAGAGTATATGAAGGCACTAATAATCCTACAATATAAAAAATACTGTGTTACAAGAAAAAGGCCTGTATTAATGTTTTCTTTTGCACCTTTTGCCTTTATTTTATATTTCTTTATAGAGGCTGACAGGAAATGGGGGAGAGAGATGGGGGAGTGACATGCAGTGAAGCCCGAACCCGTGTCGAACCCGTGGCACATGGCTACCGGCCAAGGTGCCTGGACCGCTGAGCCACAGCCAAAAGGCCTGTATTCTGACTTGGGTAAAAATACAAAAGATTTGACATAAAAATATACTTAACCAAAATATACGTTATGTTTATAATTGTAACATTTCTAACGTTGTATTGTTCTTTTGTAAAGTATACTTTGACTTCCAAACACAAGATGAAAGCAATTATGCCATGTGAATTCCTTCCCAATCCAAACTAGTATACTAAACATATTGGCATTTAACACATAGCCTGGTCTCTGTTTCAAAAGTCTGTATGATCCTCTCGGGAGCGGATGATATCGTTACGTCATGTTGTAGTATTGATTTGTAGTCGACAGGCAGGAACAACAGGCGGCAACTTTATTGAGGGAAAAGGAAGGTTCCTTCCTTTTCCCTCAATAAAAGCTCTCGTAGCTTTTATTGAAACTATTTAAACTGAGCCTTGTACACAGCTTAAGGGGCAGACACACCTTTCTGCTTACTTGTCAAAGGTGAACTGGAAAAGACAGCTTGAGGCCAGCAGAGCTGGGTGTGTGTCCTTCCAATTAACTAATTGAATCCAGTGGAGGAGAACATTACTCCACTGGAGAAATTGGAGCTCTGCTCCCTTCCTCAAGCACATTCACTAAACCAGTGTTCTTTTTGGGCCCAAGCCACTTGTCACTGTACATTTTTGTAAAGAGAAAACAGACCAATAGATTTTACATAATACCAAACCCTAAGTCCGACTCCTAACGCATCAAACCTACAGTAATCCTAAACCAAACCCCAAACCAACCTGATCGCCAGATAAGAAATGTTACCATTCTGCAAACTGACAGGTTGCATTGTCTACATTGACAGAATGCATGTCACCGCGTAAATGTTGTAGCTTTATACATAGCCACAGGTTAGGGTTATGTTTAGAGTATCTCCATATGGAACCTCTCCCTCCGCTATGTAGCTCCGAGATGAGGTTCCACTGAACCGGCTACCGGCACAGGGCGACACTGGCAAATGCTTGCCACAATGCACAATTCTTACATTTTCCGCACATCGTATCCAAAAAGTGAATGCACCTGCTTTTCCTTACTGGCGGGTTGAAACCAGTGTTTAAATTGCTAATTTAGTCAGTCACGTCTTAAAACTTTCCAGAAGTCTTCTGTTGGTTTCCGGTATGCTTCTGAATACAGCCTGCTATACATACAGTAGCCTACATGAATACATATTTGTAAAACAGGATTTGTATGTTCTGAAACACGTGCAAGTTATATTTAAACACGTGTGAATAATAAATTGGCACAACATTAACTCCACAACCTTGAGCAAATCGTGTTTTGCGGTGGTAACAGTTCAAACGAGCTCCAGACTTCCCTTTCCAGAGCAACATTAGCAACTTCCTCCTGGGGGACCCCGAGGAGTTCCAAGGCCAGTGTGGAGATATCATCTGGTCCTTAAGGGTCCACCACAGGGTGCCAGAGGGGGCCTGGTACGCTCAGTTGCTCACGTACATGTTATTTTACTATATACTAGCCATTTTAACTCCCCCTCAGTCATTTCATCCTGGAGCTCGCGGCATCGCATCGGCACCCTGTGCAGCGAGGGCCATACTAGTAGTGGTTTGACACTGAGGGCTCCATCTTGCCCCTTACCCCTTATCCCTAAACTTATTTGCCATTTTTTACTATTTTAAAACATTTAAAAATAGTTCAACTAGCCAATCTACATTGACATGTTGTTAGCTTGTAGATCTGCTATTTGTACTATTTTAAAATGTAAAAAAATGTCAAATAGTTTCGAATTGCGTCCGTAGTTGCCCTTTGAGAGTGGTTTTGAAGGAGTCAAGGGATTTGCATGTCTTAATTACTGTTGGTAGGGCGTTCCACATTTTGGTGGCATAGGAGCGAAACTAATTTAGTCCCTTGTTTGTGCCGAATCTGGGAATCTGGGTTAGGGTTATGACGTCACTAAAGTGGTGTATTAAATGGGCCTTTTGACTCAAAGGCTTTCAGCTTTCAGGAAAAACCCAAAAATACATAGGGAAGACATATATTTTAATATTATAACTACATCTTATTTATTTGACAGGGACAAAGCTCATTTATCAACATGTCAGTTTTCACATCAATGTAAATGGGCCAGAGTTAGCCAAAGCTAAATTTCATCTGTAGTCCCTGGGCAGGCTCTTAAAAAATGAATGATAAAAGAAAGACAGAGTGTAGGGCGCCTGCACACAACACCATGCGTTGATGCCATGTGTGCAAGTAAGTACCAGGTCTTATTCCATAACTTGAGTAAACTAAATACCTGGTACTTAAGACACGCAAAATACAGCCCTCTAAAGTCTCTGGTTTACAGTTACACTTGCTTGTGCAAAGGTGAAGGGAAAAGGGCATGGTGAGGCCAGCAGAGCCTCAACATTCAACTAATAACTAGTAACGTAGAGCAGGAGAACATTACCAGGGCCCAGAGCCTAGGGGCTGTGGAGAGATGAACTCTACTCCCTTTCTCAAACATCCTCTAAAACCACATGCATACTGATAACATCTTTACACCACACAGAAGCTCATGGATGGAAAATGTGGTTCAGTTGGGATTTGAGTTGACGCACGCAATCACGTACACACACAACAAAAGTTTTCATCGTGGATGATTGGATTGGCCTTGAAACAGAAGTCATGTTGATTTTGACTGTTAGATTGGTATATGAAAAGGATGAGAGAGAGAGAGAGAGAGAGAGAGAGAGAGAGAGAGAGAGAGATGCACATAGCCTAGGAGGCAAAGCGTGCGATGCTTGTATGAGGGGTACCACTATAAGGCTGCATTCACACATAAAACATGTGACTTGTGTCTATCTTGTGTCTTGTCCGTGTTTAATGGCTGTGTTCTGACTTTCATTGGAAATGAATTGGAGCAGCCATTAAACACAGACAGGACACAAGACCAGTGTGTTGCGACGTGTGACGTAAGTTGTAATGCATTACGTAACGCGGTTACTTTTTGCAGTAACTATTAAGGTTCCCAAACTTATTCATGTCGAGGACCTGCAAATTGACACTAATTATCCCGCGGACCCCCATAAAAAAGATATGCCAGGGACCCCCATGATAGAATTTTGGACACTTTGTTGTATTTTTGCTTCAGTGGAATTTCTTTGCCCTGCTGGGGCACCACCGAGGGCACACAAGTGCATTTAATCAAGAGCTGTGCTTGAGCATTTCCATTTTTTTAATATTTTATACTTAAGGCTCCACTGGATCTCAGTGGTAAATATTATAGTTTTTACTGCAGTACAATTATTGGAAACTTTAGTAACAAGTTTAGATTACAAAACACAAAATAACAAGCTGTGAGCTATTTTAGAAATAAATTATATTTAGAAAATAAATAAATGAATACGTATATTTTGGTGCGAATACTTTGGTTCTTTAACTCAAGATGGGTTTTTTTTTAAAACTTTGAATACAGGCTATTTACTTCTAACAGAGTATTCTTCATTGTGATATTGATACTTTTACTTAAACATAAAGTATAGCCTACTTGTTCCAGGGTGTATAAATTAAGCTTTGCCTCTATCAAAAGTGACGAGTTGATGACATACTGATGGCGTAAGCAGTGAGAATTTCCAACTTTGTTGAAACACAAATATAATGCATCAATGTCAAACCAAATCCTACTCACAACTCCAGACACATAGCATGAAGGTACACAGTGGCTATTCATCATGACGAGTGATGTATGTTTTCTTACTTAGTGCAATGACAGTCAAGAATTATAACAGAGTAGCTAATGTTTTCAATATCCTTAAATGGATTTTTTTTTTATAGAAATGCTGAAAGTGTCTTCAGAAATGTTTTTTTTTTTTAATCTGTAAAGGTGCAGTAAGTGCATGGTGTTTATTCAAATGAGTGTCAATATTCTCATAGCAATCATTGCTATATGTGTTCAGTAACAGGTGTTTACTTTCACTATAGCTGTCTCTCCAGTGCTTTAGTAAACAGGAAATTATGCATTTTCAAGTTGGGATACCAATTCAGGAGAGATATCTCACACAGGATAAACAAGTCGCGCACGCACGCACACACACACACACACACACACACACACACACACACACACACACACACGCACGCACAAACGCACGCACGCACGCACGCACGAAATGTAGGTGGAAGAAAGAATGCAAATATCAGAAATCTGCAAAAATAGGGTGATTTTTCAATACATTAAATCTTTTGTTTGGCTCCCCATGCAGGGTTCCTTTCCTAGAAATTAATATAGTGGAGTCAAAAGTGCAATTTTGTCTGTGAAATGTAGTGGAGTATTTACAGTAAGGACGGTTCCCAAAAGCCCAATTACTGTCCACCATTCCATGATACAGTATACAGTCAGCAGGGTCCAGGGGCTAGCATGGGGTTACTCACCATGTGTAAAGCCTTGAATTGACGGGAAATGTTCTTCTTTTGTGCTTTTGACTGTTGTTCCTGGACGTGCTTTAAATATTAAACACGTTCAATGGGAAAACAGTGTCGTAAGTAAAGGACACAAAGTGGATACATGACACTTACTCAATAATTACTATAAAATCGCTGTGACGGTTGTTTTAGGATTCTTCATTCACGGGAAGGAATGCAACAGAAGCAACATTTCCCCATGAAGTCAACGCTTCACCGAATGAGTAATTGATAGAAAACTAGATAAAGTGCCCCTCGGGGCACAGGTCAACTATAGACACCTATAGACACAGGATCTGACACAAATTTTGAGTCAATTTATATAGAGAGGAATGTTAGACAGAGCAGCTTTAGCCAATTAAACCCTTCATACTTTGTTGACTAATGCAGGGCATCCTTGGCCCATTCCTTTTTCTGCCCCTTTACAACAAATCGTTTTGCCAAAAATGCAAATTTAAAAGCTTACAACACACTGTGATGAACCCAGTGGTTCTCAAACTGTGGGTCGGTATCCCCAGGGAGATCTCCAAGTTATTTATTTTTTTTGGGGGGGGGGTCCCCAGATGTTTGCTTAATATGCATCATGCATTGTTTTCTCACTCAACAGTAAACAAACAAACAAACATCCAGTAGGCCTATAAGTCTGCAGGGTACATTATACACGGGTCTGCAATTTCAGGGTGGGGGGGTCAAATATTATTATGTTCTAACCAGCTCAGTGGCCTTGTAGTTAGAGTGTCCGCCCTGAGACTGGGACTCGAGGTTGGGGTTCAATCCCCGGCCGGGTCATACCAAAGACTGTACAAATGGGACCCAATGCCTCCCTGCTTGACACTCAGCATCAAGGGTTGGATTGGGGGGTAAGTCCCTGCGACATACTAGCGTCATGTCCAGGGGGTGTACTTGTACATCAAGCTGCCTCACGCTACAGAAACAGGAGAGATAGGCTCCTGCCCTATGGGCCTCACGGCTCGGCAAGGCTATACTTACTTCTGGGGTCGTGGACAGAATAATTTGAGGATCACTGCTCTAACCAATCTGGGAGGTTGATAGTATAGCCATAACCCCCATTTGTAACGGAACAGTGAAGGAACAGCATCATGCTAATGTGACACTTCGCAGCTTCATATACCAGAGCATGAGCTAAGATGTGACCTATATGACCTGAGCCCAGGCAGCCATGAGGCTCTCCTTCCATCACCATGAATGAACATCCATTGCTTTGCACAAGCTCTGTCTGTTAATTAAAAACAACCAAAATGCCCCAAATCATGAACTTGACACAATCATTTTGCACGCACATTCCCGAGGAAGAACTGCCACTTGAAACATTTCAAATCAGCCTCATGGTGGTGCTATAACATGTTGATTCAGGGTCCCGACCTCATGTAACTTTGTATGTGTTCTCCCTAGGGGCCAGGGAAAAACCTTTGCACATCTGGCTTTTATAGCGCCACCAGGAGGCCGACTTATGTAAAACAAATGTTTTTTTGACATTGCGAGATTTCATCCAAATTTCATGCAAATCGGTCCACATTATCTCTATAGTCATGTGATCAAGACAATGTTTCATAATCATAATCCTGATTGGCTATAAAGATTGACCAGGAGGAGTGGCCAATTGTGAACAAAATGCAACAAAATTATAAACACATTGTCCAATTGCGGTGAATCTTTGCACGCACATTCACACTATTTTGAGGAACAAATGCCACCGTTTTAACATTGCCCTATTATAGTGGCTGTAAATCGGTACACTAGACATTATCTTAGCTCTACAGTCAAGTTTCACTCTTAATGTGCAGCTGTCTGTTATCCAGCCTCCTCCTGTGCTATCTAAGTTACTGTAAATATATGATTTTGTCGATGTTATATCTGTTATATCTTATGCCTTTGAAGGGCTTAATATTTAAATTAATGTTTCTGTGGATTGTATGTTATATAGGCCTACATGGCTTGGTTCAATGCTTGATTCTCATTGGTCAATCGCTGAATTCAGAGGTTTGTTATTTCTGAATAATGACCGATCTCTATAACAGACCGCTATGACTGTCTAATCAAAGCCTCAGAGTACCTGCTGCACAGCTTGTATTTTGTATTTTGACAAGTCCTCTTTTGGGGAGGTGACAGCACTGACTGGTCCCGACCGCAGATCAGAGAAAGGCTCGCTGGCTGCTCTGCTGTCAGTGTCTGCAGATAGACTTTTGTGTTGTCTAATCTCCGTGAGGAAAGCTTGAAATGCCAAAGAACTATCTCATCATTGACGTGCAGAAAAATGTAGGCTACTGTTTTCTTATAGCTTTGTGACTGACCAATGAGAAGCAGATTGTATTGTCTGCAAATTAAGGAACTATGTGTCTGTCACAAATAAAAGTTCTGCCCTGCCATGCTAGCCCCCATAACTCTGAGAGTAAAACCAAATGGACCCATAAGAGTCCCATCTGATTCCATTTGTACAGTATCAGAGTTAAAAGTTATAAAAGGGTCCATTTGTACTAGTACACTCTCAGAGTTACAGACCTGTAAGGGTCCATTTGGTTCCATTTGTACACTCTCAGAGTTACAGACCTGTAAGGGTCCATTTGGTTCCATTTGTACACTCTCAGAGTTACAGACCTGTAAGGGTCCATTTGAGTCCATTTGGAACCCCCTCAAGGAACCATGAGGGTCCCTGGATCACACCTTTTAGAGCCACACTGCTTTAAATAAATACATAACTAATATAGAGCATATTTGATAAAATTTAGGAGCATAACTTTTTAGTTATAGATTAATTTGACATCTGAATTTAATTCAAACAGAACCACGCATGCACGCGCACATGCACGCGCGCATGTGTCCTCTTTTTGGTAATTCAGAATATGGTATGCCTAGTCTAACTATTAGTATAAACTAACTGAACTATGTTGACTTTTTTGTTCTTGTAACATTGTGATTTGGCACGTCTTCCTTCTCAGAGCTGAGGCTTGGCCCTCAACAAATCCCTGCTGAATGCTTGTCATTTGTATATGTTTTATGTTATTTTTCAAATCTGTCTATTTACAAAAAAATATGAAAAATTAAAACTCTCCCTTTGGACCTGACCCCAGAAATTCAAATAGGCTATGAGACCCAATTTAACCAGAGTATGTTTTGCTTTTGTGGGCGTTTTGCATATCCTATGATGCAGTTATTCTCAAACGTTTTCAATTTCAAGGACCAAGGGTTTGGTATATATAATTAGGTCAATGACCCCTTTAGAACCCTGAGGGTGTACACATGGACCCAAATGGACCTGTAGTGATTCCATTTGAACATTCTCAGAGTTACAGATGTGTAAGGTTCCAATTGAGTCCTCCTCAAAAAATAAAAACATTGGGAGCGGGGAAATGATATCCTGGCTCCAGCACTGAATCCTTAAAAAAAACATGTAATGAAGTGAAACAAAATGAGAATTCAGGCTGAGTGTCATGCTAGGAAAATGACATGTGTGAGAATCTACATACATTTTTTGTGGTGTCACAAAATATGTCATTTCTGTCAGGCAGACACCTCTATCTCCATACCGTAATTTAACTTTTTGGCTTTTAACTTTTTCTTTCTTACTTACTTAACATGGCAGCCACAGCCGCTATAGGCTGCTATGTTTATATTAACCCATTCTGACCTGAGATCAGATTCGTACGAGGTTTCCACTGGACACACACTGGTCTGATTAAGCCATTCTGACCTGAGATCAGATTCTGAAAATGTCAGTCGTTCTTCGATTTTTCAAAAATAGCAGACCTAGATCTGCTATTTTTCAATAGCTAAAGCATAACATGATGCTAACACCAAAATGGGTGCCCGGTCAGAATGGGTTAAAGTGGTTATAAAGGGTGGGCAGGAAATGGTTTTGAGTTTCTCAAGTGGGCCCTGATCCTGCATGCAATGGCTGAAACAACTTGTTCTTATCATGTTGGGTGGGAACCATATAGGCACGATTCATACTCCTATTTTAGAGCCGGGGGGGGCTGACGAGCCGAAATCATTTCGGGACTACAGCGCCGAAACAGCGGTAAAATTACTTACTTACGCCTATTACCCCTTCTGGGGTTTAGGCCGTCGACAAGAGTTCTCCAGCTGTCCCCAAGTGTGGACCATAGCTTTTGCATCTGCCTCCAAGTCTCTGCGCCAGGTGTAAAATAGGAGTTAGGATTCAAATGCAAAATGCTTTGAATACTTTTGTGTCGCTCGGGCGGCCAGGGGAAAAAAACCCCCCATAAAGTTAGAATATGGAGATAGGAGGTTTCTGCTCAACAGCAACAACATCTTATTTAAGTAGGCTATGACATGTGTGTCTCTGGAAAGTGTTATAGCAGCTACAGTACATCCCTCGCTTCCGTTCAACAGGAAGGCTATGATGTGCACAATCATTCTTCATCACCTTTTCAATATCGCATATTGTAAATATTTACGTGCCGGATAGGACAGGTTGCTTTTGCAGTTTGAACATACTGTTTTCAAATGTCTTGTGCCTGAGGCAAGTAAAAGATATATCATGGCCTCCACATCGACAGGCTCTCTGCACTCATCAGTGTCCCAAGAGAGCGTCACAGCACGAATCAATACACCTGCCTTTTGTGTCCTCACCTGCTCTTCATCTACAATCGCCTCCGTACAACTCCTGCATGCCACTCTGTCTGTGCCTTATGGTGCGTTCACACGGGCAGACGCAACGACGTATTTCCCGTGTGAACAGACCATTATGGTGCATATATCCTAAGTACTGGACCCTCGTCTGGTTCTGACAGACCGGTCTTGTGTGTGTAGGCTGGGTGGTGTGTGACGACCCGGCGGTTCAATCATTCCTTGGTCCGGCAGCGGACAGACGGACGGATGGGCCCGGGAGAACAATAACATGACACCAGAGAGTATCACGCTAAGACGTTCACAAGATTTATTACAACATACATACAGAACATATATAGCTTTTGGATCCTCATGTCCTAATGACGTCACTAACTACAGTAGACATAACAATCTAGCTGCCTGCAGCACGCTGACCTTGCTGTCTAAATTGTCTCTATAAAGTATGTTACAGTTCAGGCAGTACACAATACATATCTAGTACATTTCAAGTACATTGTTGTGAGTTGATTTGGAGCGGCTCTTTGTGTCTGCCCGTGTGTGAACACACCATTACGTATGGTAAAGTATAGCCAGCCAATATTAAGCTTTCCAGTTTCCAATGTAAGTATAGTGCTTCTAGACTGCTTAACCTTACACAGTTCCTCTGTGATCTTATCACTGACACAGCTTCTCCTCTCCAAAACCTGGAATCCCGAGCTGGCAGCCAGCAGAGCCCAAGACACCCCTCATCTTTCCTTGTTGGTAACCGTCCGTGGTTAATCAACTTTAGTCTGGAAACCAGATCAAATCCACCATTGCAAAAAAATAATTGCCCATGGCAGATTTAGTGATATTAGTCTGGCCATGCAAGGCTAAATCAACTTGTCCTTGTGGGATTAACACACTGGGACTGGACCCCCCCCCCCTCTCTCTCTCTCTCTCTCTCTCTCTCTACAAGTTTATCAAGATGAAAGTCCCTACTCCCCAGTCCCCACACAGTGACAGCACTCCATGTTTACGGCGCACACACACACACACACACACACACACACATTCGGAGTAGAATGCAGTTCTTCACACCTGCCAAACGAAGTGCACTTTCTGACAATGCGCAGCGGGATTCGTTTTAATCGCAGCAAAGCTTTCTATGGTGTGAATGTCACCTATAAGACTAGAATCTGACAGTGCACTCTCCATCATGAGCACCACTGATACAGACCGAAGTGGAGCCCCTTCCCTTCGCACGGCACGCTGGGCTTAAGGTGTCAATTAACGTACGCACCATAAGGCACTTACCTCCAGCACTTTAAACGCTCTTAGGCTTAGAGCAATTAAAATGCTCCACTTAACGTATTCATTACACAGTCACTTACATTACTGGCTTAGCTATAAGCAGTGGTTTACTCGAGTACTGTGCTCAAGTATCATTTTGAGGTACTTGAAATTGTATGTTCCACAGCACCTCAGAGGCAAATATTGTACTTTAACATCTTTAGTTACAAGTTACTTTGTAGATTTAGATTATGAATACAGAACTCATTCACACCAATTAAACCCTACTTTGTAACTTTACTCAATTAAAAACGATGAATAGTTGTGAGAACACATTTTTTTTATTTATGGTATAGAATACTTGAGTACTTCTCGCACGACTGAGTCTAAGCCAATAAGAGGCTGGATCAAAACAGAGACGCTTCAAGGGTTGGTGGGAGAGCCAGCCGAGTGCTTTGGTGCACAATTGACATCTCAAAGATCAAAGCCTGATCAAAGATAAAAGACTTGAATGATCATCCTTTAACTATGGGACCTGCATTTATGTGACGTGGCCAATTAGGTCACATTTGACGTGCCCATGAGTTATACCGGTAGTATACCCAAAAATGTAGCCTCACTGGACCACCCTAACAACAGCGAAGCAAGAAGGGAACGGGATGTACAGTATTCGACAACAATAAGCGCCTGGAGTTCCAGCCAATAAGCCCCGCGGTACCTTGGTGTGTGTCTGGATAGTTAACGCTCCTTCAAACAACACCTTGAAGAAGTGACGGCCAAAGTGTCTCACTAATCCAACGTCTCACCGGTACCAGCTGGGGTGCATCTACCCAAGGTGCTTCGAATCTCCCCTCCACATGCCCCTGGTTTTCTCCGCAGCTGAATACTGTGCGCCAGCATCAGCATGGTGCAGAAGAAGCCCACATGCTGCAGGAAGGTCGACGTTGCCATGTAAACAACGCTCTTTGGGCCATAACTGGCTGCCCTGAAGCCCACGCCATGTGTTCCACCTTCCAGTACTAGCAGGAATTGACCCCGACGGCCTCCGACGAGAGGCTGCTATACCCTTGTCCTATAGCAATTAGGAAACCCAGAGACATGACTGGTATATATTCTGCACAATACCACAACAGTGCTGCCTGCCTCTAAATAGAATATTGTTTGGGGGTCCCTGCCCTGGCACAAAATAATAAAGATTTGGGTGTCCTTGACATGAAATAATTTGAGACCAACTAACTGGCATAATAAATGTATGTATTGTTACTTTAATGAAATGATTGACTTTGATGTCATTTACAGGAATATGCATGCATGCATGGTGTTATGCAATATGCTGAACAATGCACTTGTGGTTATGGCTTTAATTAGTGCATTGATTAATGTGCTGCTAAGGGTGAACTCTAATTTTGTGTGTGTGTGTGTGTGTGCATGACACATGTGCGTGCGTGCGTGTGTACGTGTGACTATGTGCGTATACGTGCGTGTGTACGTGTCTGTAACTGCACTCCCAAACACGTCATTGCCTCTTCCCTGTCCCAGCAGCACCATGCCATATAGGGGCCTATGGGGTCTTCCCTGTCCCACGGGGGCCAGCAGGGTCCTGCAGCACCATGCCATATAGGGGCCTAGGATCAGGTGCCCCACAGCGTCTCTTTGTTAGCAGGAAGAAGGCTCCGCATGCACTGTAAAACCAACAAACAATAGGCCGCTCTTTCACAACACACACACAGACACACACACACACACACACACGCTCTCAGGCTCACATGTGGGAAAGGAATCTCACAACACATCTGTATCTCATATAGCTTCACTGTCGGGTGGAAACCTTGTATATGCCCAAAACGGTTACTTTTCAGGGAACGGTTAAACAAGAACCACGTGTTCCAAAGAATCCAATCAATGTCATTATTATTTAGTCCCTTTAATTAAACACTCTTGATAATACTTATCATTGGTTCAGTATTGATAAACACATTATCGACTTTCACTTTGCACCTTTGCACGCTACTGGTGCGCAAGCAGAACGCGCCATCACCACTGCCATCACCGCTTTGTATTATATGTATCTCTACTTTGAGTGCTACCAACTGTTGTCTAATTAAACTGCTGTTCTGAATCCTTTAGACCCGTTATCGACCTTGAAATGTATCTTAGTTACGTCACCAAGAATGGTGGTCCCTTATTGGCTCTTGATGGTGACGTCAAATGTAAACAAGAGAGGACCACTACCTACCTATACCTACCAAGAGAGGACCACTACCTACCTACCTACCAAGAGAGGACACCTACCTACCTACCTACCAAGAGAGGACCACTACCTACCTACCTATACCTACCAAGAGAGGACCACTACCTACCTACCTATACCTACCAAGAGAGGACCACTACCTACCTACCTACCAAGAGAGGACACCTACCTACCTACCTACCAAGAGAGGACCACTACCTACCTACCTATACCTACCAAGAGAGGACCACTACCTACCTACCTATACCTACCAAGAGAGGACCACTACCTACCTACCTATACCTACCAAGAGAGGACCACTACCTACCTACCTACCTACCAAGAGAGGACCACTACCTACCTACCTATACCTACCAAGAGAGGACCACTACCTACCTACCTATACCTACCAAGAGAGGACCACTACCTACCTACCTATACCTACCAAGAGAGGACCACTACCTACCTACCTACCTACCAAGAGAGGACACCTACCTACCTACCTACCTACCAAGAGAGGACCACTACCTACCTACCTACCAAGAGAGGACCACTACCTACCTACCTATACCTACCAAGAGAGGACCACTACCTACCTACCTATACCTACCAAGAGAGGACCACTACCTACCTACCTACCAAGAGAGGACCACTACCTACCTACCTACCAAGAGAGGACCACTACCTACCTACCTACCTATACCTACCAAGAGAGGACCACTACCTACCTACCTACCAAGAGAGGACCACTACCTACCTACCTACCAAGAGAGGACCACTACCTACCTACCTACCAAGAGAGGACCACTACCTACCTACCTACCAAGAGAGGACCACTACCTACCTACCTACCTATACCTACCAAGAGAGGACCACTACCTACCTACCTACCTATACCTACCAAGAGAGGACCACTACCTACCTACCTACCTATACCTACCAAGAGAGGACCACTACCTACCTACCTACCAAGAGAGGACCACTACCTACCTACCTACCTATACCTACCAAGAGAGGACCACTACCTACCTACCTACCTATACCTACCAAGAGAGGACCACTACCTACCTACCTACCTATACCTACCTACCAAGAGAGGACCACTACCTACCTATACCTACCTACCAAGAGAGGACCACTACCTACCTACCTACCTATACCTACCAAGAGAGGACCACTACCTACCTACCTACCTATACCTACCAAGAGAGGACCACTACCTACCTACCTACCAAGAGAGGACACCTACCTACCTACCTACCTATACCTACCAAGAGAGGACCACTACCTACCTACCTACCAAGAGAGGACCACTACCTACCTACCTACCTATACCTACCAAGAGAGGACCACTACCTACCTACCTACCTATACCTACCAAGAGAGGACCACTACCTACCTACCTACCAAGAGAGGACACCTACCTACCTACCTACCTATACCTACCAAGAGAGGACCACTACCTACCTACCTACCTATACCTACCAAGAGAGGACCACTACCTACCTACCTACCTATACCTACCAAGAGAGGACCACTACCTACCTACCTACCTATACCTACCAAGAGAGGACCACTACCTACCTACCTACCAAGAGAGGACACCTACCTACCTACAGTGCCTACCTATATACCTACCTACAGTACCTGCGTACCTACCTACCTACCTACCAAGAGTGTCGGCTCTTATCATCATAAATCATATATACATATAATACATCAGCTAATCAAATCATCACATTCTGTGCTACAAAAACACATTCCGTGCTCAAACGGACATACAGTACCCACAAAGCTGTGCATACAGTAGGAGCTATAGCACCCCTCGACAAAACGTGTGGTGATGGGACGCTTGGTGAGTGTGTAGACTAGAGTCATTGGTTATTTTCGATACCGCGCAACATTCTTGTACAATGAAGTAGGGCATTCATTTAATAAAAATAAAAAAATAAATAAATATGGAGATACAAGGTTTCTGCTCCGAACAGCAACGATGTGAAACAGGGAGACATTCGATATCCATGAAATCAGAGCGACAGCCCTCGGCACTCACAGAACTTGTGAAAGGTGATCCGTATCAAATCTCACTATGCCATTTACATCTGTTTACACTGGTGTAATACTTTATACTTATACTGTTTTTACTCCCACAGAGCCTATAGTCCTTCCACGTGCCAGACTGATGCGATCCTCCCGCATACCCATGAGTCCCGGCAGAGTAGTTCCGGAGGAACGGATTGTGTGGCCCTGGTTTTCCCTCAATGGGACTGATCGAGGGTGGCTACTGGGATGTAAGTCGGGACTTGATCCAGCCATCATCCATGCCATCATCCATGCGATGTATTTTTGTTTTAATACTCCACTCTCAGAGGCAAATACTGCTTTTACTCCAGTATTATATATACTAGCCCTTAACCGTTGTGAGATATTTTTTATTCACAAATACATTAATGATTAATTTATAATTTGGAAATAATAGAAAAAGGGCTTCGTTAAGACCTCCATATTATTATGGTCAATGCCTGTGTGAAAAGTGGGAGCGATTGGTGCAGGCAGTGAGGAGATACGGCAGTGTTTCTGACAGACAGACACACATTCAGACAGTCAGACATTGACTGAATTATAGTATGATGATACATTACATTAACCTAGCCTGTTTCACTTAATTATTCAGCCTGAAAGCCCTCTCAGCGCAGCTGTTTTCTGAGAGGGGCTGTGGCCAAAGTGGGACTATTGACAACACGGTTGTTGACAAAAATTGGAAAACATTTGAAAAAAACCTGTGCAATGGGACATGCTGCAAATATGACTACTTTTGCTATTGTTACTGCAAGTGTTGTACTGTCATTTTGTCTGCTCGGCATGATTTCAAACAGCTACCTAATTTATGCTATACGTCTAGACTAGGGTGTCACACGCAGAGAACGGCAAGCTCACAATGACAATGGTCACTTCTGCAACGCTTTGTGAGCTTGTATGTCAGTTATATTCTCATTAGGGAGCGCCTGTCCAGCCGCGGACATTTTGTGCATGGGGACAAAAGCTGTAGGAGGGGCTATCACCCCTCAAACAATGTGTGAAGACTCATAGGACACGTTTTAGTGGTTAAAAACACAAAGAATGGATCCTCCTGAAGTTATGCACAGACGTCAGATTGGATTTCATCCCCGTGTAAAGCGGAAGTAATTCACTTTAACTCTACATGACCTGTTTGGACACGTTGGCTCTATTTAACCCATTCTGACCTGAGATCAGATTCATACGAGGTTTCCACTGGACACACACTGGTCTGATGAACCCATTCTGACCTGAGATCAGATTTAAAAAAATGTCAGTCGTTCTTCGATTTTTCAAAAATAGCAGACCTACAAGCTCGTAGCGCGCCACTCGGTGGCGCGCTATGAGCTTGTAGATCTGCTATTTTTCAATAGGTAAAGCATAACATGATGCCAACACCAAAATGGGTGCCCGGTCAGAATGGGTTAATCCCACATGACCCGTACATCGCAGTGCACTTGACCTGTACATCGCCGTCTTTAATTATATTTAATCCAACTTGACCTGTACTTGACAGTCTCGTTTGGAATTCTATTGAATTCCACTTGATTGCAATCCAAATTGTTGAGAAATGTTATGCTTGTCAGGTTTCACCATTTGACTACATGATTACATAGTGTCCTTATGCCGCTCGCGACAGGTTGTGATGATTTTAGACTTGGAGGTTTGATGTAGAGGGAAAATGGAGACCCTTGGGGGACCCCACTCAACTAGGGTTTAACCACTTAAACCCCGGCTTCTGTATTATGGGGGAAACTTTGCAGAAAATGCCAGATCTAGAAGCTCACAATGTGTCATAACACTATTTTCAATAAAGGTATTTAATGTAGAGCTAAAAATGAAAATGCGCTAGTATAGAGCCCTGAGGGATTCGGGTAAACCATATAGTGTTTAAGTGGTTAAGGGTAGTAGAAGCCCTCTTTTGTGCACCAGTTGACCATACAATTAAATGGAGCCTAATCCCAGATATGATTTAATTGTATCCTGAAATGTATGAAATAAGACATGGACATGTATAGTGCGATGTGCTGATTCATAAAAACTACAGCATAATAGATGAAGAGTGTATGATAGTGAGCTGGTGCTAATGTTCATCAAAGCCGTAAAAACTGTTTAGTAGAGACTCTAAAGTTAAGACAATTCTTTCCCTGTATTCTCCTTATATTGAAAAACACCTTTCAAGTCCAGATCCAGATAGGCTACATTATCCCTGCTATGTAGCCTACTGATGTCTCTTTACTTAGATCTGCTGGGGCTCAACCCTGAGACCCTCGGAATGAGAAATTAATCTCAGTCATCTGCAAGAGGTTTTTTGGCTCCTAATACACCAGCTTCCACAGGAGTTGCCTCCTCCACCCCCCCTGTCGTCTGACAGTTAACTGGGGGTCTGCAGCCAAATACATCAGGGGTGGGCAACTTTGACGATGGAGAGGGCCACTATATTTCCACACCAACTGCCTAGGGCCATATATTGCGGTCGTAGCAAAAATAGCCGATCTACAAGTTCATGTTCGAATTGAAATCTTGATTTTTTTCCAATTTTTGAATTGGAATCCTGAAAATTAACATTTTCATGTCATTTCAAAAAATACCTTTAATTATACTGGTGTTGAGCATTGAGCTACTAATTTAGACGTAAATAGTAAATAAAGCGGGTCATGTTTGCATGACCCGCTTCATGTAAACGGCTGAAACCAATATTATATCAGTATTCTGACATTACCCTGAGGGCCACATTAAGTGAAGGTGGGGCCGCATGTGGCCCCCGGGCCGCCAGTTGCCCACCCCTGAAATACATACAGTAGTCATTTGGGGGTCCTCCTTGACATTAAAAACTTTGACAATCACTGCTTGACTAGCAGCCTTGTCGTTTTGGGTTGAATACATGATGTGAAAATAATGCTCAAAATTCGTTTTTTCGGCTCCAGACAGAGTTTGTGTTCTCTCAGAATTTATATTTTGACCTAAAATAGTAGTACAGGATTGCACTCTATAACATATGACGAATTAGACCGTTCCTCACCCAGGAGTCAGCCCAGCTCCTCATCCAGACAACAGTCTTGTCAAAACTTGACTATTGTAACTCCCGCCTACCGGCATGTGCACTTAAGCCCCTCCAACTGATCCAAAATGCCGCAGCTCGCTTGGTCTTCAACCAGCCAAAATTCTCACTCCCAGTCCCAGGGTTACTTGAAGAGGTTCCAGGGGGTCCCCACCAAAATAAATTCAATTTTCTGTTTAATTTATAATTTCTGGATATTTAAAAATAAACAATCTACTCTCACCTGAGGATGTTGCTAGGAAAGTGGTCATGGGGTCACCGAAATGAAAATAGTTCTTCCACTGTGGGAGCATGCTCTCACAAAATCGCCTGGTAATCTGCCAATCTGATTAGGATATGATATGGTGTGTGAAGTTGACATTTTGGCTGTTGGATGTGGACATTTCACAATTTTTAAGTGCAAATAATAAGCAGAGAAACCCTTGTGATGCTGCAGACTGTCTAGGGAAAAGAATGCTGAGGCGCCACTCAACAGGGTTTTACCCAATGTGAAATTTGTCCCAACCTAACTGCGCTGTGTGTGTGTATGTATGTATGTATGTATGTATGTTCCGCCGTAGTTTGAAAACCCACCTTTTCAGACTCCATCATGGCCCATAGCACTTACCCCACCCCCTTAGATAGCAATTCTGTAGACTTAGATAGCATTTGATACAGACTTATAGCATGTTATGTAAACAGCATAAGTGCATTGTATGTAGTCATAGCACGTCATAGTACATAATGGATATCATAGTACTCAACTCAACTCAACTCAACTCAACTTTATTTATAAAGCACATTTAAAACAACCATAGCTGCCACAAAGTGCTGTACAGTACAAAGGTAAAACAGTAAGAAAACGCATAGACTAAAAACACAGAAAACAAAGACAACACACAAAACAAAACACAAAACAAGGGAAGGAGGGTGGGGGAGGCTAGTTCAGGAACAGAGGTCTCATGGTGTGTTAAAAGCCAAAGAATAAAAGTGCGTTTTAAGCGAGGTTTTAAAAATGGCCAGAGAGGGGGCCTGCCTAATTTGCAGGGGAAGGTCGTTCCAGAGCTTGGGGGCAGCGACTGAAAAGGCTCTGTCCCCTCTAAGCTTCCGCTTCGCCCTCGGGACCTCTAGCAGCATCAGGTCAGCTGACCTGAGGGAGCGGGCAGGAGAGTAGGGGTGGAGGAGCTCGGAGAGGTATGGAGGGGCGAGACCACTTAGAGCTTTAAAAGTAAAAAGCAGAACCTTGAACTTAATTCTAAGATTCACTGGCAGCCAGTGGAGAGAGGCGAGGATGGGCGTTATATGCTCTCTCTTACGCGTGCCAGTAAGAAGTCGGGCAGCCGCGTTCTGAATTAATTGGAGCCGAGCAAGGGAGGACTGACTGGCTCCAAGGTAGAGGGCGTTACAGTAATCCAGCCGAGATGTAATAAAGGCATGGATTACTGTCTCAAGGTGCTGAGTGGTTAAAAAGGGTTTTACTTTTGCCAGTTGACGTAAATGAAAAAAGCTAGACTTCACCACTGAGCTAATTTGGCGATCTAGCTTAAAATCGTTGTCCATTTTAAAGCCTAGGTTGGAGACTGTTGGCTTCACAAACTGAGCCAGGGGGCCTAGATCAAGAGGAGGGGGGTTACCAGAACCATTTGGGGCAGACACTACCACCTCAGTTTTCTTCTCATTGAAGCTTAGAAAGCTTAGGGCCATCCAGGCTTTAATGTCGTCCAGGCAAGAGAGAAGAGCTTTAGGGTCAGCGTCTTTCTTCTTTAGGGGAACATAGATCTGACTGTCATCAGCATAGAAATGGAACGAAATGCCATGTTTTCTGAGGATGGACCCTAGCGGCAGGAGATATAGGGAGAAGAGCACTGCGGCTAAAATAGAGCCCTGTGGAACACCATACGACAACGGCGCTGGTGACGATTCAGAGCCAGCAGCGCTGACAGACATGGTTCTGCCTGTCAGGTAGGACCTGAACCACTCCAGCGCCGTTCCACAGATACCCACTAGGTGCTGCAAGCGCCAGAGCAGGACGCTGTGGTCGACTGTGTCGAACGCAGCCGACAGGTCCAGCAGGACCAGAATGACATAGTCGCCTGCATCGTTAGCTATGAGGATGTCGTTAAATACTCTAACTAGTGCAGACTCGGTACTATGCCGGGTTTTAAAGCCAGACTGGAAGACCTCAGGGATCTTATGCTCCTCTAGGAAAGACTGTAGCTGGGCATAGACAACCTTTTCTAGTATCTTAGAGATAAAAGGCAATTTAGATATAGGCCGGAAATGAGCCAACACAGTGGGGTCGAGGCCTGGCTTCTTAAGCAGTGGTTGCACTACAGCATGTTTAAAACATGTGGGAACAAGACCAGAAGAGAGACTGCTATTTATGATTTTCAGGACCGTGTGAGCTACGCTGGGGAAAACCTCTTTAAAGAGGCGAGCCGGGATAATGTCGTGCGGCGAACCTGAGGCCTTTATGTGGCTGACTACATCCTCCAAAACGGACAATGTTACAGGTTCAAACGAGCTGAGCACGGCGGGACATGGGACACAGACAGAGGGGTCAGAGGCAGGAGCAGTGATGAGGGCCCTTGTATTTACCACCTTGTCAATGAAAAAGTGCAGGAAGTCATTACATATGTCAGCTGATTCAAAACAGACAGGCTGAGCGATATTAAGAACAGAGTCAATGGTTTGATAAAGTACACGTGGATTAAGACGGTTAGACTCAATAATATTCGCTAGGTGATCTCTTTTTGCCTCTTTGACAGTGTTCTGGTAGAAGAGCCAGGATTCCTTTAAGATCTGAGAAGAAACCTGCAACTTATCCTTCTTCCATTTACGTTCTGCTTTTCGGCACTCCTGTCTAGCTGCGCGGGTTCTGTCATTAAACCAGGGCTCGGGCTTTGCCCTGGGCAGCTTGGATTTCATTGGGGCCACAGAGTCCATTATGGTCCCACACGAAGAGTTAAACCAAGAGCACAGTTCCTCTGTGGGAACAGCCGAGACAGACGGGGCACACAACTGTTCAAAGGCAGCTGAAAAGCGACTAGCAGTGCGGGGGTTAAGAGTCCGACAGAGTCTAGCAGGAGCCCTAGATCTATTCTCCGTACAAGAGAGAGCAACATCAAACAGAACAGGGCAATGATCAGAGAACGTACTATCACAGATCTCTAGGTTACGGATAGGCAGCCCATATGAGATAACGAGATCTAACGTATGCCCACGTTCATGAGTAGGACCCGACACATTCTGCACCATGTTAAACGATTCAATGAGGGTTAGGAAGTCCTTCACCATCGGTTTATCGGGGCAACATACGTGTACATTCAGATCTCCGAGAATCAACACTCGATCATAGTTGGGCAATATTCCAGCCAGGAAATTGGAGAAATCAGTCACAAAATCCTTGTTGTATTTAGGGGGTCGATAAATGAGTGCGCACAAAACAGGCTCAATACGACCCACCTCAAACATAGTCACCTCAAAGCTGGAGAAAGAAGCAGAGCATTGCTTGCATTTAATATCATCCTTATAGATGACCGCTGTTCCCCCACCCTGCCTGCCCGAGGGCCGCGGGGAGTTGAAATAGGAACAGCCGGCCGGCAACAGTTCAACGAGGGCGCTGCACTCACCCGCCGCCATCCACGTCTCTGTCACACAGAGGAGATCCAGGGCGCGGGAGCTGAAGAAATCCCTCAGGATAAAAGTTTTATTTGTCAGCGATCTGGCATTCACCAGGCCAATCCTGACAAGGGCTGGAGCCTTTGATCCGGAGGATCAGTATAGATGTATAGCTTATTTCATTATAGATATTCCACTGTTACTTTCTTAGCTTACGCATGTTTCATGATAAATGTTTTTATGTGATGTATTCCCCATGCTTTTTGTTCTTGCTTAATGTAAGTCGCTCTGGATGAAGAGCGTCTGCTAAATGCCTAAATTGTAAATTGTAAATTGTATGTATGTATGTATGTATGTATGTATTTTATCTGAGTCTGACTTTTACTTTTGTATCTATGATGGCTACCGGGTAAGCACAGTACTGTTGAATTGGAAGGTGCATTTACTACATCCACCTGCTATGAGTCAAACAATGCTTTATCATAAAACAAGATATCTTTTTTTTTAGAGAGAGCAAACGGCAATAGATAGGAGTGCTACTCCGGCACTCCGCAAATCAAAAAAGTATTATGGACAACTTCAAACCAAAAAGAAAATCTTTGAAAAAGCTTGGACTTACTTTAGTACTTTACTAGCTTTGCGATCAATGAATCATAACCCTAAACAATACCAAGGCAGTGAAGGCACACAGCGTGTTTAAAATATTGATCGCTATAGGAATCATTCTGGAGAAGTTGGTCTTTGAAGGCCCAATCTCATGCCTTTGAGAACAACTAGGTCTTTGGACTCATAATTGTGGGATGTAAGGTTCCACAGGCATGTGTAAAATACAAGTTTGCTTTTCACAATGTACAAATTGGGCATAGGAGCAGATGCTCTTAATACCATCCATATCCAATAACAAAGTACAAGGTCAGAGTAAAGTGCCATGAACCCTATACCACTTGCCTCAGGTACCTTTGCGTTTTTTATTTATTTAATAATTAGAGTCAGCAATGGAAGAGGTAGGTACTTCGATGCAGTTATTTTACGGGCAAGGCCACTTGGCCTTTTGTGTTTGAGGCTGCAAAGGCCAAACGCCGCAGGACAGCCATGCAGGCCATACTTTAAAAAAAAAAGTATAATAATACATTTAATTTAAGGGTTAGGAAGGATTTTATTTTAAATACATAGTATAACTATCAGTGAAAATAAATAAATGTACAAACTCACGATGAGTCAAAATATTCATACACGCGCAGCCCTGGACCAGAGTTCACTGAGATGGGATGGGCCGTAAAGGAGATTTAAGAATTCACTGGTGTCTATAAACAAAAAATTAAAACATAAACAACGTATACAAGCTCACAGCATGTCACAATTCGATGAGATTTTGGTGTAGAGAGAAAAATGAAGAACAGACCACTGAGGTCTATAAGTGTGCAATACCAAATTATTTCATGTATGCAGCATTGATTGAGATGCATCCACGTTGCTAAAAATGAATTCACATTCACTGCACACGGACAACACTGTGAGAATCGAAGCCGGCTCCACAGACCTGTCCTCTACAGTCAGCTATAGGCTCCAAGTCCCTGCTTGCTTGGGCTTCAAGGATATATATACAAACAAAATGAAGCCGGCAGGCATCCTGCCACAACAAATGGGAGGAAGCTGCAAATGGCTGTGGCGTTTGGAAAGGTACTATGTTTACCCAGGGTAACTGGACTAAGCTCAAGAACTTGTTTACAGCCAGGCCCTGCTCATAGAACATTTCATGGTAGGGGTTCAATGCCTTGTCCAAGGGCACTTCAGCGGTGGTAATTTTAACGTGCCGGTCCGGGGATACGAACTAGCGACCTTCCGATATCAAGACCGCTCCGCGAACCGTTCGAGAGAGACAGACAGACAGTCCCCACTCCTGTGCCAGACGATGTGCGCGCCGGGTGAACAAAATACTACACAATGGGGCTGCACAGCAGTGCTAAGACCACTTATATCGTTTTTAAATGTAGTTGCTCATTTGGGCTTCACTGTCTGATATTCTCAAACATTGTCAAGTCAAGGAACCCAAATTAATATGTATTTGTCCACAGACCCCCCATTTGAAAATGTGTTGTGACATATACAGTATTACATTTTTTAAGCTTGCATGTAGGAGTTGAGGCAATAAAAACAGCAGATCTACAAGCTCACCGCTTGTAGATCTGCCCCCCCCCCCCTCCCGATTGACAGATTGAGAACCACTGGTCTATGATTGTCTTAAATCAGGATCAGACAAGTTGTAATCAGTCACTAGGCTCTATAGGGATACAAGACAAAAAAACAAAAACAGCATTACCTAATAATTACATAACATAATAAACCATTAATTAGCTCCCTCTGGTAATGCTAGTTGTGACTTCACAGCACACCTGCTCTTCAACCTCCCTACATCTTCACATGTCTCCCTCCTAAAGCGCTCCCTGCACTCGCTTCTGGCTGCTGCCTCAACCTGTATCCAATTCTAAACCACTGGTAATGACCAGACCTTTTTCCCAAACCTTTTTTCTTTGGAGCCACCTCTTCTTATACATCTGACAAAAGCTGAGACCCCCCACACATGTCGTGCGTGCAAATTAATCTAAAAACTCACAACGTGTTGCATTGCGAAGCATTGTGACTATTTGTGACAATAATGACACAATGATCATATCTTGTAATGCAAGAGGCTTCTCATAATATCTCAAGGTACAGTAAACAGTGTGTATCCGACCACTGTACATCCGGTCATTGTTTTGGTGAAGTATTAATAACATTCTGAGATTCATTCCTCATGCTTAATTACTTCACATAATCACATTAGCAATGAAACATTTCCTCACAACATTGTTTCCCCGATTTCGTAACAATGGAAAGAACACGCCAACACAATTTCCTTAACAGACAGGCTGCTGATGTAAACTGTGTTACCTACTGTTCAAAGAAGGAGAAGATAACTTGTCTTAGATGAATAGATAAACAGATATGACGATAGCATAGTTTTCTATGCATTTAGGGTTTTTTGGGGGATAAAGAATTGTGCGTGCGTAGTCGCCCCCCCTATATTTTCGTCCTAGCTACCCACCCTAGTGAGGAAGGCTATAGAACCGGCCCTCGTTCCAGGTCAAGACAACATTTAGTTACCGGAACATTAATGGGCAGCTCTTATATGAAAGAGCAAGCTGTTGTGGTGGCGGCTACTGTAAAGGCTTAGTAACCTCTGGCACCTGCAGGCACCTAAGCAATGTCTTCTCTGGATGAAATGAATACATGGATAACCCTCTTAAGGTTGTCTGGTTTTGACCTGTTTGTCAACTGTGGAGGCTGCATCAAAGGTAACATTAAGGTACAAACAAGTACGCTCTCACTGCTGCCAACTCTTCCTACTATTAGTATCAGTACAGGCCCCCCAAAGCAGTGATGGGGGGGGGGGGGGGGGGGGCTACAGCACCCTCCCTGCACCTAGAGTACTACAACAACTATAACTGCACATATTTTACATAGAAGTATTTCTACAATTACTATTGCAGATATTTAGCTTTTCTTGCTCCACACATGGCTCCCTCCGCATCCGACCGACTTGACAGCGGCATTCTCAGCTCCCTCGAATTGTCTGTAACGCGTCTGCTTGTAGTTCTCGAGATACGTGAACTACAAGCAGACGACATACTACATACAGTAGGCTACCGTACAGTACAGGTATTTCATGCATTTACTGTAAGATTGTGTCAAACAGACCGTCTCTTCATCATTCCTCTTCCTCGGTGGCGTCTCATATAGTTCTCAACGGTCATCTGTCCACCATGAAGCATCTCTATCTCTTGACTGAGAGTCTTCTCCAGAAAAGTCACAGGGGTCTCCACAGTCCACAGGCCCCACATATACTGAGGAAAAAAGTGAAAAAATCAAGTCTGTTTTATTTGTATAGATACCATTTAGACTCGAGATCAGATTCTAAAAATGTCTTCTACATCCTGACAGTTTCCTGAAAATGTTATGTTTCTATGTCAGTCGTTCTTAGATTTTTCTAAAATAGCAGACCTTTAAGCTAGTGGCGCGCTACGAGCTTGTAGATCTGCTATTTTTCAATAGCTAAAGCATAACATAATGCTGACACCAAAAGGGGTTCCCGCCCAAAACGGGTTAACAGACCAGTGAGACCACATATCACGCTGACATCAAGCACTGGGATAACCACACGCACAGTGGAAATCAGACAGCTTATCAGACATCTCAGTGATTCTCAAACTTTTAGCAGGCCTTTCCCAGATGACCTATAAGGTCTGGATGGTTCATGATATCGTACAAGATCAGAATTGTATTTTGGCCCTAAACCATTTGAAGCTTTATAGACCAACAGAAGTATTTTGAAATCAATGATTTTGACACACAGGGAGACAGTGTAAGGATTTAAGAACTGGAGTGATATGCTCCACTTTCTTGGTATTAGTAAGGAGTCGTTTTAAATCAACTGCAGTCATCTGATGGACTTTTTAGGGAGACCTGTAAAGACATAGGCTACCGTTAAGGCACGGTCACACAGCACTTTTACCTACTAGTGCCATGAAACAAGAAAGTGTAATGCAGTATAACCTGTGGCCTGTAGAATGATGTTACCTATAGGTGCGCGTCAGGTCCGCTTGATGACGTTGCATAGAGTGGGCCTAGTGGGCATAACCCTTAGAGTATATATGGATAGAGAAGGCACCCGGAGGAAACCCTGAGGCGAAATGGACATAGTGGCCGAATTTGTCATTGCAGCTCGAGCCAGCGCTGCTCCGTTGACTATCATTGCGCACGTTCATGTGTTTGAGGCCATGACACGTGAACGAATGTTTCATACGTGAACCCGCACAAACGGCACAATGATAGTCAACGGCAGCGCGTTCATGTGTTTGAGGCAAATCCATCCCAGAATGCACTTTGTTCCTACACGGAAGGAGGAGTGAAATCGCCTCATGCGCTTTTGAGCAACTTAATGCAAGTGGATGGAAGGAGAACTCGGGTGTCTTCTCTATTCATATATACTCTAAGGCATAACCATATAAAGGTAGACTATGGAGAGTCTGTATCTGGAGGGAAGGCAACATGGAGGCAAGCTTTCCCAAGATTCCGCGGGTACGTAACGGAAGGGGACGTTCGGGTAGGCCAATCAGAGGCACAGAGGTGGACAGTACTTAAGTAAATGTACTTAAGTACTGTACTTGAGTACAGATTCTGAGGACTTGAGTATTATATTTATTTGATACTGATACTGTTACTCGAGTACATTTCCAAGAGAAGTAATTGTACTCGTACTCCGGTACATTTTTAGGAAGCCTGAAAAGTACACGTTATACTTTTAGGTCGGCCCGACTCGGCTGTTTCCTCCATTGTTATTTGCATTAACGCACAGGGAACAGAGCTGATCTACAAGCCTACACCGCATTGCATCAGCAACGCGCTGTGGCTTGCAGATCACCGGAGGTGGAGCTAGCTCTCTGTGTGTAGAGCTAGCTCTGGTCCATAGCTCTAATGCATTAGAGCTATGGACCAGAGCTAGGGTAGAGCTATAGAGACGTGCACACAGTCCACAGAGTCCTGACGCTGCTGAAGCAGCATGATAGCTCCTCTACAGACAAGACAATGTTACATCAAAACTAGCATAATTATATTCCCACAGTGCGTAACGCACTGGCACAGGGCTACCTGCAGGGCTGCCTCATCTTGATCTAATAAATTCCTTAATGTAGCAAGAAGCTTCCAACATCAAGTGTAGCCTAAATCATCCACCCACACTGCTCTTACATCATGACATGAAATGTGCATATAGTTGACGTCTTCCCCTCTTTCCACCTGTAGCCTATTAAAGATTGTTAAGAAAGCCTCGTCCCAAAGTCTAACAAAGTCGGCTGAGCAACAAAGAGAGAGAGAGAGAGAGCACTAGTCGTAACATTTTGGTTAAAACAAATCAAAACTATACTGAAGCAGTGATATGAGGTAATGTTTTTGCCCTGTGTATCATTGAAAGCCATGATAGATTAGAAATGTAAATATCTCACATTGAAAACAATGAAATGCAGACAGGCGTGACGGGCTAGAATGGCTTAGGGTCGACGACAGAGTACAGCATATTGCAATGGGTCCGTCTGGTCCACAAGATTCACTACAGCACCAAGATACCCATGTACGGTTATAGGCCTACCTGTATAAATAGTTTAAATACTTCCTTAATGTCAATGAAGTCCACTACACCCACAACACCAGAGGGAGTTCAACAAACCATGTGCAACCCAGATTCGGCATAAACAAGGGACTAAATTCATTTCGCTAGTCCTATGCCACAAAAATGTGGAACGCAGCCATTAATTAAGACATGTGAATCCCTTGACTCCTTCAAAACCGCTCTCAAAGGGCACCTATACGGACGACTGCAATTTGAAACTGGCCCCCGTAAAATCTGAATCCCCCCACTCACCCCTTTTCCCCCCTCACTATATGTTTTTCCACCCTTTTTACCTTCTTTATAATGGAGGTGGAGTGCTTCTCAGCCCGTGATGCACTGATGTTGTCTCCCCGATTCTGGTAGTGACAGGTTTTTATAGAGATATAATATAAATCCTTATATGCTATGTTTAGCCCCTCCTATGTCCAGCTTTTGAGTGTGTGTGTGTGTGTGTGTGTGTGTGTGTGTGTGTGTCTGTACACAAACTTTGTCCTACACAAATATTAAAATGCCGTTGACAATGAATGGACAATTTTGAGTGATTGTGTAAACACAAACATTGCGTAACACAAACATTGATGATGAAGCTGAGGACGCAAATTGTGATTGGCCAGAATGAGATGATTTAAAGAGCACCCCTCACTTCACACAGGTGTGATTTTTATTGAGGTGATAGGCTGACTTTGATTGTGTTAATGTGGCTGTTAAAATTTACGTTCACACAAGTTCATGACTACGCCAAGATTTTACACTTTCATGAATTCGTTTTTGTGATTTTATGAATTAAGATTTCTTGCCTTTTCTGTACCTTCTGTAATTTTAAGATGAGAGCCAACTCAATGCCATTGATTGTACTTATGTGCAAATGACAGAAACATCTGTTGATTCTTGAGTCCCTTGGAGATTCATGAAACAATCAAAAATTCATAGTCATATTTACATTCAATGCCAACTATTCAATGGCGCAAAATAGAGACTATTTTTGCACCAACTTTTCATGTCTTTGTTATGTCTTTGTTTTGCAAGGCTTGCCTGTTGAAGCACCAATTCCCTCTCTCCAATAGACTAATTTGACTGACATGTCTCTTTCCAACACAACATAGAAGCCATATATCAACACAGGCCTTTTTGGTGTCTTTGGAAAAATATTGAGTACATACACAGCTTTGTGCCTGTGAAGCAGAGATTGAATAAAATCCTGTCTTTTTTAATTTAGGCAGAAAGCAAAGAGATTAAAAGTTCAAGACTAAACAGCTTGGAGAGGAAAACAAACTGAGATGCCAGTTTGAAATTGCAGCTAAAGGAACCTGACTAGAAGCTATTAATCTAAGCTATTAATCTAGAAGCTATATATAAAGTACAATTTCTGACCTAACGTTTGTTAAAATGATTTACATATAGCTGAATCACCACCACCAACACATGCACAATGCAGTCTTTAAATAAATTATTATATTGTTACCTCATGTTAGGTAATAGGTATGTTATTGATAAAATGTTAAGACTATAATATAAAAAGAAGGGGACACATTAAATATGATTGACATTTAGCTGCATGCTGAATAATTATACAATTTAGAGGCTGTATGTTTAATTGTTTGATGTTTAATTGTTTAACACAAAACAACTGAAAAACACTGATGAGCTTTGCAAGAATGTGAATTAAATAAAAACTACTTGGCCTACTCACCGAATAAAGGTGGAGATTGATTACAAAAATAGGATCCCACATCTGGTTCTGCTATTTGATTCAAGGCATTGCTGTCTTCTTCTCAAAATGCATTTTGTTTGTATAAAATATTGTAATTCCATGTAATTTAACAGTAAGCATCTTAATTTAATAGTATACCGTTATACAATCCCAACGTAAATTAACAGCAGAGCAGTGATACCGTTTTTTTACTTCATTGACTGTTAATTTACATACAAGGTATGCATATTTACATAATTTTACCATTATTAAAAGTAATATACTGTTCAAAATCCACTACTAGGCTACCTCGTGAATGTATGTCTCCACTTGAAATGTACTGTATGTGTGCATGTTTTCATCAGAGAGGAATTGTTCATGAGGAGAACTTGCGGTTAGGGTTTGAACAATCTATCATTGTCTCTTCTTTCATCTCATTCTATTTGAGGTCCAACACTGTAATGTTTATATTTTACATGCTTCATGTGCTGCAACAGTTCACCGAGTCTGCAGATGGACAGTCCATCTGACTGATAGATAAATACGTATGGTGGACAATTGGACATATGGATGGACAGACAGACAGACAGACAGACAGACAGACAGACAGACAGACAGACAGGGAAGGGGGGAGGTAGGGGGGGGGGGGGCTGGCAACAAACAGACAAATATAACTTTAAAATGCACAGCCACAACTGTCTGTGATTTTGGAAAGAGGGGCAGAGGGGGAGTCACAGACTATACTGCCATTGTGAGAACTTTGTGCCCTTAAAACCAGGCAGTCTGGCCCATGCAGGGGCCAATCGATTTGTGGCACAAGGTCACATTGTATTCTTCCTTAAATGTATTGTTCATGGTCCGTTAGCAGTGTGGTGGACAAAGTATACTCAAGTAAATATAGTCAAGTAAGTTTCCACAAAAGGGCAACCAGCTGTTTTGCTGGGGGAAAGCATCACAGTTAACCCTAATAAGCAATTCCAGCCCGAGAATGCCATTAATAATGGGTGTCTTAGATGTACAGGATGTGTCCAGAGCCATGCCAATGTGCAAGCAGACAGTAACTACAATAAACAAACTGTACTAAAACAAACTTTCAAAAGGGCACATTGCTGTCCAGAGGGCATGCAAAAGGGCAGGTGCTCTAGTACCAAGTGTCTACCTGCACGCCCCTGGGGTCTCCGGTTCATTTATTATAAAGCTGTTAGTCTAAACGTTCTGTTTAGACTAGTCTAAACTTAGTCTAAACTTCCGGTTTAGACTAAGCCACTGCTATCCTAGTGTGACACTGCATGACAAAATATGACAAAATTATATATATATTTGTAGGCCTATACACAACATTGTAAACCTGCCAAACTATGCTTTGTAAGATTCTCAAATATTGTTATTGGAAAACATAATCCAATAACAATGTTGCTTCTACAGCCCGACATTCTCTGAGCAGATGTGCTGAAAGAAGTACTCACATTTTTTTACTTAATTTAGGCAGTCTTTTTTAAGCATCCACACTGGACAACGCCAGCTGACCTCCACCCCAAGGAGGTGATTTAGGATATTCACTTCTTATAACTTGTGTTTTTTTTGCGTCTCGGTCTGGGACCGCATGTCACGCACTGTATCGGCCACCCCGGGGTTTGGAAGGTTGATATATTCCAAACGAATACTGGACTACTCGCCCCCGGTGCTTGCCCGTTTTCCTCCCGGAATTTTCCCCAGTGAGGGGGATAACTTTGTAATATGCTATTGGCTGTTTGTATTCTTTTTGGAAAAATATAAAAAGATACTCCTGTGGAAAGGCTATATTATTTGACTTATATTGAACCTATAAATAATTTAGTATTATTTAGTATATGTAAGGTTTTGCCCCCTCAAATGGTACCTCGTCAGATAATCCCCACATATCCTACAACAACTTCTGTGAACAGACTTCACTGTAGTAGCTTTTCATAAATTATATTTGTACTTCGGCTGTTCTGCTGTCATGAAAGTTTATAGTTAGAGAAATTCAAAGTCCAGCCTTCTGCTGTCCAGCCTCTCCCACCCCTCACTGGGGAAAATTCTGGGAGGAAAACAGAAACGGGGCGAGTAGTCTTGTTACCTTCCAAACCACCTCTTCATTTACCACATCAGTGACACCTGTGTGACATGTAACGCCCAGGCAGTATAAAAGCCTCCGTCCTCCTCATTCCCTCAGAGACTCTCCCTGCATGGGAGCAGGCTGGTGCGCGGTAAGACAAACGCACAAACGCACCGAAGTCTGACGTCAATATCGGTATAGAGGGCGCAAATCCATTCATGTACTGTACTTTTTATTTGCATTGTATAATCCCCATAGGGGGATTTTAGACCGGCTCATATAAGAACTGTGATTGAAAAATAAACATATGGATATGAAGAATCAACTGAAATGAGAGAAAATGCTATTGTTGTACTGCTACTGAATTAGTTACATTTTCGCTAGAAACAGACTGTATCATACTGTATATGAGTGACTGACATGTCGCAAACGATACAGAGACACCTCCCTGACAATAACGCAGAGACAGCTTGTTTATTTTTGGACCACAATGCTTACCTACTGTATATGAAACGATTTTAACATGACCCCATGCTATTCTCCATAGAGAAATTACTACCGTGGCGTGCCGTGAACCAGGCAGAACCAGGGGATGAGCGAGTGACTTCAGGACTTCGCCGCTAGTCTATTAGTGACATAAATAGTCATTGTTGTTTCTCACCTCGCAGTAACACCACTTGGATGCTTGGTTATAAACCGTTGGGCTGTCTGAGGCAATGGCGCTTTCCCCCTATCCCCTCACCAGTGATAATGATAATGAATTTATTTATATAGCACATTTCAAGACGTAGTCACAAAGTGCTTTACATAACAGGGTAAAAACAACAACAACGTAGTCACAGCTACAACAAGATATCAATAAATGGACAACATAAAAGCATACACACAAAAATAGTGTATGTAAAAAGGAAATTAAGAGAAAGCCTTAACGTAAAGGTGGGTTTTTAGAAGGGATTTAAGTCTTAAATGAATAGGTAGGGCGTTCCATAGTTTGGGAGCCCGGATTGCAAATGCCCTGCCACCTTTTGTGCTAAGATGGGCTGTGGGGGTCTCTAGGAGGGCTTAGTGAACGTGTGGGAGGGAGCCAGCATGTCGGAGACATACTGGGGAGCCTGACCATTTACAGCTTTAAAAGTAAAAGTGAGACATCTTACCTGTCCGTCTGAGGAGAGACCCTGGTAGCCCCCGCCTCCCCCCACACGTACCGGTCGACAATCCATCCGGGGCCTGTAAGAGAAAAGAGACGATTAATTAATTATTATCATTATTATTGAGACAGAAGAAACCTAAGTTCTAAACTAAATTCTAAAAGTTAAACCTCCTCGGATGCGCTGGCTCCTCCGCTGGTGGGAGTGATGCTGCAGTTCTGACTGCAATGGGAAGTGCATTCCACACTGTATATGTACACACCAGGGGGGCAGTCAGACAGATATTTTGTGAAGCTACTAAGGATATCGGGATTTCCTGAAAGTTCATATAATGGCCTGTTGTGGCGCTGTCATTGGGCCCAAAAAAACCCCCATAGCCCCATAGAAGTCCATGTATTTAGTCCAACTTCACCTAGACTGTATTACCTTAATAAACATGGTCATGAATACTTTCCGCTTCCAGTCACTAGTTTAAAGTCTCATTTCTAATAATATTATTTTTGGAAAATTATGGTCCCATTTATTAAAAAAATTACCATAAAGTCGCGTATGTTCTGAGGGGCGTGGCTACCGTTACAGTCTATGATCGGGATTCCCCACCCACTCGAGTCAAAATAAAAACCAACGGAGAAGAAGGGGGAAGTTCCGCCTCGTTGTCTGGGCCAGCCAATGGCCATCTGGGCCCAAACGGATCTAGAAAGATGGCGATGTACAATTCAAGGACTGACAGGCTTCATTTTACGTTCATGTTAGACCCGCGGAACGCTTTGTCCATATTTTTTACAGTCTATGGTAATGGTACACACACACACACACACACACACACACACACACACACACACACACACACACACTTTAGCAGTGATATTAAATATCCGTTGACGCCATCCAGCATCCATCCACACTGTTCATAGTTCAAGTTCCACATTGGTCACAGCTCTGTTGGTGGATTGTATACGCTTTAATAAGCTTTAGCTTTAGCTTATTAGAGCTGTTGGTGGATTGTATGATGTTATCTGTGTATCTTAACTTAACGCTTATGCCCTCCAAGGGTTCAATGTTCATGCAATAACTCTGCATCTATGCTCTGCTTCAGAGTGATCTCACAAGGCACATCCTAACAGTTTGCATGCAACCCCACATTGCTTTGATTTGTGTTTTGTGTTAATTGAGCACAGCTGCTGAGGGTGGTTGGTACAAAATAGATCATATCGTGTTAGAAACAGGACAGTCAGATGTTTAGTGGTACAGTGTAACTTTATTACACATTCTCGTATGTGGTGTTTGTCTTTGGTATAAACTGTTTACATATGGTGGGCTAACGGCTGCTCTATGGGCTGCGATGTTTTATTTCTCCGCCGACCCAACTAACCAATCATGACAAGCAAACATCAATCTGGGTTCTCAAACAAAATTCCAAAGCTAAAGCTTATTAAAGCATCTTAAAGCTAAGTCACAACAGGTTTTTTTTTAATAATATTGTAAAAGCATGCATAGAATTCTTCTCTCAAACTCTGTGAAAAGACCAAATATTTCGTATATCCAAAAAGAACAAAATGTTATCAGCTACAGCTAGATTGGGGTCAAATCAATCAATCAATCTTGGTCTGGTCACATTTAGTCAGTGGTGGAACATAAGTTACATAACATACACTTAGGAGGAAAGGAGGCACTGAAGCAACTCAGACAGTTTAAGCCCTTATTTTATTATCAGGGTGCAAGTAAAAAAGGGACAACGTTTAGATGTATCAGACACATCTTCGTCATGTGACTGATGCATCTAAACGTTGTCGCTTAACCTGTCTGAGTTGCTCCAGTGCCTCCTTTCCAGCTGTCCTGCCTCTGAGATGCACTGGCCTGCCATAGGCTAGAGGCGCGGTTGGAACTCCCTTCTGTCCATAACATACACTTACTCAAGTACTGAGTACTTGAGCACACTTTTAAAGGTACTTTAGTTGAGGATTTCCATTTCTCAAGACTTTATATTGAGGCAAACTGTTTTGGAAATAGCCTATCTACAATATCTCACAAAGTCAAGTGTCGCAATGGGACATTGTAGATCGGCTATTTCTGAAAACGTTTTGAAAGAAATGAGCAAATAGGCCATTCGTAATCAGTATTTTAAGGTAAGGTCTGCTTGCTCAGGGCATGATTGAATCTTGACCATCAGGTCAACATTTGTGTCAGATACTGTGTCTAGGTGAGACATGACCTTGGCTTTGACATGATCTAAATGTCTCAATAGAAGAGCAGGGAGACAAAATATAACCACCCCAAATTAGTTGTATTTAGCAGTACTCCACCATACATACACAAAATTACATTTTATTCATAAAAAAGAAAACGTTACATAGTGCCACTTACTTGTAACGACATATTTCTACAATGTGGTATTGCTACTTTTACCTAACCACTTGAACCCCAGCATCCATATTCTGGGGGAATATTGAAAAATACAATGCTGATCTACAACTTGTAGCTTGTAGATCAGCTATGTTTTGGCAAAGAAATTTGGTGTAGAGGGAAAAGAAGAAGAATGTAACTCATGTCCATTTTAATAGGAAAAGGCCCAAGGGTTTAAGTGTAAAAAAGGAGTACTTCCCCCACTGAAGAGGTCATCTTGGTCTCTCTGAGATCTAATAGTTGCATGTCAAGTCTAGTATCCTGTTTTGCACTCTTCTCACAGGTTAGTGCAAGCACATCTAATGCACCGAACCCATGCTCAAACTGCTGAACCCGAGACCAATTGTGAAAGATTACCTCAATCTGTAGAGGAGGGGGCAGGTGTCCGGCCGTTATGAAATCTTAACTCTTAAGTAAGTAAATCATGTGACCCACCACAGCACCATAACTCAACCTCCTGTGTCTGGAGTGTGAGACAGCAATGATGTACAATCACACCCCCTGGACATGACGCCAGCAGGACCCAGGGACTTTAACCACAATCCAGCCCTTGATGCTGAGTGCAAAGCTCAGAGGCAATAGGTCACATACGGTCTTTGGTATGACTTGGCCGGGGATTGAACGCCGACCTCCCAATCTCAGGGGCGGACAGTCAAGAATCAACTTTATTGTCCCAAAAAAATATATATATATTCTTTTTATTGGTCTTTTGAAGGGACAGACAGTAGACTGACAGGAAACGGGAGAGAGATGGGGGAAGACATGCAGTAAAGGCCGTGTCGGGCTCGGGAGTCGATTAGTCGAACCCGCGGCACACTGCGACTGGATTACCAGTCGGGTGCCCAGACGGTTACGCCACCGCCTGGGCAATCAGGGATGTTTTTGGTGTTTTTGCACAAGCTATTTGTTTTTTATCATTTTTTTCAGAGAGGGAAAAGAAGAAACAGGAAGAGAGAGGGGACTCAGGGGAGCAGGAAAAAGATCAAACATTAAATAATCACATCAAAGAGAACAAAAATAATCTCCACACATAAGACCAGCTGACACATAGGGCAGAAACTTCACATTTACAAGTGCCAGCATGGTGACAGGGCCAGACTCGTAATAGGCGGTTCAGGCCTTATTCAGCCTCATACACATATGAAACACCATCAAACTAATGTTTGGTCTTTTTCTTTTTAAATGCTTTTCCAACGGGAGTCACATGGTTTGACCAAACATTTGTGTTTGATGGTGTTCTTCTTTTTTTTTCCTTATAATTTTTTATTCAATTTGTAACCCATTTTTCACCCCTGTGTCAATTATCTAATGTAATCCTGGGCTCTACACACCCTCCGCCAACCTAGTCCCCATATATGGGGGACATGGGGAGAGCAACGGACTTGAACTCATGCTTCCTTCATGCTTGAGTGTCCAAGTTGCTCCTTTACACCTGACAGTGTAAAGGAGTTTCCCTGGTTGGACGTAGCGCGTGGAAGGAACACGTTATTCCAACTAGTTCCTTTCCCCTCCATCAGGCTGGCCAGGGGGAGGCAGTTTAGAGACCAGGGGCCTGTTTCACGAAACTTGGATTAGAGATTAAACCGGGATTTAACACATATCCTGGTTTAATATATCCTGGATCAACGATTAACCGGTTTCATGAAAGCTGGTTAATCTTGCCAGATTTATTTAATCCAGTTAATCTGGATATGTTGAGGCTTGATTCGGTTTCATGAAAGTGATGCTACATTAGTTACCATGGAAACTAATGCTTTGGATTTAGCCTGCTCCGGACCAGGCTAACAGCCAGGTTTAACATAATCCTGATGTCTTTACTGTTCATTAAGCAGTCAAACTGATCACAAACCAATGATGTTTTCCAGACTTATTCAATTAGTATGGGTTTATGTTGCCTTATCGGTCTGTTGTGTTGGTCAACATTTTGAAAAACACAAAGATGTTAGAAATGTTAGGGAAAAAAAATAGAAAATGTTTCTGTGTGTAATGTATGTGTGTGAGTGTGTGTGTGTGAGACAATGATCTGCCCTTTCACCCTGTTCCCTACTCAGTCAAATGAGTTGTGAAAATTGTCTGATCGTAGTCCCAGTTGCCTTTCACAACACTGTAATTTTTGCAGAAAATGCAGACGGCGTGTTAAACGGCGTGTTCAACGTGTGCATGTTGTTGGACATCAGGCGACCAACTTGGCTGAAGCAGGGCTATTGACCTTCACTCTCGCTCTTTAAATTCATTGGCAAATAGTGTAAAAACATGATTTCATAAAAGTGACTGTTAGGTTTGCCAGTAACACTTGTATACCCTAACAAAAAACATGCAGTAATCCTGGTCTCTAAACTACCTCCCCCTGGCCAGCCGGGGCACCTGATGGAGGGGAAAGGAACTGGTCGGAATAACGTGTTCCTTCCACGTGCTTACGTCTGGCCAGGGAAAACGGTCAGGTGAAAAGAAGCAGCTTGGACTACTCATGCATAGAAGGAAGCATGAGGTCAATCCGCTGCCTGCCCCCCCCCCAGGTTGGCAGAGGAAGTGTAGCGCCCAGGATTACATTCGCAAGCTACAATTTAGTCTTACTCAGGGACACCCATCATCTTACCTAGGGGACAACCAGGGGCTCAGGGACACCCATCATCTTACCTAGGGACAACCAGGGGCTCAGGGACACCCATCAGCTTAACTAGGGACAACCAGGGGCTCAGGGACACCCATCAGCTTACCTAGGGACAACCAGGGGCTCAGGGACACCCATCATCTTACCTAGGGACAACCAGGGGCTCAGGGACACCCATCATCTTACCTAGGGACAACCAGGGGCTCAGGGACACCCATCATCTTACCTAGGGACAACCAGGGGCTCAGGGACACCCATCATCTTACCTAGGGACAACCAGGGGCTCAGGGACACCCATCATCTTACCTAGAGACAACCAGGGGCTCAGGGACACCCATCATCTTACCTAGGGACAACCAGGGGCTCAGGGACACCCATCATCTTACCTAGGGACAACCAGGGGCTCAGGGACACCCATCATCTTACCTAGGGACAACCAGGGGCTCAGGGACACCCATCATCTTACCTAGGGACAACCAGGGGCTCAGGGACACCCATCATCTTACCTAGGGACAACCAGGGGCTCAGGGACACCCATCATCTTACCTAGGGACAACCAGGGGCTCTTGCGCCAAACAATCATGGTAACTTCTATTAATCTAATTAGACACGAACATAATACCCTCTTAATGGTTGGAGGATTAGCGATCGAGGACCAATTAGGCTACATGAAGATGGGTGTAGTGGTCCTTTAATATCCCAAACAAAAGGGTCATTATGTGTGTTTTGTTTTTGTTAAGTGTTCCGACGCCTGTTCTGGTTCTGTTGTGTTGTGATTTATATTCATGTTTTATCGGTTTGACTTGGTGAACTAGCCAAGAATCTGGCTCGTAAAAGTGGCGTTGCCATGTGTTTCTAGTTGACTCACTGACATGCCGTAGGGTACGACAACCTCAACACAGATGCGATTTGCGCCTGTCATGTCTAGCATTACACATGTTCTTAAGACTCATAATGGTAAAGTGGATTGATTGATACTTTTTAAATGACATCGAGTTAAATATTTACAGTGGGAGTGAAGCCTTATGATTTGTTGCATGCCCAATCTGTGTGGCCCGGAAGACAATTTCCCATAATCTTTTTCCCGTAGACGTTTCGAAACGTATTTATTTAAAGGACCACTTCACCACTTTTCGACCTATCTTCATATAATAGGTCCTCACTAATAATCATGAAAAAAATGGCGCAATTCTTTTTATCAGATTTTAGTATCAGTGACTGAGGTAAACAAACGTACTGTATGAATCACAGAGATCGTGGGCAGACATAATGACAAGACTGTTATTGTTCAAAACATGCCTCTTCAAGACGAAAGAAAAACATTTTCTCCCCTTCAAGTCCCAATTTATTAAAGCCAATTCCCAATTCCCCAGCCTCTCTACAAGTACTCCATCTCTGCTAAGTTCTAACCCCCACAATCAGTCTTTGGGAGGGTGAAGAAAGCCTCGGGTCTCCTCCGATACCCGGGCCGTCAAGCCGAAACATTTTCTTCTAATTTTTTGTTTGGCCAAGGACACAAGCTTTCTGCATGGAAAATAGCGTATTGTTAAGTCATCTCTCATGTGTAGTGAGACAAAACACACACTATGTGTCGTTTAGTGTATGTTACACATGCAGTCAAGTGTAGGCTACATTGCAATTTGCACTTTATTAAGTCACAAAAAATAAACAATTTATTCTTGTTGTGCAACTGTTGTTGACCTACACGCATGTGGATATCTATTCTGTTACTTCACCTTGTTTTCTTTATGTGACTTCAAATTCAGATGTGTTTTCACAGGTTTAAATTGAAGTGTTCGAATCAAATCTACAAGCTCTCGAATTTTGCAACACATCGACCTTCAAACTGTAGATGTCTTCTCTATTCTTTACATAGGGCCTATTCCTCCCACCCAACACTCCTTGCTGCCATAAAATATTTTATTCCCCCAGAAGAAGTTAAAAGAAGAGTTAGAAGAAGAGTTAAAAATGTTTGCTTTTAAAATATTATATTCAAAGATTTCTTGCAAATAGCAGATACTGTATAGAAGCTCGTTGTGCGACACGACATGGCGTGCTATCATGAGCTTGTACCTGCTATTGTTGAATATCCTCCAAAGTATAAAATAATGCTTTTTCAAGTTCAATATTTAGCCAATAGCCAATTAAAAAAATATTAACCAGAGCTTGTGACTTTAATTATAATACTAAATAAACTGGATCCATTAGGAACACACGTTCCACGCTTTGGGACGATATGCAAGAAGTTGAAAGCAATGTCCTGCACGGTGCACAACACAGCATACAAATGAAGAGAACAGGTCTCAGGAGCATGTTTGAATGGACATTTCTCATGCCAATTAATTAACGATTCATACGGTAGTTTCCATAACTGACTGACAAAACTATTAGTATTCAAGGTGCAATACAACCAAGATGACAATGAGTCATACTTGGAAGTAAGCAACTGTGGAATTGAATACCGGTATTTCAACTGCTTGTTGACAAAATGTTACATAACACATAACCATCACCATCCGTTGGCTTAGATCTGACAAAATGTTAGTACATAAGACTACAACAACGTTACATGTACATGAGAAAATGATATTAGCAGTGATTATCACTTGGATGTTTTTAAATCAACTGTCAAAACCATGCTTTTAGGTCAGCACAGTCCATAATATGCATCTGTATTTTACAGTGCTTGTTAACAGTGAATAATAATACAAGGGAGACGGATATATAGAACAGGGGGGTGTTGACCCAAAAAACATTGACAAACACTTTCATAGAAGAACTAGAAAGAACCCTTCAGTGTTCTCAGATTAATTGCAATATGAAGGACCCCAATGGAAACAAGCCATTATAGTGCTTTCTTGGGATATACATCCTCTTGTATTGAACTGTACTTTCATGTGCTTTTTTCTGCAAAAAAAAAAAAGAAAGTAATTACATTAATTAATAAAGTAATTAAATAAAGTAATCAATCAAAAATCTCTCCATTAAAACTTGTGGATCGACCACGCTGGGCAAGACCTATACGCTGTAGAGTGCATTGCTAGAATTTGGTGGAGGTAGCAGGATTTTGGCGGAAGTATACCGCTCCAGGAAATGATGTTGACGTTTACAAATCTGTTTACATTCTCTGTGTATGTTGTGATCGTTTGGAAAATATCGTATCCGGGGGAAATACATATGAGCATGTGTGCCTGTCGTAGACATCATGCGCAGAGCAAGTTCAGTCAGGGAACCTCAGTGCAGAACGCTGCCGGCCGCCTCAGCATCACGCTCTCATCCACATGATTCACTCAGCCAATCACACACTCACTCCATCTTCATAGCGGCTACTTTAACTGGAGGTTTGCAATGCATTCCTCCTCCTGCTTGCTTGCCTGCTGCTGCTGTATCTGCGTGCTGCTGTATACAAACCTGCCGTTTTGGATCTACTGTTTAGGTACGGGGGATTCGGAGTCCCTACGGTTGGGACTGATGCGCTACCTAAATGCTGTTAATCTGCTACAGTTTCCACATCTTTCAAAAAATGTAAATAATATACAGTACGTAATCAAAATTTGTTATGAGCTTGTAGATCAGCTAGTCATATCCATCATTAAGTGAAGTATATACTGTAGGGCTTAAGGGTTTCCATGTGGTCTTATCTGAAGACAGTGTGCAGGAGTTTTATGTTTTATGTTCTGCCACACAGTTAGTCCACGGGGAAATAATCAGAAATGCACTATTGTGCATTTAGCCTTTCATCTTAATCTAGGGACAGTCCGTTCCTTTTAGTGTCGTCCTTGTTAATAACCAAACATACGCACAGCCTTTTGAACAGATAACAGCAAAGCTGTCTTGAATGCAAACAGAGGTGTGCTGAAAATTGAAATGATTGTATTTGACTGGACTGGTGGTGATAAAATCATTGTTAATCAGTGCAGCCTGTGAAAGCAGATCTGATACAGTAATGCAATTATATTGGCCATTCAGGGTTCTTATCGAATTAGAATGAATGATGTCACACAGACGGAAAGGACTCCTGCTCTTGCTTAGATGATTGCGTCACTCCCCAACATGTTAGCTTGTGATGCAGTGCCATGCTGTAGCTTTCATTCATTGCTTCAATGCTGAAAAACCTTTTCCATTATATTGCACATGCTGTATTATCAAATTAATCATATTAAACCTACATCTATGCAGGGTCTCTCAACAGTTTTTCATCTCTCTAAAAGGTTCAATTGAAGTAAGCAATAAAAAAGGCATACATTTGAGCATAATCTGAAGCATAGTTTGGCATCAGGTCTCTGTCTCTATTCATTTCCTGTAAGCATGAAAATGTAGTAATTAAGTGATGTGCCACATAGAATGAAGGGAATTAATTAATTCCCTAAAGGGGAACATAGAAACAGAGCACACAGGTGGATGCTGGGGAGGCGGTGGGATTGCAAAACTTACAAGCAGCAGATGAGGCATTTGACTATATTATTCACACATCGTCTAAAGGCTCGCTTATCATTAGTCTTCCAACCAGGGGCGTAACTACCGGGACGCAGACAACGTGACTGCGTGGGGTCCCAGAGGCAAGGGGGGACACACGGCCGCCCACCTGTGCCGTCTGTAAAATATAATTATAAACACATACAGAGATGCAATGACAGTTGAGTTGAACAAAGTTTGGCGGAGTGTGCTGCTAGCACATGTGCCCCGCCTCCCCAACAGCTCTGCTAGAGCGTAAGGCTGTAGGCTAATAACGTGAAGGAAGTCAGAAGGGTAGTGTGATGCTGGGTTCTGTCGTCGGGGGCACTCGCTGATCAGCCTGCGTCGGGGCCCACTGACATCTAGTTACGCGTCTGCTTCCAACCCACACCTCCTGCTATCGCATCCTGCTTGTGTAACAGGAATCAAAACCAGGTCTCCCGTGTGGAACGCCAACATCTTAACCACTAATCCAAAGGCATTGCCTATGGCTTGGGGGAAGATATTAGACTTTTAAGGGCATCAGGCTGAGGCTGTGAACCACTCTGCTACACTCACGGTCAACCCCCCTTTTGACCTCCTCCCATGGCAAAATCCAACCCAGGTCTCAGCACCAATGTAACACCCGGGATTCGAACCAGGGCCACCCATGTGCAAAGCTAACAGAAAACATTAAAGAGTGAACACAAAGCAACAGTCGCTGCCCAATAAGTGACGTCACTCATGCGACGCACGCGTCTTTTCCAGGACTTAAACGGCAAACGCACGCGGCCGGAAAGCTTGACATGCTTCCGCTCATTGAATGCAAATGCTTTGCAAAGGAATCTCGGGAAGATTGTGCCTTCATTGAGCCGGAAAGGGAGTCTACATTTACTGTATACTGTATGTCTCAATCAATCAGATTTATTGTCACTTCCACAATATACACTGGGCATACAGGGGAGCAAAATACCGTTCTCCATGGCTCATGATACTTCATTTAAAAACAATAGACACATTAATCATCATCTATGGGTGATATGTCCTGCATGCTATTGGCGGGTAACCTGGGGCAACAGGGCCTTCTCTGTGGCCGCCCCCACCCTCTGGAATGCACTCCCCAAACACATCAGAGATGCCCTGTCCCTCCCTACCTTCAAGACCACACTGAAGACTATAGCCTTCCCAAGCCGACTTGTTTTTGAAGGGCGCTAGCCCCTCCTATGTCCAGCTTTGAGGGTGCGAGTGAACACAAACGTTGTCCTCTAACACAAACAGTAAAGTTGCCTCTCTGCAATTGATAATGAATGGCCAGTTTTATGTTAATGTCCCAAAACAAACTTTAAATGCCATTGATAATGAATGGCCAGTTTTGAGTGTTTGTGTTAAACACAAACATTGAAGACGAAGGTCAGGACGCAAATTCTAATTGGCCGGAATGAGTACTTCAAACGGGTGTGATTTTTAACTTGTTACATGTACTATTTTACTGGTTTTAATTCTTAATAAAGTTGTCCTGTTCCCTCCCCTGGCCCCTCACATGTAAAGCGTCTTTGAGTACCATGAAAATATTTGTGCAGCCTAGACGGGCCTGCCCCAAAGTTATTAGTGCAGCTGCGACCGGCAGCCTCAACAGGCCCCGAAAATTAAGGCCCGGCCCTACCTGGGCCCTCATCAAACCCTGTACCCTCAAGACACTGCCCCCACTGCCACCCTTAGATCTCCATATATGGAGCTGTTGTGTTCTCACATTCCATAATATATTGATCTGACCTCAGCTCTAGCCCCGCCAATGCAAAGTTTAATACGTCATATGGCAGGCAGCCAAGTCTATGGACTTTTTAATGTTTGTTTAGAGCACTTATGGCGTAAATCGAATAGCAGCCAATTCTACTCTAATGTTTGTTTAGGGCAGCAGTTAAACAAACATTGACGACGTGAGATGTCACGTGGCCGATTTTAATACACTGGCTTTTAATACAATTCACACAAGTGTGATTTTCTCAGTTAGGGAGAGTTAGGGAGAGCGGAGCAGCTTCAATGTCCCTATGGCGAAGGTCAAAAGGTTTATATTAAGTGCTCAAACAGAAACTCTTTCTGCTCCATTAAGAATTTTGGTTTTGTGTATAGGTTAACAAAAGAAAGAAACTAAAAGAAGAAAGAAACAGAGACACATGTCTACCGTTGTGTAATATTTGCCTAGCTCCATTTTTGTTAGACCTCTGGTCTAGGACTCTCCAAAATCAGGATTGGTAACAGACTCAAACGTCTGGCACCGGTCAGGCTCTTGTATCTATAATAAAACCTTACAGTATCTCACAAGTGCCACATGTTGTTGACACTTGACATACATTTTCAATTGTCGTCTTGCACTTTAATCAAATGCATCCTCATCTGTGTTTTGGGGGGCAATGATGTCACCCTCAAACAAACAAACTGCTTTTCTCAAGCAAACATCGACGGTGTAAACATAACCGGGAGCAGTGCATGTTCGCCAACCTTAATGCATGTTCGGACTAACGGGACTTCGGATCTATGGGCAGTCCCCAACATGGACCAGTGGTTACCAATTTTGTAAAAATTGGTAACCAATCTAACCATGCACAAGAGAAGTTGCATGTCTCTGAAAATAGCTGATCTAGAAGATTGCGATCTCATAAATGTAGATCTGCTACATTCAATACTTATTAATTTATTTATATATTTTAAATTTATTTCATGTTATCCTTTGTTATGAAATTAGTTTATAACTCTCTAAAATATATTTTTGTAAACGTTTTTTAATCGTAAGAAATGTAAAAAGAAAAAGTAAAATGGAGGGAATCTGCGAGACATTTTTTGAGAAAGTGCACTAAGCCGCACGCACACACACACACACACACTCACACACACACACACACACACACAGTCACACACACACACACACACACACACACCTCTGTTAAATCCATCAAGTCAGCTACCATTGTTTAGGCTGCACATTGACACATTGTATAGGTTACTGTAAGTACTGTAAGTGTTGTTAACTTCCAAAAGCTGTCGTAAACATTGGTGGACAGTATACTATTCACTCATACTGTATATACAGTACTTCACTAGAACATTGAGCTTGTTTTTGCCAGGTGCTGGAAAAGCATCCTGGCCTATACATTCACTACCTCTGAAGAGTATTTATAGTAAGACAGAGTTATAGAGACATTGCGGGGGCAGAAAACAGCCTGGTCATGTGGTTCATGTGCTCGCGCGAGTCAGACTCCAAAGCACTTCCCCTTGTGTCCCCATTCAATAGAAGTCTATGTACAAGAGCCTGGCCCCATGAAGTGAACCGAGTTGTCGTAACTCTGTCTTACTCTATAGCCAAATTCCAATACCCAAAATCTCGGCTACTCGCTCACTCGCACTCAGTCACTCCAGCAAGGTGGTGTTATGGTGGAATTGGTGACCTGCTGAAATATGTGACAACCGTGTAGACTGTAGACCAGGGGTGTCAAACTCATTTGGGGCGAGGGCCGCATTGGTCAAAAGGTCACTTGATGGGGGCCACAACCAGTTGCGGACGCACGCTCAATGTCTCAAGCCCAACACACACCGGCTCCGTCCGACGCGGCGCGTCAGCGCACGTCGGACGCCGCCGGTGTGCGATAGGTTCATTGAAAATGATGGAGGCGGCTGTTTTGACGCGCGGCGTTCGCAGACGGTGTGGGAGGCCCTTCAGTCAGTCACTGCTATAATATCTATCTATCTATCTATCTATGCTCAGACCCAGCCAGCCAGCCAGCAAGCCACACACATAGTGCTCAGACCCAGCCAGCCAGCAAGCCACACACATAGTGCTCAGACCCAGCCAGCCAGCCAGCCAGCCACACACAGTGCTCAGACCCAGCCAGCCAGCAAGCCACATACATAGTGCTCAGAGCCAGCCAGCCACACACATAGTGCTCAGACCCAGCCAGCCAGCAAGCCACACACATAGTGCTCAGACCCAGCCAGCCAGCAAGCCACACACATAGTGCTCAGACCCAGCCAGCCACACACACCTCCGTAAGGGAGTGGTTGCACCACTCAAAAAATCTTCAAAAAACTGAAGAGGCTACTGGAGATTGGAGAACCTGATTTGGACATGATCTGATGCAGGACAATGTCACTATGACAGAAAGAGAAGATGGGTCTTCACACATTCACACACACACACACACACACACACACACACACACACACACACACACACGACTTTGTCCCTATAATGTGCACGGCACCGTTCTACTTCATCATATCACGCAAGAGACGCCACACACCAGTATGGAAGAGAGATAGTCACTTACTCACTTGTTGTAACTTGTAGGGATGCCACAAAGTGAACATCAGCCAAATTGAATAGTCGACAGCTCTGCCGATTAATAATCGATTAATTGAACCCACCCCCCATATTAATCAATATCAGATAAAACGTATAAGATTTTATATTATGCACATGCCATGGTCACATTATGCTGAGTGCATGCTTTGATGGTTACAGTTATATAATCAGTTTTGCTGAGTAAACCTTTGTGGAGATCTTCTCAGTTCTCATTGTATGCTAGTTACTGCCATTCAGGATGGAAAATGAAATCCATTTGGATTTGGGGAGAAGTAGTTTCATAAGGGGCTGGTATGAAGTACTTGATATAAAGAGAACATGTTCAGTTCACTAGTCTACACTCTAGTCTACACCTGCCTTCATTTCATCTGATTGTCTGTCTGGCAGGCACTTAACAAGCAATCGTTAACTGTGTCTGTTAGAGAGAGGGGCAGAGAAGAGTGGCTTTGCTCAACTTGATTTATACTTATATTCTCCACTCTGATGAAGGTACATGTTCGATATATCATGCAGCCTTACTTATAAGCCTATATTTTGGCTATTAAAAAGCACATTAAATGACATGGCGGGCCACATTTGGCCCGCGGGCCTTGAGTTTGACACCCATGCTGTAGACAATCACATAATGTAAATGTGTCCTAATGTAAATTGTTGCAGTTTGTTCATTAGCAGAGTTCAACCTAACTGTATTTAGGCCATGTATTTAAAGACTTCCATGTAATAGTTGTGTGAACAAGATGGTCACATATTTGGCATGTCACCAATTCCACCGTAATTTGCCATGCTGGAGTGAGCGAGTGTGAGTGAGCGAGTGGCCGAGATATTGGGTATTGGAATTTGGCTTATGGCTCTGTACCTCTAGTAGCGACCGTAGACACTTTTTCAGGATTGGCTGCCTCATCTCTAGGCTGCCTCTAAGCCAATGGGAGACTTACCCATAAAACCCATAGTCTGAACGGCATAAAACCTGTGATATATATACTGTGTATGGTCTGAAAGTGCAATGCATGCACTAAGCTAGACTAGGGGGCCCTAATTCAGAAAAGGTGAATGTTATTGTATTGATGATGGCATGAGGTCAAATGATAAGACGCCATATATGGAACGTTGACTTCTACGAAGGCCCTGACAGCTCCCCCTGGGTGTTGTCCCGGACTAGCCTTAAAGCAAACTAGCTGAGCTCTTGGGTATCCTGTGATTTAAGCAGGTGAGGCAAACCCTACCATAATCAGTCATTTGCAACTCACGCATGGCTATAATATAAAGGTCCATGAGTTATCTTTACTTACACAATTACTATTTCTTATAATGTCACCATAGTCCAGTACTAGAGGAAAGTCAATAATAGCTTTTTTTTTTATATACATTTTTTAAGTGGCGGAAGAAGAAGAAGAAGACGAATAAGTAGAAAAACAAAAAGGTGGCCTGGAAAATATGCTATGTGTTGATGAGTGAAAATGTGTGTGTGTGTGTGTGTGTGTGTGTGTGTGTGTGTGTGTGTGTGTGTGTGTGTGTGTGTGTGCATGCGTGCGTAAGTTTTGCTCAAGGAAATGACGTTGACGCTTTACAAATGACATTCTCCGTGAAGTGTCAAAAACATATCGTATCCGGGGGAAATAAATCTGACGGATGTTCCGGACCGACACTTCCGGCTATGCACTCTCTGCTTTATATTGTGACCAGGCTTTTCTCTTGAGTAAGCCTGAGTAAGCCTAAACCACAGAGGACACCGACATACATACCCCCATTACCCCGACATGCATAACCAGCCGATCGCAGTACTTGCACGCTGTGCTTTGCGCAAGACTCAAGGCTGAGGTTCTCTGCTACACTCATATAACACAACTGTGAAAGAATGCTACTGTATTTGAAGTTAATTTGAGTATGTATGATGTGTGCATTCATACATTGGCAGAGTTGAGAGGGTTCCTTCTAAATTTAATTAATCAAATATTTGCATCGGAGGCTGACGTGACTTGGCATCATCATCAATGACAGTCAGTATTGACTCACTGCTCTGAATTACATTTCAGTAGTCGTGATGCTGCAATATTATTGGTTTTCTGAACACCAGTAATGGAAGTCACCAATCACAATGTGTGGATACTTTAACCCATTCTGACTGAGATCAGATTCATTAATGTCTTCTACATCCTGACAGTTTTCATTCTGACCTGAGATCAGATTCTAAAAATGTCTTCTATGTCAGTCGCTCTTCGATTAAAAAAAAATAGCAGACCTACAAGCTCATAGCGTGCCACTCGGTGGCGCGCTATGAGCTTGTAGATCTGCTATTTCTCAATAGCAGATTCAATAGCTAATCCACTATCTATGCATGCATATGGCATAGAATGTTGCAGTCCCGCCCCCTTTCATGACAACGACAGGCCCAGAATAGAATTTCCCATGATGCATTTTTCCCCATTGACGTTTTAAAAAGTATTTATTTAAAGATCTGTATAAGTCTCGGACAAAGCCAACTCGGATCGTGACGAATATGACAACAAGCCGAACAAATAATTAGAAGGAAAAAAAACACTTTTTTGTTGTTTTTCTTCTTTGTTATTATTTGTTCAGCCCAAATACTGTGTTTATTGTCATGAAGTGTCACAATCCGAGTTGGCTTTGTCCAAGGCTTACAGATCTTGGGAAAAATGCATGGGAAATTATTTTCCGGGCACATGAATCAGGGGTCTTGTGGATTTTTGGCAATAGGTAAAATATCCTGGCTTGTGGAGTGTCCTGTCCGAGCAGATATTTTTGTTGTTTGGCGTCTAATGTGCTTCTTCTCCCTCAGTCTGTTTATGATGGCTTTGGCCTTTACAGCCGTGTGTTTGTAAATTTGTCCATCTAATTGCCTATCTAGTGCGTGCATGCATGCGTGCGTGGCTCTGTGTGAAGTGAACACTCCACAGCAAATTAAATTGTGCAGCATTCTCGCCCTGATGAAGCTGATGGTGCTTCATATTAATCCTAAAGCTGGGGGCAATGTTATAAATCCTAGAGTTTGGTGGCATGGTAGTGCAATCTATAGCGCTGTCGCCAGGGACGCTGTGGGAGCAGGGGCCGTGTTCTCCCCTCCCGATCATCAGCACCCAGGTGGGGTTGGCGATCATCAGCACCCTAGGTGGGGTTGGCGAAAGGGCCTTTCTGTGGGGAGTTTGCATGTTCTCCCCGTGTCCCCAGCCTAGAGTAGGTATACCCTTACAAAGGTTATCTATACTGCCTCCCACTGGTCAGCCGGGGCACCTGATAATGTGTTCCTTCCACGGGCTATGTCCTACTGTGGAAATGAAACTCCCCCCTGGCAGGTGGTAAGAAGCGGCCTGATCACTCCTCATGCATTGAAGGAGGCACGAGCCCAGTTCGGGGCTCTCCCCACTCCCCAGGTTGGCAGAGGGAGAGTAGCACCCAGGATTACAGCTTATAGGCAATGGCAATTGCCACCGGGTGGGTGGCAATTGGTGGGTGGCTCTAACAGAGAACATGCTATGTCCATATTGTACAACACAGTCGACCCTCTCTTAGTTGCCCTTGATGCCTTACCACTATCCATCTGATCTGATTTATGAACTGATTTAGTGGAGAATTTTAAAACCTTAAAGATGAGGCAAGCATCTGCACATTTCTTCAAAGTAAACCAAGCTTTTGTACTATTACTTAACTATTGGCCTTTCAGCCAAGGGTTTTAGTGTCTGAGTGTTTGTGCCAGCTGGGAGATAAGCACCCCTGTTGTGAGGTATGGTGTTGCTAAAGTTGAATATCTGGGTTGAATCTGTACACCTTTTTAACTTGTTTTTGAAAGTATGGTTCAAGTCTAAAAGACACCACCTTTTCTTTTCTCCTTTGACCAAAAACATCTCAGTTGTTGTGAGTAAAAGCAACCAGCTGTGGATAGTTTCGAGTGCAGGTTATGTGCACCTGTGGCTCAGACAAAACACCTATCACATCATAAAGAAATGATAAGAAAACACATGCGGAAAACCTTCTAGTTCTAATACCGGTCTGGAAAAAGAAAGAAAGAATGAAAGACCTTTTGTACATGATCAAAGCTGAAATACACTATAATATATCAATAGGCTTTAGCCTATGGCAACACAGTTGTTGTTTAACATGTGTGTATCGGATGTTCAAAAGACATTAAAGTTGTTATTGTTAACTGATTGTAATTGGTGTGAGTTTCCCTGCATGAGGCCCAAAGACTGTCCCTCTAATGTATGTGTGGGGAGTGATTGTTCAATTGAGTCTCGGACGTGCAGAAAAAGACGACACCAGGCAGTGTCAGGTGGAATATCAAATCAAATCAAACTTTATTTATAAAGCACATTTAAAAACGACTGACATCGACCAAAGTGCTGTACAAGTCAAAAAACATATAGCAACAGCAATACATGTCCCCATATTTGGGGGACAAGGGGAGAGCAACGGACTTGAACTCATGCTTCCTTCATGCCTGAGTGTCCAAGTTGCTCCTTTACACCTGACAGGAAGGAGTTTCCCTGGTTGGACGTAGCGCGTGGAAGGAACACGTTATTCCAACCAGTTCCTTTCCCCTCCATCAGGCGCCCCGGCTGGCCAGGGGGAGGCAGTTTAGTACATATGAATATAATAGACACTAAAATAAGAGGTGCTCAAAATAAACGGTTGGAAATTAAATTGTGATTAAAAGCTAGGTCGAAAAAATGGGTTTTAAGCAGAGACTTAAAAGTCTCAATGGACTATGCATGCACCTCTTGGTACCACAGCACCTCAAAGGCCCTTAAAACAAGGCTTCTTGCAATGGGTCTGGTCCACAAGATTCGATACACCACCAAGATACCCATGTACCTGTCTAGATACTTCCTTAATGTTAACGAAGTCCACACCCACAACACCAGATGGAGTGCAACAACAAACCATGTACAACCCAGATTAGGCACAAACAAGGGACTAAATCCTATGCCACCAATATGTGGAACACCATACCAACAGTCATTAAGACATGTGAATCTCTTGACTCCTTCAAAACCGCTCTCAAAGGAAACCTACGACGGCTACGTCACCTACGACGGCTACGGCACCTACGGACGGCTGAGCTCCCTGCAAACTGTTAATAAATATTTCAATCAATCAATCAATCAATCAAAAAGCGGATCTGATGTGAAGAGGAAGGCTATTCCAGAGCCTAGGGGCAGCCTCAGTGAAAGCACGATATCGCTAGTATATTATAGCTATAATAGCATGAAAATATGTTTAACCACACATTGGCTATTTGAAAATAACCAAAAGCTCACAATGCGGTGACCTTGTAGATCTGCAATTTTAATATAACTACAAGGTCAGATCTAGATTTTTTATATTTTTTTTAAATACAGACAACAAAACAATACCACTGCACTTACTGTACCCCTGTACTAGTGTACTCCGGTGATGTTATTATTTTTTTCAGAGGGAAAACAACTAGGAGGAGGATGTGCTTGCAGAAAGAGGGAGGGCACTAGGTTAACTGCTTGAGCAAAATGCGCCACACGCCCACAATGCATGCTGCAGCAGGTGACTGACAGCGGTGGTCGTGTCTCTGTAAAGTAGTGGAACAAACTAAACTAAAGCCTTTTGTCTGTAATGGTAAGTTATAGTTAGTGAAGAAAAACAGCTGAAATACTGAAACTGTATTTGTATTGTAGGCCTAATTAGTAGGCTAAATTTGCTAAATTTGACAATAATGTAAAGCTTCCTTGTCAATGTCTTCCTTTCCAGACGGTTTGTTCCACAAAACGACAGAATGTAACCTGCAGGGTATAAATCACAACACATCACCAAACGGGCCTGCTTGCTTTGCGCATTTTACGCGCGATGGAGGAGCAGGACGCGTCAGGCGAACGACAGCAGCTGAGTCTCTGCCGGGCGGCGATGAACGACTCGTGGAGCAACTCGAGTTGTGTGAACAACGAGACGGATTACAGCAGCAACAACAAGACGGCGAACCCTCTGAAACGCAACGAGGAAGTGGCCAAGGTGGAGGTGACGGTGCTGGTGGTGGTGCTGATCCTCGCGCTGGTCGGCAACCTGTGCGTCCTGCTGGCCATCCGGAAGAGCAAGCACGGCCAGTCCAGGATGTACTACTTCATGAAACACCTGAGCATCGCGGACCTGGTGGTGGCCGTGTTCCAGGTGCTGCCGCAGCTCATCTGGGACATCACCTTTCGCTTCTACGGGCCCGACCTGCTGTGCCGGCTGGTCAAGTACCTGCAGGTGGTCGGGATGTTCGCGTCCACCTACATGCTGGTGCTGATGTCCATAGACAGGTGCTTGGCCATCTGCCAGCCGCTGCGCTCCTTGCACAAGAGAAAGGACCGTCACTACGTGGTCACCTCGTGGATGCTCAGCTTGATCTTCAGCACTCCACAGGTGTACATCTTTTCGCTGCGGGACGTCGGGAACGGGGTCTACGACTGCTGGGGGGACTTCGGCCAGCCGTGGGGTGCCAAGGTGTACATCACGTGGATGAGTCTCACGATCTACGTCTTCCCCGTGGTGATTTTAACCTTTTGTTACGGCTTGATCAGTTTTAAAATATGGCAGAACTTTAAGTTGAAAACGAAGAGGTGCATGTCTCTCACTCCGAGAGCGACCACCAAGAGCGCCGCGCTGACTCGTGTGAGCAGCGTGAAGCTCATTTCCAAAGCCAAGATCAGGACGGTGAAAGTGGCTTTTGTAATAGTGCTCGGCTACATTGTGTGCTGGACTCCGTTTTTCTTCGTCCAGATGTGGTCTGCATGGGATCCCGCTGCGCCCAGAGAAGGTATATACAGCAATCCATTTTACGCATAATACGCACACTGAGTCACTGACATGGTTGTTAAAGGTGAAAGGATATCCTATATTGGCTTACATGTCATCCGTTTTAAAAGAAAAATCATTTCATCGTTTTGATTAGACCTAATATTCAAAAAATATATATTAATAATAGGCCTACTAATAATAATAATGCGACAAACGCATATGATCTGTTGGAACATTGACATTTTAAATAGCATTTTGCTTTAAATTGTAGTGATAGTATTTTTTTATATAAAAAGTGTATAGTTCATAAAGTTTATCTACGAAAATAATTGGTTAAAACGTCCTGCCTGGTTTTCTTGCCAGGGTGGTGCACTGGTGTGACACAATTATGTCAGATCATAATTAAAAAAAAAAAAAGAATAATCTGATTTTGAATATAAATAAAATAGGCCTTCATAATTTCTTAGTGAAATATTGCATAAACCAGTCATATAGTTTTCATATAGACCCACACATTAATATATATCCTACATATTCCACATTTTTCACATTATTATTATGATTTTATTTTTTGTGTGTGTGAACATATTTTTTAACTGTTTTTGAACAAAATAATAATAATTGGTGAACCCCCTCAAGGAACCCTGGGAGTTCCAATAGTCTATATGTCTCATATGTTCCTCTATATAGCTCTGATCCATAACTCTAATGCCGTTGCAGTTATAGAGCTATGTTACCGATGACTTCCGGGGCTCGCATAAATGCAGACCAGCCTCTCGTCTTTAGCGTAAATAAAAATAACGTTTTTGCTACTCACCAATACAAAGGCGGGTTGTGTCATTAGAAAGCCTACTTTCCTTAGTGGAAGCACTCTGAGCCCCCCCCCCCCCCCCCCACCACACGTGAGAAGCAAAAATGTTATTTTTATTTACGCTAAAGACGAGAGGCTGGTCTGCATTTATGCGAGCACCGGAAGTCATCGGTAACATAGCCAACGGCATTGCAACGGCATTAGAGCTATGGACCAGAGCTAATGTTCCTCAAACATCTGTGGAATGGCATGTGTCCCTCGAAAGCCTGTGTACGGGTTGTGTAAGAATGAGCTGTGATTGGCCAGTAGCCCGGGGAAAACGTTCTTGCCAGAACATGATTTAATATTCTGTTTATCGGGTCGCAGCTCAAGCGGCCCTGAGTCGGCTAAACAAACTTCGCAAACGTTTCGGTTATAAGCACAACCCGATGTTCCGTGTCAGGATATCCCTGTACGGGTTCGAGCCCGTACACTGTTTTTGGACGGCTCAAACCTCGTTCTACCGATGCAGGGATAAGGGACATCCCGACACGGAACCTCTTCTCGGACCTAAAGCGTAGATATGAGGTTCCAAACGGAGCTAGCTAAAGTACTACAGGATGTTTGCCACCAAGATACTTGGTGGCAAAACAATTGTGCCTATATGATGCATTACAATATTCCTCAGAGCATCAAAGACTTTCCTTTCCTGAAAGATAATATAATCCCAATGGCTCATGCTGCTTTTGTGTACAGTATTTGTATGTCAACAATGTATTCTGCAATCACATTCACAAGAGCTAGAATTCACAGGAAAAGCACATTATTCTACTTGCCATCCCATAGAGCCTGTTGTGAACCCGGACATGTTCAGTACCCTAACGTTTTATGTTAGAATTGTGAGTCCCCAGCATTTAGAAACTGCTAGATGCTAACTTGCATATGTTGGGCAATTTTCATAATTAGCATAATAAGCTGGGGTACCATTAACATCCAATATATTCAAAATGTCATTATGTGACGGTCAAACTAGGGGGTTTTCATGATTCTGAATCCATTGCAAGCATTCGTTTTGCACGAAAAAAAACATTCATTTGGCTCACAAAGTGGCTATGGCCAAATTTAGCCCAAGGAGTGTTTTTGTGCTAAAGAAACCGTCAGTTTCTAAATGCTGGGGACCCATACTCAACATTTCTAACATAAAACTTTAGGGTACTCCAAATGTCCGGGTTCACATTCTGGCAAGTAGACTATTACGAAATTAAACCGCAAAGAAAAAAGGTCCTTTTGCAAACCCCACTAGGGTATGGGCACTGGTGTTTTCAGTTTCCCCCAAAGATTAAATATAACTGCACAGACCTCTGCATCGATTTATTAAAATATACTTATCTCATTCACATACTTTTATTAAATTACCTCTCTGTATTGATTTATTATGGCATTTTGGTCATAGAACCTTCCTCAAGACATCTCAAGACAATCTCTCTCTCTCTCTCATAATTGGCCTTGTGGTGTGAGTGTCTGCCCTGAGACTGCATGGGAGGTTGGGGGTTCAATCTCCAGTCAAGTCGCACTTCTACATGTGACAAAAACATACTAGCATCATGTCCAGGGGGGTGTGTGTACATCATGTGATGTAGGCGCCGGGGGTGTACAACTGTACATCATGTCACGTGACATATAGCATAATGTACAGGGGGTGTGGTGTACTGTACATAAAGGCTACTGACTTACACCAAAACACATGTGTGTGTGTGTGCGTGTGTGTGTGACTGTGTGTGTGTGTGTGTGTGTGTGTGTGTGTGTGTGCGTGCGTGCGTGCGTGCGTGTGTGTGACTGTGTGTGTGCGTGCGCCGTGCGCGTGTAAGTAAGCAGTAAGTGTTCATGCCCTGCCCCTGATTATCTCCATTGATTTGAGTAGAGCTCTGTGAAGTCCACACGTACACATAAAGCACCAGACATAACATGTACATGTGTTTGATCTCGTTTCCTTTTTTGGGTGGGCCTGTGCTACTCACAATGTGTTTTGGTATGGTATACAATACATACATATACAGTATCTTGGATACTATATGTGTATTGTGTACATGGTGAATCTGAAGATCTGGGATCCTGTGGAGCGTTCTATACTGTAGACTTGGGCTGTACTGTATACAAAAAACTGTTACTTTTGATATTTGAGGGAATTTTGAATGCGTGTGTGTGTGTGTGTGTGTGTGTGTGTGTGTGTGTGTGTGTGTGTGTGTGTGATGTCAATGGTATAGGCAGGTTTCTGAACTGTCCGCAGCCCTCCTCTGAGGGACAGAGAAATTACTCAGAAACAGTGTCATCTTATAATGATCATTAGTGGGGAACCAATTATATGAGGCAGAAAATGGGTGAAGTGTTACTGAGATAAACTAACCTGGTGGAGGTTAAATTAACACTGAGGATTTTGCCGTTTCGATTGCAATCCCAGAGATAAAATCATCTGTTTGTTCAATGTTGTCTAGTCTAGGTGGTGCATGTCTAGTCTAGGTGGTGTCTACGGTCTAGTCTAGGTGATTGATGATGTGGGGGGACATTAATAGGATGTCAATTGCCAGGACTGTTCTTTAAATCCCCAGAAGCACCACCATGGTGAAACAAATAACTTCACTTTTGAATAATGACTTTCTTTAATCATTTTCAACTACCCCTCTCTGTTTATGTTTATAGCTGCTACACGGCAGAGTTGATGCAAGTGGTCTCTATATGCAAAGCAGGTAGAGTTGTCCTATTGCTATGAAGCCAACACACCAATCTGCTGTCGGGTTGACGCAGCAGTTGATGAGTTAGATAGGGACAGAGCAGACAGCAGAGAAACAAGTGCTCAGATCGACAACAGTGGCCAACACACATTGTGTAGGTACAATCGTGGTGAGACATTTAACTACATTTAACAGTGGCCAATACACACATTTTGTACTGTAGGTACAATACTTAATCTTAGCGAGACATTTAATCTGCAGAACCCTCAACCATGTTCTATTGCGCATATCAAACTGGGGATCTGTGAAATGAAAAAAGTTCAGAATCACTGTTGCTACAACAGAGTTGTACAGTAATTGTAATGTCCTGGGTTCTGTTTGCATACACTATGTCCCCTGAAGAAATCTATCCGAAACGTTGGAGTGTCTCTGTGTAGTGTACACAATACATTTTTGGCATCGGCAGACAGCTACGAGTGTGCGGCAACTCTTTGATTCGTCAGTGTTTATTTCGTTGGCTAGCACCTCACAAGGTCTGATGTCTGTTGCATCTCTAACATTCTTGTCTGTTCACTGTCCCGATGTGTCCCATGTCCACACACCTAACAAACAGGGTGCCAGCCGGTTCTGGCAAGCCACCCTGTGTCCGAAACAGTCGAGAAAAGGACACAGTTACCGTGTGGGGGTCCCCGACTTGCAGAGAGTTTGTTCAAAATATCCTCCAATTATCTATATAGTCAACAGAAAAGGTACTCCTATCGAACATAAGAAAAATCTCCTTGTCCTGTACTCTGTATGGGAAATATTGTCGCCGTCAGGCTGAAACCGTTTGTTTGTTTGTCGTAGTATGATGCCCTACTGTACCTCATGGCAGTGACAGTTTCATCCAAAACAAACAAACAGCACTGGTCTCAACCTGGAGTCTGGGGACCACCAGGGGTCCTTGAGGAGGTTCCAGGGGTTCCCCGTGCTAAATATATTCTATAAATGCACCATGTCTCTGTACGTACGTCTGTAATCCACGTAATAACTGGGTGGGGCATGCATTTCCAACTTGCATCGTTCCAAGAAGGCCAGTGCCCAACGTGCACCGCTCTAGATATTGATAATTACTAAATGGACCCTTACAAGTCCCTAACCCACAAGTTCCATCTGTACACTCACCCGAGTGTACAGATGGAACCAAATAATAGCTGATCTATAAGCTCACAACACATTGCAATGTGATGCATTGTGCGCTTGTAGATCCTCTATTTTCATTATTTCGTATTTTGTCCTATAATTACAGTATAGGTTGACAGTGGTTAAGTCTGTGTTTTTTTATTATACATATTTAAACTTTTAAAATCCTATTCAAAATCATCCCAATAGAATTCTGACCAAACCAAGAGCTTGGTTCCATTGGTTTTATCAACAGCGCAAATATCAAATGTTGTGCCGAATGGTTGAGGTGTATTAACTCTGATCATAGATTACCCTTTGGGTCAGTTCTCTAATTCCTTGGACAGGATGTTTGCACGGCACATTTACTAAACACCTCTGTCTGAACCAGGAGATTGTCGGAAACGACATCATCAGTGCATGAACATTTCCTCATTTTCTCCAGGGAGTGAGGGAGACGGCACTCTCTAAATCTCTCTCACTCCATTATAGGCATGACTGGAATGTGTCTGCTTTCAAAGTTTAAGCGCTAGGTCTAAATATCATAGCTATTATTCGAGGATCGGTGAGCATCAAAAGGTTACTCGCACCACGTCCATCAGTCTGGGTTTGCGATAGAGATTCATCAGTCTGATATTCAGCGTTTGCAGTGGTGGAAGAAGTACTCGGATGTTTTTACGCTACTTTTAAGAGCCCGTATTCAAATTTGTACGAAAGTATTGGCCTCAAAATCCACTTGTACCAAAGCACCAATGTAAAAGTATCCTAAATGTGTAAAGTTTGCTGATCTACAAGCTCACAATGTTGTGATGCATTGTGAGCTTGATTGGCTATTTTCTAATAGCCAAAGTATAAAATACGGGTATAATATTTATCTCTGAGATGTAGCGGAGCGGAAGGCATAAAGTATCAAAACATGGAAATACAAGTAAAGTGAAGTACCTCAAAAATTGTACTTCAATACAGTACGTCAAATTCGTCAATCAATGTACTGTGGGCGCAAATGCCTGTATGACGGGTTCAGACTCAGAGCGGGCCTGGATTGGGGCCACATTGTGGAGGATAAGAGGTGGAATGGTTGCCTGTATGACGGGTTCAGTGCTGGCCTGGAGTGGGGCCATTATTGTGGAGGATAAGAGGTGGAATGGTTGCCTGTATGACGGGTTCAGAGCTGGCCTGGAGTGGGGCCATTATTGTGGAGGATAAGAGGTGGAATGGTTGAGTCGGTGATGTATGCACTCCTGTCATGGCTCAGACTAATTGAGTTTAAACACGGTCAAAGTTGAACGCCTCGCGTTTCAAAACTGAACCGAAGCGTGACATTTGAGAGTAAAAGAGATGAAGACTTCCCGCACATACACAGACACACGCACTGATGGACGCATACACGTACACGCCTGTTCTGACATTCCTTCCCCATCCATCCTTCCTCTTCGATGTCTCCCTTGTCGCAGGTCGCATTTACTATGGAATTGTGCATTCCCGTCAAGTGTGTTGGTTGGTTTGTTGGATGGCATGACCATATATGGTAATACCCATGGTGACATCATAACCCACGCCTCCATATATGGTCACGTATGGTAATATCACATCTCCATATATGGTCACGGAGATCTAAGGGTGGCAGCGGGGGCAGAGGGCCCAGGTAAAGCCGGGCCTTAATTTTCAGGCCTGTTGAGAAGTCTAGTTTTCGCCGGCTGCCAGGCACGGATGCACAGATAACTTTGGGGCAGTCTAGAGTTTAAATGGACAGGTATCAGTCTATCCCTGTATGCCCATATATGGTTACCCGTTACCTATCCACTTCGTGCCTTGTGGGACATAAGGTCTTCACAGAGCGCTTCCACCCTTCACGGTCAGCTGCTGAATAACTAAATAAATAGACAAATACTTTCAAGCATTGGAAAATGTTGAATAATTTAGCATTTTTTTTTAAACACAAATTTCCCTTCTGTGGGTCTTTGTATGCAGGACACAAAATATTTTCACATATTGCAGCCAAATACATTTCTATTTGGGGGTCCTTGGCATGAAAATGTGTTTAGAAACTATTGCATTCCATATATCCGTGTGTGTGTGTGTGTGTGTGTGTGTGCGTGTGTGTGTGTGTGTTTCCAGACATGGCATTCATCATCGCCATGCTGCTGGCCAGCCTCAACAGCTGCTGCAACCCCTGGATCTACATGGCCTTCGCCAGCCACCTGTTTCAGGACCTGACGTTGCAGTGCAGCGCCCTCTGCTGCCCCAGACGGTACACTACGCCCTCCTCACACTGCAGGTGCGAGCCTCAGACATCCTCTTCCACCACCACCACCACCACCACCGTGTCCAAGACCACCGGCAGCCAGAGGAGTTTGACACAGAGGACACAGTTTGACACAGAGCTCCTCTGTAGCAGGGTGGGGGGACACAGTTTGACACATGAGGACAAGGACCCTCAAATTGATATCAGCGACTTTAAGCAAACTTCAGTGCTCGATACATAAACCTGCTCCTCTCCGTCGCAGCCCTTTCTACTACGGGAGAACCTGCACTGTCTGTCTACAACGCCAACCATGTTTATTGAATCTATAGCTATAGCTAATGTCGCTGTCGCCGGAGGCTGTTTGCTTAACGGTTTTGACAGCTAAGGCGTGGGCGTCATAGCCACCGTAGATCCGCGTAGCAACAGTCGTTGCTTTAAGTTCTTATTTATTTGGTGGCGGACCCTCATCTGAATTCCCTTTTTTTGCCATGGACCCCCATAAGAGAGATTATAAGTATTATTTTTTTATTTTTCTATTCTATTCTTCTATTCTTCAACCCCCAACACACATGACATATGCACGCATGCACGCGCACACACACTTTGAGAACCGCTGTCCAAGACCACCAGCAATCAGAGGAGCCTCCTTCACAGCAGGTATAGGACTCGGACGGAACCAGAGCCCTTGAGATGGAAACAGTTGTGCCAACGATGGGTCAGAAACACTATATGACGTGGTTCATGTATTCCTGCATCTTATCTTCACTGCTATTATAGTGTTTGCACTGCAGTCTTAACTACTTATTTACTTTCTATTCCAAATCATATGTTCCAAAAAGAACTGAATTATCGCTTTCTCAAACCAGCTGTTTGCAAGATCGTATTCTGTGCATCTTGTGACGACATGAAAAGGGAAGAAAACAATGGCACTTTCACTGGACGGGACGCAGCCAAAACGTGGAGCATTCTAGAACAACTGTAATAAAGTAACACTTTTTGAACATATTTCAACCTATATCTTCAGAATAATTAGTGCTCATTAATATGCTCATTACAAGATGGCACAATCTTTGTCTTTCTCAGGCCTCGGCTCATTCGTACACGTACCAAACACCAATCAAGCAATGTTTGGTCGTTTCTTTTGTTTCTTTGGGCCACCACAATGCTTTTCCAATGGGAGTCACATGGTTTGACCAAACATTTGTGTTTGATTGCTGATTGCTCCCCCCTCATCAAACTAAAAATCTTTGGTCAAACCCTGTGACTCCCATTGAAAATGAATTGGAGCAGCAATCAAACAGCAATCAGACATCGCACACGGACCGAACATTTGTTGTGTAGGCTAGGCGTGTACAAAGCCTCTGAGGAGAGCTGTGGACAGTTCAGAAACCTGCCTACCAGTGACATCATCGGTAGGCAGATTTGGTCATTTCAAACATCATATCAAATGCGATTGTGATTGTAGAACAAGTGATTCTATTTCGTGTGTGCATATGTGTTGGAACAATGGAACTGTTACTTTGGGTGTCACAGAACGGGTATGTATTTGGGTTTGTAATTAGCAGAATCAGTCCTGAGAGATTAGCAGGTTTCTGAACTTTCCACAGCCCACCAATGACCCAGAGTGAGTATAGTTCTGGAAATTGTGGCATCTTATAATGATCATTATTGATGACCAATATACAAACGTATGAATATAAGGTTGAAAATGGGTGAAGTGGCTCTGTAAATTACATGATAATCAAGGAGCATGTACCATTAAGGCTCATACATAGTCTGGATTTTCGGTGGTGAGGTGACCACTGACCACCGAACTACAACATGACGTCACGAGCCGCGGTGAAAAGCAAACCACCGCCACCGCTCCAGCCCTTCTCTCTGTTTTTACTCACCACCGCTCAACGTTATTTCGCGGTGGTCAGCTCACCACCGAAAATCCAGACTATGAATAGGCCTTCATGCCATCGGTGGACCATGCTAACCGGAGCTGTGCCAGATGCCCAGATCATGGGAACCTGCTTGGACACAGAACATTTCCTGTTATGTGCAGTAACTAAACATAGGATGGACCAATTTAGGTATCGTGTACAAATATGTATTTCATTGGTGGACAAAGTAGGCCTACTCAACTCCAGTACTTGGATCAAACACTAGATCAGGCTCAGCTCCAGGATGAAATGAGGTAGTTTAAAATGGCATAGGGGCACACATAATTTCTATATAGTAAAACAATACATAAAGCTTAACCCATTTTAGACCCGACTACAAACGTCTTCTAAATCATGACAGTTTTCTGAAAAAGCCTATGTTTCTATGTCAGTGGTTCTCAAACATTTTCATGTCAAGGACCCCCACATATTATATGTAATTGGCCTCCGACCCCATCTCAAAATATGTTGTTCCAGGGACCCCCCCCCCCCCCCAGAAGCAAAGATTTGAGTTAAAAACGAATATCTATTCAAAGATTTGCTCCACATTTTCACGATTTAAAAGAAAATAGCAGATCTACAACAAGCTCGTAGCGCAGCACTCGGTGCCAAGCTATGAGCTTGTAGATCTGTTATTTTTCAATAGCTAAAGTATAACAAAATGCTAAAAACACCAAAAGGGGCCCAAAATGTAAAAGTACGATATTTGCCTTTGAAATGTAGTGGAGTGAAAGTTACTAAGTAAGGTAAGTATACCAAATACAACTATATTAAAACATTATAAATGGTTCATTTACTATATACAGTATAGCACTTTACATATAGATTGTGCATTACATTCACCCATTCACACACACATTCATATACACCGATGGCGGAGGAAACCATGCAAGGCACCAACCTGCACATCGGGGGAGTTCAGAGTCTTGCTCAAGGACACTTTGACACCAACTCTGGGGGAGCCTGTGATCTAACTAGGAACCTCACGGCTTTCCCATCCGGCCTCATATCTATAGGCATATACTGTACTTAGTTACCGTTAGTTCTTTTTGGTTACTGTCCACAACTGCTCATGAAGCATCCGAGGGCTCTTACTGTAAATCACATTTCATTAAGTCTACTGTCTGTCAGGCATGGCCAGCTGTTTCGACCATGGGAACCTTGCACACATTTCCTGTGTCATGTGTATACACATCACGTCATGTAGAACGGATCCAATTCTGATATTGTTTACAAATTGTTCTAATTCTCTAAGAGATTATAGGCTACAATTTGTTCTGTAATGAAGCATCCTAGAATCACGTTTTGGGGTTTTGGCGGTCCAAAGCGTGGGGGTTTGGCTCCATTTTCACTGAGATAATATTTTGCCCAGAGGGATTTTCAAAGCCAAAAGTCTATGTTCTTCTTTTGTGTATAGGAGATGTACTGTTCCAGTTTTATTTTAAGGTCTCTTCTACCGCATGACTAGTTGTAAGTGATTCTCAACATATGGGCCGGGGTCCACTGGTGGGACTTCAGGATACAATTTGCCAAAATATAATACATTAACAATAGAACGTGAATAATATTTTAAAAAGAATTATGAAGAAGAAGAAAGAAGTATGTTTGTTCCATTGATCAAAGCCAGAACACATGGTTGATTGATCATTTAAATAAGCATGCTCTGAAAATGCATGCTGCCCACCAGTGTTGTTTTCATCAACTAAAACTAAGACGAAAAAGTGTAAAAGTGTAAAAACACTCATTACGACGGCATCAAGACCCGCCAAAATACATTTTAGTCGACTAAATCAACTGTAGATTTAGTCCAAAGACTATAACTAAACTACAATAGAAATTTTCTGCCAAAAACAACACTGCTGCCCACCCATCTGACCACTTATGTGGGTCAGGGGGTGAGCTGGTGATGCTTTTCAGATTTCCAAGTGATCGATGCACATTTGTTTAGTTTTGATGTTCAGCTTTTAGTCCTCAGCTCTACTGTAAACGGTTGTTGTCCTGCTTTTAGAATTTTAGGGACTGTGATTTGGAATTGATTTGTAAAATGCATGACATGATGTACACTAGATTTATAATATATCCTCAGTGTTAATTTAAATGTGATGTGATATTTTAATGCAACAATAAGGGTTCAATAGCTTTATATTCCCATAGTAATCATTGCTATATAATATTGCTTTCATATATTAATATATATAATATATATGGGGGGTCTCCATCTTCAGTAAACAGAGAGAGAGAGAATACTCATACAGCATACAAGATAAACCAGTGAAACTGTCTGGAAGTGATGAAACAAAAACTATATATATATTAAACTGGAGATTGGCGTGATCGTCCCGCACCTGAAAATGTATTCTGGGTTTAAGAAAGAGCTGGAGAGAGTGGAGAGGCAGAGGCGACTGTTATTGAACAAACACCCGATAGCAATGATTGCTATCAGAATATACAGCTTTAACTTTGCAACAAACTTTTGGGTTTTAACCAAGAAATATCACTTGCCGCACTTTGAACTCAGCCTAACAATAAAAGCTCCATTTGGGCCGGATATGTTTATATAAATATCAGATTATTTATCCTAATATCTTCATCCAGCATGGTTTATTATGAAAAAGATCACCTTCTTCCTTTGCAAATGAGTTCATATTCTTGTGACATGGTGCCAAATAATTATTGCACAGTGCCATCGCTTATCCCATTATGAGAATCACCTGCTATTTGATCAACTGTTGTTCACCACCAGAGTCTGTAGCCTAATTATATGCTATGAATGGATTGCAAACTGTTTTATATACAGGATTATTTGGTGTACAGATTTCTTTTTTTCATAATACTGTATGCTGAAATAAAGAGGTGGTTCATTCAAAATAGTATTATTAGTATATTAATTTTCTAGTAACAAATCATGACAAGTGAATGTGATGTAACACCCGAACAATCCACTATAATATAATTCCATATCAGTGTTTCCTAATTCAAACCATGGGTCAGGAAAATAAATTGGGTCACAGAACGACCTATATATTTCAGAATTGTTTAAAAAACAAAACAACAAAATTCTACAACATATCAAATCAACAAGCTTACAGCATTTCACACAGGTAGATAACTCCTTCAATAATCACACTGTATGAAGTCTTCACTGTTTTGTGTAGGGTAAAAACTACAAAGAACAGTATTGTATACTATACTTCAACAATAATCATAATGTAAAGCATGTAGAAAATAAACTTCAGTTTAGCTTGCCATGCATACATTAACACATTCGGGTATTATGTATCCATACAGCAGGTAAATATACTAAGGCAAGTTCCTCATCTGGGGGTCTTTGAAATGGAAAAGGTCGAGGGAACAACTAGCTGAGTGGTAAGTCTGACAATGGCACCTCCTAGTGGCCAACACGAACTGACAGCGCAGCGCACTTGGGCTCGGCGACCCGGGTGTTGTATCATCATCATTCAGAATCGTCATACATCCCTCCCCGTCAGAATCTAATATCTAACATTAAATTGCAGCAGCATTCAGCACAGCAGTTCAGTTGGCACGGCGGCCATAGTAATTAGTAAATACTGTATTATTTCTCACTGCAATAGTGACTATTAGAGAAATAATACAGTTAAATAGTAAATGCTTTACCTGGCTCATGGCTGCAGGTGCAGGGGCTGTGGCCGGCCGGGCGTGCAGGACTCGAGCTCGGCCCCGGTTGAACACTGCTGCTGCTGTTGTTATTTTTGTTATTGTCCTCCTCCGAAGAGTCGACGACAACTTCACGACAATGTCCTCCTCAACGTTAGCACTCGCCCCCTGCTGAACACTGCTGCTGATGCTCATGAAGGGTTCATGAACTAGACTTTCTCTTCTGAGCCATGTTGACAACAACACAGACCGGTGTATCCCCTGTCGGCTAAATTCAAATCCGTGCGCCCCGTGCACGGAAATAGTAACCGGAAATAGCGTCAGCAGCAGAGCAGTCGACGATGATAAATATAAAAACAAACCAAAAAAGTGTAGTTTAAGAATACTATTTATGTTATCCTCCAGCACCTCACATTATTGACAGGACGTAGGAAGATCATAATATGTCTACGGTGGATTTTTATGAAACAAAAACTTTACAGATTGAAAGAGTGTGTGTGTGTGTGTGTGTGTGTGTGTGTGTGTGTGTGCGTGCGTGTGGGTGTGGGTGTGTGCGCGCGCGCATGCGTGCGTGCACACTAAAAACAAACACTGAATAAATGAGCCCACACTGTTTAAAAACTAGGCTATTCAGAGGGACTCTATTTAAGAAAAACAATAATAAAATCTCTCACAAACAATGTGATCTTATAATTACATTAGGCTGTCAAGAACACAGTATATGCCTAGGCTACAGCTAATATTGATCAATATTGCTAAAATTGCTAAATATTGCAAAAAGAGTTCAAGGTTGTGCTTTATTGTTACATCTTGTGTACAGTACAGGACAGATAAGAGTGAGAGTTATTTTATTTAGCTTCCTTCAGACAATGCAGCAGCAAGGTAGGCTATTATTTATAACAATAATTAATCATAATAAAACCGTAAAAATATTTTCAAAACATTAAAGAAAAAGAGAGAGTGCAAAAAGAGCAAAAATAATTCAATTAATTCACTCATAAAGTCTACTGTGTGCAGCCTATAATGCTTGATTCATGGTCTGTTATTTGATGGTGTTGCTCACTGAAAATAGCAGATCTACAAGCTCACAAGTGTGTCTACTTTTGACACACAACACACTGAACTCCACACCGCTAACGAGGATGAAATATGAAATAGCCTTAAAGCCGGAATCCATATACTTGTATGTCCCCCACGTGAGCACCAGCAATTCTAGTACTATTGACCTAGAAAAGAGACCAAGTTTGGGCAGAGGATGCATTGTGATTTGATCTTCATGCAATAGGCCATACCTCTGCAGTACCCGACCACTAGGCCCATACATTTCTCAATACATAGACCAAACTACAACTATAACTACAACTGGTTACTTAAAATACATTGTCATTCACTAAAGAAGTGGCATCTCACCCATTTTCAACCATATCTTCACACAATTGGTCCTCGCTAATGCTCATTATAGGGTCATCGCACACTGACGCACACTTTCCGCCTACTCACTCTTCATCTCACTGTTCAGTTCAGAAAGCGCTGCCTATGACACCAATGGGGATTCTAAGCAGTTCTTCTCTTCCTGGAATGTAAGCGCATGCTCAAATAGAAGCCATTGTTCTTACATAAATAATAAGAATATTAAATGTCTTTCAAAGTTTGAAAGACATTTTTTCAAATGACCAAACCTGCCTACCGATGATGCCACTGGTAGGCAGGTTTCTGTCCACCGTATAGACTACTGTGGAGTACTAGTACTGTCAGTAGTACTTCTCTCAGACACAGAGTGGGTAGACAGAAATGCTGCCATCTTTCTTACAATGAGTATTAGTGATGACCAATTATATGGTAGATAGGTTGAAAACAGGTGAAGTTGTCTTTTTAACTACATCAGGCGTAATAGAAGGTTCTTGAATGGATCTAGTTCCTCGTGGTCAGAGAGGAGGACGACGTACTCCAGCAGCATTCACACCTCCTTGTGCAGCGACACTCTCACGTTGCTGCAGATCTTCCCCAGGGCCTCAAAGACGGGGTCACAGAAGGTGTGCACGGCCAGCGAGTAGATGCGGCTCAGGCACATGGACTCGATCAGGCAGCTCTTGATGCAGGGCATGACCGCCCACACGTGGCAGAACGACAGGCAGGCAAACAGGAAGCCCCAGAGCAGTGCCACTGGCACGCCGAAGACGGCGGTCAGCACGCGGTAGCACCAGTACTTGGACACGGTGAAGGTGGTGAAGCTGGCCTTCCACACCCCGTCCATGCTGTGCGTGCCCTCGGGCTCTGCGATCACGTCCTCAAAATCAACCTATAGGCAAGGCAAGGCAAGGGAAGTTTAATGTACAGCATATAGGGGTGTCAATGTCTGACATCACAATGATGAGATTATGATTCCTTAGGAAACTATTTAGGCAATATTTATATTTGATAGTATGACACTCAGATGTGTGTAATGTCGTGATATGGCGTCAAGTCTTATAGGCATCGCAAAATTATCATTGTGTAAATATTTGGTGAAAGTATCAACTCGATATATTTGATTTTATTTCTTTTCTTTCCCCCACACCTCAGTGTGACTTGGATAAAGTTAGCACCGGCTGAAATGTAGGCTATACTGAACTGACTAGATACAGTAGGTTGACAACCAATGTGAAGCTGATACTTTAGGTGTAAATATAATATTTTGCCACACCCTCATTCAGAAATAGCTATAGCAGAGGTAGTCATGCCATGCTATTAGCTATTTCTGGGAGCAATGTTAATAGGACCAGTGCAACATCAAGGCCAAAGGAAAAAGAAGGGAAAAAAGAACACTTGTGCTTCTCAATGTAGGGTCCGGGGGCCTCCTTGAGGGGGTCCAGTCATAGAGTTAAGGCCTATTCATACTCCAGTTTTAGGTGAAATGTAACCACCGAAAACTAAAACATGACGTCAAACAGCGGTGGTAATCGCTGCACAGCTCACCCAAACACATCAGATAATTAATGAGAGTCCTTGACATGAAAAAGGTTGAGCTGACATAGAAACTAAAGCACCGTTTTGGTGGTCACCTTATCACCTACAACTGGAGGAGTATGAATAGGCTGTTATTATGGGTCCAGTGGGTCCAGCAAAATTATTGTTATTAGGAAACAAAGTATGCACCATTTTTACACACTTATAGTTATGGGGGTCGATGAAATAAATAAGAAGTTTGAGAAGAAGCTTGTGCTCTGTACTGTACCTTCACTACATCCTCATTGATCTGCTGGGGATCCCTATTGATGAGGTCTATCTCTTTGGTGTGTCTGTCCAGCTTGATCTTCTGCTCCTGGTGGTTGTAGTTAATGTCAGCCATGGTCCTCCTGGCTCCTGCCTGAAGGTTGAGGAACCCGGGCCGGACGGCTATATAAAAGAAAGAGAAACGATTGCACTTGGCCTGCAAACGCAGCGGCGGAAGCCTTCAAAGCCCTAACCCTTCAATGGTGGCTAGCCGGGTCAAGGAGTGGCTGTATATAGGCCTCCGTCCGGACCTCTAGTCACTGTTCTGGCTCTCCAGGAATGTCAGCAGGCAGCTGTCAATGAGAGCTATCAACTAGTCTAAAGCACTGCAGGCTTACAGTATATAGCACGCACAGTACAGTGCTCTCTCGTACGCTCTCTCTCTCTCTAACCGCACGCACGCACGCAGGCAGGCAGGCACGCAGGCACGCACACAGGCACGCACGCATGCACACACACAGACACACATTAATTCTGTCCACTTTTCACACACGAGACACAAACACACACACACACACGAATTCTATCAAATTTCTTTGTCCAAGCCATAGCAGGTGTCCCTGAGCAAGACAATTGCAATCCCTAACATTTAAGATCAACTGCTTCACTATTGAAATGGCTGGTATGTATGCAATTACAAGAATGTAATTACTTACATTCTGAATTTAGGCAACCACTGAAAGGAGGCCGATAGCGCTGGAGTAATGCTTGGAGCTGTTAGAGACGAGCCACAGCTCCTTGACTGAGAAGTAAACAGTGAATTACAATAATCCACAAAAACAATAAAGCATTTCTGAGTTTCTCCGGTAGGATGTCACACGTGGAAGGAACATGTTATTCCAACCAGTTCCTTTCCCCTCCATCAGGTGCCTCGGCTGGCCAGGGGGAGGCAGTTTAGAGACCAGTATTACTGCATGTGACGTTACCTACCCTAGGGGACACGGGAAGAACATGCAAACTCCACACAGGAAGGCCCTTTTGCCAACCCCACCCAGGGTATATGCAGGCACTGCATGACATGAAGGAGAGAACACGCCCCCCAGCGCCCACAGCATCCCTAGCTGGAATATCACACTGATCTCTGTGAACATGGAAAGGCCCAGAGACTGATCTTCGTTGGGTGTGATGATTGGTTACCATATATTGTTACCATAATGGAAGTATGTGTAGGTAATCTTTATTTTACCAGAAAAAAATCACATTGATCATTTGGCCAAGACAAGGCCTATTAAGCAGTATAAAAACAACAGACAAGAACAACACGATAACAGAAAATAAAAATTGAGCATCAATAACAACAATAATGAAACATAATTCAACCCAAATCTCAGTCCATGAGGCAGCAGTGTACTCTGGGTAAACGTTGGTTGGGAACCAGTGACGCAGGCCATTATCCCAACCAACCGTCATACAGCATGTCCCTCATGTGTGGAAAATAAAGGTGTCATTCTCTAGCCAGGTGAACGCTGAAACCGCCGCAGCACCTGCTAGCACTGGTGAAGAAGGGCTGCACGATGATGCCCATGACAATGCTCCAGAGACTCTGTAACCAGCGGGTACCCACCAGGAGGCACTGGACACATGGGCTGAACAACCTGTAAATGGAGAAAAACATTCAGAGGAAAAGCATTGGCTTATGTAATGTTGAAACAGAATGTAGAAAGTATTTGATAAAACTCATTTATGCTTATAGTGTGTAGGGTGGGTGTGGGTGATTTAACCACCTGGTCTAAGTAAAAAAATAAATGGACTCTTGAGCTAGGTGTGACTACAGATGGGATCAATTAAATGCCTGTCTGTCTATTTTCAATGCATGAAACCATGGAGTGGTGACACATGAATTAGGCCCTCCACGCACCAAATGTGGAGGCAGCTGAGAATGCCAAACAGGAGGCCAGAGAAGATGGACGTTGGGATGGCCAGCAGCACCGTTACTATCCTGTAGATCCACACCCGTGACACCTCAAACAGAGCGTTGCTCCAGATCCACACCCTGTCCCCGCTGCGTACCGACACGGGCTCTGCTATCACATCCTCAAAGGTCACCTGCATGGAGGCCAGAGAGACATGCAACTCGTTAACGTTGAGCGGTGGTGAGTAAAAACAGAGAGAAGGGCTGGAGCGGTGGTTCTCTTCACCGCGGCTCGTGACGTCATGTTGTAGTTCGGTGGTCACCTCACCACCGAAAATCTAGACTTGTATGAGCCTTTAGTGTTTGTTCAGCAGCAGGGGTCTCTCCAGCTCTTCAGTAAAACAGAAAATGCATTTTCAATCAGAATATGGAAACAAGTTTTTGTTTTAACCTGAAAAATAAGGTATTTCTTTCATAACGCCTACTATAGGCCTACTGCGTTCTCAACCTTACATATCCATCATAAAATAAGGTATTTATTTCATAACGCCTATATACTGTAGGCCTACTGCGTTCTCAACCTTACATATCCACTGGACTCCAGGACATCAGATAGCCTTTTGTTTCCGGCTTAACCACTTGCATTATTATATTTTCATAGCATACCGTTTTGAAAAACGTTTACATTTTTAAATAGTAGCAAAAATTGTTAAACTATTTGTTAGCCGTCTACAGCATATTATAGGGATGGTTGGTGCATATCACTGGGCTTTTGCCTGATCAGATATAGTTTTACTAGAAATGTGACTACTATACCAAGCGCATGTCATCCAAGACCATGGATGGCCCAAATCAAAAATACCTTGAGGATGTCATTGATTCCACGGGGATCTCTGTTATTGAGCAGCGGCTTGGTGTCACTGATCTCCACCAAAGTAGACGTGTGGATGTTCTCCTCCTCGTCCTGGACAGGAGAGGCCTTCCACAACGCCACAGGCTCCTCCTGCTCGTCAGAGTCTTCCTCCAGCTCGTCCGAGTCCCCCAGGTCAATCTCCACTTCCTCCGAATCTTCCCCTTTCATCATGGTGTCGGCCATTCAAACATGAGGGGAAAAGCCAAACAACGTACGGCCGGGCAACAAGCGGATCACTGCGTCTCACTCCGTTTCACTTGAAGCTCATGCTCAGACCGTGCCGTGGGCTGACCAGCCCCCTCTAGCTGGCATTGCAGAGGGGTTTATATTGGGACTGTGGCAGAGTGGCCTGGATGGCATTTGCAGATGGTCTTTCTCTTGCATGTGTGGATCACTTCCCACCGTGCCTAGGGAGAGCCGCCCTATGTAGCAGGATATAAATACCAGGGAGCTTCTCTGTGGTGGACACTGATACTCTGTTGGGAACGCAGACACAACACAACACAACACAACGACACACTTTTGCTCTTCACATCTACCAGACACAGCTTGAGGACAATGATATGAGGACCTATACTATACATACATGATGCAGCACATGAGTATAATTTATAAATAAATGAATGAAATACATAACCTAACAGTATATTAGAAGACTGTGAACAGGTATGATTTCATAATAGAGGCTCCATGAATCCCAAGTCTTACATTAGGCAGAGTGGCAGAGCTGGCCAACCACTTGTTATATCCTTTTGGACCACTGACCAAGTGTTTGACTGTACTCTGTACTGTTTACATTTCTGCCAATAAATAATTAAATCAATCAAATGATCTATCTGTATCTGTATTCAGCTGGACAAAAATGTTGCTGACCTCAGCTCACAAAATGGGTCAAGATATTAATTATAGCTCAATACTGCCCCTGTCTGGACTAGGGAGAACATTACGTCCCTTTTAACAACCAGTGCTCATAGAACTCCTCCTTTATGACAAACACAAACAGTAGCTACCACAGTCAGTTAGTTAGTTAGTTCGTTTTCTCGGTCATGATTTAAGCATGCAGTTGAACATACAGAATAAAGGTTACAAAATTATGTAATTGTTTTGTTTTCATGTTGTATTGTAGACTGTATTGTTTTGTTTTTAGGCCTTCAGTGTGGATAAGGCCCAAGGGTATACAAAGGGGTATACAAAGTCTTATTGCGGCCCTGCTTTTAGCACAGTAGAGCGACTGCTGTTACATTATTATACTTTTTTTTAATCATTTTTATCAAGGGTGTCCTTAACCTAACAATTTTAGCCAACACAGTGCTGACAAACGCTAGCTATTTAATGTTAGAATACCCAACTGCAGTTGTGAGTTGTGACTGCATCAGGGAATTATGCCAACTACAAAAACAATGTTGAGATGATTTAGTTAGTGGTATCACCTGAGCATGGCAATAAAAACAGTGAAATACATTACATGGCCTGTTCTGTAATCAAAAAGAGCCATGAATCGCATGGCCCTGTCAAGTTCACCTCTCAGCCTTGTCACGTTCACCGGCACCAGGCTGTCCCCATTTGGCTTCCCAGATCTGTTTCTATAACGCTCATCTTGAAGAGAAACATCTCCAAGATTAAACAGGAAAGCTTTGGCTATAGATTCTGGCCAGAGAAAGAACGATGGTTTATTCCGGTCCGGACGTTCTGAAGTGGTGAATAATTCAGCCGGGCCTGGCTGAAAGAGGCTGTCTCCTCCCCAGGTCATCAATGGCATCAATCTCTATGAGGAAGCTCCCCTCCCTCCGAATAGGACAGACAGCAAGCTCACAACGTATTGAATCCCAACACATTGTGAGCTTGTAGATTGGCAATTTTCTAGACTAAATAGAAAATAAGGATTACAAAGTATAACTGGTAGCAAAACAAAGTACAGTATTTGCCTCTGAGATGTAGTGTCGTAGAGAAGTATAAAGTATTGAAGATGGAAATACTCAAGCAAAGTGATAGCTAGTATTTAATGGCATAATATATTTTTCCACCAATGGCTTAATTGTCTCCTCCTGCCCAGGTTATTAAAGGCATCATCTCCATGAGGAAGCTTCAGGAGACAGATAAAGGAAAGGAAAGGTACTATGTTTACCCAGGGTAACTGGACTAAGCTCAAGAACTTGTTTACAGTCAGCCAGGCCCTGCTCATAGAACATTTCATGGTAGGGGTTCAATGCCTTGTCCAAGGGCACTTCAGTGGTGGTCATTTTAACGTGCCGGTCCGGGGATACGAACTATAGCGACCTTCCGATATCAAGACCGCTCCGCAAACTGTTCGGCCACCGCAGCCACTCAATGTGCTGCTCTGGGCCGGGATAATGTGAAAAATGGTAAGGTATATTTCACAACATGCTTTTAGGGGAAATCCCTTCTCTATGGCCTACTCTCAAGTCTCAACCTTTGGACCCATTAAGAAATTATCTTGCTAACACTGCTAATAATAGACCGGCCCATGCATGGCAGTGAGGTATAGTGCATTCAAACTCCCAGCTTTCAATTCCCAGCTTTTGCCCTCATCTTCATTTTCATAAAATTGCATCCTGGATGGCATAATCTCTTAAATAGATTTTAAACTTTGATTTATATAAAAGAATATCCTTACACATCAGCGCTGACCTTATCACCCTGTTTACAACAACAAGCTCATCTGAAAGGCTCTGTGTCAAACTAAGGGATTCATGATTATGATTTCCTAAAGCTAAACAAAGTGAATTTGTAAAGTGAAATTTGTAGGGATAAACGAAACCACATACATACCATGTCCTTTTAAAACTTTGATAACTGGAAGCTCTTTAAACAGGCAATTAATAAAGTGGAAGCCTGACACTGCAGTCTAGGAGACACAGCTTTTGTATTTTTTGGAAGCACTCTTATCAGTAAAGCAACCTCCTGCTGCCTCCTGCATTGTGTGCAAATTCAAAACAGGTGGTACACATGGCTTCTCAGAAATGATCTCTTCCTCACTTCCTTGACTTCCTTATTGACTTCCCATTGTACCGCCTCCCGAGCGGCGACTGGCCTAGTTACTGCCTCTGATTGGCCGACCGCGTGCATGCAGGATGTTTATAATGCTGTTGTGTCGTGGGAGGCGGGACATGGGAAGGGAGGAAGAGAGAATTTCAGAGAAGCCAAAACTTTAAAAAAAAAGATTAAAAATACTTAACGGCATCGGCGGTTAATGCAGTTTCTCCCACGTTTCCGTTGTCTCCTATAGCCGCTTTATGCATCTTTGAAACATCTCACCAAGACTCAAGCAGCGGCGCGGCTCTCTGTGAACGGAGGGTATGTACAGTACATCTGCATCCCATGGAGAGTGGAATAACCACTCAGGGACCCTGGGCTGCCGTCGGCCAAAATTCAGAAACGGTAACCGAGGTTACATCGGTTATACATTCTGTCATTGGGTTAATAACTTCTACCTGGTGAAACGCAGTAACAGTGGAATTAATCAGTTCAGGCGACACTTTTTAAAATGAATGAAAAGAAAAAGTAAACTGTTTTTGTGTAATGTCTCCCTCTGAAAGATCGAAATAAACCAGAATTCATTCATTCAATAAAACATAATGGTTTCCACCCGATCAGCATGGTTTGCGAGATTATCTCTGGAGTCCAGACAGACAGACCATAATCCAGAATGATGCTCCAGACAGACAGACAAACAGACATGCAGACAGACAGACAGACCATAATCATAGACTTTTTTTTAAACCAATTGTTTTGCTAGTGTTAAAAAAAACAGCCAGTATAAGGAGGATTTGGCCTATAGGGGCTATAGAAGGGATACTGATGAAAGGCCAAAGGTCAAAACTCAGCAGCACTGCATGAGGCCTGTGACACCATGCAGGATGTCACCGCTGTCGGATGGAGATGCATGTCCAAAACCATTTATAACTCAGGGAATGGGAAACCGAACCTGTGTTCTAATAGTTCCAATGTAGTATTATTTTAGTCACAATTAAGCTCCTGTTTATAATCTTCCAAAATGTCCATAAATAACAAACATAGCAGATCTACAAGTTTACATCAGAGTGCGACAATGTGAGCTTGTATGTAGATCATCTATTTTTGCTACTTTTGTGTAGCACTCATGACTTGTACAATGTAGGGCATTCAATTACGAAAAAAATCAAAATCATGTTGTGCTATTATGAAACACAAGGTTTTTCAGCCCAACAGCAATGGTATGTTCAAACACCTGACAACCATAATCACACTACCGGTAAGCAGAGTCACACGGCGGGGGTTATCAACTCGATTAAGTCACGCCGGGATTTCCCAATCAAGCCATAAAAGGGGGCAGTGTTTTCAACAATGACCAATAGCAAACATGGACAGATCTAGTGGCACATACATTTCAAACATCAAGAGCAAACTGTGAATTATATATATACGAACAATTCGAACACATCATCCACATGGATACGAGTCACACTGTTGCAGCAGTCAAACACAGGAAGGACAGCTGGCGGAAACAAAATCACTGAAGGTGTGAAGGCAGAATAGAATAGGCTTCTAATCTTCTGAAAATGTGTCTGTAGTGTACCCCAATTATAATGTATTCTGTCTGTGTCTGTAGAGTACCCCAATTATAATCTGATCGATCAACTTCAAGGCCTATAACCGAGTTATGGAGCATCATTCTGGAGCTCGCCACAAGGTGCATATGCATTTAATTGTGTGTGCGTGAGTGTGTACTTGCGCGTGTGTGTGTGTGTGTGTGTGTGTGTGTGTGTGTGTGTGCATGTCTATTGTCTCTGTACAAAACTCCTATACCTCTAATCATGGCTTATTGGAATTGTCTCTCATATGATGCTAGCACGCTTTAATCCTAAAATGGAATATTAATCTGTGTGTGTGTGTGTGTGTGTGTGTGTGATCACACACTGACATTATTATAGTATACTGTATGCATATGTTTATATGACTGGATGATTGTGTGATTTGTGACACGTTTAAATTACATCTAGGCCTATACATTACTATGCACTGTTTTTTAGAATGCAAAGTGTGTCTCTGTGTGTGCGCGTGCAACGTGTGTGTGTGTGTGTGTGTGTGTGTGTGTGTGTGTGTGTGTGTACTGCCTGTATTTCAGCAGTGTTCCAAAATGCTCCACGTTCCATTTTTCCTTAATTCCCATTCATTCCCATGACAACAAAAGCAGATGGCATGAGAGATTTCATACATATCATATCATCCATTTAATCTATTTATTTGTTTCCTATAATGTGATGTACCTTTTCATCTGAGTCTGTCTAGTCTATTCTACTACTACTCTACTTATACAGAGCTATGAAAATCTAGTACGGCATGTTCTTTTTTGCTCGATCAAGGACATCAATACCATATATTATCCCTTAAATCTAATCTGGGTGAGTAGGCCGGGCGGCACATTCACTCACAAATAAATATTCTGCTAGAAAACCTCCCATCAATATTTTATCAAACCATCTCCAGATTCTCCACACATAATTCTTACGAGAAGGTGTTAAGTTGGCTACTTTGACGAAAGCTATAACTGCAATCGAGTAGCCTAGTATTTTCTTATTCTGGCTGTGACAAGTACGTCATATCCATAAATAAACGAAACGTATGCAAACATACATTGCTTATAATCTCCTAGTGTACACATATTAAGAGGGCATTATAGACAACCTCTCTGAGCTGTTATGAAATGGATTTTTTTGCCTTATATAACCTGAGCGGGGCTCTGTCTCGGGCACAGGGCTTTTTCACACACAGACTTGGAAGACAGAGGTGAAAGTATATAAGGTACAACCTGGTCATATCCATATGGTTGCTTCCATTTCAAAAGTTCATTACGCGAATAGCCGAAGTATGAAAATGCGGTTTTATGCGTTAACTGATAATTTGATACTAAAATGAAATGATACTTTTGTGGGGACACCCTGGAATTCCCTATAGCTCAAGGACCCCTGGGTGTCCTTGAGCTAGGTCAATATGTTCCTATACACAGACATTTGTCTGTGGCAAGACTTGGCCTTGTCTGTGGGAAATTAAAGATTTGGTTTTTACATAACATCATCATGTTTTGATCATAAGTCCCAATTACTGAATGTTAGTCTGCAGATTTTCTTCAGCATATGGATGCCACTGATTAGGGTTATAACTTATAATACTACTAATACTAATAACAAGGAAATCATGTCCCTGAAGAAACAATGAGGGCTCGATTAGCTCTACTGGATGGTGATTGAACCACATGACGTCCCTGTCTTCCTATTTCTATTTTAAAGAGAAATAAAGAGGACGTCACAGCCCAGCAAGAAGAAGACAGGCCCGGGAATAAAGGTGTGCGATAACAATAGTGGGCTCGCTACCCAAGCTCATAATAATTAGCGGTTGCTGTTATTAAGTATTAAGCATTTTTACATTATCTAGAATTGCCTGTCAGTCAGTGTGATTGATCAAAGTTCAAAGGGATTAAGAGCTCAGGCTGAGCTTCACATGGAGAGGGCACTTTTTACCGCCAGGCAAAAGGGCAGGGGCTCCAGCCCCCTTTGATAATGTTTGGTATACGTGTGCACGTGGCCACGTGCCTGAACATCACACACAATGTGATATTAGGAACAATTATTAAACACGAGTCTTTGATATTGTTTGTCCTCTGTATTTCCTTTTGCTTTACACATGAGTAAATCAAAGGTTTTAGCAAAACAGGAAAAGTACAGCCAAGTTGGGATTGGAACAAACATTCAAAGTCTCTCTTATGAGTCAAATAAATAAAACTGACAAAATGTCAACATAAATACAAAAGAATCTGATGTTGACCTGTATTTGCAAAAGTATTTGTACACATTTCACACCAAATAGCCTCTGGCTCTTAGTCATATAAATGATTACACTCTCTTATCCTCAGTAAATCAAATACTCCTTCCATAGAAAGACAAGTTGTTCAGTGGACATAATATGATATAGAATAAATGTTCTAATCAAGTGCAATAATATATAATATAAAAAGAAAATCGTATAAATAATATCCATTAATAACATATTAGTTATTTATTTACTTTGTCACCCATTTTCAACCTTTTTGTCATATTGGCCCTCACTAATGCTTATTATGAGATGGCACAATTTCCGTCTACTCATTGGTGGGCTGTGTATACTCACCTAGCATCTCATTGGTGGGCTGTGTATACTCACTTAGCATCTCATTGGTGGGCTGTGGACAGCTCAGTCTACCAATGACATCGTCGAAGGGTTTTCCAAGCTATTAGAAACTACAGCCTTTCTTTCTTTAAAGTTAGCATGCTGAACCGGCCACTGTTAAATTAATACAAAAAAGGAACAAAGAAAAGAAACGTGAATGATAAGATTAAAATCTAGTTTCAAACAACCAAACCTGTGTAAATAGGCTATTGATTATGTCATTTGTAGGCAGGTTTCTGGACTGTCCACAGCCCTGCTCTGAGACAGTGCAGGGTACAGACATGGTACCATCTTATAGCATAGTGCGAAATGGGCGAAGTGGTCCTTTAAAAACAATAACTATACATAGAAAGCATGTAAAAAAAAAAAAAAAAAAAAAAAAAACATGAATATGATCTCATGCTGTATCCCAACTTTTACAGTTCGATACAGTAAGTGCTACTAAAGCTCTGGCCTCAGGCTGCTAATGCATCTTCATTATATCTTAGGGCTGAGCTTTGTATCCATGTTATATTATATAATATCCATGTTGTGATATGAGACTTATTATCATCTGGGATTTTGGATAATGTAATATTGTGATGTACGTAGCATACTGTATGAGTTTTCTTTTCCTGGTTCTAATCACTTAAAGCAAAGGGGTATTTCACTTTAATACACTTCTGGGGAGATATCATATTGATATTAATTTAAGCAGACACACCCCCTTCCTCTACCAGTAAGACGCCTAAGGGACAGCAGAGTGCTGGGCGAGTGCTGGCGCTTTGGAATGGGGGGTCAGATCAACATATCCAAATGTTAATGTTAATGTTAATGTTTTGAAATGATAATAAACAAAATGTATAGGAAACAAAAAATAAAGGGACCCATAAGAATGTGTCTGTGATCTGTGCAATTGGGTCCCGACCCAGTCTTTGGGGAAACACTGATCTAGCTGAACTCCTCTGGGATCTGTCCTGGTATCCTGAAGCCAGTCTGCCCACTCTGCTCCAGAGTGTTCCTGGGGCTGGAGGTGGTGGTGAAGCTGGCCCGGGTCTCCACCGTACAGCTCGTCTTGTGGAGGAACTGCAGGAAGTTCTCGCCCCCGGAGCCGTCGTGGCTGGACACGCCGGCCAGCTCCACCGGCCTCGCGGAGTAGCAGCGCCGCAGCTTGCAAAGCTCCTCCCTGATCTGCCGGTTGAGAAGGCCGTAGAAGAAGGGGTTCATGGCGAACGAGGAGTACGCCAGCCAGGTGACCACCTCCTCCAGGTCGTCTGGGATTTTGGGTGAATCGTCCAATGTCAGACGAAAGTGGAAGGCAAAGTAAGGCAACCAGCAGACCAGAAACTGACCCACGATGACCACCAGAGTGAGGGCGGCTTTGGCGCCTCCGAATGGCCGGTGGCGCTCTGCTGTTCTGCGCGGGGCGGTCTGCGTGGTGATGATGGTCGTCTGGCTGTTAATGGAGTCCGAGCGGGACTTGACCTGGCTGGTCGTCCACGAGGGCAGCGGGCCGTGCTGGCGGGCAGCCACGCGCGCCACCTTATACACGTTGCAGTAGACGGCGAAGATGACGACCGCCGGCAGGCAGAAGCACGCCACGCAGAAGAACACGGAGAAGGCCCGCCGGTGGTGGCTGTGGCTCCAGTGGAGGGAGCAGTGGGCCGCGCTGATGGAGCTGAGGTTGGCGTAGGAGGGCCACCCGAACACGGTGGACAGTCCCAGCACCGCCGAGGCCACCCAGACCAGCGCCATGACGGCAGCCGTGAGCCTGAAGGTCATCTTGACCTCGTAGCGCATCGGGTGGACGATGTAGTAGTAGCGCTCCACGCTGATGGCCGTGACGGTGAAGATGGAGGCGGCGATGAGGAACACGTTGAGGAAGACGTAGACCTGGCACTCCAGCACGGTGAAGGCCACGGTGGCGAAGAACGGCGAGCTGGACACGATGCCCAGCGGCATGAGCAGCAAGGCACACAGCAGGTCCACCGCGCACAGGTGGCACACGAAAGCGAACTTCCTGAGCTGCGGGGCTTTGATGATGACGGTCAGGACGGCGCTGTTGGCCAGGAGAGCGAGGATGTTCATGGTGACCATGAGCAAGATCCCGGACAGGTCCTTGAAACGGGTGTGCGTGTTGGAGAGGGTGCCCAGCTGTCTGCCGGGGGCGGAGGGCACGGGAGCCGATGGCCAGGAGCTGGTGCTGTGGTTGAAGGCATGGGTGAACGGTGAGGCAGCCTCCTCCATGGTTTACAGCACGGGCTTCAGGGCAAAGCTCTGCTTTCCAGGGTCTTCCGTCTTTGCGCCACCGTTATTGCTCCTATTGAAAATGTTGTTAAAGATATAGATCGGGTTGCATGGTAAAGACATCTTTGTGTTTGCTATACACTTAAAAGCATGTTTCAAAGAGTCAATAGTCAACAAGTTAGATGATGAACAGCTTCAATCCTCTACAATTTACAATTTAGCCATTTCTTAATCCAGAGCGATTTACAGTAAGCAATATGCATACATATATAGAGTGCTGCTATGTCTACTTGTAGGGCATTCATTTACAAAATAAAGGAGATACGAGGCTTCCACCCGACACTGAAATATTTAATGTTATATTATCAATGATATCGTAGTGTTTTGGTCATTATTTGGGGACCCACTTGCAGTATCCTCACGGCCTACCAGGGGGCCCACAGCTTGGGAATCACTGAGGTAGTCACGGACGGGTCATGATCAATAGGAATAATTCATAGAGGACACCCCGTCTGTCTCTCCTTCATTCGTCCCATCCTTTTGAAATGAAAGATAATGAGTGTGCTTGTTTAGCCTGTGCAGCTGCAGGGAGCTGACTGCATTGATTAGCATACGTGCACAGTGACACTCACCCTGCATGCATAACACCATCAAAGACACAACCTCGGCTCCAGCCCAGAAACATTGCTCATTTTCAGTGTACATCAGGGGTCTTGAGCAGGGGGTCAGGGACCCATAGGGCCCCTGTAAACCCTGTAGTAACTACAGGGGGTCCGTCAAATCTTTGTGTGATGGGGAACATTAGCCATCTTTTATCACTACCAATGATCTACTACTGCACCCTAATAGACCCTATACTCTCCCTCTGTAATCCTTCCTGGTGAACAGTGGCATGCCATGTTGGTCATGAGATTTATCCCCTGCAGGATGAACCAGTACACAGTCTGCACGTTATGTAAGGGGCGTCCTCTTTTCATTGTGGCACATATGGTTCAAATCTCACCTCTAAAGTGGATGGCCATTTCCAATCATTAGCCTTTTTTTTCTCCTAATGGTTGAACTCACTCAACAACAACAACAACAACAGAGCTGCTATATATACTTTTTATTTGAGCATGCAGAGTAAAGCCTCTGGAATAACTAACAGCCATGATGAACATATTCATTGTCATAATGCCTGATATCATTGTTTAAATCTAAACGTGACAATAGTGTGACATTCAATGACATTATACAGTCCAGTTTAGTGGATGTGTCAGCATGAAAAAAAATGCAGCAAGGTTTTCTATTTGCAATTATAAAAATTATAAATTAATTATCAAATTAAGACTTGCAATATCATTTCTTGAGGATAGATTCATTTAGTTATAGGCTATTACAGTACCTCACCCCCCCCCCCCCCCAACACACACACAAATGATATAAACAAAACTTAAATATAGCTTTTAAATAGCCTATTAAGTAGGCTATTATACTCTACTTTGCTATTATGCTTCGGTACTTCCTAAATATCCACCCTAAAATAAATAAAACTGCATCAATTCATATTTTTTTTAATCTGAATTACACATTTACTTCTGCTGATGAATAGAGATGAAACTTACCAAAGAACTTTTTTCATGGTTGACATTTTAGTATAGCACCTCCCAAACTCTTATTTCTCCAGATCTCAAAGGACAGAAAAAGTTCAGAAGGCAAATTTGTCTTCTTCCACAAAGGAATCCTTCTTATAATTCTTTCTTATCTTAGGAGGATACGGAACTCATTCAAGGCCAAATGTATGCAGTCCTGCAACCTCTTGCGAAGACAGGTTCCCTGCCCTGACAGACAGATGGATAAAGCTTACAGAAGGACTCCAGGGTTGGATGGTAACAGCACGAGCGCGCGCGCGCACACACACACACACACACACACACACACACACTGTTTTCAGACTCCACAGCTGTCTGAGGGAGGGGAGGAGCCAGCCACTGCTCACTGTTCAAACTCTATGAAGCCAGTCAAGCCGCACGCACGCACGCACACACACACACACACACACACACACACACACACACACACACACACACACACACACACACCTAACAGTATGTGGCCGTGACTGTCACACATTGTACAATATGTTGGCACACACATGCACACACACTCTCCTCTGTTCTCTTCTCTCTCCAGGCCTCTCACGCGACTAAAGAAAATACAGACATTTAATACAGTATGTGAATGCAGGTTTAAACTTTAAACTCTAACCCCGGGCCCATACACATTGTTGACTGGAGTGCCCCAGGGGCCCCTCTTCTTTCCCTCCTCACCAAATGTTTTTGTTGAGGAGCGAAAGTTAGCTTATTATGACATATCCATAGGGATACTATATGTTCTGTAATGCGTGTTCCTGCATTTTGAAATGTTAGTCGTGTCTTGTACATGTAAAAAGTAATAAAAGCACAATCAATGATTTTAAAATCTCCATATAGGTACATAACGGTACAATGTCTTGGCCTTCTTCCTTTCTTTGTGTGCGTTTCTTTTTTTTAATATTAAGTATTCCATACCATGTATGTTTTGTTATTGTGTTGTCCTTCTTGTTCCCTATGGATCTGAAGGGTGGGTTTTGTGTATTATGCAAAAAGCTTGAATGAAAATAAAAAATAAAACAATTGGAGCTCTGCGCTGACATCTGTTGGTTTTTGGGGAAAACTACCCCACATTTACTCGGAGCAAATACTAGCCTGGTTGTATCCACTTTCCAGCCCAGGCACAGATAGACCCACCCACTGCACCGAGTGAACTCTCAAAGAGTCTGATAAGGCTAAGCAAATACTGAATTTTAAGATCTTATTATTTGTTTTTAAATCTCTTAACGGTTTGGCTCCCCTGTATTTATCGTCACTCATGGTCCCTTACACCCCATCCAGGGCCCTGAGGTCAGCTGACCAGCGGCTCCTGACTGTGCCCAATTCCAATCTCAGGTCCAGAGGTGACCGTGCCTTTTCAGTTGCTGGCCCCAAACTCTGGAACTGTCTACCCCCTCATATTAAGTCTGCTCCTTCCTTAGAGGCCTTTAAGTCTTTACTAAAAACCCATTTCTTCTACCTGGCATTAAATGTTTGACCTAATTTAACCTGTGTACTTTTTGTGTTGCTTCGATTTTGTAATGTAACCTGTGTACTTTTGTGTTGCTTTGATTTTGTTTTACTATGTTACTTGTGTCATGTTTCCTGTACAGCACTTTGGTTGGCCTCCTGGTCTTTGAAAATGTGCTCTATAAATAAAATTTGATTTGATTTGATTTGAATTGCTAAATTGTTGAACATAAAATAAAAACATAACCCAAATTGCAGGATAACCTGGAACAGTTTATTGGCTTTTAAGGCAATAACACACCAGACAAACAAGTGATGTGACAGATATTTTAGATGCAGGAAGTGCATCTTCAACCCTATAGTTTGCAACATGAATTAAATACTTAGTACAGTATAGCACTTTAGTGTGAACGCACAAACTGCTGTGAGTGTGAACTACAGTTTATATATTCTAATCTAGACTACGTCAATTTGAATGCAAATTGTATATACTTTTTGCCTCAACAGTTCTAAAGTAGGGGTGGGACGATTCACTTCCATACGATCTCGATAGCTAGGGCGCCAATTCGATTTATATTGCGATTCTTCATTATATTGCAATTCTGCGATTCAACGATTGTTGCGATTCGAACATTATTAACAATTATAAACAATATAAACCATGACAAGTTGAATCATCACTTTAATGCAGCCAGATAATGTCAGTGAGTATTTCTGACATGAAACAAATCGTGGCATTAAAAATTGTGATACATGAGTGAATCGAATTTTCCCCATATTAAGACCCAAATTGTAATTACTTTTCCATACGATGACTTTGTCCTAATTAAAACCTATCTATTTTTTTTGTATTGACTAAAACAGAAAACATTCAATATCTCCTTTTCTACTGTGGACATCACAGCCGTAACATGAAATAAGACAAAACGTAATGCTGAAAAATATTCAAACATTTAAAATGATTAAACCGATATTTCAATATCAAATGTAGTCTACTAAATACTGTAAGTCCTATAAAAACACATGCTACCAATACAGTAGCTATACCTGCCATAAAATACTGACAACCATAAAAGGACATGGCAAAGAAAAATAACCAGCATCAACAATAAACGATGCCAGTTATTTTCTACGACTGAATCAACGAATGGAAATCGAAGGGATGCCTTCAGGTTTAACAGGTGTTAAACCCAGTCGTTTCTTTAATAATTTGTCTTCATTATTCAGTTTTGTCCGAATTGCAATTTTGATTTGGCAGTTATCCACACCGAATTTCAACGCCACATGATCTGGAAAGAAAAGAAGCATGCAGGCAAAAGTTGAATCACTTTTGAATCATTTTTCAAATACCTACAGCAACAGAACTACCAGGCACTGAGAGGGGTTACTTGTGTATACGTTTCAGTCATAGAGAGATCTTTTTACCTATAATACCAATAACAAAGCCCAGTGGCCTTGACCTTGTGGTTAGAGTGTCCGACCCAGGGACGGATTAACCCCTGCGAGGGCCCCTGGGCTGGTACATTTTGCAGGCCCCCAATAGCGCGTGTGCGTGTGGCATTTTTGTGATTTTCAGAGTTTTTATCATCTTTTTGACCTAAATTTAACTAAATCAATGGCTAATGAAGGGCCCCAGGAGCGTTTTTCAGGGCGTTAAACATAGTACAGCGTGGTCCAATTTCCCTGAAGGGCCACGGCCCCACTGGCCCAATGGCAAATTTGTCCGACCTGAGATGAGTGCTTTTGGATCCAACTGCACTTGTGTCAGGGTTGTCAACTCAAAACCGGGCGGAACTACTAAACATGTTTGAACATCCTTCCAAGCCGGCCATCCCAGCCATGACCATGACCCAAAATTGCATTATAAAACAAAGATAACCTAAGACGTTAAAGGACAACTTTAGTTTTTTTCAACCAAGGTTCATGTTTTAGGTTGTTATTAGAGAAAGTAAAAGATGGGTGTTGCATTTTTTTCATTTGCTGCTTTTTTCGTTTTAGAGATTTTGGGCTGTATTTTGCGTGTCTTAAGTACCAGGTCTTATTCCCTAACTTCAGTAAACTAAAGACCTGGAGGCGTGACCAATGCCATTTGGCTATTCTGAGTGGCCACATCATGTGACACACTAATGTCATGTCCAGTGGGTGAACTTGTACCATCAAGCTGCCTCACGCAACAGAAACAGGAGATAGGTTCCTGACCTACGGGCCACAGGGTTACTTACCAATAAGACTTCTCACGGTGTCAGGTGGGAGTTGAGGCTTTTGGAGGTCTTCTGAAGTGACATTTGTCCGACGGCCTTGTAGTGAATGTGTACCCAGGGTCTCCCTGTCAAACAGCAGCATCAGCAGGGCTGAAACATATTTTTTGTAGTCTGTGATCCGTGAGATTCGCTCATATAGATTCCTTGGGACTCTGAGACCCTCTGAGAGATACATATAGTTCTCGTCGCCATCCTGGGAGTAAAAAGAAAACAGTTTTAAGTTTCATAAACAAAGGCGAAGAGCCTTCCCCAGCGGGAACCTACAGAGTGTCTTGTATTTCAGGTCAAAATTATGTCTTTTTTACTGTTGTTTTTTCCTCTTCTGTTGTATCCTTTTAGTAATGTTCATATTCTGTATATTCTTGGCAAAAATATGTGCTGTTCCGCGAGCGCGCACGCACGCACACACACACACACAGTTGAAAACAACTATCAGGCTAAATCTGAAATTCCCCTTTCCAGTGGTTTAAACAAGTCTGATTTGATCTGAGAAACATGCACTGACCTCTGGTATATGATGAGATAATCTCGTTTCCGTCTCATTGTCAGTAATAAATGAGATGGACTCGTCATTGCTCTGTGTTGGAAACTCTCTGTCACTGCCATGCCGGACATGGTCGAGAGTAACACGGAGTTCATGTGCTGTGTGTCTCATCTGCATCATGAGGGTGTTCATGTCTGGAATTAAATATAAACACAATTTTATAATATTTTGTACTTATTTTTTAATTATACGTTATTATACATTACTGCCATGTCTAAGAATGATAATTTACATTTAAACCTCACAAGAACACAATCATTGAAGATAGACAACATCAGAAGGACCCGACCTCATTCCCCCGAAAATTCGGCTCAAAACATGAGTAAGAATGCATTCTACGATGCTGCCACCAAAAGTGGAAAGTGAAAAAGACATAAAGGAGATCGACTCCCTACCCAAACTCAAAATACAAATACTCAAAAAAACATAGTTGAACTCTTTGAACAACTTGTTAGGAGACTCCCCTGACCCTTTATCTTTACTCCAAAATGTGTTTTTGTATAGTATTGTTTGTATTACTGAGTATTAGTACAAAGACCACAATAGAAACATGCCCATAGGGATTTTTGTACTATCCTTTTAGCATAACATCTTACTTTACTACCTGTACTGTCAATAAACATGTATGTAACATATTGTATTGTATAAGTATTTACGCAATAAAATAAACAATCACTGTGGTAGTTTTGAGTATTATGACATGAGTGATTTTATAAAGGATATTTGAATGTTATTGCTCCATCAACTCACCCTTCAGCTCCCTCAGTTCTTTCTCAGCCAAGATTCTACATCTGCGTTCATATTTGAGTTCCGCTTGCAACTGTTCTATTTTCATTAGAAGGCTTATTGTGTCTGTTCTAATCCCAGGACTTCCACAATTTTCTTCAAAGCCAATTTCATCAGTCTGCCCAAGAAAGAAAAACATGTTAGGCAAAGGTATTTAAAAAGTGCCGTAAGTGATCATTCTTTGTGTTATTGCTACAGTGTTTGTTCAGTAACAGGGATCTTACTGTGTCTCCAGGTCTTTAGTAAACAGAGATTGCATTTTCAGGTGAGATAACAATTTTATCCAATCACAAGAGAACTCATAGGACTCATAATTGGAACTGGAACACTATAGAATTGAAGCTGATAACTGGGCTTTCTTGCTTGGCTGAAAATGGCAACCCACACAAAAATGGATTTTCTGTATATTAATAGCGGGAAAGACATTGAGACTGCAGTTTAAAATAAATAAATAAATAAACAAATAAATATATATATATCACTTACACTAAGTTTAACCCATTAAAACCAGGAAAGCATCCATTTTAGACTTTTGCGTTGGCTATTCAAAAATAGCAGATATACAAGCTCACAGTGTGTCACTTCAGCCCAAGCTTGTACTTGCAGCTATTTTTGAACATTTTTGAAAAATCTCAATAGTGAGAAATACAGATTTTGAGGGTTTTAATTAGTTAAATATACATTAAACATAATATGTCACCTCGTATTTCACCTCGTGATTTACAAAATGAGTAGGGGAGTAGGTTGGCTCTTCATGTTGTGAGAAGCCATCTTCAACAATGTTAGGATCACCTCCATAGTTGTGTGTTTGTGGGTTAATCTTGATCATCTTGGGCGGTGGCTGTAGTGTTGTTGGTGACACAGTAGTGTACCTCTTGGGTGGCATAGGTTTAGTAATCTGGAAAAGAGTTGGGCACAGCCTTTACCCCACATTCTATTATACTGTTCTTGGACAAATAAATGGTTGACCCTGGCACCTTCAAAACATGGGACTACTGGGATTGTCAAACCATATTACAGATGCTTGTTAAGGAATTATTTAACTGCTGTACAAGTTTAATTGTTGATAGATGTATATGTTAATAATGTTATTTATATTCAGTGGTGATTGACTGAATATGTTGTACATTATTATCCACATAGCCGATAGCCTATCCACTGTTGTATAGTGTTCATATTACCCGAATACCCGTATTGTATATCGATGCATAAGTGATGTGCAGAATGTACATATTCAATTATTCACTGGTACTCTAGACATATACTTATTGATACAATATACATTGTTAACTCAGTCAGACCCTTCACCCTTGTGTAAATGTCTGGGGTCAGACAGACTTTGTCAATTTCATCTTTATTTCATTATTATTGTTTCCAGTTTTCCACCTTATTCTCATCTGTCTACTCTTAAACACATTATGCTGTTTCATGCTTAGTGGTATTGATGGTAACTAGGCACATGAATTTCCCCTCGGGGGATCATACATGTTTGTCTTGTGTATGTTGCTTTTGAATGAGGAAAAAGTTCCTAGTGAATCATCCATTCCTCCCCACCCCGGGACTAAATGTAAACCCTCCTCCCTCCCCGTTTCTACCTCCACTTCTCCTCAAGCTGGGCGTCAATGAACACTCGTAAAACACAACTGTAGCCTACATAATATTATGTTTTTTCTCCTCTTGCATGATATTCTCACCTTGACTTGTTAGTGGGTTTTCGACAATGCTATGACACGACCGCGAGTCAGTTGAGGACAAAAGACAACAGACGCAGTATAAATGGAAGTACTGCGTAGTAGAGGAAGTAGTAGTACTACTGTAGTGCGCGTACATGGATCCTGTTCACAAATACATGTTGTAACGTGCGCAGAATGTTCCCAGAAAAGGGGACGGGTAGGCGTTGATATGTCATGTATATTTGGCTACACGTGTGACATATTTGCATCGAGTAAACATGCAGTGTAGTATTTTTTATTTGTACTAATATGTGCGGAACAAAAATGCAGATACATGATCTCCTGAGGAAACGTTTCGCCGCTGTACCAGTTTCCTCTGAGTCCGTGCTGGTTTTCTAACCAATCGTATTTCACATTTTGTCCTACGTCATCCAATTAAAAGCCTGGGTTCACTCTGGTTCACACGGCAGTGTTTAGGTTGTAAATGCCAAGCTCATAGTGATGCTGTTGCAATGATGGATTTTGGGGGTTAAATATATGATTTGATAACTCAAATGTATATTTCTTATTGGTATACTTAACTGAGATAATCGTATGATTACAGATCGGATATAAGGTGATTCACATAATTAAGTTATTGGGTCATCAGATTGGACATATGATGAATTCCTGTTCTGTTCTTTAACTACATAGAAGTGTCTATTTGTATGTCTCTAAATGTTTTGATGAATTGAACAATGTGGACCCTGTTGTAAACAAGTGTACCGCTTAATTGGGTCGTCCACTCACAGTTAACAGTCTTTGTACTGAGTTTGTGCTCGAAATGTACTGTTAATAAATATTTCAATCAATCAAAAGACTATGAGGTGATCAACTGAGTTGATACAACCATTAACCAGTATTGTTTGTGCATAGAACGTATTTAGTTTAGTTCATGTTGCATTATCGACTCATTCTTTGTTTTTTATGATTACATTATTGACATTTCAAGAACATTTTACTCATTGTAGGGGGAAAAATGAAAGCAGGAAGGAACACAGCAGAACAGTTTATTGGTTCTTAAGGCAATAACACAGCAAACAACAAGTTTGACAGCCTGACAGATATTGTAGTAGTACATTTTGCAACAACACAAAGGGTTTAAAGGTGCAGTAAGTGATTTTCTTTGGTTAAAATAATGTTAATTTGCTCTATTCTAGTAATCACTGGCACTGCTAGTGTTTGTTCAGGGGTATCCCTGTATCGGGTCCGCGTCAATATGCCGACGGTCCATTGGTCCGATCGACAACCTACCTCAAACCCTCACCCTAACCCTATCCTCCCCCGGGGCAGACACCTAAACCTAACCACCCACACTCTCCCGACCCCCAGTGCACCTCGGACCAATGCTCCTTCGGAGCAATGGTCCGTCGGATCATAGGGTGCTTCCCCCCTGTATCTCCAGTTTTCTAGTAAATAGAAAATGCATTTTCAGGTCAGTAAACTCAGTATACACATTTTATCCAATCAGGAGAGTGTCATCGCTACTAAGAAATAAGCTGACGAAATTGGAAGTGGAACATTGAAATTCTTCTTTCATGCATCGTCAAATCATGTCCAACTCCAACTGAACTTAGTGCTGCGTGTAGCCACGCCCTTGTCTCTGGTCCCATTTGGTCGTGATAGTGTGTTCTGTAATCTGCTCAGGCTTGCCACACTCACACTCTATAGAAATGATTACTATCACAACAGCTTTAACCTTTTCACAATTTTCTTTTACCAAATAATATAACTTATATTACCGTTAAAGAGATATGTCACTTTCAAACACATTTGAGTCACTTTCCCCCCCCCATCAATTAACTCTTAAAAGTTTGATTCATTTGGAAAAATAATATATAATAATTAAAAGAAATACACAATTGAAAATACACAGACCCCTCACGCATCAGGTCAATAATAAAGGGTGAATGATGCATGTTTTCAATGATATCATGGTTAAAATTAAGTTTGAAGTTAGAATGCGTTTATATAGGGATTAAATCAATATGACCAAATATCTAAATACTGAATCAAACAACTAAAAAAACAACTCACAGAACCTAAAGTAGACAGTAATGACCCCAAACATTAAGTACAGTAGCATATGTGTGAACAAACACATAATGGCTGTGAATTACAGATTATGTGTTAACATAATTTGAATGAATATTATATTAGTTTTACTGCACAATCATTAGTTATAAATGTAAATATTATCATGATTCAAATTACGTTTTCTTTTCAATACTATGACTTCAGCGTCCTAAACCAGCAAATGTAACTTTTCATCAATTGAAGCAAACATGTTGAGGACAACTAGCCATGAAATCAGACAAATTTGCCACAGGAAAAAAGAAAAGAAAATCACACTCATGTGAAGTGAGGGGCACTCTTATCATACATCACATCCCGTGTAGCCAAACAAATCATTGCTATGGGGTACACACATTGCTCAGCCAATACGAGGGCTAGGGCCACTCAAAAAATAAAAAAATCCCTGGGGAAATTGGTTTTGCACACAAATTTTGCTCACCCCAGAGTTGTGGGTGACCAATCAGAGCCCACTATTCAATCCGAGATGTTTTTGCAGTGACGTTGGAATTTCTTTGTACTTGCCCCTTGGAAATAAATCTTCAATAGCTTCTACCAGACTAATAGCTACGCAGTGATATTAGTCTGGTCATGTCAGGCTAGAGGACAACATTTAAACACAACGAGACAAAAATTAAAGCTGTAAAATATACAAAGAATCATCTTTTTTTTGTTATTTCCAATATCAAATGTACAAAATTATTCATACAAAAACACAGGCTACCAAAGCATACAGTAGCTACCATCTGGAACCCAATAAAAAATAACCAGCATCATCAACTATAAATGGTACAAATTATATACAATCACTGAATCAATGGAATGTAACTCTTCAGGAAGGCTTTTGGTCAACGTCTGTTTGCTTTCCCTGTCGTTTCTTTAATAGTTTATCCTCATTACTCAGTTTTGTCCGGATTGCAATTTTTATTTGGCTGATAGGCGCACCAAACTTCATCGCCACATGATCTGGGGGGGATGCAAGAAGCAGTCAAAAGATTAATCATTCAATTTTCAAATACGTAACAGAATATTTCATTCTGTCAAAAATACAAATGGTCAATTGGCTACCTACCCTTTGCTCAATTTAATTAAATTTAGTAGAATCCTGTTTTTAAGGGGTATGTATACAGTATATGCGTGCGTGTGTGTGTGTATGTATATATAATATATATATATATATATAGGCACAATTCGCACGATTGACTAGATAAAAACACGATTAAAATATTTAATTGTTGGGACACATTTCATAGTAAGATCTTTTTATGTGCAGTACACAGTATGCACAACAATGCTCCTTCCTTCCTACCTTAAAGAAATGGTCTCCCCACAAACCTTGGCACGCAACCTCTGCTCTACAAACACTAACCTCCTCAACTTTTACAGTAGTCTTATTATTTAATGAAAATATTGTCCAAATGTAAAATAAAACTCATTATTACCAATAATACATTTCATGGTGTCAGCTGGGAGATGAGGCTTATGAGGCAGATCATCCTGTGTGACATTGGTCCGACCGCCCAGAGAATGTGTGGCCATGGTTTCTCTCTCGAACAGGATCATCAGCAGGGCTGAAACGTATTTTTTGTAGTCTGTGATCTGTGGGATTCGCTCATAGAGGATCCGTGGGACTCTGAGACCCTCCGAGAGATACAGATAGTTCTCATCATCATCCTGGGAATGAAAAGAAAAACATACGTTTCATAAAAGGCAAAAATATGTATTGAAAATACAACAAATATACATTTGAAATACCGTAGTCAAATATCGTTTCCAATGGGTGGAAACCTGTTCAAACCCGTTCCAACATGGAGCATGACTCACTGTGAGCTTGCAGCTGTGAACTTGCAGATTGGCTATTTTCACTAATGTTGTGTGACTCTCTTCTCTTGTATGATTAATTAAGACATTAACTTACAGAAAAACATAAAATGTAAACGTGGAGATATGATGTTTCTGCCCGACAGTGACAATATGAAATTAACTTTTTAGTGGTTTAGTGTTGGGTGGAATTTACTAATTTAGGATGATATCCTATCCTATCCCCTGAACATTTTTCAAACAGGTCTGTTTAAGGTTATATTAATTTTGCCTTTTTCCCCCCTTTTGGGGCTTTTGTGCCTTTTATGGATAAGACCTGAAAATGCGGAGAGCGAGATGGAGAGAGACAAGCAGCAAAGGCACCACAAAAAGCCTTACAAACAAGGCTTCAGACATCCCAAAACAAACTGGTCAGGCTACTGCTTTTTTGTGTATGTCAATCAAAGTTAATGCAAATGAATTAACCAAATCACTATTGACTAACCTTAATAAAACCTAATGACATTTAGTTTCATTGAACGATTATACATGTATGCAAGAGGTATGTACTGTGTGCTTTTCTTATCACCTTTGTCTGTAAGGAAGCCAAAACAATGTTTTGGCTGTTCTCACCTTGTTTACAGCTGCAAGGTTACCCACGAGTGGAAGTGGTGAGCATCAATCAAAATAGCTACAGACACACACACACACCATGTTGAACTTGCTATGAAAATGTTATTAAATATTGTTTGGGGAAATATATTGTTGATGAATGGGGGAGGGAAACCGCTGTGTGAGTTTTGTTTCCAAAATACAGGTGGCGTTTCGCTGGTAGGTGCTGGGACTCAGAGAGATACATTGATTCTGCCATGCGGATATCACGTTGTCAAATACCATTGCCCGCGGAGGAGATCAATCAGAAGGGAGCCCACTTATCCAAATGTGGCCAGCAAGATTCCACAACAACCTACAGTAACAACACTCAACATACGTTTTGCAGTGAACGGCTGAAAATGAAGACCAATTCTGATCAGAGCTTGCCATAGCTCTAATTTTAAGTCACCTGATCTACAGCACGTTTCGTCAGGGGTGAACACTGAACCATGCTGGAATTCAAAAGCCACAGTATAACTATGAGTTTTGACTGTTCTTGACAGAACTACCGTACCACTGACCTGAGTGTTATTGTACTTCTACCCATGATATCATGTACATAAAGCATAAACATCAACACGTGAGAATATTGTCTCGACTCCCATTTGCCTCAGTGATTACCGAGTGATTCAGAATTCCATGACCATCCTTCAATCTAGAAGTAATTTAACCCTGGCTCATTTTGCTAGGGTGGGATGGCTCAGGGTAGAAGAGACAAGAGTATAGCAACTTGCAATGGGCCTGGTCTACAAGATACACTATACCTCATTGACACCCATGTACCTGTCTAACTACTTCAAAAACATCAAACAAGTCCACAATCACAACACCAGAGAGAGCTCCAGTCCACAAATCACGTTCAAACCAGATTTGGCATGAACAAGGGTTTAAATCCGTTCTCCTGCTGCACCACCAAAATGTGGAATGTACTACCAACAGTCATGAAGTTCGGAAGTAGCCCTAATGGAAACAAGCCAGTAGGCTTTCTTGGATTCATCCTTTTAGCAGACCTGTTCAGGACTCAGGATCGGGACTCGAACCCACAGCACAATGTCAGGCTACATCGTAGTCTAGGTGCTGGGACCGCTACGACAGCGGCCCGGGCCTGATCCAAGATCAGTTTCCGACTGAGAAACACTGTGCATATGTATGTAGTACACTGACCTGTGGTATATGATTAGATAATGTTGTTTCCGTCTCATTTTCTGTCTCATTGTCAGTGATAAATGAGATGGACTCGTCATTGTTCTGTGTTGGAAGTTCCGCATCACTTCCATGTCGGACCTGGTCCATGGCAACACGAAGTTCATGTGCCGTGTGTCTCATCTGCATCATGAGGGCATTCATCTCTGAAACAGTATTAAAAAAAAGAAAAGAAACACATTATCGTCACATTCTGCCATGTCTCAGAATGATAAATTCAAAACCCACAACAACAACAACCATTCAATAATCAAAATCACCTAGTTTTTTTTTGATAGTTTTGTTCTTGTATTATGATGTTGGGTGAAACCTTGTATCTCCATGTTTTATATAATATATAATGGTCTACTTTGTTGTACACCAGTCGGTGACCCACAAAAGTAGTGAAAATTGCCAATCTACAAGCTCACAACACAATGCCATATGTGGTGGGCCTACATGTATGTAGGTCAGCTATTTTCTCTATTTTTGAAAAATCTTGAAAGTAAAAGTGGTTTAAGTCTGTCAGTGGGTTTGGTTTTATAAATGTTTAACCAATGTAAAGTATTAACAGGAGCTTTTAACTAAATAATAGCTACATTGGATCCAATCGAACACAGGTTCTTGTTTCAATTTCCTGAAAAATAATCATTTTACACATGGAAATATATTAATAAAAGATATTCAACCCACCTTTCAGCTCCCTCAGTTCTCGCTCAGCCAACATTCTACATCTGCGTTCATATCGGAGTTCTGCTTGCAGTTTTTCTACTTTCATCAGAAGCCTTATTGTGTCTGTGTCTGTCCCGGGAGTTGAATTGTCTTCAAAGATAATTTCTTCCGTCTGCCCAAGAAATAAAAACATGTTGGTAATCCAAGGCATTTAAGATGAATACAATACGAAGAGGTTCAATACTTCACCTCGTGATTTGAAAAAGGTGAGTAGGTTGGATCTTCAGGTTCTCTGAACTCATCATCTTCAACAACAGGTGGATAACCTCCTTCAACGTCCTGTGTTTCTGAGTTAACCTCCATCATCTTGGCTGTGGTGGAAGAAGACTCATATTTTATTTGAACATAAAAAAATAAAAAAATACCTGTTTAAGCAAAAGTACAGTAAAACAATTGTTGATTTGAATAGCCGGAGTATAACACGGTTTCGTAATATGATTGGGACCTATTGATTGATATGATTGAATACTATATTAGACAGAAAAGCATACCGCACAAGGTATTCACACATTTGGGCTAAAAGTATAACACAAAATGTCCTGGGGACTTGTTTCCATTGTGGTCCTATGTATTCAATTAATTAACAGCGTAAAAACACACAAGTGCAAGGTCATCAACAAATATAAGACATTATATGTACAGAGTAGAGGCTAGAGGGGGGGGGGCAGTGAATGACATCATCTTCTTAACCTCCCCCTTTAGCCTCCTGAAAGATGGATTTTCTATTCAGGCCTGTTTTGAAGGAAACCAGTGATCAAAAGGGATGGTGTCAGGGCATTCCACACTTGGTGGCGGTAGGCCTAATCTACATTTGAAAAGAAACTAGTAGTAAACTAAAGCTGCCAAACAATTGTAGTGGCGTAAAAGCAAGTATAACATTTGCCTCCGAGATGTAGAGTGGCGTTGGAAGTATAAAGCATTGAAAAATATATCGACCCATTTGGAATGTCTCAACCCACCTTCAACAGCAACACCTCCAAAGCCCCGCAGTGTCTCTTTCTTGACCATCTTGCCTGGTGGCTGGCCTGTTTGTGACACCGTGTTCCTCTTTGGTGCCATAGGTTTACTCGTCTGGAAAAAGTGTTGGAGTTGTGTTACCACAGCGGTTCTCAAACCATTTCATTTCAAAATTCAAACTATGCATAGGGCCAGCACCTCTATAATTCACAAATAGAACCAAAATGGACCCTGAGTTACACACCCTTGGGTGTGTAACTCAGACCACACTTTGAGAACCAGTGACTTATACAAAGCATGTTCAGCTATTATTTGTTTGTGTTATGATGACGTAAAACCTTACTGTAGTGTAGTGTGGATCCTGTAAAATTATGGTGACTTTTAATGTGAGGGTGGGGGGGGGGGGGTCAACACATAATTCGACAACTCTTCTCACCTGTTTTCTTTGCTGGCATTCCTCACACAGTTCCAGATACATGTTGATGCTCTCCAGCGTGACATTACAGAAGGACCTTCGCAACTCCTTGTCCATCACCTTACGACCCCCGTGTCCCGTCTTGACGTGGGCTTCTTGGATAACGTCGAACAGGTCCTCTTTGGCCACGAGCAAAGTGTTCATGCCTCTCCTGGCGATCTTCTTCACCCCGTCGACATCGACTAGTTTGTACATCCTCAGCCAGCTGTGCTCCTGCGAGGATCTGGGTTTCTCCTCTTCATCCTGCAGCCTCTCGAGTGATGCTGCTATCCCGCTGTAGGTCTCACGAGCCATGATCACCGGCGTGTTCACACTTTTCGTTTTGCAGTCGAGAGAAGCGTCCAACTTCGCGTCGAACAGGTCTCTCTTCTCCCGAGTCATGGCTGAATTGAAAACAAAACGTCCAACTATTTCGGAGGGAGGTGTGCCGTCTTCTCGGGGACCGCCGGGTGGTCCTTCGTTTTGTTCATGCATTTAAAAGCATTTGTGTATTTTATAGTTGTTGAGAAGATTGAAGCGTGTACTCTCAAGTCCCCTCTGAGCTGACTGCATTCTTCTGGAAATCCTGGCGGACGGACCACTCTCTCTGTGACGCGACTAGTGGCGACGTGTGTTTACTTCCTTTCGAAAAAAATCTACACTCCCTGATGTGCTGAGAAATTTAGACATATACAGTGGCATATATTCACTACATATATGATACATTTATACCAAGTAAATGTGTAGTGGGTTTATATTTATATTTTTTCATTTGTTTTATTTGCGGAAAAGAACCCTGCTAGACGCAAATGATCTTCCGGGGAATCATTTGGCAGATGTACCAGTTTCCTGTTAAAAATGTTCTACGCTGCTCATCCAATGAAACCCCTGCGTTTGGAGAGAGGGCGGGACATGGGCTGTATCGTCCAATCACTAACCACCTTTGTACAGCGGGGGCGGGGTTTCAGAGCTCATGTGTGGTTGAGGAGAAAACCCATGTGGGATAAATGTTGACTTTAAATCGCGAAACACGTCCTTAAAAAAACCTTTATTATCTAGACGTGTCGGCTTGTATTTTTCGTCATGTCTTCTTTCTTTATGAAGAAGAAGGACAACTCGAAGCTTTCGCAAAAAGGAAGCGATGCAAAGCAAACGAAAAAAAGAAAGGTAAGCATAACGTTAGCGAGATACTTGTGGTAAGTAGTTGTAACCATACTTCATTCTTGTTGTCTTAACAAATGGTCACTTTTCACTATCAGTCGTGTTGCCTAGCTAAACTTCCCCAGTAAGAACATTACAGACTGTCGGACATTAAAACAGTAATAGAGAACTTAAATTGCTTCAATGAATGACACGTTAGTTAAAAAAAACATGTGGTCCTCAAACGTTTTGATTTCAAGGAACCCCCCCACCATGAGGGTCCTTGGGCCTGGACCCCACTGGAACCGCTGCTTTAACCATTCTGTATGATACTACTACTCTCAAATTTAGACCATTGTGTCGGGTAGGACGTCACCTACTGGTGGACAAGTAGTACTGCCTGAAGCTTATAAGTGCAATAATCTCTCCTGGCCAAGTAGGCGTTCTGTCTTGGTATCAAACCTACTGACTACTGGATTATATTGAGCATTTTGACAACTATATCTATCTATTATTACAGATCCATGGGGGCTCAGGAACTACAGTTAGTACAGGACAAGTGAAGAAAATGAAGGCCAAATACAACGAAGAGATTTCCAGTGACTCGGAGACAGAGAGGTGAACACGTCACACACACACACACGCACGCACGCACGCACGCACGCACGCACACGATCAGCTCTTGTCATCTTCATCTTGGGACTCATCATCATGGATATGAAACAAAATCAACCACAGCCATTCTAGGGCTAGAACTGATTGTTCTCACTGATATGGATCTGACCGGTCTACTACCGAAAGACATGTTAAATTATGTTTTTGTACTTCTTACTCAACAGCTCAGCGGTGCAAAAGAAGAAGAGGCCGTCGAAAGAGGAGATTGAATATGATGAAACGCCCCAGGAGAAGAAACTTAGATTAGCTAAACTGTATCTTGATCAGTTAAAGGACGAGGGTGAGTCTCATGGTCTGCACCGTTAACCGTTCAGTATTAACTGAATCATCGTGACAAAGTAATAACACCAGTTGTGGTCATTATCAAATGAAGTATGCGTCTTTGTTGAACAGAGGAAAATAAAGCAGAAGAGGATGACTTTCAGGATGACTTAGTTGCTGGAAGACTTCAGGATGAAGTTGTAAGAATTACTTTTGTTTTGTAATGAGCTTTCATCAGTATGTGATGTTATCATTGTTTTGGTGTTGATGATGATGTAATATTGATTTTTGATCTGACCCGGCTACAGCTTGAGCAGAAAGGAAAGCTCCAGCGACTCATTGCCGAAGATGTGAGTGTGTCTTCCCTCTCCTTTGTTCATTGTCTGAATTAATTAGCTATTAAAGATATAGATTGATTAATTAGTAAAGCTAATAGGACTGTTGGTTAATCTGAATGACTGTGAATTCAAACCAGTGACATAATAACGACACCCTTTTAAATCGGACTGATTTGTTCTGACTTTTCAGCTGCTGGCCCCCGATGCCTCTGAGATCCGTATGTTGAGAGGGCACAAACTGCCAGTGACATGTCTGGTCATCTCACCTGATGACAAGTACATCTTCTCTGCTGCTAAAGACTGCTCCATTATCAAATGTCAGTATTCACCGTAAACCACATATGCGAAAGTAGCGAAGGTAGCTAAGTAGATCGGCTACATTTGCCGTTAAGACCTAAAGTGGTCTTCTCCTTTTTGTACTGTACATACTAGTGGAAGACTATTCCTCTGATCGTTGACCATCCCCTATCAATCATGCTGTTTCTCAGGGGACGTAGGGAGTGGTAAGAAACTGCACACGATCGCCGGTGGACGGAAGGGTACAGAAGCTCGCCACGTTGGACACACGGCCCATGTCCTCTGTATATCCATTTCATCAGATGGAAAATACCTGGTGAGTTACTAGTGCTCGGTACGGGTCATTGTTCATTGTACAGTTACATGTACATTACAGTATGTAATGATGGCAACATCTACTCTATTTCAATCCTTTTAGGCCACTGGAGACATGAACAAGTTGATTATGATTTGGGAGGCAGAAACGTGTAAACACCTATATAAGTTCACGGGACACCGTGGTCCTGTGTCGGTAAGACCCGCTAATGTGTCACATTAACATGCTGAACAGTCTCTCTTCTCTTCTCTCCCTGCTAAAGGTGTCACACATTGAAAAGTCTCTCTCTCTCTGTTACATATATTTAAATAACTATCATTCTGTCTGATCAGCATTTTTCTCCCTCACGAGTAATTGATCTGAACTTGTACACAGACATTGAACATTAGCAAAGACGGTAACAGCCTGTCTTCACTTTTCCCAAATGTAAGCTGTGTTTAGCGTTTTTGTCAACTCTCATACTGTAAGCAGTAGCGATTCAGAGTTCCTTTGCACGTGTGGCCACGGCCTATAGTCTCTTTGACCATATTGTCTTGTGTATTGTATTGTGTAGACTAGAATCTAAAAAAGCTCTCTCTCCATAGAGTATATATGAATTCAATCACATTGCCTTGTGTACTATCTGAAACACCCTCTTGTGAATCCTCAACAACTTTAATTCAGGGTCTATCGTTCAGGAGGGGAACTCATGATCTGTACAGTGCGTCTCATGATCGGTCGGTCAAGGTGTGGAACGTGGATGAGAATGCCTACGTGGAAACTCTGTGAGTACCTGCGCACCATTTCCCTTGACCGTGATAATGTGATTACTCTTCCCGCAGCAATGTGTGGCAGTGGTAATTTGTCCTGTCTGTGTGTTCGTTTGATAACTGTATTACAGTATATACACGAGATGAGATGATACATTTAATTTAATTTTTATGATTGAAAAGGTTAGCTAAATTACTTAAGGTTGAATGGCCATATTGTCATGGAACCCAGTGGGAATTATCAGTAGGCTCCCGAAGAGATTATTATTTTGTCTTGAAAACATCAAGGTCACAATTTAGTAAACGTCTGGGTTTCCGAGGCTACAATTTAGAGATGCAGAAGATATGCAAGGGTCCTTGAGGGGGTTCTAGGGGGTCACCAGCTTAATGATGGATGGATGGGAACCAAACTCTCAACTTGTACACTCATAACACCAGTTATGAGCAAATCAAACTAGGGTTTCTTGAGAAAGTTCTGATCTGGTTCATCATTGTGAATGTGTGTGTAGGTTTGGCCACCAAGATGTCATCACTGGACTGGACAGCCTGAGTCGTGAGCGCTGTGTGACTTCAGGTGGGAGAGACAGAACTGTGAGGGTGTGGAAGATCGCTGAAGAGTCCCAGCTGGTGTTTAATGGCCACGAGTGAGTAACTTTACTGTTTAGTGTGGGTGGAGAGCAAGAGTCTTATTTCAGAATAAACCTTGACTATGACATATTAGTCTTTTAATTGGCTTGTCTAGTATTGTAACCGCCTTCTGCTTTGATAATTTCCAGTGGCTCAATTGACTGTATCCAGCTCATCAATGAGGAACACATGATAACCGGAGCAGATGACGGGTAAGACTTCCACTGTACCCACTCACTGCCTGCCTGCTTGGCACTCAAGGGGTCATATTGTGGCTCAAGGCTCATACATAGTCTGGATTTACGGTGGTTAAGTGACCACCGAACTACAACATGACGTCACGAGCCGCGGTGAAGAGCAAACCACCGCCACCGCTCCAGCCCTTCTCTCTGTTTTTACTCACCACCGCGTAACGTTATTTCAGCTCCGGTGGTCAGCTCACCACCGGAGCGGTGGTCACTTCATCACCGAAAATCCAGACTATGAATAGGCCTTAAGTCCCTGTGACACATACTAGCGCCATGCCCAGGGGCTGTGCTTGTACATCATATGACATATACTAGTATCATGTCCAGGCAGTGTACTTTTACATCAAACAGAAGATAGGCTTCCTAATCCTATGGGTTACATGGCACGGGAACCTATGCGGTTCTCAAGGCTACATGTTTAGTTCCTTATGTATTGTTTTACTGTTTGTTTTTCGCAGCTCTCTGTCTCTTTGGAGTGTCAACAAGAAGAAGCCCTTGGGAACTGTTAAGCAGGCCCACGGGTGCCAGGGCGAGGTGGGGATGGAGCAGCCTCATTGGGTGTCATCGGTAGCAGCGCTTCACAACTCTGACACGGTCGCCTCAGGTGCTTCTAGCTGTGAGAGTCCTTTTCTACATGGGCAGCACACAACATAGCATGATGTCTAATTTGTCTATGTTGTGTGGGAGAGTAACAACAAGAAGATGCACCGTGTTTTTCACTAATCCATTGACTAACTTGACTGTGTAACCTGACTGTAGACAGACATGGCACATGCTCACATTCTATCTATGCAAAATGGTCACACAAAATCTTTAAGGATGGCAAAGAGCCCCTAAGTGCCCCTGAGTCTGAGTCCAGGGCTAATATCACAAACCACTGAATCCCATTTGTGCCAACTTTCTTATTCAAGCTGCCTTTTTAGGCCAAGGAAGTAACTCCCTGAATTATTTTTTTCTTTATTTTGCTTTGTTGTGGCATTATAACACAATACCATATGAGCTTGTTGATTGGCTAGTTGCGCTGAACATTTGCTCATTTTGGCCAAATTCTTGCCTATTATGAAATGGCCATGAATAGGCTTGCTAGGGTTCATGTGGTTAAAGCATAAAGAGCCTCTTGTCCACATTTCAAAATGTACAATGATTCTGTCTTCAGGTTCCCACAACTCAAAGGTGCAACTGTGGAAGTGTGGCCAGGGCTTCAGAGGGCTGAAGCCTCTCTTCAGCGTACCAGTGGTGAGTAAGACCCTCGTTTTGACCCCCTTTCGACTACTAAAAAGATGCTGCATACTTATTACTTTGCCAGCCATGTTAACCTGGTTCTGAATTTTACCCCGGGAACGAATTGATTCTTGGATTTTCACTCAGTGAAATGCTAACATTTTTATTTATTTCTGAAGCACTCTCATTTTGTGTGTCTCTCCTCATTATCCCAGGCTGGCTTTGTCAACAGCCTGAAGTTTTCAAGCTCTGGTCAGTTCCTGGTGGCAGGTGTGGGACAAGAGCACAGGTAAATGGAGTAATGGACATGGGCTCAGTTGGCACGTTATGTTTATTACGTGTGCAAGTAGAGCATGCAAGTATTGTGGTCGGCTGGACCAAAAGATGGTGACGTAATTAAGATGTTTCAATGTTGGGTGGGTAAAAGGTCACAACCTGACCTGCCCCGGTGGAGGGGCACTTTATCTAGTTTATTATTTTAAACGCATTTTAAATATGACTGTTATTGGTGGTTCTGAAATAGTTTTATCCACTTGAATCCTGTCCACTTTGTTGACCGGGGTCCCCAGATCTATTCCTGTCCCTCTCCCTTTTCCCTCTACACCAAATCTACAAGCTTAACAACTTTCCGTGTTGTAACTTGTTGTGAGCTTGTAGATCAGCTATTGTTGCTGCATGCATTGCTCACCTATTATGACAGGCCCAGAATAGGGGCTAGTGTTCATGTGCTTAATCATTGATGGTACATTGCATGTGTCAATGACACATAGATAGCCACTAGATGGCACTATTAAGCCATAGCAGACTTTTAATGGTATGATTAGCCTACTGTTTTATGATTTATTTGATATAATCGCTGCCTGTATTCGTTTTGATTGGATTAAAATTTCATAGCGACATTTTACAAGGCACTACATGGGAACTGAATCCCTATTAATTATCACTACATTCTAACGGTACTGAAGGATTAATAATTTGCCTTCTCCCCCCCTAGAGGTTAATATGAAAAATGCCAGAGAATGTTATGCTCAAATAGAAGCTACAGTATACATGATTGTACTCAAAGGCATTTTTTTGTTGTTGCCGATACATAATTACACATTAAATACCACTACAGATAATACATTTTAATAGCAATGCATATATACATCATGGATATGTCATCTATGACGCTCATCGCCTGCCCACACTGCTCTGTGATGCCGTGGATCTCCAGAGCTGCATGGTGTAATTGCTTTAGATTTTAATTTTGTTAAAATAAAATAAATATATATTTTAATGAAGCTCTAGTCTAATGCATCAGCATGCATGACATCCTCAGTGTTAGGTTGCTAACAGACAGACTTCTTTCTCGCCCTCTCTCTCTCTGTATCGATGTGCCTCTCTTTCTCTCTCTGATGTGTTTATGTTCTTTGCATTTCTTCAAGGTTGGGCAGGTGGTGGAGATTGAAAGAAGCAAAGAATGGGATCTACATTATTCCTCTTAAAAGAAAAAACCAAGACCCTCCTCAAAGCGAAGACCCTCAAAACCAAGACCCTCCTCACAACGAAGACCCTCCTCAAAGCGAAGACCCTCAAAACGAAGACCCTCCTCAAAGCGAAGAAGACCCTCAAAACCAAGACCCTCCTCACAACGAAGACCCTCAAAACCAAGACCCTCCTCACAACGAAGACCCTCCTCAAACTGAAGACTCTCTTCAAAAGGATGAGTCCAAGCCTGATGATAACGTGGAGCCAAGAGAGCAGGAGACTGTTTAATATGTATTCCATTTTTCTTTTCTTTTGCATTGAACTCGCTCTTTTGTTTTTTTTCAGCAAGTTAGTTCCACTGGAGAGCTTTATAAAAAAATCCTGTTATATTGTACAGTTCAATGTTCCCTTTAGGGGAAAAGCAGCACACCAAGACTTATAATAAAATAAGAAATTATCACCACCTTTTCCTCCGTTTTTTGTTTAATTGATTTGCCGTCCACATTGTGTGAAAGTGCACCTGTACCTTTTTTCTGCCAATACAGGATATACTATTTCTCAACAGTCAACACAGATTGCTTTGTGTAGATAAATAATGAGACCTGGAGATGGAAGTCGCTGCTGTCGGGTGGAAACCATGTATGCCCCAAACCCCCTTATTTAACCTTAACCCATTCTGACCTGAGATCAGATTCATACGAGGTTTCCACTGGACACACACTGGTCTGATTAACCCATTCTGACCTGAGATCAGATTCAAAAAAATGTCAGTCGTTCTTCGATTTTTCAAAAATAGCAGACCTACAAGCTCGTAGCGCGCCACGAGCTTGTAGATCTGCTATTTTTCAGTAGCTAAAGCATAACATGATGCTAACACCAGAATGGGTTCCCGTTCAGAATGGGTTAAATAACTCAAACTACAAGACATTTCAGCATGTGTCTCCACAGTAAGCTGAATAATAAAAAGTGTGAATGGATGGTTTCTACTGGTGAAAGTGCTTTTTTTGACGTGCCAATGTCTGCCAAATTGAAAGCACTATATTTCTAAAACTATGAAACATTTCAAAGATTCCTTTTCAGGCAAACATGTCCACCGTAAGATGAACCTAAGTAGGCTAGAATGGGGTTGCTAGGTATAAGTATATGTAGGACTAGTAGCATGCCAAAGTTTGTGCTATTGCCATAGAGCAGGTGTTCCCAAACTTTTTCGGACCAGGTACCCCTTTTGGGGTAGATATTTTTCCAGGTACCCCCTCATCCTCGCAACACGGATAACAATATATTTACAACCACAAGCAGTGTTTCCTGCAGGAAAAAGCTTTGGCAATTTCCAATTTCCCCAATTTCCGCAATTTCAAATTTCCACAATTTCCAATTTCCGCAATTTCCGCAATTTCCAATTTCCGACACCAGTGCCTTAGTTTTTGTGTTGTTAATTTACAGGTCCAAGTGTGCATACGCATGTGCGCCTGTGCGTGTGTATAGGTGCATATGTGCATTTGTGTGTGCACGCTTCAATGACCACTGTTGGACCCCATGGGGATCAAGGACCTCTGGGAGCCACCCATAATTCACAACGGTCACAGCGAACTCTGTTGCATCACAACTGGTGGCCAACAGTCGTAACCAACACCGCCGCCGACCCACAGGAGAATACCATCGCACAGTGATATCAGACCAACCACTATCAGCCAACCCTCAAACCAAACCCTTCGACCTAGAAGAACTCGAATATATTATACTATAATAATAGTATATAATATACTATAGTATGCCGTACGATATGGGCTATAGCCCATGGTCCAAAATGATGAGAAACGAGGATAACTTTTTTTTTCAAAATTTCAAAAAACATGGGCTATAACCCATCGTTTTTGTCATTTCGTCATTTTTTTCAAATCCTCAAAAATGTATACGTTTAAATGTATACGTCTAAATGTAGACTTCTAAATGTAGACGTCTAAATGTATACAGACGTCTAAATGTAGACGTCTAAATGTGTACGTCTTCTCTTATGGGGGTCCCTGGCATATCTTTTCAAATGGGGGTCCACGGGCTAAGTAGTGTCAATTTGGGGGTCCTTGACATGAAAAAGTTTGGGAACCACTGCTTTAAACACTTTAGCACTTTATGAACATGAACAAAATAGATGGGTCCCCCCTGGAACTCCCTCAGGTACCCCTGGGGGTCCCCGGACCCCACTTTGGGAACCACTGCCATAGAGAATGCATTGGGCGTTTAAGTTAAATAACTCACTACAAAACATTTCAAAGTAAAAGGTTCCAGCCCTCAGTAAGCTGAATTATAAAAAGTGTGAATGGAGTTTCTAGGTGAAAGTGCTTTTTTGACGTGCCAATGTCTGCCATTGAGCCCCATTGTAAAATTCTCAAATTTTAAAGCACTATATTTCAAAAACTGAAACATTTAAAAGATTCCTTTTCAGGCAAACATGTCCACCGTAAGTTGAACCTAAGTAGGCTAGAATGGGGTTGCTAGGTGTAAGTATATAGGACTAGTAGCATGCCAAATCAAAAAATAAAGTTTCTGCATTTCTGGTCAACCCCCATTCTTTCTTAGATAGATAACTTTATTGTCATTCAGCAGATACATAAAATGCATAGGAGAACGAAATGTCGTTTCACTGGCTTTTAGTATGCTAGTTAAAAGTAAAATACTATTAAAATCCACCTTTAAAAACAAATAAATTAAAAGCACCATTAGTTCATAGAGAGACAGATATTGCACAATAGGAGTCCTTATAGCAGCATATTATGGGAGGAAACGGTTAGGGGATATTGCACTTGTTCAAAAGTCTAATGGCTTGGGGGGGAAAAGCTCTTTCGAATAGCAATAAAAGGATGAAATAAAATAATATAGAAGATCATTCTGAAACGTTGTGAATGTCCTTGAACACCTTGATAGTAGAATGCCCTTCCCTCCGCCCCTAGTACCACCTATATGTCTGTTATTTGTATGCAGCTGTGAGACTGTCTCCAAGACAAATTTCTCCCAAGGGAGACAAATAAAGATAACCTTGAACCTATATACCTTTTGAACGAGTTTTATTCAATTTGTTGTGCAGTATATTTTGTATTGTATTGTCTGTATCATGTATATTACTGATAATGAACAATGGAAACAATCCCCTGTTTGTTTTACTGTCAATAAGCATGTTAATAAAGTATTGAATCAATCAATCAATCAAAAACAGTGCAGAAAGTGTGTATCCTTTTGTATTTTTTGTATTCCTTTTGCCATTAACAGATTGCTTTTCTAAATTATTTTGTCCTTTAATCTGGGCAGTTGCAGAGAAACAGAACATCAGACACATGGACACTGACTGACCACTGACTGGGCAAGAACAGTTTTGTTATGTTGACTGTAACACTGGTTCAACGTCCGTGGCTCACCAGGGGTCCAAATGGAACCTCACAGGTCTCTGAGAGTTAGATTAAAACAGAGGATTTAAATTTACAACGTAGATTGGGGTCCAAGATATTGGGGCATTGCCTAATGCCTTTTAATTGAAAAACAAAAACAAAAAAAACGTTTGAACCCAATAAAAGGAAATGTCACCCGCTGATTTACACTAGCTGTATAAACCTACCGGTATGTGGTGTGACAATAAAACGGATTCTGATCCATATTCAATCTACACTGCAACATCCTCAGGGTTGATTTAACAAGTGTACAAATGTGTCAGTTTGGTTCCATTTGTACATTTGTGACAGACTGGTATCAGGCCTTCACTTGAAAACCTATAAGCACATTTGCGACCCAACCTATAACCTCAGTAAAACTATAACTAAACCTAACCCTAATTTGCCCGGGGGGGGGAGGGGGTGGTTATAAACACAACCAGTGTTAGATTTGGAATGTGGACAACTGGACATAGTATGCCTTATTGACATCACAATGATTTCTTCCTTCTTATTCTGACCAATTGCCATGTCCTCGCAGTCGACCAGTGGCCCCTGGGCCACAGCTTGAGAACCAGTGGTGATAAATTGTGGGGGACATTAATTGACATGTTCCAATCTGAGCATGTGTGTCTTCCTCCCACCAGTCCCTTACTATTGGAAGAGGGACTACAATTCTATTTCAGGAGATGATTGGTCCCTTTGTGTTAGCTGAGGGCTATTATGCAACCAGCGAGGACCGCTAGTCATTTTAATTGCCACTGCACATAAGAAAAGACACATGCACGTCACGCACACACACACACACACACACACACACACACACACACACACACACACACACACACACACACACACCACTTGTTGCAAACTATATAGCTGTTATTTGTCTAGAATGGGGCAGTGTGTGTGTGTGTGTGTGTGTGTGTGTGTGTGTGTGTGTGCGCGCGTGCGTGCGTGTGCGTGTGTGTGCGTGACTGTGAAACTTGTGACTGTGTTTCTATCGAAAGGAAAGAATGAATGAAGAGATGAATGAAGAAAAAAGCATTTGAAATAAAATCCTCATCCATTCACATTATTTCCCCTGTCCTCATTTCCAGGTTGTCTCTTAATTGGCTGTCATTTAACTGCCCGTGTTCCTTTTAATAGGGTTGTGTACCTCTTAATTGGTTGGCTTTCTCCACATTCCCTGACTAATTAAACAGGAAGGTTGCTGATGTGATGTTATTTTGTGGAGACAGAGAAGAGAGACACCAGGCATGCCATGTTTAGAATAGGCCTACATGGACAGCTTATTGCTATATAGAATGAACTTTAATTAGCCCACAAATTATTTAAACTATTTACACTACTCCCTGTAAGAGAAGTAATATAATTATAGGACTTGAAGTTGTTAAAACCACATCAGTGGCGGGTTCAACAGCCCATAATGATTAAACAAGCACAGAACGTAATGAGCTCAATACAGCCCCCTTATAAACAGATAAAGATTGGCACTTGATTAAATAATTATACATCCCTACACCTAGATCTTGTCAAAGGGAACAGCTTGTGTCCAATATTAATATTCGCAAACACTGCACGCACCCTGTCTGCCTGATATATCATGTCTCCTACTTCTTGCCAGCTACTGAAATCCAGAAGCTGCAACAGGCTGACAGGGACGGGAAATCAACTGTGACCCTTTTTCTTAATGTTTATGTGTGAAAAGGTCTATTTAGATGTAATACTGCATAAATACATACTGTATATATATATATCTGATGGTGACTCATCATCTCTGGGGCACATGCGTGCACTTCCACTTCCTTCCTTCCAATCCAAATTTGGTGAAATAACTTTTATTTGTAGGCAGCAGTGTTGTCAAGTCTGCTTATTATAAGCTGTAACTTTGGGCTTGTTTTCCTGTAAAGTCACTTAAAATATATTGAAAGTTGCAGGTTGCATTGTTTTTTTGTTTTGTTTTTGTTTGTTTTTATTTGGGGGGGGGGGGGGGGGGGGTTGTTTCTAAAATATAGGTCTAGTTACTAATCTAGGCTTGTTGAAACAATTTAATCCATATATTGGCATGTTGAAAATAGCAGTTCTACAGGGATTTGAATTTGGTTTTGATGGATGGAGTCAGTGGCCAAATTGCCTGCATATTTATTTCCCTAGCTAAATCTGGCAACACAGATGATGGGTAGGATGATGATGATGACTACTTAACTTGAGTAGCAAATAGTTTTACTAATTTTACTCATACATCTCACTTTTTAAATGTTCAATTATTTCAATAACATTTTTATGTAACAAAACATAACCGCTTAAACCATAATATATTTGATGCATATTCCTATATTCTCTATTCAGGCAATTAAAAAATAGCATGTTGTGAATGTGAGTTTATATCACTACTATATGAATCCATCCATCCATACATCCAGTAGTAGGCCTACAACATACGATGAATTATGAAAGAGTAAGGATTCATATTTGTATTTGGCTTCATCATCATCACGTCCTAATCCTATCCATTCAATACACTGGCCACCATGTCGTGCAGATACGACGTACAGATGAGACAGAGAATCAGGAGGTTTTAGGCGTCTCAGATGAGAGCGGAGCCACACAGCGCACCACCACCAGCAGAGTGGCTGCAGTGCATATTGCTTCTGCTGTTGATCAGAAGAACTTCTGAAAGGCATGAATGGCGGTGGAGTTGTCTTGCGCTTGCAGCAGCTTATTAACTTCATATATTCACAAGGAAACGGGAATAATTGGTTATCAATAGCTCGTATCGATCGGGACCAGCTGAACACCGAATTCATCTTTGGTTATATATAGGCGTCGATCAGGCGAGCCTATATAACAACAACGCACGAGGGATTTGGCCGTTGTGAAACACACTTCAGAACCGAGGACGGACAGGTGCTTCATTCCGGGTGCCTCAGCCCTGCGTGACATTTATGTTTAAAGTTAACTACATTTGGACACATGTCCTCACATGAAACCTCGACGCGCCTGGCCTGGATTCACACGCCGTGGGAGAGAGAAGCGCGCACAGCTGAGCTGCACCTGCATGCATGGAAACCCGCACACATACCGTATGACGCAAGGCACTTTACAATAAGGTAAGACGTTCAACCGAGTTGGCCGTTTAAGTTGGATCATCGTCCAACTGTTTTATTTTTATTGCATTTTCCAGACGGATAGATCCAGCAAACTGGTGCGCGCTGCGCGCCTTGTTGTGCCGTGGGCTAAACACGGACGGACCTTGCCTCTTGCTTTCCATGACAGGACCCAGTTTTAAATGTCTCTTTTGGAACAGCACAGTTTGTTCATATGCTAGCTTTGTGTTTTTAGGACATTCAAATATCATGGCATGAACTCCCCCCGGGGCAGAAAAGGCATCACGCAATCACGTTTTAACTGTGCCATGTATAGCTGAGACCGATGATGTGGAGACTATATGAATGAAACCACTACCATTATTTAATTCCAAAGTGTAAATATGCCTTTTCTTTTTGTATACTATATACAATGTATATACTATAGCCTATATCAATTTAAGTAGGCTACCGTATATGCATTAGAACAAATAACAATTAACATTCAGAGATTCCATGATTATAACTATTTTTTGACCAATCCAGTTTCAGCTGTCCTTTCTGTAAAGCAAACACTTTAGTCTATGACTTAATTTTAAAAAGGTTATATTTCTACATTAAATAACTTATGGGTTAGGCTATGTATTTCAGCTTTTCAAAATATTGAGTATTGGCCTATACTCGCCTACCAGGACTATAGCCCTGGTCCAATGCTTACAGCGAGTGTCTCTCCCTGAGACACTCGCTGTAAGCATTGGACCAGGGCTACCAGGACTATAGGCTATACCTTTACTTTGAATAGAAAAGTGTTAAAGCTTCTTATTGACTTGTTCTTGAAATAATTACAAAACGGTATGGTCATTTTAGAGCATATACCATTGTTTTCAGTTTGGATGATGTGAGAAATAGACATCACAAACATGTGGTTTGCTTGCCAGACATTGCCCAGTAGCTTTTAGCAAAAATAATTTTCCTGATAGCCTATAATTAAATGCTGCTGGCACTTTCTGTAAAGGCTGGCAGATTTTCCACCAGACTGGAGCTCAAAAACAAACTCCAGTCTGTCAGTGTGTGTGGTCTCTCTGCTCTCCAAACTGACAGAATCCATCATCAGCATTGGCTGCTGGACAATAGTACAATTGGTCCTAATTCCTTTACTTAACAACTTCAGGTGCAGTGATACATTGTGTAACCAACAGAGATTAAATCATGATGGACATCATTTTTTTAATGCAGAGCCACATTTGATAAAGATTTTCTTTTGAAAAGTGCTGCTGTGTGGTACACCTGTATAATATGAGCGGACGTAGAATCCGCACATCGACAGGCTGGGTGCTGCATGGGCTAAAGAAACTTCAGAAGATAATTGATGGAGCCCACACACCACAGGTACAAGATAGACGTTCCATCTTCTATCTTGTACCTGTGGTGTGTGGGCTACATCCATTAACACCTGTATAATATGAAAAGGGTATCTTTGAAAGACAAAGAATTGGCCCCGCACACTGTTAGACATTTGCCAAAAAATATGTTGCTCTTTATTAGGAGACAATTGTCTGTCCTGATGATTCAAGGTCTAATCTAAGTGACCGAAACGTCGACCTAATAAAGAGCAACATTTCTTTGGCAAGTGTCTGACAGTGTGCAGGACCACTTCTTTGTCTTTCAAGGATACCCTTTTCATTATATGCTCTATTGCCCTATACGCACCTGCGTAAGGATTCATCCTTTTGCTATAAAACACCTGTATAATACACATGCTCTCACAGAGTGACCGAATCCATCAGCATTGGCTGATGGACAATTGGCCCTAATTCCTTTAGCTAACAGCTCTACGTGCAGAAGTAAATTGTGTAGCCTATATACCCAATGGAGATTAGATGCTACAAATCTTGCATGCATACCCAGATGCCCTCAGTGGTTCTCAATCTTTTGCATTTCGAGGACCCCCGGCTTTAGCCCACATGCAGACCCCCATTTCATACAATTCATTGTTTTTGAGAGACCCCAAAATCTACACTGTAAAGTCCTCAGTGTTAAGGACAACTTCACCCATTTTCAACCTATCTTCATATAATTGGCCCCCTCACCAATTCTATAATATTTTAATATTTGTCTACTCTGTATGTGTCTCAAAAGAGGGCTGTGGACAGTTGAGAAACCTGCCTACCAGTGACATCATCGCTGGGGAATCCAAGCTAATAGAAACTTCAGGCTTTCTATTCCTGGAAAGTTAGCGTGCACTGATACTGTCACTGGTAGGTCGGGTTCCTGAAGTGTCCACAGCCCTCCTCTGAGACACAGACCGACTAGAAAAGAATGGTACCATTTTATGATGAGCATTAGTAAGGGCCAATTATATGAAGAAATAAGTTGAATATGGGTGAAGTCGTGAACACCAGGCGGCCATTTGTACCCCTGGTGGTCCAGACCTGACACTGCTGATGATATATGGTCTTTTGTCACATGCGTTGTAATACTAAATGGCAATTAGTGAGTTGACGTCTGCATTCAAGCTCATAATGCCCAGGAGACCTTTTTAATTACAAGGCCCGCCCCCCAATTAACAACAGGCCATGATGGTGATGGATCCTCTTTTGATACAGTAGAATTTCTGGGACCCCCCCCCCCCCCCCCCAGTCTAAGAACATTTTTATTGTGACGTGATGATATGGTCTGATAGGTTTGTCATTTGGTTTAGCTTTACTGTCTAATGTGTTGTTGTCGGGCAATCGGGTATCTCCTTATTTCATTTTTTAAATTATTATATATGTTTTTTGTTTATAAATGAATGCCCTACTAACCTACCGGTACTTCATCATACAAGTGTCACTCAAAAGTAGTGACAATAGCAGATCTACCAGGGGGGTCCCCAAATTACGTTGAGGGGTCCCCAGATGATTAGCTTCATGTGCAACAATATTGTTTTCTCACTCAACAGTAAACACACCACACAGTATAAGATGAGATGAGAGTAGGAGAGAGAGATTGAGAGAGAGAGAGAGAGGTGTGTGTGAGAGAGAGAGAGAGAGAGAGAGAGAGAGAGAGAGAGAGAGAGAGAGAGAGAGAGAGAGAGAGAGAGAGAGGAGAGAGGGGGGGGGTGAGAGGGGGTGAGGGGGATAGAGAGACAATGAGAGGAGAGATTTATAGGTTTGAATGCAATGATGGAGTTTAAAAGTATAGGTCATACCATTTCATCGTCATGCACAAATGTGTATGTGAGTGGAATGCAGTGAAAATAGCCGATCTACAAGCTACAGAGCTTAAGTTGTAGATCGGCCATTATTATTATTTTATTTTTCACATAGTAATAAAAACAAAGAACGGTTCTGGACATACATGGTTTCCACCCGACAGCTACAATATGCCTCTGTTTTGGAAGGGAGGAGTTCTTGTTTTGATCTCTGTCAGTTGCCTTCCCAAGGGGGGGGGGGAGATATCTGCAAAAGCAGAAGGCAATGCTGGCCTATAGATCTATGTGTGAAAAGGACATGTATTGTGAGCTGGTTACTTCTTCATTTCTACGCCTCCCCAAGGGGAGGATCAGGCACGATCAGAGCAGACCCCCCGAACCTAACCTATAGCCCAACTAAACTGCTGTTGTACTAGTGTTGTACCGTTGAATATACAATCCCATACTAAAGTATGGGATTGGACATTAAATGCTGTTGGGAAGAAACCTTGTACCGGTATGTCTATATTTCAACTTCCATAATTTAATGCCCTACTTTGTCATACTACAGTACAGTTTCATGCACACAAAGTAGCAAAAATCTACAAAAAGATCTACAAACTCAAAACGTGACGTGTCACATTTTTGTCTTGTAGATCGCCTATTTCTGGCCAAGTTTGAATTAGAATCCTATAGAGCGTTGCAGTCCCTCCCCCTTTCAGAACGACGAGTGGCCCAGGAAATGAATCGCAATGCATTTCCTGGGCCACTCGTCGTTCTGAAAGGGTGCGGGACTGCGACGCTCTATAACGTAACAGTTTGTGAAATCAGAGGTAACACAGTGTCGCAAACATTACGCTCATGCCTCATTCATACAACGATGCGGTCAGATTGACCTCGCTTCGAAAAATAATTGTGTCGCTATAATCATCGTCTATTGTTGGTGTCCCGCTGATGCTTAATTGTTCATTGTGTTATTATATTATTTGGCTGTATCTGTCCATGTGTTTCAGAACTGCTGTACTGATAACTGAATGTCCCCCTGGGGATCAATAAATGTAAATAAATCAATCTATCTAGTATAGTGGGTTGGGAGGCCATGTGGTAATCAGAAGGTCATCCGTCTCCCGGTCTGCCCAGCATGTGTTGTCAACGTGTTTCTGAGCAAGACAATTAACAAGTGGTTAATTGTCAGCCCCAGCCCTCAAGTGGCTCTGAGCAGCTATCAGCTGGATGAAGCTGAAGCTGAATTTCCCACAGGATTAATCAAGGTCTATCTTCTTCTTCTTTTTGAGAATGTTGACACTTAAGGCCAATATACAATTAATAGCAAAAATAGCTGATCTACAAGGTCACAACACATTGTACAGGGCTTAAAGCCAAAAAGAATCCAGAGACTGAAAATGTTTTTTTTTTTCAAATCTGCACCGATCTCATTAAATTACTGAAATCAGTCCCCAGGACTGAGAACTTTAAGCCCTGTATGCAGTCCGAAACCATGGACTATAGCCTGTCGCTTTTCTGTGATTTTAACCTTTTTTCAAATCCTCCGAAATCATGAAAAATGGCACACACAGTAGTATGCACAGGGCTTAAAGCCAAAAACAATCCCAAGACTGAAAAAGGTTTTTTGCAAATCTGCACCGATCTCATTAAATGACATCCTCAGGACTGAAATCAGTCCCCAGGACTGAGAACTTTAAGCCCTGCATTGTAACATCCTAATGTGGATGGAACTTCTCATTTACTGCCGGAGTTTCTCTAGAACTGTCTGCAGCTACATCAGTGCCCATACCCGAGGCGGGGTTGGCCAAAGGGCCTTTCTTTGTGGAGTTTGCATGTGAGAGAATCGATGTTTGTTATATCAGAATATAGTATAGACTTTAACAGCTGTCTACGGTATATCCATTCTGTAGGTGGAGAGTGAAACCTATGATAGTCATTCTCTCATTGAATAAGTTCTAGCTGGTGATATAATAGTGAAAGTGACCACTTTCCTCTAGGGTCCCTGAACCCCACTTTGAGAACCACTGCTCCGTGACTTTCAAAGCTCCCAGTCAAACGAACGAATACATTTCAAAAATAATTCTCATCATCTACAAGGCTCTCAACAACATAGCAGACGGGCCGATACCTATCTGTGACCTCTTCTATGTGCCCTCCCCTCCCACTGCCCCGAGTCTGGGGATGTCAACCTCCTACGTAGATACCCCCAACCTGGGGTGACAGGGCCTAGTGGGAACTCTCACTCCCAAGCCCCCCTCTCCGCATGCTTTCAAAACCGCCATAAAAACAAACCTCTTCACACACTTTTTCCGCCATTCCCACCTAATCCTCATATTTCGTTGTTTTATCTTTCTATTTGTAACATATGTTATGTGCCCATATTTACTTTCCTTTTTAGTATTGTTATTATTATGGTGTCATCTGTAAAATGTATATATGAGGGAGAAGCGCAGAGGTCAAAGCACTGCTGATTGATTGATTGATTGAAATATGTATTAACAGTTTGCAGAATTACAGCACAAACTCAATACAAAGACTGTTAACTGTGAGTGGACGACCCAATTAAGCATTGTACTTGTTTACAACAGGGTCCACCTTGTTCAATTCATCAAAAAATTTAGAGACGTACAAATAGACACACCCTGTGGAACACCTGTATTCAGGATGCATGTGGTTTATTTTAACCGCTTGTTTCCTATGACAATGTTGTTAAATTGCAGTATAAAGTATATAAATGGCAGGGCAATGAAGAGCTTGGCATCCTCTTCACCTTCAGGACATGATCCTGCACCCTATAAATGTTAGGAAGGGACTAGTGGACAAGAGATCCAGTATAAGTCATTTTACAATTAGTTGCATGCTGAAAACAGTACATTCTATATATCATCTTGACTGTATGTTGTTTTGTATGCTACTGTTCCTCATGTGTTCCATATTGAACGTATTCCATGTTGGGCTGTGAAACCCAATATCCCCCTGAGACAATAAAGTGGAATCTAATCTCGACTCTTCTCCCTCCTGGTCCCCAAGCTGTGGAATGACCCCCCAACAACAATATTAACCACATGAACCTACATGAACCCTATAGCATCCCTATGCTTGAGCTAACATTCTGTGAAAATAGACGACATACTGTACAGTGCTAGCTCACAACGCGTTGCAACGTGTTTCGGCAAAGAGATTTTGTTGTAGATGGAAAAACTGAGGGAGCCTACCGGCCTAGTATGGACTCCTGGGGGACTTCTGGTCAGAAGTACAGTATATACTGGGTTTAAGTGGTTAAATAATAACAGTCACTATATCTCTCTAAAGGGCTATTCATACTCCAGTTTTAGGTGATAAGGTGAGATATGTGTTTGGGTGAGCGGTGAGTCGATTACCACCGCAACGTAATGCCATGAAGTAGTTTTCTGTGGTCACTTTATCACTTAAAACTGGAGTATGAATAGGCCTTTAGTCCTATCTTCATACAAATTAAAGGAACTAAATGGGAGAGTTACACAGCTGTAAATTTGGTGACAGTGCGAAATCTTGTTTGAAATTACCAAACCTGCTTACAGAGGATGTACATTATGTAGACAGAGTGGACAGAAATGGTACCGTGTAAATTGTAAATGATGAGCATTATAGTGAGGGATATGAAGATACGTTGTGGTCCTTTAAGCTCACTCATTCATTGTACTTTCTCTTGCTCTCAGTGTCACTGAACATTTTTGTCACATGTTGTTGGTTGCATTAACCATATTGAGTAGATTCCGTAGATTCATTCAGAAATGCGTCAGTTAATTGAGTGAACAGTTACTTAACAACTCCTGTTCGTAGTGGCACCCATCAACACTACAGTATAAGTAAAAATGATCTCTCGATCGTCCTTTTAGAGACATTGATTCAGCAAACTCCAACCTCTCTGTTCAGAATCATTTGATAAATGTCGACAATACTGGAGCTGGAGCCATTTCGTCTCTCTAGTGCAAATTAACGCTTGGCTGAGAGCGAGCATCTCAGCAGTGAATCTCCTCCTCGCTCACACATTAGATATATTTGGATAAGACAATATGGAAGAGTGTTTTTCAGAGCCGTCTTTGTGTTGCTAATGTTGAAGAGATCCTGCTGGCGGTTCAAAGCGGAGCAAAGCGTGCCGATGTCTCTTTTTGAACTTGCCTTTCAGAGGAAATATTGTGCAGTGACAGCTGGGTAGTGAGCGACGTTCTTGGCTGCCGAAATGCAAGTGTGTGACGGCCATCTCTGCCACAAGCTAGACTTAATGATGTGATCAAGGCCTGATAGAAGCTTAGTTAGAACTGAACGCGGAGACTGAGCAGTAACAGGCATAGCAGCTTCATGCAAGATCCTTACACTGCTCCCCATTTACTAGTGTTTCACACTAGAGTATAGGCTAAGAAGAAGCACTGTATCAGTGGTGGAAAGTAACTTATTACATGTACTGAAGCACTGTACTCGAGTACAATTTCTATGCTTATTTAGGTTAATTTGACATGGACATCACAAGTCAATTAGGCTTCATGTTCTACACCTAAATAGAATAAAGTATATATATATACAGTTTTTTTTCTCCATCTTATTGTCAATACCTACAACACCTTCCCAATTAACAGGATTTCCAGCACTGCAGAGGAGAGACAGGTGACCAACCTGATGGACTGCCGTCCTGTTACACTAATCTGAAACCCAATAAGTCCTCTGTTAAACACATTGCCATCAGTATCTAGTGTTAGATTATACAATATAATGTCAGCCGTCTATGCTGCTTTTTTGATTGATTGATTGATTGAAATATTTATTAACAGTTTGCAGAATTACAGTACACTAGCCCTTACCCGAGATATTGCCTGTGCCCTGGGTGCGTTTTCACTAATAAATTCATTATTATTCATTTATAATTTGTTAAATTGGAAAAAGGGGCTTCGTTAAGACCTCCATATTATTATGGTCAATGCCTGTGTGAAAAGTGGGAGTGATTGGTGCAGGTGGTGAGGAGATACGGCTGTGTTTCTTACAGACAGACATTGTCAGACATTGTCAGAATTATAGTATGATGATATAGTATGATTATAGTATGATGATTATAGTATGATTATAGTATGATGATTATAGTATGATTATAGTATGATGATTATAGTATGATTATAGTATGATGATTCCAAGCACAACTCAATACAAAGACTGTTAACTGTGAGTGGACGACCCAATAAAGCATTACACTTGTTTACAAGAGGGTCCACCTTGTTCAAATCATCAAAACATTTAGAGACGTACAAATAGACACTACTATATAGCCAAAAAGAACAGAACAGGAATTCATCATAAAGGAGGTAAAAAAGGGAAAAGAAACATATACAGTGAGGGGGAAAGGGGGTGGGTGGTGATTCAGATTTTTACGGGGACCAGTTTCGAATTGCGGCCGTCCGTAGGTGCCTTTTGAGGGCGGTTTTAAAGGAGTATGTCCCATACCTGTATATCTTATATCAGCTATTATGTGTAAATATGTTTTTTGTGGAAAAGAGAACAAAGAGTAGTTTGAAGCAAAAGCTTGTATATGAACTTCGAGACCTTTCAGTTGTACCGTTTGTGGCAAAAACTATCTAAGAATCACACATAAGAAAACCCTGTACTTGTTGTGGTAAAATCGCTCCAACGTTCTTTCCTTTTCCTGCCGTGATCTCCTTCACGCCCTTCATTAAGAAGGCAGAGTGTTAATTTGTCCAAATTAGTTCTTGCACATGGGAACAATATAAGGTTCGATATTATACGGTATCGATACTGCTCTGACATCAAACATCCAGTCCAGAAAAAAGGAGGTGAAACATAAACACAGTTTGATATTGCAAAACAAAAACAAAACACAAAATGATTGTACCAGACAGCGATGATATACGGCTTAAGAGGTCAAGAAAACGCTCCCCACCAATCCTGGCCTAACTTGATATCTACGCCAAAATCTTCTGTTTTTCCACATATAAGCTTGTTCCAGGGTGTGTTTCTTAACCCATTCTGACCGGGCACCCATTTTGGTGTTGGCATCATGTTATGCTTTAGCTATTGAAAAATAGCAGATCTACAAGCTCATATCGCGCCACCGAGTGGCGCGATACGAGCTTGTAGGTCTGCTATTTTTGAAAAATTCGAAGAACGACTGACATTTTTAGAATCTGATCTCAGGTCAGAATGGGTTCATCAGACCAGTGTGTGTCCAGTGGAAACCTCGTATGAATCTGATCTCAGGTCAGAATGGGTTAACAGCCCAGTATGTGCTCTTGACCTACACCATTACTCACAGTCACTCAGGTTTGTGACCTGCGCGCCCCTACTGGGTCCATCTGTTCCACGAAGGCTTTGAAGTACACTTTTAATGGTCCTTATTTTTCCTCCCTTCAGGGTCACGTCTTCACCTTGATTTCCCTGTTGCCGGCCGCGCCATTTCAGGCTGAGTGATGTCCAGGCACAATATGTACAATCTAACTGAGCAAATAGTCGCTGTTGGCCAAAAAACATGTATCTCCATATTTCAGTTTCCGTTTTTTCATAAACCCCACTTCATTGTTCAAGAGGGTCATGCAAAAGTACATATCTTGCACGTTGTGAGCTTGTAGATCGTCTATTTTAGCTATTACTGAAACATTTTCAAGATGAAAGTGTTTTTTTATAAATATTGAATCAGTAAAAAACGTATTAACAATTAGAGCTTAATTGTGACTAATGATAACAGAATTGACTCCATTGGAAGAGGAACACAGGTTCTTCTTTTTCCAAGTGACTGTTTTGGACATAAAGGCCTACAAGGTATTCACCCAATGGCGCATCCGAGATATTGCTTGGATTATCTAAAAAAAAAAAACGAAAAAGCATCTTGACAGAGACAGATACCGGGGCTTCATCTGCAATAATTGCAGCTGGATTTGCAGACTCATTTGTCTTCCATTTCTATAAGTTTGATTTGACAGTGCTTTGATTGGTTTAAAATGCTCTCATTGTTCACTCTCCAGCTATCTTCTTCATCGGGTACAGAGAGATCGATTAAGCAGCGCATGTAGCATATGGTGTACCAACGTCCTCCCTGGTGGGACATCTGGGGGGATTCACTAATCATTGCACTTGTTTTCCATTCCAGCTTTTTGCTATAGTGACATCCAAGTATGATGTAAAGCACACAGGGGCGTCATTTGGGGTCTCAGGGGACGGTAATTACCATCCCCTGGTGTTCATATTAACCTCAAACGCAGTTATTTTATGCACATTTCTCCCCAAGTCTGAACATGTTCTAGTGTAGATTGATCTGATTTCAGATCAATTGATCTGATTTCAGATCCCAATCCATGCCTCTCCATCTACATGTGTTTTTCGGCAGCCAAACATACATTTATTGCTCTAACATGCTCTTAAAAATGCACACGCCGCACGCACACACACATTTTGCTGAAGATGATGGAATTTTCAGTCTACCACTGCACGAAGTTGATAACTAAAAATAGACATCTCATTTCAGCCAGTGAGATCTTTTGATATTATTCAGTAGGCCTAGTTTTAACCCATTCTGACCGGGCACCCATTTTGGTGTTAGCATCATGTTATGCTTTAGCTATTGAAAAATAGCAGATCTACAAGCTCATATCGCGCCACCGAGTGGCGCGATACGAGCTTGTAGGTCTGCTATTTTTGAAAAATCGAAGAACGACTGTGACATTTTTAGAATCTGATCTCAGGTCAGAATGGGTTAATCAGACCAGTGTGTGTCCAGTGGAAACCTGGTATGAATCTGATCTCAGGTCAGAATGGGTTAACTACCTTTATCTCTTGTAAAAGCTCACCAATTATTTTTCTCATTTAACCCTTAGAGCACTATATATTTAGTACATTTTTGAAAGCAGACGGCGATTTATTTTTCATGTTTGCCCACAGACCTTTTTGTATAAGAAAGGACGGATCAAACAAACCAGCGAACCATCCACGGGACGCATGCTTGGCTACTTTATCCTGCTATGTTATGAACAAATTCAGCAACACTAAATGTATTTATTCCCTGGACTCCCTGGTCATCTGTGTGTTATCACTCCATTCATAACCCCAGAAAAAACACTTTTTTCCAAATTATTATCCCATTCTGACCGGGCACCCATTTTGGTGTTGGCATTATGTTATGCTTTAGCTATTGAAAAATAGCAGATCTACAAGCTCATATCGCGCCACCGAGTGGCGCGATACGAGCTTGTAGGTCTGCTATTTTTGAAAAATTCGAAGAACGACTGACATTTTTAGAATCTGATCTCAGGTCAGAATGGGTTAATCAGACCAGTGTGTGTCCAGTGGAAACCTCGTATGAATCTGATCTCAGGTCAGAATGGGTTATAGAACCGAATGTGGCATTCCACTTCAAACTGATGGTTTTATATTATAATCGACTCTCTCTTTGGAAGATGGTGGGCATCGGTAAGACAATTTGCTTTTCGGATGTATTTATTTTTTTAAATTAGCAACTGTAGAAATTGCATCTATTACTGGCAGTGGCAACATTGACTATACATATACACAATATTTACTTGCGCAAGCAAGTAAATATATAGCTCTCAATGATGATCTCTTACGTCATCATTGAGAGCTATAGTCATACATATACACACCATGTACTCTGGTCCCAGCTCTCAACGATGACGTAAGAAAAATGGTCATCTGTGTAATCTGGTCCCAGCAAACCAGGCACAGATTTGCATACACAAAAAAATGGTTGACGGCTGTCACTTTTTGGCACCAAGTAACCACAGTATACTGCTAATCAAATTACAACTACATACTCTATATAGTATATAGTATGCTTAGTTACACCTAATGATTATACATTTCAAACGTTCCTTCACAGAGAAACTGAGATGTGACAGTTTACAGCGGTCGAAAGTACTTGCACACTCTGCTTGCGCACTAGTTGGCCATTTATGGCCTACTAGTGTGCAACAAGCAAGTATACACTCGGCAGAGTGCAGTTCTAGTTACTTCTGTTTTTATGAAAGATGTCACAACTTGCAACCAGTTGCAAAGAATTGCAGCGGTTTGGACTGACTAGTAGCAGACCGGTCCCTTTGCCAGACACCCCTAGTAGTAGAGAATATATGATAATATTGCAGCTTTCTGTGTGCTATGAATCCATTCATAAGCCCATGACAAAGCACACATTTCAAAATGAGTCTATACTTGTACAGAACTGAAGCATTCTACTTTAAACTGATGATTCTCTTATTACTGACCCTCTCTTTTTGAAAAACAGTGGGTGGGCATAGCTGAGACTATTACTGTATGCTCTCTATTACTGGAAGTGACAACATAGTGGCTATACATTACACAAGATGTCCTTCCGTTTTCAACATGTTACAAAAGGTTTCCTCTGTAAATAACCTAAAGACGTAAATGCAAATGATTTCATACATAGATTCTAACATAGTGGCTATACATTACACAAGATGTCCTTCCGTTTTCAACACGTTACAAAAGGTTTCCTCTATAAATAACCTAAAGACGTAAATGCAAATGATTTCATAAATAGATTCTAAGGAAACAACATAGAAAAAATACCATGAATGAATGAGAGAAGTTTAAATTCAGACTTTACTGTTCTTTACTGTTGTTTACTGTTCTTTACTCCTCTTTACTGGCCTTTACTGTTCCTAATATATGTAAACGATATGACATCAGCTTGTGACTGCAACTTGTTCCTGTTCGCAGAAGACTCAGCACTGCTGGTCTCGGACAGGAACAAACTGCAGGTTGAAAAGGCCCTCAGCTCTGAACTCGGCAGAATCTGCACCTGGCTCGCTGATAACAAACTGAATCAATTCTCTTTGGATCTAATAGTAATCTCAGCAAGGCAGATGGCTTCCTGGTTAGAGTGGGTGACAATATTATCACACGGAAATATGAAATTACCTAGGCCTACCTAGGTTCCATCCTGGAGGCTAATCTTTCCAGTGATAAAATGGCCCAACGTAATAAAAAAAGTCAACCAAAGAACAAGATTCCTTCACAGGATCTCCTCACTGGTCAACAAAAACACCTTGAAGACCCCAACAGGAGCCCTCGTACAAGGTTTCTTCGACTATGCATGCACCTCTTGGTACCACAGCACCTCAAAGGCCCTTAAAACTAGGCTCCAGACTTCCCAAAACAAACTTGTCAGGCTCCTACTTGGCCTCACCCCCCGAACCCACCGAACCCCTGCCCACTTTGACAGGCTGGAATGGCTTAGAGTCGAAGACAGCTAGAGTACAGTATCTCGCAATGGGTCTGGTCCACAAGATTCAATACACCACCAAGATACCCATGTACCTGTCTAAATACTCCCTTAATGTTAACGAAGTCCACACCCACAACACCAGAGGGAGTGCAACAAACCATGTGCAACCCAGATTCGGCACAAACAAGGGACTAAATTATTTTCGCTACAATGCCACCAAAATGTGGAACGCCCTACCAACAGTCATTAAGACATGCAAATCCCTTGACTCCTTCAAATCTGCTCTCAAAGGGCACCTACGGACGGCTAACAGTCTTTGTATTGAGTTGTGCTTGAATTGTACTGTAATTCTGCAAACTGTTAATAAATATTTCAATCAATCAAAAAGGAAAACAGAGGTTTTTGAGCAGAGCAAATAGGATAAATGTTTTCACAGTTCACACAGTTGCATTGTCACACATGTAGGTTCCTGTGTAAATCATAATTCCTGTGTACAAAGAGGCACGTGATAAGATAACCCCCTAGCGTGTCTTGTTACTGTGAATGACTGCATGAAATATTTAAGAAGAAAAAAAAAACATGTTTCAAGCTTTAAATGAGACATCACATAATGTAGATGGTGGGTATTCCCTAGGTAAGGATCGGGTTACCATGGAAACCATGGTGGGTAAAATCACCAGGGCTTGGCCAGCAGGATGGTAGGCAAGAAACTATCGCTGTGTGTGGAAAACGTGCATGTCCTAGAAACTGAATGAATGAATGAATGAATGAATGATGAAAATAGCCGATGAGGTCTACAAGCTCACATTTGTTGCTATTTTCACAACTTTTGTGTGACACTCTTGCATGATGAAGTAGGACATTCATTTACGAAAAAAAAGAAAGAAAAGGAAAAGAAAACATAAAAAGTTTAAATATGGAGGTTTCTGACCTACAAAATACTACAGTATGCTCATATCATATAGATTCATATCATGTTGAGGTCACAGCGTTTCATCTATGAAACCATTTATTTTCTTCACAGCTGATTATGCTTTGTTTTCACTTTTCAGTGGTGTCATCCTACTTTTTGCATTTTATTGAATTCAACATTTTCTTTATAATCGATTGGTTTGATTACCTAACGTAAATTAAATCTCCTACATAACATGAGCCTGTAAGGATGATGTCAGTGTGACTGGAGACCTACATTGTAGTATACAAGTATACAGTATTTTTCTACAGTGAGTGAGTCATAGGTGTGAGTTTCATAAGAAGAGCTTCCGCACTCATGCCTAATTAATGCTCTGTGGTGTGACAGCGTATAACAGCAGGCCAAAATAGCAGTTCCTTAAGCCTGCATTCATGTGCTATGAAACAGAAAGTTGCTTATGTTTTATAATGTTATTTTTAAATAATTATTTTGTTCATTTTGGTTCATTAGTAAAGACTAACTACAGCAGCAGTTCCCGTGCAAAGTGGTTAGATGTGTGGGCCGCGTGTCTATTTAAATAATCAATAAATCAATCAATCAATCAATCAATAAATCAATCAATCAATCCAGTGTTGTAGCTTGGATTCATGGAACTAATAGCCTATTGCAGCCACCCTATAAGCTCCTATTTATGGGCTTCCTAATAAAAACAAATTAAAGGAGCATTCAGTGATTTGAGTTGATTCAGAAAAAAACCCCGGTCCGCCCCGGTAACAACAAGTTGTGCACATGCACGCACTGCCAACAGCATGCACACCAAGGCCTGCCCCTGCTCGATCATGATTGGCGAAAGACCCCTCTCTATCCTGATTGGATGAAGGCTGGGCCACCTAGCCAAAAGACGAAACCTACAAGTTTTCTTTTACCCCAGGGGTTAACTGGGGACAGGGAGGAACTTCTTGTATGGTCAGCCACACTCTATAGTAGGGAGGATTATCACAACAAAACAAAAAAAGAAGTGATATTTTAATTAAGTGAATATACCTTAAAAGTTTTTTTTTAAATATTGATGTTATATTTATAAAAATCAATATCTCTCCTTCTCTCTACTATCCAGGTACTATCAACGATGCAGAAGACATTAAGAGAAGAGTTCAAAGCCGTCTGCCTCCAGACTCTCTAAGGTTCTTCTTCTATACTTCAAGCAGCCTGACCACCGTTCCCTGAGCTGGGACCATGCTGCCGGGTGCAGGCCATCACCCCAGGGTGCTGCCGGGTGCAGGCCATCGCCCCAGGGTGCTGCCGGGTGCAGGCCATCGCCCCAGGGTGCTGCTGGCCACCACAGCGTGCTGGTCCTTCCACACTCTGCTGTTGTTCACGCTGTTCCCCGGAGTGCTGCTCAGCATGCCGCGGCTGCCGCCTGCAGCCAAGAGGGAGATCATCATGGACGGAGACCTGATCATCGGAGGCTTGTTCCCGGTGCACGAGAAAGGAGACGGGATGAACGACTGCGGTAAGATATGGCCAGTGGTGGTTCTCAAAAATGCCAAGGACCCCCAAATAAACATAAATTTGGATGAAAATGTAGGTTGTGCCAGGCAGGGACCCCTCATCAAACATATACAGTGTTGCTAAAATGTTCCAGATTTTTTTGAAGGTTTTCCGGCAGGGAGGGGGATTGTTGTTGCTGCATGCAATCCTACGGGCTGGGGCGGCTCCTGTCTGCAGGGAGTGTTGGGCGGGAGGAGTAGGAGGAAGACTATAGTCTACGTCTTCCGAGTGGGGGCTCCTCACAGGGAGGTGAGCCAGTAAGATACTGTTTCAAAGAAAGGAGGTCACACAGCGCATAGCCATGATGCAATCACATTTTTTTAAATGTATTTGACCAACATTTCGACGGGAGGTTGGTTAGACATAGCATTGGTCCGACTGGATTAAGGTTGGTGAGGGGTGCGTTAAGACGACCGGTTTAAGGTTGGTGAGGGGTGCGTTAAAACGACCGGATTAAGGTTGGTGAGGGGTGCGTTGAAACGACCGGATTAAGGTTGGTGAGGGGTGCGTTGAAACGACCGGATTAAGGTTGGTGAGGGGTGCGTTGAAACGACCGGATTAAGGTTGGTGAGGGGTGCGTTGAAACGACCGGATTAAGGTTGGTGAGGGGTGCGTTGAAACGACCGGATTAAGGTTGGTGAGGGGTGCATTAAGGGTTGGGAGAGGGTTAAGGTTAGGTTTAGGTGTGCTGCCCCGTGGGAGGTTAGGGTTAGGGTGAGGGTTTGAGATATCGGACCACAGTAAAAGGTCTTCTTCAGAGTATAGCCGTCTCCTTCTATAGCCAGTAGGATACAGCAGTGACAACACACAGGAACGTGTGTTTAAATTGGGAGTGAAAAGAGTATTAAGAAAAAACGAAATAAAAAATACGCTAGATCCTTAAATGATTAGGTCTGTATCAATTCCTTCATTTGCATGGCTACCAAGCAATAATTGTGATTCCCAACACTATAGGTAAGATCAATGAGCAACGAGGGATCCAGAGACTCGAGGCCATGCTGCTGGCTCTGGACGAGATCAACTCCAGCGATCACATCCTCCCGGGCCTCAGACTTGGAGCCCACATCCTGGACACGTGCTCCAAGGACACCTACGCTCTGGAGCAGTCCCTGGAGTTCGTCAGAGCCTCGCTGACCAAGGTGCACGAGCCAGGCTTCATCTGCCCCGACGGGTCCAACCCCATCCAAAACGATGTGCCCCTGGCTATCTCTGGGGTGATCGGGGGATCCTACAGTGATGTCTCCATTCAGGTAGGCTACTACTGTACACTACAGTAAATACATTCTCACCAGAGGTATAGACAGTAACGAAGTGCATCTATGTGACGACTAAAGCCAAAGTGCATTTACTATGTTTTTGGACACATCGACTTATATCTGTATCCCGAAGGTCAAATTAGCCTTTGTGATTTTGGGGCATAAACAACTACCTCAAGAACAGATATACAATTAGTGTAATATCACATATATGGCAATATCTCATTTGACTGACACCCCCAACAGCACCTCAGTGCCCCCTTTAAAAAATATTGCTTCCAGCGCCCCCAAATCTTCTCTGAGCGCCACCCCCTGGGGGATTGTGGCGTCGTCATTGAGAAACAATAATGTGGATATGAAATGTTCATGCATGTATTCAAGCCCACATGCTTAAAATGTATAGCATGACTACACTATCACATAAAACCTTTGTTTTAATCCTGTACAGATATGAGTGTTGATGTCAAAATCAAAGGTGTGTCTTTTGATTGAGTCCTAAACCAGTGAACATTATATATTATATTTTTATTTTTTCTTTACCCGGCATGTACAGTATAGGTTCATGATTGTAATTATTTTCAGTGCCTCCTGGGAACTTGCAGTTTTATCACAAATTATTGTGCCGTATCAGCCATTTTCTAAGAATCTTGCAAGGGCACATTTGGCTCTTTTATCTCCCACCGAAAACATAGTGTTTATGTTCTTCTGTTTATGTGGTTGTGGGGGTCCGGGGGAGAGGTTGGCTTTGTGCTTAGATGTATGCATGTGAGAATTTGCACATACTCTCCAGCACCTAAACCTATATACCGGTACACAGTAACCTCTAAATGCCTATAATCCCAATCTAAATATTTCTTGAAGTAAATACAAGCCGAACTCCTCAAATAATCAATCGCGGAGCGGGTTCTGCGTGGACTGGGATAAAAGGGAATACATATGTGTAAACTGAGCTGTGTCACATTGCAAATCTATCTGTTACACAAAACTAGAAGAATTGTGCATTTGCTGTAGGAAATACATCCACATAGGAGAGGTAAGCTTGGGATAGACTTTTGAAACAAATGGCAACAATATTTCAATGTTTTGCATTCACTTGGTATAAAAACCCTTTAGACAATAGCAACAGATTTTTCAAGTAGATACATGCACACGGCACGTGCATACGCACGCATGCACGCACGCACGCACGTACGCATGCACGCACGCACGCACACTGACATAGGCCTATACTCTCAGGTTGTTTATGCCAGTATGTGCACTGTGCAGACATCCCTTACATCCCCGCCTTTTGTTGAAAGGACGGCGCAGCACTGAAGCCCAGCAGGTGGCATGCAGGTCTGCTTCAGCTGGAATAACGATGCTCTCGGGAGAGACGATATAGTCAGTGTGTGGCGTTTGAGGCTTTGCCATTTCTCAGTCACTTTGTCAGCCATTCACGGTTAACCCATTCTGAACGGGAACCCGTTTTGGTGTCAGCATCATGTCATGCTTTAGCTATTGAAAAATAGCAGATCTACAAGCTCATAGCGCGCCACCGAGTGGCGCGCTACGAGCTTGTAGGTCTGCTATTTTTTGAAAAATCGAAGAACGACTGACATTTTTAGAATCTGATCTCAGGTCAGAATGGGTTAATCAGACCAGTGTGTGTCCATGTGGAAACCTCGTATGAATCTGATCTCAGGTCAGAATGGGTTAACTTTGTCAGCGACTTCGCTTCACTTCCGCCTCCTCACAAAACGGCTGACCTCTCTCACAGCGAGGGAAGAGAGACGCCTGTGGCGACGCATCTCCCCTCGCACAGCACAAATATTATATGGTCGCTGTCGGGTGAAAACCTCATATGTCCAAAACCTGTCTCCTTTTGATTATTATTTAACCCATTCTGACCTGAGATCAGATTCATACGAGGTTTCCACAGGACACACACTGGTCTGATTGACCCATTCTGACCTGAGATCAGATTTAAAAAAATGTCAGTCGTTCTTCGACTTTTCAAAAATAGCAGACCTACAAGCTCGTAGCGCGCCACTCGGTGGCGCGCTATGAGCTTGTAGATCTGCTATTTTTCAATAGCTAAAGCACGACATGATGCTGACACCAAAACGGGTTCCCGTTCAGAATGGGTTAAAAACAGCAAAGAAAATAGTAAAAAATAGCCAAACTACAAGCGCAACCACAGCGCGATGCGTTGTGAGGTTTATCTGCGACGTTTGTGTGACACTCGTATGACGAAGGGTATTGATTTACAGAAAAACAACAATGTGACGCATGGAGATACAAGGTTTCTGCCTGACAGCAATGTTAATATGCCACGATGCCCTGGGACTCTGGGAGGCAGAAGAAGAAGAAGAAGGCATGTGTTGATAATGAGCTAATTTATGCAGATGCCTGTATCAAGTGCGAGATTGGAATGAGCAGAGTGAGCATGAACTATAGTTAATAAACCGTATTAGGTAAATAAACAGAATCTACACAAACACAATTGCCCGCGCTCGAGGGAGGGAGACCTGTCACTGTACGTCACTGTACGCACTCCTTACTGTCAGCCTATAGGGACTGTTGGGCGGGGGGGGGGGGGGGGGGGGGTAGGACGGAGGCTGTACGTCCTCCCAGTGGGGGCTCCTTGCTGACAGGTGAGCCAGTAGGTACAGTATATACAACTGTATAGTGACAACACACAGAAATGTGTGTGGGAAGAAAGAAAGTGTTGGTATATGTTAATAGCCGTGATAACGGCTAATTAATCTATAGCTAAGTGTGTGAAAGGATTTTCAAAAGCACAGGGAAGCATTGTTAGACTCTGTGTCTTGTGGCGTCTATAAATACAGCCATATGAGTGATGTCTTTTCAAGTGCCAGTTAACACTGGGCTTCCTCATTGAGAGAGAGAGAGAGAGAGAGAGAGAGAGAGAGAGAGAGAGAGAGAGAGAGAGAGAGAGAGATGAATAACATGGATCCATTACCCATTTGGCCTTTTAATTCAGTTTAATTGAATTGATTGAATTGATTTTATTACAGTGCCAATTCACAACAAGCTGTCTCAATATGCTTTACATACAGCGAAGAGACACAGTGTCTACCCACTGAGCAAGCATTTGGTGACAGTGGTGAGGAAAATATCCTGCTTTAACAGGAAGAAAGTCTCTGGCTGAGCAACCATCTGCCTCAACTGCGTTGGTGTGAAAGAGAGAGAAAGTGAGAGAGAGAGAGAGAGAGAGAGAGAGAGAGAGAGAGAGAGAGAGACAGTTAGAGACAAAGCTGGCCAGCAACAATAACACCAACAACATGAATAATAACTGTAATAACAACAACAATAGCTATAATAATAAATAATAGCCATATTCCAATGCAACTCCTGGGGTGGAACTATAATCACAAACCATGGGAGCCTGCGAGACGAGAGAGAGCACAAAAATCCCAGGGGAAGACGTCCCCGGAAGCAGAGTTAGTGACATGCATTGATCGGACATGAATGCATTCAGATGGAGAGGAGAGGAGGAGAGGAGAGAGGATGGAATGCAAGAGGATATGGAGTGTGAGAGGATGGAGAGAAGAGAAGAGAAGAGAAGAGAAGAGAAGAGAAGAGAAGAGAAGAGAAGAGAAGAGAAGAGAAGAGAAGGAGGTGGGAGGATGTAGAGGACAAAGGAGGAGAAGGAGGAGGCGCTTTGTGTGCCTTGTAGCATTTAGCAACATATAGTGAAGGGCCAGTCCCATAAAAGACAGCCCTAAGAGGACATGGGGTCGGCCCTAAGCCTCATGAAAAAGGATTTTTTAGCTTAAACGTAGAGAGGGTGTCTGCTTAGCCGTCACTGATAGTCTTGACAGGAGAGCTGCCTGATTTTTTAGTGTGTCAACAGGACTGTATGTACCTCCCTGTGAGGGAGGCTTTGGACACCATTGCTGTCACAAAAGCTTTGAAGAGACTTCTTGTGACTCTTGTGAGTGTTTTTGGAAGGTTTTGAATACACACTTATTACCGCTGTCACTATAGACTCGCAGCCGTTTCCTTGGCTGTGGCCTTCTTGTTCCCGGACTCATTCACTCCCATGAGATTCCCATGCTGGGGTTTTTGTTAAAGTGGGGCCAGTTTATACAATGTCTTTGTATCCCAGAAAAAGAAAGAAAGAGGGGGGAAAGTACTTGTTGGAGAAGGACAACCTCAGCTGAATAGCAGCAGTGCCAGTGAAGTTAGTTTTCCCATCGGCGGGGAGCAAACGGGTCGTGCTATTGCTTGGCAGAGCTCTCTGCCAAGCAATAGCACGACCCGTTCCACCGACCCGTTCCACCTGGATGGGTCAGCCCTTCTCTGGACTGTCACACACAATGGTGCACAGTAACAAAGTGTATTTACAAACATCTGAGAAATACTGTAACTATAGGGATGTCCCGATCATGTTTCTTTTCTCCAGATCCGGTTCCGATTATTTGATTTTGGGTATCTGCCGATACAAAATTTTCCGATCCAATATTTATATGTGTATGCCATATCACAATAGTACAATATCCATACATCACAGACAATATCCAGTCTAATATCATGATATGGATATAATATTGATACTAGAGATGTCCCGATCACGTTGTTTTTGCTCCCGATCTAACCCTAACTGTAACTCATTAACCCATTCTGAACGGGAACCCCTTTTGGTGTCAGCACCATGTTATGCTTTAGCTATTGAAAAATAGCAGATCTACAAGCTCATAGCGCGCCACCGAGTGGCGCGCTACGAGCTTGTAGGTCTGCTATTTTTGAAAAATCGAAGAACGACTGACATTTTTAGAATCTGATCTCAGGTCAGAATGGGTTCATCAGACCAGTGCGTGTCCAGTGGAAACCTCGTATGAATCTGATCTCAGGTCAGAATGGGTTAAAACCGGGAAAGCATCTGTCATTTTAGATTTTAGCAATAGCCACACACGTTTTTCAGAAAGCTCTTGAAGGAAGGATTTAGAACACTGGAAAATAGCAGATGTACAAGCTCACAGCGTGCCGCTCCATTATATCAGTCTAGCTCTATTTCCGCCATCAATAAAGGTCTATCATATGATATCCTATCCTATATAACTCCATCACAACATAATTGACTGTTTCTGTCTGGCAATATGTGGATACAGTATGTTCCATTTTTGTACCACAGTGCTTTATTAAGTTTGCTCACATATTGTGTTTCACAGAGAAATGAAGAAAATCTATTTGTTCTCTCTGAGTGAGAGTGAGAGAGAGAGAGAGAGAGAGAGAGAGAGAGAGAGAGAGAGAGAGAGAGAGAGAGAGAGAAGACCCTTGTGGTGTACTTTATTGTGTGATATCTAACAGCAAGAGGGGGTCTCGCCTTCTGCTCCAACCTGCTATTTTCAAGCAGACTTTTTCCTTTTTTTTTTGCACATTGTCAAAATGCAGCTCAGCTCACTAATTAAGCGCTGCTGAATGCCATTTAGAACCGAGGGGGGATGACTGTGGGAAACCGAGTTCTGCCCGATGTCGTGACCAATGCCCGCTCATTAATAACGCCAGTCAGTCCATTTCCAGCAGGGCCTGTCTTTTAATCTCATATTGTTGTCACTGCCGGGCAGAAAACCTTGTATCTCCGTATTTCCGAATTTCTTTCGTAAAATGAGTGACACGCAAAAGTAGCGGAAATAGCCAATGTACAAGCTCACAACATCTGTCACATCTGTCACAACATGTCACAACATGTTATCTCCGTATTTCCTATTTCTTTCGTAAAATGAGTGACATGCAAAAGTAGCCGAAATAGCCAATGTATACAAGCTCACAACATCTGTCACATCTGTCACAACATGTTGTGAGACGGCTTGCCGCGGGTTCGACTCCCGATCCCGATGGCCTTTGCCGTGTATCTTCCCCCCCCCCCCCCCCCCATCTCTCTCCCCATTTCCTGTCAGATTACTTTCAACCTACGGTATCAATAAAGGCAGAAAAACTAAAGAAGAGCTTGTGGTTAAATATCAACTGCATTGGATCTATTGAACGTATAGGTTATTTCTTCCCATTTCCTGACAAGCAACGTTTTGGACAGGTTTTCCCACCCGACCCGACAGTGACCACATCTTCTCCACAGAATAAATTATCACATTTTCAGTTATTCTTTTCTAGAACCTGCGGGTGTCATTTTCCCTAATTATACATCCTATAACTGAACAAAATGGACTCTGGCTTTGTTTCTTCCACAAATACCACTGCAATGCTCCAGAGAGGTGTTTCAAAGCTTTGTGAAACAAATAAATGAGGAACGACATTGTTCAAACATGCATTCTTCAACTCTAGAAGGGCCCTGAAGGTGATGCTGTTGGGCGTTGCTGTTGTGTTTGTTTGTCCATACAATATTTACCCTCTTCTATGCAACACATATGCATACACAACCTTCTCTTTTTAAAATGTCAGGCTAGTGTCCTTACATTTCTGTTTGTTGCTGTTTTGAATCAGGCCATAAAAAGAGTGTTACTCACAATCTTTCACAAAGTAGTGATTAGCAATGTCAAAAGGCCCATGGAGACTCACTGCCAATCAAGCAATCAAGGCTGAGTGGCTGGCAGCTTGCTCACCATGCACACAGGTGTGGGAGGCTACAAGTACAGTAGAACTAGCTGCACTCATCAATTCATGCATGCTACGTAGATCACCACACCAGCTTCTTGTCCACCACCCTCCAGAATACCATCTCTCTCCACCCTCGGAACTGTGTGCGTCCAAGGGCAAACCACACACATCGTGTGTACCAAACACACTTATGAATTCCTCTGCCTCTGCCTCTTCTGTGGTTAGCCTGGCCGGTGGCCTCGCCATGCTCACCATTACAAACCCGAACAATTTCCGAGTGCCACTCTTTCAAGCAATATACTCTATAGTTTAATTGAAGTAAATTTGTGAACATACAGTAGTCATCTGCTGATTGACTACAATCACCGAATGAGATGTATCGAAGTGCCTGGGTGTGTGTGTGTGTGTGTGTGTGCGTGTGTGTGTGTGTGTGTGTGTGTGAACTTGTGAGTGTGAATGAATGGGTGAATGTTGCACTCATTGTAAATTGCTTTGGATAAAAGCCCTATAGAAATACAGACGACTCTATTGATCTGCATGCAATGTGGGCATTGATCTGTTTGAAACTAAACCTTATCATACGATGCAGATGCTTCAGCATGACAGTAGTGTTCAGGCGTGCCTGTAGCAAGTGCAACGATAGAATCCCATAAGCAACTGCTTCACCAAGAATGATTGCTGACAGACAAGAGCTCTGTAATGCCTCTCTCTACAGTGTGAAGACTGTAATTCTATTTTTAACGCAGGAGAATCCGGCGGACAGTCTGTCAAATCCATCACATCACAGACACAATGCAAGATGTTCTCATGTTCTATGTTGGCACGGGAGCCTTTAATCCATCCATACGCCTGCAGCAGCACATTGCTTGCAAGTTTCTCCACACCAATAACAACACTCTTCATCATGCCACTTCTGTTATAGCAACATGAGATTACAGGGCATTTTCAGTGGTGGATGAAGTACTCTCTGTTACAAGCAGAATAAGGCCTGCATTACAATTTTTTTAATAACAGTAAATAAAATTGTCATCAAGACACCTAAAGTATATATATATATATGAAGCTATTATGCAGAATGCCCCATTCAAAAATTCAGATCATCTGATCATCTGACCTGCATTTCTATGCGGACCTAAGGGATGCCATCACTAGCTCTATCAATATGCAGCAGTATAGCTACTGTACAGCAGCATGAAGCTTTGGTACCTGCTTGCATATATAACCCACATATATTAACCCATTCTGACCTGAGATCAGATTCATACGAGGTTTCCACTGGACACACTACTGGTCTGATTAACCCATTCTGACCTGAGATCAGATTCTAAAAAATGTCAGTCGTTCTTCGATTTTTCAAAAATAGCAGACCTACAAGCTCGTAGCGCGCCACTCGGTGGCGCGCTATGAGCTTGTAGATCTGCTATTTTTCAATAGCTAAAGCATAACATGATTAACAACACCAAAACGGGTTCCCGTTCAGAATGGGTTAACGTGTATTTGATGGACTGATTTGGAGCGCATTACAATGAAAAACCATCCCGCATGTGGAATCACATGCATGATGAAATGAAAAAGGCCTCCAACTGTGCATCTTTTTTTAGATTCTCTTATGCAGTAGGCTACAAGGACTTGTCATCAATCATAAAGCTCCATTCCAGCATAAATAATAAACAACACATTATATCCATCCATCTATTATCTATATAGAGCTCAACCGATATAATTTAGGCTGTTTATTCGACTAAATAAATAAATAAAATCTGTAGAAATTATGCAGGTATGTGTCCAGATTTATAAGCCTTTAAATGTTTAAAAGGATAAGCGATATCTACACTCTCGTAACTTAATGGTCACATCGCGACACGTTATGAGCTTGTACATCGGCTTTTTTTATTTTTTATAAGCGGTAATACAAAGTTCTGTCCATTATATGTCATTGGCTGCTTGCTAATCACTTCTAAAAGTGTATATTGGGGGTCCCAGAGATAGGTGTAAAACATTAGCCTCAAATGAGGGGGTCGTGGCCAAGTGCATAATCAAACTGTGGGTCCCTGAAATGGAGTAAAAAAGGGTTAAGAACCAGTGATCTACATGCATTCAATGTATTATGAATGACATGCATCCCGGACACAGAGAGATGCTGCATTGGAGTACACTAGTATTACATGGTGGGGGTTTCACTATGCATGTCATTCACTGTATATACCGTACGTTTCAGGTTATCACACAGGGTCCTCAGGGACAGAATACTGTAGATGGATTCTCCATGTTGAAAGAGAAAGGCACATGAGTTCACATACAGCACAGCCAGCGTATAAGCTCTGCTGAGGGGACACCGGTCTCTCGTCTATCCTTGAATTATAATTCTGATGATAAGATACGATCACATAAAACCTTTAGAGGAAACTGAGTTGCCAAGGACAGTTAAAAAACACATACAGATGTACTGTACTGTAGTGTAGAGAGAGAGAGTGATGAACACCACAGTCAAGGCAACATAGTCCGTAAGTAAAAAATAAATACTAAAATATGCACATACAATATACATTAAACAACACTATATATACACCCTCAGCAGTGCCTGAACTGCTCGTTTAATAACAATTAGTTTGAGTGAGCTGAGCAGCTGAGCATACTGTATATATATATATATAATTTATATATTTAATTATTTATATATTTTTATTTATTTAATGAAAACAGTAAATGAAGAATCATGTATTAGGAGGCCAGTATTGACGTTACAATGGGTTTGTGTAGGAAGGGGGGGAAATTAAAAGACTTCAGTGCACTGTGCCTACACATGTTGCGACCGCAGGTCGCAACATGTGTAGGCACAATGCAAGGAATAAATGCATTCGCCATGTATCCGAAGGAAGTCTGATCCAATCCCTTTTAGATTTCTCCAGTTTAATCCTGAGTTTAAGTTTTGTAGTGTTCAAGATCTGATTTTAGGCATGTTTAAGCCTCCAGGAAAATCCGTGTTGAGGTTCTTAATCCACTGTTTTTCATTAAAACGTCTTTGTCCTACTGTCCAGTTAGGATTGTGTTGAAGTCCAGCGCATTTTAGAGCTTCAATGCCGTGCGCCATGAAATGTTGCACCAATCTTGTGGTTGTCTTTTTGGCATTGTTAATATTGTATCTGTGTCGTCTCAGCCTAGTACCTATTGTTTTACCTGTCTCTCCGACATATTGTAAACCACATTTTTCACACGTGATTAAATAAATGCAGTTGCTGGTTCTGGCTGTTATTTGTTGTTTAATCTCTAAAACGCGTTTTGTGGTTCTATTTTTGAGTGGTGCAACCACTCCTACAATCAGCAATGTCCATGTACCTACCTGTGTACCTGTGTCTTTGAGCCTCAGTGGTGTGCGCATGCGTGCGCGTGCACCTGCGCGTGCACCAGTGGTGTGCGCCCGCGCCCGTGTGTGTGCGTGCACCAGTGCTGTGCGCACGCACCCGCGCCCGTGTGTGTGTGTGTGTGCGTGCACCCCCGTAGTGGCAACACAATCGAAAAAGTCCAAAAGTTTCGCAAAAGTCCCAACTTTCTCCTGTCATAGTGGTATGTGGATCGACTGTGGTAGTCGTCGCTAAACCACGCGACAATCATTATTATGCATCTTCAACAACACTGGGATTATTTATGGACCTGCAGCAGTATTATGTGAGTAATTACTTTTATCTATGTTGGACGTTTGTGTTGCTGCATCATGAGCTTGGAGATCTGCTATTAAAAAAAGCTCAGAATACGACCCGAGTAAAAATTTAAATTGTCTTTGATGAGACCATCGGCACGCGCAAAGTCAAAATAAAGTTTTCTTTCGTCTAAAATATAAATATCACGTGCGCAAATGTTTTGGAATGCATCATCGCGAGGACACGCACGGCACAACACAACACAGCATGGACCTGTGCAAAGTATCTGTCGTCTGCCCGTGCAAGGCACCGCCACAAATAATTCGATCGAATACTAAATAATTTGCAGACATAATTAAGGAGGAGACGCAGGGCACAACACAACACAGCATGGACCTGTGCAAAGTATCTGTCGTCTGCCCGTGCAAAGCACCCCCCCCCCCGGGATGACGTTATGCTGTAGTCTCCAAGGGGGAGAGATAAGCTAACGTTAGCATGAAGAGAGAAGCTAACGGTTATCTATGTTGGACGTTTGTGTTGCTGCATCATGAGCAGAATACGACAGAGTAAAAAATAAAATTGTCTTTGATGAGACCATCGGCACGCGCAACAACACAACAAAGCATGGACTGTGCAAAGTATCTGTCGTCTCGTCTGCCTGTGCAAAGCACCAGCTACAGGCTAACATTACACTGTAGTCTCCATACAGGGTGTTTACTTATTTATTTATGTTTGAGTGGTGCAACCACTCCAAGGAACAGCAATGTCCGTGTTCACCCACCTATGTGTTCGCCTATATGTGACGTTAACCCACCTATGTGACTATGAGCACCAGTATGACTATTAGTACCAGTAGGGGCGCTGTTGTGACAGAAACAGAGAAAGTGATAGTGCTGCACTGTTGCCTGCTAATGAGAGAGAGAGAGAGAGAGAGAGAGGGAGGGGGGGGGTGAGAGGGGAGTTGCACCACTCAGTTCACACGCGGGTGTGATTTTTTACTAATTGTTTGGGTTTGAAGTATTCTGGTCCCTGGCGTGCTGGTGTGTTGATTTCTTTTAGCTTGCTGTGTACTAGATAATCTTTAAGGTTTTTATTTTTTCTGTAGGCCGATATCATTTTATAATCTTTTAGAAGATCGTCCGTTCGGTTCGTCCGTTCGTCCGTTCGGGGGGGGAGCTAAAATGAATATCAAATATCTAAATACTGAATCGAGCAACTTCAAAACTGCCTGGCGTGATCACATAAGCCTGAGTAGAAAATTCAAAACTGCCTGGCGTGATCACATAAGCCTGAGTAGAAAATAAAATGACCAAACTTTTTTTTTAAAAGTGAAATATCCCTTGAAAGCACTACTTCGTCATACAAGAGTGTCGCACAAAAGTAGGCTAGTGAAAATAGCTATATCTACAAGCTCAATCATTTTTTCCAAGAAAATATATTTAAAAAAATTAAGGAATTTGATCACACCTTGCTATTCATTATACCACAGTAAACCAGTAAATCAGTGGATGTAATTCTTTTTTGATGATGAGATCCGCAGCCTCATAATTCAGACAGCGATATTGCAAAGGACTAATAACGGGTGAATGGCGCTTGTCTAAGCGCATCACATTTACTCCCACTTCCCCTCCGGAGCTTGTGGCTTGTAGCTGTTTTCACTGCAGGCTCATTTCTGTGGACCACGTCTGAAATAGACCTGTCAGACTGGCTTACTGAGAACATCATGGCCACTTCGCAAACTTGTGAGCTTGTAGATCGGTTATATTTGCTGCACGACACTATAGCGTAGGTAAGTATTTGTTAAACATATACTGTAGGGCGGCGTGGCTGATTTGTGAGAACCTTCGCCATTAATGTCATGCCCAAAATAGGGATGCTACTGTAAAGCTTTAAAGTTGCTTTGTTCAAATTAATGTTAAATATATTAATATATTAATAATAATTATATCAATGAGGGTTCTCCCCATCTCTCCAGCCCTTAACCTTAAGTGAATAGAAAATACATGTTCAGGTTGGGATACCTAATGTTATCCAATCAGGAGGGAGAACTTGTGCAAGATACAGGATCAAGTACATTGGAAAACAGGAACTGGAACACTATTAAAAAAAATCACACCCGTGTGGGACGGACCCAGGGACATACATAGCAAATGACAGAGTTACCTGAAAACCAACCAAGCTATTTTCATGCTCGGACAGACCCAGGCAGCCAGGGACGGACCCACCCAGGGACACACATGACATAGCTCTGTATTAAAGGGACACTTCACCCTTTTTGCAAAAAAATATATGTTAATGACGTTTAGAAGCTTTAGATCACTTTCCTGGGGGTATTTATGTGTGTAATATGTGGTTTTAGATATTTTAGATTGTAGCAGTGAGCCTGTTGTCTCGGATGTCATGGACACTGGTCTCACTACCTTCCTGGACTACAAACCCATAATTCTTTGGTGCACTGCTCCTCCTTGTGGATAGGGGGAGAGCTGTCTTACTGAGACAACATGTAGTCCAGGAAGGAAGTGAGCCCAGTGTCCATGACATCAGAGACAACAGGCTCACTGCTACAATCTAAAATATCTAAAACCACATATTACACACATAAAGACCCCCAGGAAAGTGTTCTAAAGCTTCTAAACGTCATTAACATATATTTTTTTGCAAAAAGGGTGAAGTGTCCCTTTAATGGAGTGGTTGCACCACTCAAAGAATTTAAGCTGAGAAATGGGTTCTCACTTCTCACTTCTTGAGTCTGACCAATAAATATCACTTACAGCACCGTTTAATGTGGATAATATCTCTTCTGATGGCGTTTTCATATTTCTAACGAGGCATAATTCCCAGCCCCAAAAATGTTCCACTTTAACCCATTCTGAACGGGAACCCCTTTTGGTGTTAGCATCATGTTATGCTTTAGCTATTGAAAAATAGCAGATCTACAAGCTCATAGCGCGCCACCGAGTGGCGCGCTACGAGCTTGTAGGTCTGCTATTTTTGAAAAGTCGAAGAACGACTGACATTTTTAGAATCTGATCTCAGGTCAGAATGGGTTAATCAGACCAGTGTGTGTCCAGTGGAAACCTCGTATGAATCTGATCTCAGGTCAGAATGGGTTAAGCCCGTCTTGCATATGCTCAATTTCATGCGTGCTGCTGTCCTTGATATGTCCCTCAAGGCCGGGATGTGTGAGGAGCGACAAACGGCTTGATGAGTTAAACTGGCAGTCAGCGTCTCTTCAAGGACGCAGATGATGCAGATGCCTAATTTATTCATCGAAAATAGCAGATCTACAAGCTATTTTCGGTGCGTGACGCCCGTCGTGAGATGAAATATAAATCAGGCTTTACTTTGGTTCCTCTGCATTGACGGAAGGTAAATATTTACCTTAAGTAATGTACTTGAGTACAATTTTGAGGTACTTTTACCATACTTGTGTATTTCAAAAACATTACATACAGTATATCAGAGGCAAATATTGTACTACTTAATGTACTACAATTTACTTTTGTTTCCATTTTTTTTTAAGATATATTTTTTGTCCCACAAATTTGCAACCCATTTTTGAGTGGTGCAACCACTCCTACAACCAGCAATGTCCGTGTACCTGTGTGTGTGTGTATGTGTGTGTGTGTGTGTGTGTAGTGCAATGTCCGTGTACCCGTGTGTAGTCATGAGCACGAGTATGTGACTTATTAATACCAGTAGGGGGCGCCAGAAACAGAGAGAGGGGTATGCTGTGCCTGCTGCCTGCTAATGAGAGAGAGAGAGAGAGAGAGAGAGAGAGAGAGTAGGGGGGAGGAGAGAGGGGAGTTGAACCACTCGGTTCACACAGGTGTGATTTTTTATCTAATGATCACTGATCAATAGTAAGGAAACAACTGCGCTATCACTGCTCCAGCCGATAAGACCAACTTTGAAGCTTTGAAGTCTTCAACTCTTTGTGGAAGATTGCGCCCCGATTGCACCACACCGCAGCTCATTTTAATACCCCATTAGTAGGCGCAATGTTATTTGAAGTCAATTAAATTAAGTCTCCTCCTAGCACACATCTGTATGCAAATTACCTCCTGCACATAATTATTCATTCAAACTCTTGAAGTCTGACTGGGGAGGGAGTCTGGGAGATCTAATGATCGTTACAATGTCCTGGTGTGAAAGAAAATAGCTCAGAATAAGAAGAAAGAAAGTTAATATCGTGTATAATGGGCAATCAAAAGCTGTTGGAAATATTTGATGTGGTGTTATAATTTAACGTTGCTCCTTCTTGGAACGATGCAAGTTGGAAATTAATGCCCCACCCAGTTATTATGTCCGTGTCTCTTTTTTGAACATACTGTATATGGAGTTATTTGTCAGCCATGCCCAAATATGGAGTCTATGCAGATGTCAGAACAACATTGTGATGTCAGAACAGGCCAGCTTCATATATGGAGATCTAGGGGTGATCAGGTGGGATCAATTGGCAAATTTGGGCCTTGTCCAGAGCCAGGCAGAGGCTTTTGTGCTGGTTCTAGAGTTACGTGCATTACAGCCGTACAAACATACGTACGTACGTACGTACTTGCCCTTCACTGGTAACCTTATTTTGGATTTGTTTTAAATATATGAAGGTTTTGTGGGCTGGGCTTTTTACTAAAAAGCCCCCCCTTTTTAAATACTACACACATACATACATACATACCTACATACATACATTTCAGACGTTTTAGCAGTTTTTAAGGACCCACTTTTAGGCCAGTGCACCAGAGCAAGCTCTTGCCTTTTTTTAAACCCCACCCATTTTAACCAAATACAGACAGACAGACAGAGACGTGGCACTTCATGTAAAAAAGGTTGCAGACCCTGAAGGAATGCGGGATTGTCTGGAGGGGAGAGAGACACTTCGGACCACACAACCATGGAGCACATGCAGTATGCATGAAGAAGGTCATATTTTGACACCACAAAATGGATTGACAGCGACGGTTAATCATTCTCCTGGGAAGAAATGACTGGGATGGGGAAAGCAATGGGAATTGTATAACAGGATTTACTGTGGAAAGGTACGGTCACAATTAGATCCACAGGGATGTGTGTTTGGTCGGGGAGCCCACAGAACGCCTGAGGAGGGAATTATACTTATACACTCATGGGAAATAGAACCTGGGAAATATTGTGATAATTGCCATAATACTGTATATTATTGCAGTGACCGTTTCATCATGGTCTCTTATTTCGTGAATGTATTTATAAATTAATTATTTATTAGTTAATTTATTCATACATTCATTTACATTTTAGTAGCAAATTACTCTTTCCACTTTGTATTTCTATTTTGCGTTATGCCAATCTACTGACTCACCTGCCAGTGAGGAGCGTTGGTCCTGAGTCGGACCAACGTGTTAGTGAAATAGTGCACCGTCTGATCTGAATAATGACGCTGACCCAGCCCATAGGAGTATATGTGACCAAATTTGACTGAGAGACTGCCATTGGATTTTTTTTTAATTTTCATATGAAAGCAGGGAACCGTAGCTTCAAATTGACATATTGGTTGTTCAGTTTGACCCACCAGTTTTGGAGATATGGCTTATAGAGTGATGTCTTGCAGAAAACAGCGAGTTGAGAAAACAAGCTTGAAAAGGTTCACTTCTGTGGTCTCTAACATTACACCTATAGCTACATGTTTAAGCATTTATTTCATATTTACATGGTCGATTTCAGCTCTGACACTTATTTCAGACATGCTCTAGTATGTGAAGAGTATGCCTGTGCTATTAACTCATTTTGAAATAGTTTTTCTCCTCTGGTGAAAAGCTGGAATGTGCGTGATGGCAGTCTCTCAGTCAAATCTGGTCACATAATGTGCAGTGCACGAATATCACCCCGGCTTTCCTCCTCTGTACACGGGTCAACTATGTTCGTATGGATGCACTACGGTGGATTTGAACCATATTTGAATATACATAAGACCTGAGGCTGATTATACAAAATAATGCATTCTCATCCTTTCAAGAGTTTTCAAAAATGTTAAAAAAATAAGCTTGCAGCGTGGCACAAAGTGATATCTGCTATTTTAACAATAGACACTAAAAAATCTAAGATGACACAAATGTTTTACCAGTTGTAATGGGCTTTAAACCACATATTATTCCACAAATAAATCCATATATCTGCCCTGGTCTTGTGAGCCTTGAAGTGAGGTTTTCTTGTAGAATCGAATTGAACTCAGGGGATATAACAAAATACATGTCCAAGAATCTTATCTGTATGCCAGTGTTGCTGTTGTCATCATGTGGTAGGCTAAAGTCAGTCACAGTCAGTGGAGGGATTTTGTGGCACTTGCTGCTGGTGTGCAGTGAGTGTTTGACAGGAGGATAAACAGATAGTATGAGATTTGAGATGAGAGGTGCATGCGCCCAATGCGTCTGACGGACAGTAGGTCTCTGCTTGAGTGGATACGGGTCAGATAGCTGTGGCTGTGGTTTGAAATACGATTCACACCTGATTTCTAAATGCGTGTCTCAGTCTAGACCAGCAGTTCTCAAACTGTGGGCAGTGGACCGCGAGGATATTACAAGTGGGCCCTCAAAAAATTGGCAAAACACTTAGATAATGTAAAAAAAAAAAAATGTGAGCAACAACAGAAGCATATAAGTTACTCACAAATAAAAAATAACCAAATCAGATTGGCCTGCAGTCTGAACAGAGAGTGAAGCTTGAGAGACTGACATACCGTCACTGTTGGGTGGAAACCAACCGCCCAAAACCGTACTGCAAAAGGAAGGAATTATTATAAAAAATAATATAGTGAAAATAGCCGATATACAAGCTCACAATGCATCTTATCACGATGCGTTGTGAGCTTATAGATCTATTTTCACTACTTTCTCTGAGACACTGTAGTATGAGGAAAGAAAATGAATTCAATGATTCAAGGTTTCTGCATGACAGCATCAAGATGCTGTAGGATCACATGATGGGTTATTGTGATTGAAACGATTCATAGGGGAGGGAATGTATTGTTACAGGGCATTTCATCACTATTTGCAGGTTTTGTTGATGCAGAAACGAACGGTACAAAGATATATTTTTTACAGCATGGCCCTGCAGGTGTGTAAAAAGGTAGGTGGCTAGCGCACATCCAGTTCCTGTCTGGTGCTGGACTAAGGTACATACAGTGAAGAGAAGAGAGTCCGCACACAGGTTTGCTCCAAGGTGTTTGCTTTGCACCTGATGAAGGCCGTTCACGGCCGAAACGTTGTGTCATATTTATGGTGTTTTGAATAAAAAGCAAACACCTTGGAGCAAGCCTGCAGGTGTGTAGCCACTAGCCAGATAGCCAGTCTGCCAGTGCCAGTATAAGAAGTCTGCAAGACGACGTGTCTGTCTGTGTCCACAGCACAAACTGCCCTCAGCCCTATGTGACATTTCTTGTGCACATTGCCAACAGCCCACAGAAATACCTCCACTAAGTTGTTTTCTTATTATGTTAATTATACTTTTTAATTTTTATAATGGAATTTCAAGGCTGCTCTGATCGGGTTGAAAGAAACCACATTTGAAGTTATGCATCATAAGATATGTCACAAACAACTGACATCATAGACGATTGATGCTACAGGCTCGTGTCCAAGATTCACACTGGAGTCAAAATGTAATTCAGCAATATGTCAATATGTCAATATGTCGTTCTATAAGCTTATAGCTTTGGACTCTAAAGTACCATATTATCTTTCTCCAGGTGGCCAACCTCCTCCGCCTGTTCCAGATCCCTCAGATCAGCTACGCCTCCACCAGTGCTAAGCTCAGCGATAAGACACGCTACGACTACTTTGCTCGCACCGTGCCTCCAGACTTCTACCAGGCCAAGGCCATGGCTGAGATCCTGTGCTACTACAACTGGACCTATGTGTCCACCGTGGCGTCGGAGGGCGACTACGGTGAGACGGGGATCGATGCTTTCCAACAGGAGGCCCGCACTCGCCAGATCTGTATCGCCACTTCGGCCAAGGTGAGTCAAGTCACCCATTCTGACCTGAGATCAGATTCATACGAGGTTTCCACTGGACACACACTGGTCTGATGAACCCATTCTGACCTGAGATCAGATTCTAAAAAATGTCAGTCGTTCTTCGATTTTACAAAAATCACACCCGCGTGTGAACTGAGTGGTGCAACTCCCCTCTCACCCCCCCCCTCCCTCTCTCTCTCTCTCTCTCTCTCTCATTAGCAGGCAACAGTGCAGCACTATCACTTTCTCTGTTTCTGTCACAACAGCGCCCCTACTGGTACTAATAGTCATACTGGTGCTCATAGTCACATAGGTGGGTTAACGTCACATATAGGCGAACACATAGGTGGGTGAACACGGACATTGCTGTTCCTTGGAGTGGTTGCACCACTCAAACATAAATAAATAAGTAAACACCCTGTATGGAGACTACAGTGTAATGTTAGCCTGTAGCTGGTGCTTTGCACAGGCAGACGAGACGACAGATACTTTGCACAGTCCATGCTTTGTTGTGTTGTTGCGCGTGCCGATGGTCTCATCAAAGACAATTTTATTTTTTACTCTGTCGTATTCTGCTCATGATGCAGCAACACAAACGTCCAACATAGATAACCGTTAGCTTCTCTCTTCATGCTAACGTTAGCTTATCTCTCCCCCTTGGAGACTACAGCATAACGTCATCCCGGGGGGGGGGGTGCTTTGCACGGGCAGACGACAGATACTTTGCACAGGTCCATGCTGTGTTGTGTTGTGCCCTGCGTCTCCTCCTTAATTATGTCTGCAAATTATTTAGTATTCGATCGAATTATTTGTGGCGGTGCCTTGCACGGGCAGACGACAGATACTTTGCACAGGTCCATGCTGTGTTGTGTTGTGCCGTGCGTGTCCTCGCGATGATGCATTCCAAAACATTTGCGCACGTGATATTTATATTTTAGACGAAAGAAAACTTTATTTTGACTTTGCGCGTGCCGATGGTCTCATCAAAGACAATTTAAATTTTTACTCGGGTCGTATTCTGAGCTTTTTTTAATAGCAGATCTCCAAGCTCATGATGCAGCAACACAAACGTCCAACATAGATAAAAGTAATTACTCACATAATACTGCTGCAGGTCCATAAATAATCCCAGTGTTGTTGAAGATGCATAATAATGATTGTCGCGTGGTTTAGCGACGACTACCACAGTCGATCCACATACCACTATGACAGGAGAAAGTTGGGACTTTTGCGAAACTTTTGGACTTTTTCGATTGTGTTGCCACTACGGGGGTGCACGCACACACACACACACACGGGCGCGGGTGCGTGCGCACAGCACTGGTGCACGCACACACACGGGCGCGGGCGCACACCACTGGTGCACGCGCAGGTGCACGCGCACGCATGCGCACACCACTGAGGCTCAAAGACACAGGTACACAGGTAGGTACATGGACATTGCTGATTGTAGGAGTGGTTGCACCACTCAAAAATAGCAGACCTACAAGCTCGTAGCGCGCCACTCGGTGGCGCGCTATGAGCTTGTAGATCTGCTATTTTTCAAAAGCTAAATCATAACACCAAAATGGGTTCCCGTTCAGAATGGGTTAAGTCACTATGCAGTGTTGCATTACTTTATATTTGGAATATATTACTGTCTGAGCAAGAGTAATATATTAATATTACTTTACTTATTACTTGCTCAAATGTAACAATATTTAGTATTATTATTATGAATTAATATATTGCGTAGATAGACCTACCCCATCCTACTCAGCTATATGCACAGTTCATTTTAATGACGATAGAAAATAAGTAATTATTTAACTCCTGCACAGTGCACACATACACACACACACACTGTATACACAGATTACACACACACACACACACACGCACGCGCACACACACACACTGTATACACAGATTACACACACACACACGCACACACACACACACACACACACACACACACACACACACACACACACACACACACACACACACACACACACACACACACACACACACACACACACACACACACACACACACACACACACACACACACACACACACACACACACACACACACACACACACACTTTAAAATAACTTGCCTGGTAGGCTATGGTTCATCTTGTAGGGCTGTAGGCTATGCTTCATCACAGTTTGCTGTCCATAGCATCTTAAAATGCACTGTTTTCAGCATATCCACATCTCTCTCTTGCTAAACTAGCAACAGAGTTAGCGATCTGTCTCTCTGCACAAGTAGCAGAGTACAGCAGCTGCAAGCAATGTTATTTAACGACCAATTCATGCAGTGTTGTCCCGACTCCCAAATAAATATAATGCCATGATGCCACTGCACAGCAAATTCAAGCCTGGACTATTTTTCATCACACAATATTGTTGTGCAGATAACATTATGTGATGTACAAGACCACAAGTGACGCCTGTGCAAGATGTGTTGTCAGCTTGTAGATCAGCTCTGAGCCTCTGACAGTTACAGTGTATCGTGGTAAGACGAAGCGCAAAGAAATCAGGCAACAGTCTGCATCTCTCTCTCTCGGTAACACGGAAAGTAACGCTGTAACGCTGAAAGATTTTTTATAGAGTATATTACAGCTTTTCTTTAAAGTAATGTGTTATATTTAAAGATATTTTGGGGACTTTTCTACCTTTCTTTGGGCAGAACGGTTGAGATAGACAGGAAGAGAAGGACTAAGGGGTGACATGCAGCAAAGGTTTTGGGGCTTGGGTTTCGAGTACTGTAGCCTATGTTTTATACACTTTCACGACTAGGCCCTGGCACCTCAGGTAAACAGAGAACCTAGCATCTGTCTAAACAACATGCACATTCTCAACACTGTGGAATTAATCTATTTAGGGGGAAAACGTGGGCAAAAAGTTTAAATAATTTCTGTATTTCCAGGTGAGCCGCTCTATGAACCGGCAGGGATATGAGAACGTGATCCGCTCGCTGCAGCAGAAGTCCAACGCCAAGGTGGTCATCCTGTTCACTCGCAGCGAGGACGCACGTGAGCTGCTGGTGGCCGCCACCCGAATGAACGTCACCTTCACCTGGGTGGCGAGCGACGGCTGGGGGGCGCAGGAGAGCATGGTGAAGGGCAGCGAGACCGCGGCCAACGGGGCCTTCACCATCGAGCTGGCCTCCTATCCCATCAGGGAGTTCGAGGACTACTTCACCAAACTGAATCCGTACACCAACACAAGGAACCCGTGGTTCAAGGAGTTCTGGGAGCACCGGTTTGGCTGCAGGTCTGCTGCAACGCTTTTAAAAATCCTTTTTGTTGTTTTTGTTTTTTTACTTCTTTTGTTTTAATTGTGTCATATTATGTGGTGTTTTCCTTTTTTTGCTTTGCCTCCGGAATACGTTTTCCTGTTAAGGAGATGAGGTGTTTAACTTCAAAATGTGCCTTGCCTTGCAGTCTGGAGGACCTTGGGTGCAGTGAACACAGCCTGCGGGACGGCGTCTTCGAGCAGGAGTCTAAGATCATGTTCGTGGTGAACGCGGTATATGCCATGGCGTACGGCCTGCACAACATGAGGCAGGCCGTGTGCTCCAACGCGTCCGGAGTGTGTGACGCCATGAAGCCTGGCAACGGAAAGAGATTCTACAAGGAGTTCATACTGAAGACCAAGTTTGAAGGTGAGACGAGAAATGAAAGCAAAACGTTATAGGCCAGCCGTGCATCACATGTCGTCACATGACACTTTGTGAGCTTGTAGATCTGCTATTTACACTATTTATTGTACGACGGACAGTAGTATAGCCAGGAGGACATCAATAGTTTTTTTATCTCGATGCTGCTTCGGTCAACGTTGCTCTCTTGCCTCATCCCAGCTCCGTTCAGACCCGGCGACACAGACGACATGGTGCGCTTCGACGCCCACGGTGACAGCATCGGTCGCTACAACATCTTCCACTACCACAAAGAGGACGGCAAGTACATGTACAAGAAGGTGGGCTACTGGGCCCAGAACCTCACCCTGAACACCAGCCTGGTGCACTGGCCCGAGCTGCAGCCGCCCACCTCGCAGTGCAGTGACCCCTGCAGGAAGAACGAGATAAAGAGCATGCAGCCCGGAGACGTGTGCTGCTGGATCTGCATCCCCTGCCAGCCGTTCCAGTACCTGCAGGTAGGCCTGTATACAATAAGCTCTGCACCAGTACCTGCAGGTAGGCCTATATACAATAAGATCTGCACCAGTACCTGCAGGTAGGCCTATATACAATAAGATCTGCACAGTACCTGCAGGTAGGCCTATATACAATAAGATCTGCACCAGTACCTGCAGGTAGGCCTATATACAATAAGATCTGCACAGTACCTGCAGGTAGGCCTATATACAATAAGATCTGCACCAGTACCTGCAGGTAGGCCTATATACAATAAGATCTGCACAGTACCTGCAGGTAGGCCTATATACAATAAGATCTGCACCAGTACCTGCAGGTAGGCCTATATACAATAAGCTCTATATCTATATGCACAGCAGCCATATCGCAAAGAAATTGGGCCTCTTCATAACTTCCTTCACAGGTCTTATCAATTAAGGCTCTGTTCCATTCTGGTCAAACAGAGTCAGGGTGCTGATATTGTGCACGTCAGTCGGCTCTCTGGAAAGACTCTGCTACACCAGTGAGTCTCATGTTGTCCAGGGGCCCTTGTCCAGGGGCCCTCATGGTTCCTTGAGGGAGTTTCAAATGGCCCCTTGGGCTAACTTTGCAGGAAGAGAAAGGCTGTAGTTTCTATTAGTTCGGAATCCCCATCGATATTATTATTTGTAGGCAGGTTTCTGAACTGTCCACCAATGAGACGCAGAGTAGAAATGGTGGCATCTTAGTTATAATGTGTATTAGTGAGGACCAATTATTGAAAACGGGTGACGTCTGATGTCTGTCTGATTGTGACAACGCTATACCTTGTAGGACGAGTTCACCTGCGCCGACTGTGGCTACGGCCAGTGGCCGCTGGCCAACCTGACGGACTGCTACGATCTGCCCGAGGAGTACATCCGCTGGGAGGACGCCTGGGCCGTCGGGCCCGTCACCATCTCCTGTCTGGGGATCCTGTGCACCCTCGCCGTGATCGCCGTGTTTTTCAAGAACAACGACACGCCCGTGGTGAAGGTCAGCACAGCATGACACACTTTTCCACCATAGTCTCCTCCATAGTCATCACTCACCTCTCCACCTCCTCATGTCACTCTCCTCCATAATGCTAGATTACTATGCAAATCTAGGCACTGCTATCTCATGAATTTTAGATAGTGTTGTTCAGACAGATGCTAGGTTCATTGTTCACCTTGTTTACCATCCTTGTTTCCTCTATTATTGACCTTGTCGTTTGTTGACTGAAGTTCATGCTTAATACATACAGTAGGTATACTGGACAGGCTTACAGTTTACAAACTATAGTGCACAAATGGAGGTGCACAAATTAAAATGAAAAGGTTCTGAGACAGCTCATCCGAAGTTCAGAATGACGCCAATTTGTAGTTGTATCACCTCCCATTCCGGATAAAAGGTTTGGACGTCGGACGGAAGGAATATGGACAGCGCTTTACTCTGCTTATTCGGATCTCGCAACGTGTATAAGTCACTGGATTAGAGTGTCTGCTAAATGCCTAAACTTCCTAAAGTGTTAGGCATAGGCAGACCTGTATCCCGAGAGAAGACAGACACTATGCACCCACTGCACACTAAAGGAAGTGGAAACCGAGCTACACTTCCTAACCATCTGTCCATTGTACCAAGACATCAGAGACACATACTTCCCACAGATTACACAACCACACACAGAGATTTTGAAAACATGACCAATGACAAAAAACTCCCATATCTGCTGGGCGGAAGTACAACAATGTGCAAACACAGCAGCAAGATTTGTGAGTTGCTGTGATAGGAGAAGGATATCAAATGGAACACAACCACCCTAAAGACTAATCATTGTGTATATTCCTGCACTATATATACCTGCATCGAGTGATCTTGGTACACAGAAGTTGATCTATTGAAGATTCTGACCTTCAAATGTACATAATTTTTCTTTCTGCTTTGGCAATGTAAACATGTTTTCTCATGCCAATAAAGCCCTTTGAATTGAATTGAACTGAACTGTGACGGTGTGAATTGCAGGCCAGCGGCCGCGAGCTCTCCTACATCCTGCTGCTGGGTGTGCTGCTGTGCTACAGCATGACGTTCATCTACATCGTCAAGCCGTCCGCGGCCGTCTGCACGCTGCGGCGCCTCGGCCTGGGCGGGGCCTTCGCCGTGTGCTACTCGGCGCTGCTCACCAAGACCAATCGGATCGCTCGCATCTTCAGCGGCGTCAAGGACGGCGCCACGCGGCCGCGCTTCATCAGCCCGGGGTCCCAGGTGCGTGTTACTTAACCCATTCTGACCTGAGATCAGATTCATACGAGGTTTCCAATGGACACACGACCTGCTCTACCTCCTGAGCCACAATCACCCGCACAGTCGTGTACAACATAGTCATAGTAAAGTAAAAGTACCTCAAAATTGTACTCAAGTAAATAACATACTTTTCCAACACGCTCTGGAAATACTCAAGTTCAGTAAAAGTACCTAAGAATTATACAACTTCTCACACTACTCATTTAGAAGGCAGAGAGGCCTCAGCTCTAAAAATGGGTTAAGTCAGTGGATGAGTACAGTTCACGACTCGTACCGTAAATATACCGAGTTACTCATACTATCCCGACACTGCCTCCATAGGTGGCCATCTGCACGGCTCTGATCTGCTGCCAGCTCCTGGTGACCATGGTGTGGCTCCTGGTGGAGACGCCGGGGGTCCGCAAGGAGGTGAACCCGGACCGGAGGGACGTGGTGACCCTCAAGTGCAACAGCAAGGACTCCAGCATGCTGCTGTCGCTCACCTACAACTGCGTGCTCATCGTCCTCTGCACCGTCTACGCCTTCAAGACGCGCAAGTGTCCCGAGAACTTCAACGAGGCCAAGTTCATCGGCTTCACCATGTACACCACCTGCATCATCTGGCTGGCCTTCCAGCCCATCTTCTACGTCACCGCCAGCGATTATAGAGTGAGTATATATAACGGACGATGCTGTATAGAGCGCCGCAGTCCCCGCCCCCTTTCAGAAAAACGAGTGGCCCAGGAAATGAAAACACAATGCATTCTCCCATCGGCACTTCTAATATAATTTATTTAAAGACGGTTACGCCGCGGACAAAGCCAAACTCGGATCGTGACAAATCATGACAATGAACACAATGTTTTGGGGGAGGGACTGCGGCGCTCTATAGTGGCAGTTCTCAACGTTGGGGTCCAGGGCAGGCTAGTAATTTATGGAACCAAATGGACCCTTATAGGTCTGTCACTCTGAGAGTGTACAAATGGGTCCATTTGCATTTGGTTGCCAGCTAAATTATTGATATTTAGGGAACCAAATGGACCCTTATACAGGTCGGTCACTCTGAGAGTGTACAAATGGGAGCCATTTGGTAACATCTGTAACATTACTGCTCAAATGACTATTCCGGCACAATTATGAAGGAAAAAATGCCATCAGCACAGCATTATCACATAATGCAACGCTAGTCTATAAATGACTACCGGTAATCCCATGGGTGTTTACTATACACGTGAGGAACTGGGAGTCATTTTCTAATTCTATTTGATCAGCCCTCGTATAAAACTCCTGAAACTTCCTTTCATGTGGCTTGCAGAATCTTTCTAGGCAAGACCAAATACTTTTGATTTGAATACATAAACCAATATAATTATGCATAATATGCCCACTATTTCCACCCACTGTCCATCTGGGCTATGAAACTGAGGAGAAAACTTGGTTCCAGACAAACAGTTTTCTTATAGCAGGATAAGAAATATATATATATATATTGCATTGAATCTAAATCTATTTAATAGGGATGATGCCGTTTAGCATAGCAATTGCTAATTTTCAACACGTTTTGGTTTCAGAAAACAATTTATTGTATTAGGGAGGTCCAATGAGACATTTATGTGCAACTTATGCACACAATTTGCATGGCCGAATACATCTTAATTTGGGATGTCCTTGACATGAAAACATTTGTGAAGCACAGCTATAAAACAACATTACAATAACGGGAAATAATATACCTGGGCACTTCAGGAGATACTGGAGCATGTATGGAGCATGGTCTGCATGTATTTTATTATTTTGCAGGAGTGACTGATGTTTGGACTTGCGTCCTCAGAGTCAAACAGGACTGTTCTACCTTCAGGCTGAAGCACGCTGTAGTACCTCTCTTTGTAACATTACAATAACGTTTAACAGGCCTGCCCTAGAGTTGCTTATTTTGGGCTTGGTTTTATAGACCTGGTTGCTGCTAGTTTCTCTCGCAAAATCGGGCAATACTGCTTGTTGCAATCTCTGTTTCAAATAGATCCATGACCATATTGTAGACAATGAATTAAGGGACATGATGATCTGATGTGGTCTTTGTGAAACGTTCTTCCTTGCCGCAGAGGATGCAAGGTTTCATGTGTTTACTATTAACCCATTCTGGCCGGGAACCCATTTCGGTGTTGGCATCATGTTATGCTTTAGCTATTGAAAAATAGCAGATCTACAAGCTCGTAGCGCGCCACCGAGTGGCGCGCTACGAGCTTGTAGATCTGCTATTTTTGAAAAATCGACAAGAACGACTGACATTTTTAAGAATCTGATCTCAGGTCAGAATGGGTTAATCAGACCCAGTGTGTGTCCAGTAGGAAACCTCGTATGAATCTGATCTCAGGTCAGAATGGGTTAACGGTCTACTGCGTACATGTACAGTAGTACAGTATGCATCCTTTAGTCATTGATCACACAAAAATCACCACAAAGTAGCCTAACTAATCGTCATTCAATTCATTATGCAACATCATGCACGTCTATAACTTTGTCTGTAATGCCACAGAGTCAGAATACATCGTTGTGGCGTGTTGAAAATGTGAAGGCGTCCGGGTAGCACTTTATTTATCATACACTGTGTACTGTGTGTAGCCTATGATATAGTATATGCCCAAAACAATGGGCATATACTATACCAGTAAGACGCGCAAACGCGGGAAGCAAACGCAGCTGAGACCAGATCATGTCTGTCTGTCTGTCTGTCCCGCTGTTACTGTATATGTGGACCTGGCCCCTTTTGTGCCCATATATGGAGCTGAGTGGGCCTGGCCCCTTTTGTGCCCATATATGGAGCTGAGTGGACCTGGCCCCTTTTGTGCCCATATATGGAGCTGAGTGATTGCTGATGCAACACACTCCATATTTGCATAGCGGGACACACACACACACACACACACACACACACACACACACACACACACACACACACACACACACACACACACACACACACACACACACACACACAGACACAGACACACAGACAGACATGATCTGCTAGGTCTCATAGTAAGTGCTCACTGCGTTCGCAACAACTGACAAAGGATATAAGTTGGGAGTACTAATGCTGCCTTGGGTTGACTTGAGTGAATTAGCTAGAGGCAGCTGCCACACTACTTGGCCAGCTGGGTGTACAACAAGGCCTTAGCTACACAGAATACTCATAGAACGCTATACTCTGTGGTACTGTACCTCAGGCTCTTCTTGTCTGTAGTAGAAACAAGATGAACCTGATAGTAATAATCATCACCACCAGTGGCGTCATCTGGGCTCCCAGGGGATGGTGAACATCCACTAGCGTTTGCATTCAACCTCAAATTCAATCATTTTATGCACATTTTCTGAACTTTTTTTTTGCAGATTAAACTGATTTAGATCAGTGCTGAGTGCATCTCAATCCACTCACATTATAGTCACGTTTTCCTGTCTGCAAAGATTATGGTCATTAGACACTTTCAAGCTGGTGTCTCTATAAAAGGGACATTATACGTATAGGTAAACATTTAGATTAAATTTTTTAATTTTTGTTTATAGCCAAAATAGCTGATCTACAGCAGTGGTTCCCAAACCTTTTAGCTTGAGACCCAAAAGAGACATTTGGTGTATCTCTGAAAATGGCCAATATACAAGCTCATAACAAGTATTTTTATTAACTTTTTGGGGGATAAAAATGTGTCCCCGACCCCAAGATGGAGTCCCAAACCACTGGTTGGGATACAGTGATCTACAGGGCTTAATTAACCCATTCTGACCTGAGATCAGATTCATACGAGGTTTCCACTGGACACACACTGGTTTGATTAACCCATTCTGACCTGAGATCAGATTCTAAAAATGTCAGTCGTTCTTCGATTTTTCAAAAATAGCAGACCTACAGTACAAGCTCGTAGCGCGCCACTCGGTGGCACGCTATGAGCTTGTAGATTTGCTATTTTTCAATAGCTAAAGCATAACATGATGCCAACACCAAAACGGGTTCCCGTTCAGAATGGGTTAATTAAGAGTGCTTACTCTTTTTTTCCACCCTCTAGTTTTTCTGACATTGCCATAGGACATTTTTTTTGTCGTGTCATAAAATGCCCAGTGAGTGTCAAAGAATAGCTCCCATAATGAAGGCTGCAGCATTCCCATAGACAATGTCACCATAATGAAGGCTGCAGCATTCCCATAGACAATGTCACCATAATGAAGGCTGCAGCATTCCCATAGACAATGTCACCATAATGAAGGCTGCAGCATTCCCATAGACAATGTCACCATAATGAAGGCTGCAGCATTCCCATAGACAATGTCACCATAATGAAGGCTGCAGCATTCCCATAGACAATGTCACCATAATGAAGGCTGCAGCATTCCCATAGACAATGTCACCATAATGAAGGCTGCAGCATTCCCATAGACAATGTCACCATAATGAAGGCTGCAGCATTCCCATAGACAATGTCACCATAATGAAGGCTGCAGCATTCCCATAGACAATGTCACCATAATGAAGGCTGCAGCATTCCCATAGACAATGTCACCATAATGAAGGCTGCAGCATTCCCATAGACAATGTCACCATAATGAAGGCTGCAGCATTCCCAGCATAGACAATGTCACCATAATGAAGGCTGCAGCATTCCCATAGACAATGTCACCATAATGAAGGCTGCAGCATTCCCATAGACAATGTCACCATAATGAAGGCTGCAGCATTCCCATAGACAATGTCACCATAATGAAGGCTGCAGCATTCCCATAGACAATGTCACCATAATGAAGGCTGCAGCATTCCCATAGACAATGTCACCATAATCCAAAACTGATAGGAACACTATGATGACAAGTGGATACTAGCTACTGAAATGCTCGTGAATACAAGTGGCCAAAATGAGTTTTCTCAAACGGGTGGATGGCGTCCCCCTTAGGGATAGGGTGCAGTGTTGTTTTCGTCGACTAAAACTATGACGAAAAATGTTCGTCGACTACCTTTTTTCACTGACTAAAACTAAATGAAAACAAATCTATGATGACTAAAACTAAGACTAAATATACTGACAATTTCGTCAACAAATAAAAACTAGACTAAAATGTTAGGAAGGGACTAGTGGACAAGAGATCCAGTTATATGCTGGCTTGCATGCTGAAAATAGCAGATCTACAATCTCACAACGCGTCGCGCTGCGACGCGTTGTGAGATTGTAGATCTGCTATTTTCAGCATGCAACCAAAGTGTAAAATATGTCATTACAACGACATCAAGGCCTGTCGAAAAACACATTTTAGTCGACTAAATCAACTGTAGATTTAGTTGACTAAAATCGTATGACATTTAGTCGACTAAAACTAGACTAAACACTAGAACATTCCAGGTGACTAAAATGTGACTAAAACTAAGTGAAAACGAGACAACGACTAAAACTAAAATAGAAATTTGCTGCCAAAAACAACACTGATAGGGTGAGGAGTTCAGTCACGCGGGAGACGCCGGGAGAGACTCAGAGTAGACTGCACTGACTGCGCAGCTTCCTCCTCATCCACCTCTATTATTAACCTGTTTACACATGCTCCTTCCAACGTTGGAAAATACGTCCGGTTCAGACAGGCTTTCTGAACTATAGTTCGGAACCTCAGGACATCTGGGGACGTTCTAAAGAGTGTCAATCGGAAGTTCTGAATGGCGTCAATTTGTAGTTATATCATGTCACCTCCTCCTCCATTACTGAACAAAATGTTCAGACACAGTATACGACTCCAACTACAGAGCTGGTCGTATAGTTGGAGTGCAGGAGTTGAGTGGAGTTGAGTGGTGTTTTCAGGCCTTATCTCTCCCTTTTGGTTTTTTGGATCGCTATTTCATCAAATATATGACAAAAAGTGCAATATGCTGTGTGGTTAATACCCCCGTCAGCCTGATCTTCTTCATATCATTTAGCCTTCAGCCAGCAGTGTCATTTGGGGTGGATAGCATACACAGCCTCATGGCATACAAATTTAAGCTGAAATTCATTTATTTTATCCATTTTGTTCTCCACCGCTGGTTTTTGTCTGATTTGATATCACCACTGGGTGCATGTCAATCCAAGCCTGTCCTATCTATGTGACATGTGACGTATGTTATAGTCACACATTTTCTTGTCTGCAATCATTCATTCATGAAATACAGTATACCTGTATGTCATCATAGGTGAACATAAAAAGTTAAATATATTGAATTATAAGTATAGAGGGTTCAAGGGTTACAAATCAAACCCTGGTGGTGTGAGATTAAAAAAGCTAATGAATTACAAACAGTTTTTGTAGTGATTCCACTGACTGGCCATTTCCTAATGTGCATATTTAAACAAGCTTTCCGAGTGATTTATGCATGGTGGCTACACATGGCATGATGTTTCTAAGTGATTTCACATCTAGCTGTGGGGGTCTGCAAACAGGAGACCAGGCCTACATGGCCCCTGGACTACAAACATGGCCCCTGGACTGCAGGGCTGACCGGTGGCTGGGAGAGACTCACGGCCGCCTGTACGGCGTACAGTATGACCTCGGCAGTCGGCTCACATTAAGCGGCTGAAATATGACATTGCTGTCGGGCAGAAACCTTGTATCTCCATATTTGAATGAGAGCATCATCACGCAAAAGTATAGTGAACAAGTATAGTGCTGATCTAAAAGATCTACACACATTGTCCGTTTGTAGATCTGCTATTTTCACTACTTTAAAAAAATAGAAATAGAATAAAAAAGGAACAGGTTTGGACATACAAGGTTTCCACTTGACAGCAATGATGACAAGACAAGGCTTTGACTTGGCCAGGACAGCCAACAGTGATTATAGCTTAAACCTCGACCTTTATTTTGCTCTGTTATCCATGAACATACAAGTACTGTAGTGTACATACCGGTAATGTATGTAGGCCTACACTTGTAGTGTAACTAGTATAACACCAGTAAAATAAATATGCATGACCACTGCATGGATACAAGGGATTTCTGCCGTTATCATTTTGTGAATGTTTCTGGTTGCTTGTGCATTTCAAGCATAAATGTTTGGAAATGCGCATTTTCTATATATTATAGGCTAAATAAAGAATATGGCACAACAAAATGTGTCATCCTCATTTGAATTATAAGATCCCACCAATCCCACCAATGTGAATGAAAAATAAATTTGAAATCTACAGGCTGCATATAAGCTGGAGACCGTTGTTCGATTGCTGCTTTAAGGAGCTTAGAAATAACTTTATTATTTTATGGTCAACAGGGTTCATTTACCCGTACTAATTGTCCTACTTTAATTCAAAGGTCCTTCCACACTGGGAGCGCTATAGGAATAATTAAACACTCCCAGAGTAAACACGAAACAGCTGTTTAAAGATGAATGCGAATGAATCACACTCAATAAACCGTATACACTTTGAAACGTAATACTTAATTTCACATGCAAATAAGAAATGCAGTAGTGAAATGGCCCGCAATCATTAAAGCCTCATAAACACTTTCTGCATTATTAAGTAGATAAATGCGATAGATCCTTGTTTTATTTGGAATAATACTGTGTTGATGTTCTTCTCCATGAACTCCCAAGAAATGAAGGCACTCGGGTGGAGTGGTGGGGTAAAGTGTCTGCCCACTGCACTGCCCACCACCACGGAGGTTGTGGGTTCAAATCATATTGTGGTGCTTTGTCGAGCATCTACTACACAAACACAATTGGCCCTTGTTCGGGTGAGGGAAGCCGGCGTTGGGGAGATCATCACACCCACTTTAGCTGCTTCTTCACTAGTTACGTACAATATAATAGATTTTTACTGATGAAAGCACTGAAGGCTCCCAGTTATATCTCAGACATGCTGACACCAGCATGTGCAGAGCCTTAGATCCTCTCTCTTGGTAATTCCCAAAGCCTGCCTACTACGGTAATTACAACGGGCGACCGGGGCCTTTGCAGTCCGGGCAGGTACAGGCTTTAACCCATTCTGACCGGGAACCCATTTTGGTGTTAGCATCATGTTATGCTTTAGCTATTGAAAAATAGCAGATCTACAAGCTCGTAGCGCGCCACCGAGTGGCGCGCTACGAGCTTGTAGGTCTGCTATTTTTGAAAAATCGAAGAACGACTGACATTTTTAGAATCTGATCTCAGGTCAGAATGGGTTAGACACTATCATTGGTCCGACAGTCATTAGACCGTCAACCTATACCTCAAACGGTAACCTCACCAATAACCGCAAGCACGGGAGCAGCGCATGTTCGAGCGGTAGTCCGACCGTTGTTCCCCGCATGTCGGACTAATATGCTCCGTCGGAATTACCATCGGATCCCATCCGGGCTCCTATAACCCATTCTGACCTGAGATCAGATTCATACGAGGTTTCCACTGGACACACACTGGTCTGATGAACCCATTCTGACCTGAGATCAGATTCTAAAAATGTCAGTCGTTCTTCGAATTTTTCAAAAATAGCAGACCTACAAGCTCGTATCGCGCCACTCGGTGGCGCGATATGAGCTTGTAGATCTGCTATTTTTCAATAGGTAAAGCATAACATGATGCCAACACCAAAATGGGTGCCCGGTCAGAATGGGTTAACAAGTCTTCGCGCCATTTCAGTGTGGCGCGAAGTGTGTGTCTATTGTTTTATAAAATGTTATTTTATTCACTGATCTTATGTTGTATAGTTTTACATCTCTTGCCAGGGTGCTCTTTGACCATATTCCGCAAAGCACTTAACTAATACATTAATTATCATTTATCATTCTCAGGTGCAGACCACCACCATGTGTATCTCGGTCAGTCTCAGCGGGTCAGTGGTTCTGGGGTGCCTCTTCTCCCCCAAAGTCCACATCATCCTGTTCCAGCCGCAGAAGAACGTCACCTCACTCAGGGCCGCAGGCAACCGCTTTGGCACCACGGTGTCGGCTGCCTCAGCGCCCAGCTCCAGCTACTCAAAAGGTAGCCTGGGCCAGCCCGTGTGATTTCTGGTCTATAGTGGGGCGGGTGCCGACACGAAAAAAAAAGCAACTGGATCCTATTGGTTCGCGTGAATCTATTCTACGTCCGAGCATAGACATGGTAACGCCCCCCCCTGCCTCTGATTGGCCTATACCGACACTGCCCATCTTGCCCCCATGGTCTCACCAGACTGTCCTAACTTGTAACTTTTATTTTTGTAGAAGAGGCAAACTAATGCTTTGATTGAATAATTGATTGAACATGTATGTTGTACTACGATTTGATTGGGTGTGTTCTAAATAAAGTGTTAGTGTTGATTATCGTGTATTAATCTAATTATAGTAAACCAATACTATTATACTAAAAAAAGATAAAGAATCAATGGAAAAGAGACGTTGATAGTACAATAATGTTTACACATACAAATAAATTACACAATAATCAACACACCTTATTTAGAACACACAATCAATTATTATTCCATCAAAGCAAACAGCATAAACAATATTAGTTTTGCCTCTTCTACAAAAATAAAAGTGTGCCAAGCTGTCATTCTCTTGTATTATATCGTACTTGTATTATTTCCCACCACGGAGTATAACCTCGCGGGAGACTATATCCAGCATGTATCCTCCACCTCGGAGGAAAGTCTGGTGCGGCCGGCAGTGTCGGTAGGCCAATCAGAGGCAGGCGGGGTGTCACCATGTCTATGCTCAGACGTAGAAAGGATTCACGCTATTGGTTCACCGATATGAGCGCCCGCCCTCGCCCCCCCCTCCTCCCCAGACCCTCCCCCTCCCCGGTAGAAAACAGCGGAGTACACTGACGTCACCAAATTTGGAGCGACGCCCCTCTAGCGAAATACAAGGAAGTGGGCTTCCTATGCCAGATCTTCCAATGCGTTTGCCCAGGCTTTTCTTTTTGAGACGAATGCAAACGAAAATAAAAGCCTGGGTACCGAGGCTACTCAAAAGGTAACTTAATCCACTTACTTATTTAAGTAAAAATATCAATACTGCAATGAAGAAGAAATGCTCTGTTACAAGTACATGTCCGGTCTTCAAAAAGTACTTGAGTAAAAGTACAAAAGCACTCATGCAGAATGTCCCACTTCAGGTTTCAAATGTATCAAATTCATAAAAATCTTATGAAAATAGCAGATCTACAAGATCGGCTATTTTCAAATGGCTGAAAATGTATATGAGCTGAAGTGGTTAATGTATGTTTTGTAATAATACAAATCTACAAAGTAACTAGTGAGTAACTCGTTTTCAAATCATTGTAGTGAAGTAAAAGTATATTGTCCCTGAGATGTACATACGTAGTGGAGTAGAAAACTACAGTACTGAAAACTGCTCACAGCCACTCCATAATTGCACTAATAGCTCTCCCCTATGATGGAATTTTACTTCCAATTATCACTACAATTGCATAACGAATAAAATGTTAAACTCTACCATTCAGCTGCCGTGTTAAGTGGTCAGATGGGTGGGCCGCATGCATTTTTTTTTTAGCATGTTCATTTTATTGATCAATCAATCGATTGTGTTCTGGCTTGGATCAATGGAACTACTTAACCCATTCTGACCGGGAACCCATTTTGGTGTTATCATCATGTTATGCTTTAGCTATTGAAAAACAGCAGATCTACAAGCTCATAGCGCGCCACCGAGTGGCGCGCTACGAGCTTGTAGGTCTGCTATTTTTGAAAAATCGAAGAACGACTGACATTTTTAGAATCTGATCTCAGGTCAAAATGGGTTAATCAGACCAATGTGTGTCCAGTGGAAACCTCGTATGAATCTGATCTCAGGTCAGAATGGGTTAAGCCCTACACACACCGCCTGCGAACGCCGCGCATCAAAACAGCCGCCTATACGTTATTTTCAATTAACCTATCCCTCACCGGCGGTGTCCGACGCGTCCGACGCGGTGTCCGACGCGCGTTCACGCCTCGCATAACGCTCCGATACGCCACTGTTCTATTTTCCAGGCGTCGCTGCGCGGCAACGCCTGTGCCACGTCGCTGCACACCCGGTGTGTGTTGGGCTTAACCCACTCTGACCTGAGATCAGATTCATACGAGGTTTCCACTGGACACTACACTGGTCTGATTAACCCATTCTGACCTGAGATCAGATTCTAAAAAAATGTCAGTCGTTCTTCGATTTTTCAAAAATAGCAGACCTACAAGCTCGTAGCGCGCCACTTGGTGGCGCGCTATGAGCTTGTAGATCTGCTGTTTTTCAATAGCTAAAGCATAACATGATGCTAACACCAAAATGGGTTCCCGTTCAGAATGGGTTAACATTCCTATTTATCGGTAAAACAAAGAAAACTACATTTTTCATGGTTTAAAGATTAGATTATAAAATGTATTTATATATTGTTATAGTGTCGGTATAGGGGCCTCGCTTGCAACATCCTCACCAATGGTCCCTGACTCACAGGTTGAGAACTGTCGATAGTATAGCCTAAAGGTGGTTACACAACACTGGACTCGGAAAACCGATGGAGAAACGCTGTTAAAAATCGCGAAAAACGCGCTCTGTGTGCAGCCAGGGACCTGAACTGTGCATTTTGTTTGTGCAGGATCAGGATCAGGATCAGCCTCCAACTACGTGCCAGCGGTTTGTAACGGTCGCGAGGTGCTGGACTCCACCACGTCTTCCTTGTAGAACCAGATCCCGTTCCGTTTCCCAAGCACAAGACATCATCATTCCTTCACAGTCATCCCTGCATCCAACAAGACTCTGCCCCTCCGCAGTCACCCCCTCATCCAACAAGACTCTGCCCCTCCGCAGTCACCCCCTGCATCCAACAAGACTCTGCCCCTCCGCAGTCACCCCCTCACCCAACAAGACTCTGCCCCTCCGCAGTCACCCCCTCATACCACCATGCTGGTCGTTGACATGGACATATTCGTTCAACTTTCATTCTTGCCACAGACATACAAAATGGGCGGGCAATAATAATATAGACTAGAAACCATCAGCTGTAAAACACATGGCCTAAGAAGCGAACGGTGACGGTCGGGTCACCCATTGGTTTCAACAACAGACCCGCTTTGATGCCATTGTTTCTGCAAATTCAAATCCACCATCTTGGAACTTCCGATCTCGAAAAAGCAACCCTAAACGAATGCTATGCTGGCTGGAAGGACAGCGGGGGCGGGTCTTCACACTCATGGAGAGCCAGTAGAAGCCCTATAGAAGCATACCCTACTACTATATTATCAATTTTTAAATGAATGGGACCGCATTCCACAAATAATGCACGTCATGGTAATTGATAGAAGACTTTAAACTATAACGACTGGAAGCATAATGTCGTATTTATTATTACAATGATTACTGAGGTAATGAAATCAAGTGTAAATTTCCGGTCAAATCAACATTGCAGTTGCAACATTGCAGTGTGGTAGTCTAAGGGCCGATTCATACTCCTGTTTCGGCGCTGTAGTGCCGAAATGATTTCGGCTCGTCAGAAAATTTCAGTAGCACCGAAGAGCCGACTTTAGGACGGTACCCCCCCCCCCCCCCCCCGAACCTCAAATGACGTCAAATTGTAGGCTCTACAGCGCCAAACCGACTTTTATTCGGCTCTAAAATAGGAGTATGAATCGACCCTAAGTCTAGGGGGAGGGATGAATGAGAACGGCACTTCCTTATTGGCTTCATTCAAAAATAAAATAAAATAAAAAAACGTTTGCAGCTTGCCAGAAACACATAGACCTAGTGGACTCCTAATGTCTCATTGTGTCTATGCCAATGTGCTATACTGTATACACATTTTTTAAATTTCACCATTAATTAAACCAGTGTATAGGCCTACCTATTTTGAGGAAAACCTGGAGACTGCATGGCAACTCAGCCACTGCAGTCAAAGACTATTCCGTGTTTGGGATTTTAACCCATTCTGACCTGAGATCAGATTCATACGAGGTTTCCACTGGGACACACACACTGGTCTGATTAACCCATTCTGACCTGAGATCAGATTCTAAAAATGTCAGTCGTTCTTCGATTTTTCAAAAATAGCAGACCTACAAGCTCGTAGCGCGCCACTCGGTGGCACGCTATGAGCTTGTAGATCTGCTATTTTTCAATAGCTAAAGGACGACATGATGCTATAACACCAAAATGGGTTCCCGTTCAGAATGGGTTAATAATTGCGTCATCATCATAAGTCAGTCGGTGCTTTCATTGCATATTATAAGATCAGAAAGTATATAAAATGAATAGAAAAGTAAAAACTATTGTGGAGGGAGACCACCGTCCGTACAATGCAAAAGGATATTTGCATTGGATTTTTTGCCACCTTGGGAATGCTATAGGACTCTTTTGTGCGGCGGAAAAATAATGAAAGGTTTGCCATGGACATGGAAAAGTCTTGTCATGTGTCTGTGTACAGACACATTGACGGCCCCTGTGACCCCATCCAATGAGACTGTGACTCAGCATTCATCTCTTGACTCTTCATGAAACAAGGCTGTCCGTGATAGTAAAAAAAAAAGAAAAAGAAAACTGTTCCAGAAAACTAGCTACAAGAGAGACAATTCTGTTTGTATGGACTGAATGTGGCAACAGTATAGGCTGCTTGAAACTGTGAAATGATGTTGGTGTGACAGACACATGTGTGCCAACTCAACTGTAAAGCCTTTTTGTATAGATTGATCATTGCTGTGGTGTCCGTGGTTTACAGGTTTAGACGTGTTGAATGCACTGTGCCTTGTCATGAGGTCTCGTTAACTTGAGTGGTTGTGTAACAATCATTGTGTGATACATTTGATCTTGTCCTTACAGTGCTGTGAATAATATCCAAATGTTTCTTTAGATAACAGTTTAAATATATATATATATATACATAATATCAAATAAATTGTCCCCTTTCCTTTTAAAAGGCAGTGATATCCAATTAATCATATTGTGATAACAAAACTAGACAACTACTTGATATAAAGGACAATGTTTTACTGTTTTAGACTATTGTGAAAGAGTTTGTGCTTGTAATTTATGTAAATAAAATGTTTGTTTTTTTAATATTAAAACATGACATGGCATTTTGTTATTTAATAGACTCATCCAAGAATTGTTTTTGTCCAATGTCATGTTATTCTTTAAATACATTTTGGCTCCATTTACACTAGCAGCCAAATGTAGCCTGAATCAGACCTGTGCCACATCAAAGATTGACATCCGATTTGTTTAAATAAGTCTAAATGCAGACAGGTCACATGGAATCAGATTTTTACAAATGTCACTTGAGTCACATTCAGAGGTGGTTTCAAATTTAAGGAGATCTCAGTCAGATTTCATGCAACTTGTATGTGACTTGTTTGTGTTTAGGAAGAAGTCTGCACACTGTTTTACAGCTCCCAGGACCAGTGTTTGTGTTTAGACTTACCGGTATTTAAACAGATCGGATTCCAATCTGGATGTGGCACATCATGTTCAGGCTGGATTTCGCTGCCAGTCTGAACACACACTTACAAATGCAGTGTGATGGTCGGGCCAAAAGATCAGATTTCAGAAATAAGTCAGTTTTGAATCAGATTTGACCGGATGTGACTGCAGAGTAAATGGGGCCTAAGTCTCACATGCAGCTTTGATGCTAACTACTTAGTTCACAGTATTAAAGTTACCTCGGAAAGACAACATTACAATATAGAAACAAGATATAATTGTAAATTGCTGTCGGCAGATAAACCTTATATCTCCTAAAGTAGTGAAAATAGCAGATCTACAAGCTCACAACACATCACATTGTGAGCTTGTAGATCTGACTATTTTCTTTTTTTTAACAACAATACAAAAGGAACAGTTTGGACATTTTCCACCGAGAGCCAAATTATGACATTTCAAATCACAGGAGAAAGAGCATGTTTGAATCTGGTTTAATGACTCAGACACATGTTTACTTGAGTTTGTTACATCACTGCCTCACAGCCCTATAAATAAGCCCTTTGTTGACATCGGTTCAACATTGTTCCAGGTTTAGCCTGATGAAATGCCTGATCCAAGTCAGGGGTTGTCACGATCAAAGTTTTAGTTGTCAGGCAATTGTCATAAAAATGAGTACCGGTAGGCTTACATGTGTTTTTGGTGGTTGGTCAGTCACATTGGGGACATACAGTATAGGGGTAAAAAGTAATTTTTTGTTTGCCTTTTAGGTAAATTGCACAGGGGCAGGCAGACTACTAATAAATTCAGTACACGCACGCACGCATGCACAGGCAGTCAGGCACACACGCACAGGCAGGTGCGCACGAGCGGACGCACGCACACACACACGCACACGCACACACACACACACACACACACACACACACACACACACACACACACACACACACACACAGTATGTGCGTGCATATGCATTTGTGACAAATATAGATTATACTGAAAGCCTTTATAGTCCAACATGACATTTCTTTAAATATGAATAGCTTACTTTATTCCTCCATATGTTACATTGCTTCCACTGAGTAGCCAAAAAAGGTGCACGCACTGCTTATTCTTACAGTACAAGGTACAGTCAAGCACAGCATTGGTCCAGTGGACAGCACAGAAGAAAGACCTTGCGGTCTTGTTTCCATTCGGGTCCCATTCATTCACAACTAGAACTGCACTCTATCGAGTGCATACACACTTAGAAAGCCTGGGTTAGAAACAACCCATTCTGAGTAGTTTTTAACCCATCCCCTGGGTAGTTATAGCACCAACCCAGCAGTAGTTCATTTTACCCAGCAAGATGGGTTGGTCCGTTTTAACCCAGTGGATGAGTTAAAATATTCTACCCATTTCTGGGTTAAATTAACTGTACTTCTGAGTAAATGCAAACCATAGTATTAGTTATATATTCTACCCCTTTCTGAGTAAATGCAACCCATAGTATTAGTTATATATTCTACCCATTTCTGAGTAAATGCAACCCATAGTATTTATTATATATTCTACCCATTTCTTGGTTAAATTAACTGTACTTCTGAGTAAATGCAACCCATATCATGCATTATATATTCTACTCATTTCTGGGTTAAATTATGTACCATTCTGGGTTGTTTCACTTCAAGTTATATACTATACTATTCAAATCATGAGTTAAATAAATCAATTATGGGTTTATTAAACAACAATATATACAGTGTTACTTTACGGTTAAACTACAGTTCAACTACAAACCTATAACAAAATACATGCTAGATTTGGTCATGCAAAGAATAATGTAATAAACACAAACCATGCTGGATTCTTTAAAGTCATTTTATAAAAGATAAGCATGAAAACATTAACATTTTAACATCAAACATTGACATTTGGACCATGGATAAAACACTTCTCTCTAATATCCAGCCTTAAAAGCCACCAGAGAATTCACACCTCTCTTAATTGGCCAACCTTATAACACACAAGCAAATTCACACTGGAGAGAAACCCTATGTGATCAGTGTGGCCAACACTTCTCAAATTGCTAGCCTTAACACACACCAGAACATTCACACTGGAGAGAAACCCTATGGATTCAATTAAATTGTCCGGCCTTAAAAAACACGAGATAATTCACACTGGAGAGAAACCCTATCGCCCTATCGATGTGATCAATGTGGACAACAATTCTCACATTTTCTAGGTGTCTTTGGTTATGAGCCTTTCACATTGAAATGGAGCCTGACTGCAGTTAACTGGAGGAGAGCTGTGAGGAGGGTTTTCACCACTCCAAGACAAAGGAGAGGTGTTACTACTTTGTGTGTGTGTGCGCGTGTGTGTGTGCTCTACTGGCAAGCCAGAATTCTAGTGTGCAGAAACTCAACCATTTTCTTGGACTCTTGTAGTGGAATTCCATAGACAACACTCTGTAGGAAGTCCCACACAAGTTGACACTTTTTCGGGTACTCAATGTCAAATATGTAGTAGGCCTTGAAGCAGACGTCGATGGCCTGAATAAGTTTCTCCTGTTCCAAAGCCTGTCCATCAATTATCACAAACACCTGAGATAGTTGCTGAGAGTTGTTGCCCAATGTCAGGATGTAGGGTTCAGTTTGGGAGTTCTTGGCTGCTTGGAGATACTCCACCATGTTGGTTCCAGGCTGAAAAACACAGAAAAGTGAGGGTGAGTGACCAAATGTCTACAAAGTATAGAATTAAAAGAAAAATAATAATAAAAGGTGGCAATGGTCCATTTACATTCTAAGAGTTAACTTATTGTTAAACATATTCATTTTGTGTCTTATCACTCTTATGGTACAAACATCAACACAGCATGGTATTGTGGACAAAATGGTATCCAACGATAACAAAATGTTCCTTAGTTTTGTCTCCGATAGGCTAAATCTCATATACTGGTAGTCCATTGGTTGAGAAACATTGAGAGATGTACTGTATAGACATAATGCATATAAAGCGTTAACTTATATCCCGCTCGCAGCACAACGGTGGTCCCTAGGTTGATTTTTAGTGAGGGTGGTGGGTGGTGGACCCTGGCTCATAATCAGTTGAAAACCCCTGCCTTATTAGATAAACCGGGAGGTATATTAACAGAAGGAATAAGCTTGTCCTGTTATACCTGTATTTGTAAAGCAATAGCATTGTTAAACTGTCAAGAGCAGTAGTTAGCCTATTTCAGAGACATTTTGACAAGAATTAAGACATGTTATTGTTTCGGGCGTGGTGAGGTCATATCTAGATGACTAGGCAACTATTTGTCAACTTTTTAGGATTACTCGTCGACTAGTGAAACACCGTAGTTATGAATGCCCTACTGTGTTCTGCTGTGTGCTGTATATGCTTGTAGATTACACACACTCAATACTTACACAAACTCATTCATTATACAACAGGTATATGTTAATGTTAAAATAAAATGGAAAGTTTCCCTTTAGATGTGCTGGTGGACTTACAGGCTGATGATGGATGAAGGCCTTCTTGCACTCAGCAATGGTGTGGCGCACCACTTTACTGCCACGGCCACGGCCAACTTTGTATGGAGTTGGTGGGAGCAAGGCTGGCAACTGCTGCAGGGCGAGATCCCCAATGCCATCTGCAGGAAGACATAGGTATCAATACGAGGTGGAATGGCATATCCTTTATTTTGTCATTCAATAGCCAACAAGAATGTAACCTATGCCGCCATGTGCAGCCAATAGCGGCTCTGCAGCTGGTTAGTTTGTAGTTTAGTTATTCCCACCATTAAGCCAGAAGCTGGCCTAACCATGACAGTGTACAAATGGAAAATAATTGACCAGTTGGGGTCCATTTGTAACACTGTCATAGTTGCAGACTTGTAAGGGTCAATTTAGACCCCACTAAAGTAACCCAGAGAGTCCCTGGAATCCACTTTGAGAAACCCTGGTCTAGACGAGGCTATAGGAGGAAGGGGTGTGCCCACTGGTATTTGAAGGTGACACTACCTGAGAAGAGGAAAACCCTGGGGTACCTGAAAGTGTGTGCTGTGCGTGCCACACCCACACAGAGGCTGTCAATGTAGTTGTGGACTCTTGGCACAAGAGGGACTGTCGACTGACAAAGAACCATTTAAATAATATTTTACCTAATGTTAATCCTTCGACCGCCAAATCCAGCTTCCGCTCCAGTCGTGCCACCTGCAGGATCTTCTCAGCATAAACTGGGAGCCAGGTCTCAAACAAATTTGGTGCAGCGTTTGGGTGCAAGATAAGGAAGTCCTGTGCGATCTATAAAATGGAAAACATTTTAAATCAAATTAAATGTGGCACACTACCAAAACATAAATTAATCATCAAATGTACAATATTCCCTCTTACCATGCCGTTAGTTGTTAAGTGAGGGTAATGTTCCAGAATCTGACTGATGGTCAGATCTCTGGTGTTGTCCTTCACCCACTTCGCCCTGTAGACTGCCGTGTCCTGCATGCAGGTCGCAACTTGGTTGAGTGGTTGAGAATTACTTCTCAACCACTCTTTCAGTTGTAGAGCCCGCTCCTCTGTTATGGTAGATTCTGTAAAAAGAACAAAATGTTGTCAGTCACTAAAAGATGGATGTTTTGCTTAATCAGTCATCCCTATCAGCAATATCGTGTGTTAAAATAGTTCTAAAACAACTATAAATGCTATTGTGTGGTGTCTGGTCATACAAGCTACTTTAGTTGCAAAATTCCTCACATTCACTACAATCAGGCTCTAATAAGATTTTCTGTCTGCGACAGTGTTCCCTAAACGTGCGCATGTTACGTTTTGGGAAAACTTAAGCAAGCAAATGTGCCACATTGTTGGAACTTCCTTCTATTTTTCCGTTTAGTAATGACCTGGTATGACCGCTGTTCGAATAGGACCATCCTCGGGTGCTGGTTGTGGTGCTCGGCCAGTCCCCCTGAGCGCTGACCTCAGCTTCTTTCTGGTGTTACGCAGCCTTTCCTCCAGGTACCCACTGGCTGGACGGCCGTTCCGCGCTGGGGTGTACCATATGACCTGCCAAGAAATAAAAATGTTTGATGAATAGATTTGGCACATTTAGATTTTTTGACAGCATGGCCTTGAATTAGAACAGGGTTTTTCTGCACATCTGTCTGTCCCAAGAGGCCAATTATTGTCAATACAAATGTCAAGGTATATTACAAAAAGCAGTTGTCAACTCAGCAATGTATGTGGATGGGAAACACATTGTACCTCTAAATATGTCTATGAGCTCTGGTAGCTGCCACTCTGTTAGTTTTTCTGAGACAAAGTTGTCCATCGATCTGAAACAAACACAAAGGAAATAAAATTGGTGTTATACCTGTTCAGATCAACATAAAAGAAAAGCAAACTAGCAGCAGAATACTATGATCTGCTATGAATATGAACCAAATGGACCCTTACAGCTCTGTAACTCTCAGTGTACACATGGAAATCTAGACAGGTGAAGCAGGGACCCATTAGCTGAGAGACAGTGTATTTCACAACATGTGCCTCTCACAGTATTTAGCTGCCCAATTTTAGTGCAATACCAGCAATGATAAACTGTTTCACAGCTTTAGTAAATGTTATGTTCCATGCTTAACCACAATTCCCACAATAATGTAAACACCATCCTAATCATATCATATCATATCATATATATATACACTACTATAATTAAGCCAATGTCTGTCTGAATGTGTGTCTGTCTGTGTCACTGGGAGAGATAAGCTAACGGTTAGCATGTAGCTACATGCTAACATTACACTGTAGTGTACAAGGGTAAGAGAGAAGCTAACGGTTAGCATGTAGCTACACTAGTCTCCAAGGGGAAGAGGTTTGCCACAGCAGTTAGCTGTGTAGCCATGGCATGTCACTTTCAGCAGACTGTGCATGCTTGAACAGCAACGTGGTGTGTTTATAATAGAAGATAGAGATCAGACCATATAAAAGAGCCAATTGCACTCGCGCCAAACATTTTGAGTCCACACAATACAAAGCCAAAGTAGCTAGCTAGCTTTGCTGCGTGGGGGCTAAGCCTACTCAATGTCCCAGCATTGCCAGCAGAACATTGTGTTCCTCTGCGTGTTTAACACGACGTCAAGGCATGCTAGAAAGGTTGAGACAATAATAGTGCAGAAACAAAACACAATTTTACCTTGAATGTAGTTCTGCTTTCGTGCCGTTCTCCTCTCCTCCTGCCGTTCTCTCTCCTCCACAGTGACAAATTTGCATATATAGCGCGCAGACTTTCTAACCTGCGCGGCGCGCCCTTCTTCATCCTCCTCATCCTCTTAAAGGCACAATGTCCATATATCCACTTCACTCTCAAGATGTTTTAGCTTACTAAAAGTGGTGATACCACAGTATTATTTTAATGCACATAAGAGATGTAGTTTAAAATATAATATAAATCAATACAATATTGTACCACTTTGTTTCAAATGTACAGTGTAATGTAAAATAAATAAAATGTATTATGGTTGTTGTTGCTGTTGATGATAGACAAATTTTGTTTAAGCAGATTTTATGAATATGCAGAAAATTCATCTAAATTAAATTTAAAAAATCTGAAACTTCACTCAATCCATCATGAAAGTAAGCCTGATGTAATGACACTGGGCCTGATTTTTTAGGACACAGATAAAGGTCAAGGGTCAGCAAAAAGACTGCAAATTTGACTATTTTCTGGAACTAAGCCCTCCAGATATTTTTTTAAAATCTGAAACTTCACTCAATCCATCATGAAAGTAAGCCTCATGTAATGACACTGGGCCTGATTTTTTAGGACACAGATAAAGGTCAAGGGTCAGCAAAAAGACTGCAAATTTGACTATTTTCTGGAACTAAGCCCTCCAGATATTTTTTAAAAATCTGAAACTTCACTCAATCCATCATGAAAGTAAGCCTGATGTAATGACTCTGGGCCTGATTTTTTAGGACACAGATAAAGGTCAAGGGTCAGCAAAAAGACTGCAAAGTTGACTATTTTCTGGAACTAAGCCCTCCAGATATTTTTTAAAAATCTGAAACTTCACTCAATCCATCATGAAAGTAAGCCTGATGTAATGACTCTGGGCCAGATTTTTTAGGACACAGATAAAGGTCAAGGGTCAGCAAAAAGACTGCAAATTTGACTATTTTCTGGAACTAAGCCCTCCAGATATTTTTTAAAAATCTGAAACTTCACTCAATCCATCATGAAAGTAAGCCTGATGTAATGACACTGGGCCTGATTTTTTAGGACACAGATAAAGGTCAAGGGTCAGCAAAAAGACTGCAAATTTGACTATTTTCTGGAACTAAGCCCTCCAGATATTTTTTTAAAATCTGAAACTTCACTCAATCCATCATGAAAGTAAGCCTCATGTAATGACACTGGGCCTGATTTTTTAGGACACAGATAAAGGTCAAGGGTCAGCAAAAAGACTGTAAATTTGACTATTTTCTGGAACTAAGCCCTCCAGATATTTTTTAAAAATCTGAAACTTCACTCAATCCATCATGAAAGTAAGCCTGATGTAATGACTCTGGGCCTGATTTTTTAGGACACAGATAAAGGTCAAGGGTCAGCAAAAAGACTGCAAAGTTGACTATTTTCTGGAACTAAGCCCTCCAGATATTTTTTAAAAATCTGAAACTTCACTCAATCCATCATGAAAGTAAGCCTGATGTAATGACTCTGGGCCAGATTTTTTAGGACACAGATAAAGGTCAAGGGTCAGCAAAAAGACTGCAAATTTGACTATTTTCTGGAACTAAGCCCTCCAGATATTTTTTAAAAATCTGAAACTTCACTCAATCCATCATGAAAGTAAGCCTGATGTAATGACACTGGGCCTGATTTTTTAGGACACAGATAAAGGTCAAGGGTCAGCAAAAAGACTGCAAATTTGACTATTTTCTGGAACTAAGCCCTCCAGATATTTTTTTAAAATCTGAAACTTCACTCAATCCATCATGAAAGTAAGCCTCATGTAATGACACTGGGCCTGATTTTTTAGGACACAGATAAAGGTCAAGGGTCAGCAAAAAGACTGCAAATTTGACTATTTTCTGGAACTAAGCCCTCCAGATATTTTTTAAAAATCTGAAACTTCACTCAATCCATCATGAAAGTAAGCCTGATGTAATGACTCTGGGCCTGATTTTTTAGGACACAGATAAAGGTCAAGGGTCAGCAAAAAGACTGCAAAGTTGACTATTTTCTGGAACTAAGCCCTCCAGATATTTTTTAAAAATCTGAAACTTCACTCAATCCATCATGAAAGTAAGCCTGATGTAATGACTCTGGGCCAGATTTTTTAGGACACAGATAAAGGTCAAGGGTCAGCAAAAAGACTGCAAATTTGACTATTTTCTGGAACTAAGCCCTCCAGATATTTTTTAAAAATCTGAAACTTCACTCAATCCATCATGAAAGTAAGCCTGATGTAATGACACTGGGCCTGATTTTTTAGGACACAGATAAAGGTCAAAGATCAGCAAAAAGACTGCAAAGCGGGCAATCTTTCCCTCTCAATAACTCCACAACGATAAGGACTTGGGGGCTAATTTTGATATATGTTGTTTAGTTTTCCGAGACGATCAAGTGGATATCTTGTTTGTCCTGGTACGACACTTTTCAAAACTTCAGATCTTCCTTCAGGATGGTGTTAGGTTGTAAACCTCTATGTACCTTCCGAAAGTGGAGGAAGCCAACTTAGGAGTGGCGTACCGGGACAACCAAGATATCCCCTTGTTCGTCTCAAAAAACTGAACAACATATCTCGAAATCGGAATCTAACTCCTTATCGTTTTCGAGTTATTAAGCGATATAGCGAACCTGTAACCCTAATCAATTAAGAGAACCGTATGTCCGTGTGAGAGGAAACTTATATTGGTGTTTTCAGCGCAACGAGCTGATCAAGAATCTGGTCTCGGTTTTGCTCTACGACCTCGGCAACCCTAACCCTAACCCTAGCACGTTTTGGTGGCTGGGTTAGGGTTAGAGAACAGTAAGTCCGTGTGTGAGGAGAGTTATATTGACACGTTCAATAATCTGCGCTGATCAATAATCTGGTGTTTGATTTGGTTTTCTACCCTTACTTTTCCCTGTAGATACATATTTATGATTATCTCTAAGACGATTTGACAAAACTTTACAATTCTGACATATGTCAGTCTACCCACCGATACGAATCGGTCTGTACCAGGCCCGAACCGGTGGCATGCACGGTTCGTGCGTGATCTTAAAAAAGCAAATATAAAAAAAATATAGAGCAGGCTTCGATTTGAGGCCTTCTGCACCAAGTGAGACTCCATGGGGTATGCAGTGCACAAACAACCCACAATGGACTCAAAACAAACCATAGTGAGTACTTGGGTTGACTCAACCAATGGGTTGTACAAAATTACCCATTATGGGTTATGGTTAACCCATGATGGGTCAGCCATAACCCATGTACTGAGTACATGGGTTGTACATAGGTTGACTCCCCCAATGGGTTGTACAAAATTACCCATTATGGGTTATGGTTAACCCATCATGGGTCAGCCATAACCCATCGTAAGAGTATATGGGTTGACTCATCCATTGGGTTGTGCAAAATTACCCATATGGGTTATGGTTAAACCATGATGGGTCAGCCATAATCCATAATGGGTCAACCATTTCATAACCCAGCATATGGGTCAAGAATCAACCCAGCATTTTTCTCTGTGTACTTGCTTGTTGCACACTAGTAGGCCATAAATGGCGCAAGTACTTTCGACCGCTGTAAACTGTCAAATCTCAGTATCTCTGTGAAGGAACGTTTGAAATGTCTAATTATTAGGTGTAACTATTTGCTACCTACCTACTTTATGCATGTAAACACCTAGTATTATTAAGTATGGTTCAAGTATACACAGGAGCATTACCTTTAATCCTCCCAACACTAAAACATATCGTCATTACGTCACCATCGAAAACCAATTACACTCTGGCACTTAATCCACATATTTCTTACGTCATCATTGAGAGCTAGTTATACATATACTATACATAATATATATGTAATTTGTAAGTTGATTAGCGGTATACTGTGGTTACTTTGCGCCAAAAACCGCCCCAGCCAACCCGCCACTTTTGATGCGTATGCAAATAAAACAGCAAATTGTGCCTGATTTGCTGGGACCAAATTACATACATGTTATACACAGGAGCATTACCTTTAATCCTCCCAACACCAAAACATATCGTCATTAGTGGCGGGTTGGCTGGGACGGTGCATACGAGCCGGGGCGAAACTATATTAATAGTTTAATAGTTAATTAATAGTTAATAATATTATTACTTGCGCGCTCTGCTTGCGCAAGTAATAATATAATAGTAGAAATGACAATCGTAAAATCACGCTCCTAAAAGGTTGATGTCATCGCAAGTATAGCCAGAGATCTATGCACGCATCCGTGTGTGTGTGTGTGCTTGCATGCGTGCGTGTGTGCATGGGGGTGGGTGGGCGGTAGGTTATTTATTGCAGTTCACGTACTCCTTAAACCAATTGGGCAGCAAATAGGAATTGGAGAATTCTGACGTCTCTCTACGACACTATAGGAATCTTTCTGTCCCTCTGTGACCTTGCTTGAGCACAGCTAGGGTGCACACTCTTATGAGTAATGGTAACTGCTTAAAAGGTCTACTTTATCCCAACAGTGTGTGTGTCTGTAATCCACGCACCTCGACAACTGTTCACCCCACAAGAATTCGACACACGCGTTCCACCTCAACACCAGAACTGCCCCAAAAAGGCCTCTGCCTGCATGGGCTGCATGGACAGGCAGAGAAACAAGAGTAGCAAATACAACTATTTACATGATGTATTACGTTGCCATGTAGTGCCCTAAACAAACAATAAAGTCCATGGACTAGAAAGAAAGAAAGAAAGAAAAGACCTACATAGGGACATTCTTTGCCACCATGCCAATACAGCCACCCTGTCACAACGACAAACAAACCTCAGCTACCACAAAACAACGTACATAAACTAATGTCAATCAGTCTTCTATTGAAAATGAACCATTGGAATTGATGGCTGTTATGTCAAAGCCCAAAAGCTCTATCTCCAACCAAATGGAAATAGCAAATTCACTCATGGGATTATTGAAGTGAGTTACTGAACTCACATACGGCAGATACAACACAACAGACACACTCTAGATTCACATGATGACTAGCATTCAACTCCAGAGCCAGAAACAGTGTCATTGCCACCCGGTCAACGGGTCCCAAAATGACAGCAATAGTACTACACCACCCGGTCAACGGGTCCCACAATGACAGCAATAGTACTACACCACCCGGTCAACGGGTCCCACAATGACAGCAATAGTACTACACCACCCGGTCAACGGGTCCCACAATGACAGCAATAGTACTACACCACCCGGTCAACGGGTCCCACAATGACAGCAATAGTACTACACCACCCGGTCAACGGGTCCCACAATGACAGCAATAGTACTACACCACCCGGTCAACGGGTCCCAAAATGACAGCAATAGTACTACACCACCCGGTCAATGGGTCCCACAATGACAGCACTAGTACTACACCACCCGGTCAACGGGTCCCACAATGACAGCAATAGTACTACACCACCCGGTCAACGGGTCCCACAATGACAGCAATAGTACTACACCACCCGGTCAACGGGTCCCACAATGACAGCAATAGTACTACACCACCCGGTCAATGGGTCCCACAATGACAGCACTAGTACTACACCACCCGGTCAACGGGTCCCACAATGACAGCAATAGTACTACACCACCCGGTCAACGGGTCCCACAATGACAGCAATAGTACTACACCACCCGGTCAACGGGTCCCAAAATGACAGCAATAGTACTACACCACCCGGTCAATGGGTCCCACAATGACAGCACTAGTACTACACCACCCGGTCAACGGGTCCCACAATGACAGCAATAGTACTACACCACCCGGTCAACGGGTCCCACAATGACAGCAATAGTACTACACCACCCGGTCAACGGGTCCCACAATGACAGCAATAGTACTACACCACCCGGTCAACGGGTCCCACAATGACAGCAATAGTACTACACCACCCGGTCAACGGGTCCCACAATGACAGCACTAGCACACCAGCTTGAATCACACACGCATTAAAAACACAAGCAGCAGCCAGGAAGCAAAAAACTAAGTTCATACTGTACCTTGCGCCGTCGACTCTTCCACTTGACTTCATAAGTTAGTTGTAGTGATGCCAGGGGAAAACTGTGGCTCTCTCTCCAGTTCATGATGAGACCTCCAGCAGCTTCTCCAGACTCCAGTCATCTCCATCCTCCATACATCTGGCTGGCTAGCTGGCCATGCAGTACTCTCCTCCCAGTATCAATGGCCCCCAACCAGCCTCATTATCCTGGCTGCCTGATCTTCTCACTCAGCCTTGGTCTGGATGTTTCGTACTGTACAAGCATTCTGCTGTAGTGTCGTGGTCAGGGATTTAGAGCATAGGCTCTATAGGGTCCAGCATTCAGGGGTTTAGGGCATAGGCTCCATAGGGTCCAGCATTCACAGCATGTCGTGGTCAGGGATTTAGGGCATAGGCTTCATAGGGTCCAGCATTCACAGCATGTCAGGGCTCTATAGGGTCCAGCATTCACAGCATTTCAGGGGTCTATAGGGTCCAGCATTCACAGCATGTCGTGGTCAGGGATTTAGGGCATAGGCTCTCTATAGGGTCCAGCATTCAGGGGTTTAGGGCATAGGATCCATAGGGTCCAGCATTCAGGGGTTTAGGGCATAGGCTCCATAGGGTCCAAATTCACAGCATGTCGTGGTCAGGGATTTAGGGCATAGGCTCTATAGGGTCCAGCATTCAGGGGTTCAGGGCATAGTCTCCATAGGGTCCAGCATTCAGGGGTTTAGGGCATGGTCTCTATAGGGTCCAGCATTCACAGCATGTCAGGGCTCTATAGGGTCCAGCATTCACAGCATGTCAGGGCTCTATAGGGTCCAGCATTCACAGCATGTCAGGGCTCTATGGTCCAGTATTAACAGCATGTCAGGGCTGAGAAGAAGCTGATCTTGGGGATCTGGGGTCGTCACCCTGGCCCGTGTACCTGTGGAGCAGGTTGAGAGAGAGACCATATAAGCTTTGAGTATAAGTATTGGCTATTTCCCCATATATAAGCCAAACAATGGGGGTTGGATTTTTGTGCCAATTCGCTTATTTCCATCGAAATAAGTAGTAAAGTGTGCCGCTTGGGATACTATTTATTTTACATTATGATTTTTTTGAGCAATGGAAATAAGCAAATTAGCACAACACCCCAATGCCCTATTCAATTAAATTAAATTAAATTAAATTCAATTAAATTAATTGGGGGTTTATGGTAGGGGAAATAGCCAATAATGCGCTTTTGCAGAAAATAACACCTGGACCTATTTGGTGGGGACGTAACAACTACAAAGAAAAGTAAGAAAGCCTTCTAGCATGGAATTCTCCTTTAAACCATCATTGGTAAACAGTTAAGAAGAATGATTTGGTGCCGTGACACCCCAAACAAAACATTGTGTCTGTATATATTTATTCTATTTATGTATATGCACACATACAGCACTCACGCACGCACGCACACAGACACAGACAGTCACACACACACACACACACACACACACACACACACACACACACACACACACACACACACACACACACACACACACACACACACACACACACACACACACACACACACACGTTAATGCTTGCATAGGTAGAAAACTCAGGTTTGTGTGCTGTAAATTCAGGTAACACTTTGTGCACACAGCACTTCAAGCACCTTTGTTTGTTTATTTCACCCCCCCCTTATCTATCTAATATCTATCTCTCTTTCTCTTTCTCTCTGTCCCTCTCTCTCTCTCTCTCTCTCTCTCACACACACACACACACACACACACACACACACACACGAACGCACGCACCCATGCACGTTAATGCTCACTTAGCATAGCTATAACTCACCTGCAGAATGAAAACAAATCCACCAGTTTGTTGTTATGAAGATAACTTCTCTTTCAAGCTGTCACACACTTAAGACTGAGCCGTTTCACTTCCTAACACGCCAGACTACTCCACTTCAAGGAGTGCAAAGTTACATTATAAGTTGTTTATATTTTTCACTCTGTTTTAACAAACATAAGTTTGCAGCCCGTGTGGGGGTGTGTGTGTGTGTGTGTGTGTGTGTGTGTGTGGAGGGGGAGGGGGCGTGGCTACCGGAGGGTTTTAAAGAGCGCGCTTGAAGCCTGGTTAGGGAGTGTCTACCAATTCACTGGAGCGTCTACTTCAGCCATATCAAACATACGGCCCGCGAGATGATTTAATCCGACCCCCACTTGTAGAGCATAAATGTACGAGTCTGTCCAAGAAAAAGTAAGTCTCTAGCACATTCCTGTCAAAAGTTATGATTATTTTTAAAGAAATATTAACCAAATGCTCAATCCCAGTTATGAGCTTCGATCCTCCCTAACTAATCTGATTGCTGTCATCTGTGCTCCTCTCTCTGCTGCTGCGCGAGGGAGTGGGACCATTCAGATAACAGAGCTCTTTAAGAAATTATCATATATCCCACCACTGCAGATTATACATATTATTTAATGATGTTATGAAAATAACTTCTCAGAAACTGGTCCCTGATATTCAGGAAGCAGCAAGTGAAAACAAGACAGAGGTGAAAATAAATATTTGTTTGAAGTATTAGTTATTCACTCATATTTGTTTTAATGTTTAATTGTTCATCACTTCAATAAAAAAAGCAGGCCTGCATAAAACCAAGGGTTGTGCCATTGTGTAGCCATTTACAAATTTCTGCTGAGACTGAGTATTTGAAATTTAAATATTCTATTTTCAAATGGTTTATTGGTGCTCCATAAATAAAAATAGAACTGCACTCCGTCGAGTGCATACTTGCTTGTTGCACACTAGTAGGCCATAAATATTTGCATAGGCTACGCATCAAAAGTGGCGGGTTGGCTGGGACGGTGCATACGAGCCGGGCGAAACTATTACTTGCGCGCTCTGCTTGCACAAGTAATAACAACAACAACAATTGAGATATATCAAACATATTAAATCGATATGTACAGGTTGGAATAGAAATACATTGAAAGAGGTGGGGCAAGGTTTTAAAGGAAACCAGTGATGTGCTTGTTTTGATGGAAGGGGGCATTCCACACCTGAGTGGCAGCGCTGGATGGTAATTTACCCATATTTGTTCTAAAAATGGGTGGCACCAGATCAATATTCTAGTGTTGTGGCTGTGGGAGTTGCTCACCTTTTTTGAGGTAATCAGTCAAGTAAATGGGAACTGAGGGCAGAGCTGCATTTACAATCTTGGGACCAATTCTCAAGAAAGATGAGAATTTGAACATTAGGACATTAGGCCCAAACCCACACCTATGGCTATGCATAATATAACGGGTAACGGAGGTGTTTAAGGGATTTAGACAGGTAAGGTAACCAAAATACCAACTTTAGTGGGGGAACACCCCTTCCCCACTGCTAAATCCCAAAACAATTTAGAAAGATCGAACCCTTATCCCTAAACTAATTCGCCATTTTTATTTTTTTACTATTTAAAAAAACCCTTTAAAATAGTTCAAATAGCCGGATAGATGGATAGGAATATACGAATGAAAAAACGTTAAGACTGAATAAAAACCATCTGCAATTTTCTGGATGTTGCTGGCAGTCGACTCACATCTGGCCAGAGTCAAACTTCATTAGACTCTGAGGCTGAGCTGGGTGTGACAAGACACCTGTTGTGCATCGATCTAATAGATGCGTGCAAGATCAATCAGTCAACCTTACTCACCCTCAAGAGAGAGGCTGTGTGTGTCATGACAACATGCTGCTCTGGAAAATGTACCATCTTGTCCTATATAAGTTCCTTACTTTCTACAATAAAAATGTATCCTTGACTCTGGGTCTTCATATCCCTTTTCAGTTGCTAGTGTAGCAGTCCGTTTGCCACATGCATGCCGCCTAGTGTTTTGCAAGAGAAATAAGCAACCAGGTGTTTGAAAACACGTCCAAATAAGCAAATAGGAGCACTTTAAACCCGTTATTGATCTGCTATTTGAGCTTGTAGTTGTAGATCTGCAATTTTCAAAATAATTTTGGGAAACTTGTGAAAAAGGTGGAGTTCCTGGCACAAAAACTACAATTTATTATATATTGTATCAATTGTAAATATCGGTAGTTTTGTATTGAGGTTATTTTTTTTGGCTTGTTTCTAAACAGACATGGCAACAGTGAGAATCAGTGGATACAGATATCGATTGTGCTCCCACAAATAATTACCTCAGAAACCAGTTAATCACAAATCGTATGCATCCGGCAGTTTTGGGCTGGGATGGACAGTGAGAATATTGAAAATGGGCCCCCAAATAACGGGCAAAATACTACGCTTTATACATATATAAGAAAAGCCTTCGTGGTGTTTCAATTAAAACCTTAAAAATGATTATCATTAAGTTAAATAGGAGGTATATTATTCCAAGCTATAGAACACAATGGGTTGACTGATCCGTTACAATATACTAGGAAAATGCACGTGGCCCACCCATCTGACTCCATGGCCTAAATGGCATTGTAGGGTCAGATGGGTGGGCTGCAAAAAGGTAGCTGTTTGAGTAGCCCAGTGAGAATCACTGAGGCAGATGATACAAACATGTTTATTGTAGCGGGAGCGAGGGTACAATGCCACAACAGATGGACATGTGCCGTCATGACAGAGGCAGTGTGAATGTGACTGATTGATCCTGTATATTGATTAGATCGATGCATAACAGGTGTCTTCACACCCAGCAGTCTAATTAGTTTGACTCTGGCCAGATGTGACAGCTAAAATCAGCTGTCACAATGATCACAATACAGTATTAAGGCACTTAACAAACCGGGAACAACAGTGACCATGTCAAGGGCCCCCTAAACAGCCTTGACTTTTCTAGGGTAAACCAAAAGACAATTAGTCAGAACTCTCCTCAAAGTAAAATGAAGTTAATGAACAGAAGACAAATATTGACTGATAATCCAATGAGAACAGAACCGGTTGCCTTCAATACGATTCAACTCCTAAGAAGAGACCTTTTCAAAAGGCAGTCCTCACCAACTGTGCAGGATTAATCTCTTTGCTCTGTCCCAGCTGTTGCAATCTGATGGATGTATTAGCTGAAACCTTGTATCTCCATATTTAAACCTTTTATGCTTTCTTTGGTAAAATGAATACTCTGCTTTGCAAGAAAGTAGTGAAAATATATTATCTATAAGCTCACTATGCATCACATCGTGACGTGTTGTGAGCTTGTAGATCGGCTATTTTCTCCACTTAAACGCCCAATGCATTCTCTATGGCAATAGCACAAACTTTGGCATGCTACTAGTCCTACATACTTAAACCTACCAACCCCATTCTAGCCTACTTAGGTTCATCTTACGGTGGACATGTTTGCCTGAAAAGGAATCTTTGAAAGGTGCCATAGTTTTAGAAATATAGTGCTTTCAAATGTGAGACTTTTATAATGGGGCATCATCACACTGAGCTATCGGCTGGTTACTACAGCACAGCTTTTCTGTACTACTTGATGTCAGTGTGGAAAGCAAAGTGTCTGGGGTGGGGTAACCAAAATACCAACTTTAGTGGGGGGAACACCCTAAACTGACTCTGCCAGATGGGGGCGGTATTGAGTAATAAGCTGTGAAACAATTGTGTGTAGCAAGCTTCTTGGATCTGGCAGCGTCAGACCCCTTCCCCACTGCTAAATCCCAACACAGTGTATTTAGAAAGATCAGATGAAAATGGAGCCCATAATCCTCCCATCTGATACTTGGTCTGCCCTGGGGTCTCCTTCCAGTGGGACGTGCGTACGTCTCCCTAGGGAGACGCTCGGGAGGCATCCTTATAGATGCCAGAACTATAAGCTGGCTCCTTCCCAAGCGAAAAAAGCAGCTGGTCTACTCCGAGTCTCTCTTGTGTGATTGAACTTCTCAACTATCTCTAAGGGAGCCAGCCACCTATCTGAGAAGACAGGTTTTGGTCATGAGTCATGACCCATACTTCATGACCATATAGGTCAGAGTAGGACCGAAGATTGCTCGGTAGACAGAGAGCTTTGCCTTCTGGCTCCGCTCTCTTTTTGTCCAAACATCTGTCCAGTGTCCACACTGTGAACTGACTCCACTAAACCAGTGTAGAAAGTGATGGAGATGGCCCTTTTCACATTTCCCCCAATACAAGGATACAGTCTATAGATCATGCACACAACGGTGCACACTTTCAAACATCTTTGATCATAAGGGAATACATGTAACGACCAGAAGGGGGCGGTTTGCTGACGGTGTCTCAGAGTGGTATTTTGGTTTAATTATGCATTGAGGCAGATTGCGAGTGCGTCTCCTGTTTTACCTCCCTTATGATGAATTCCCGTTGTTCGTTGACTATATAGAAGTGTCTATTTGTACGTCTCTAAATGTTTTGATGAATTGAAAAAGGTGGACCCTCTTGTAACGCTTAATTGGGTCGTCCACTCACAGTTAACAGTCTTTGTATTGAGTTTGTGCTTGAAATGTACTGTAATTCTGCAAACTGTTAATACATATTTCAATCAATCAATCAAAACTCTTCATGATCATCTGTGTCATTTACATTCATCCTTCATGTGGTCCTCACCCTCAACATGAGAGCAATTAACCAGCATTTAGATTAAAAATGTAAACACACATGCAGTGTTCTCTGTTCTGTAGTGTAGATGATCTTATTTGAAGAGTGCCAGATAGCAGCGCAGCATTCCCCGGCACGAGTCTGTTGGTCTCTGAGGCCACTGTAATGAAAAAGTATCGAGGGGTAACTTTAAAAAAAGACAGTCAGGTTTCAGTTTGTTGACGAGCAGGCCGGTACCATGCATCGTTTCCTCTGCCATCGGTGTGTGAATGGGTGAATGTAATGCACATTGTGAAGCGCCAAGATGCTATATACTGTAATTCACCGTTTACTGTATATGCTGAAAATTTGCATCCTTTTGTTCAGAGGGGAAATATAACGTATAGTATTTAATAGACCCATAGGGAGTCGGGACCAAAGAATTAGAGGATAAGTGGTTGAGAGACTAAAATCAATATCATTTAATTGTGAACATATGCATGTCTATGTAACAGAATCGAATCAGTTGATCCTGATTTTGCGTGCAACGAAGTACGGACTTCAAACTCAATTATGTTTAGTTTATAAAATGATATTTTGTCCAATGGTAGGCTATGTGAATGTTTATTCAATAATAACGTACGTTTTTGGTGGTTGTATTGTATTTGGACTCCTTGCTCTTCTATTAAGATATTTAGACCAAATTGACACGATCCTGTTTGTTGTTTAGACACAGATTTTGACCTAAAGGTCAGAATTCAATTTCTCCCCAGAGCAAGCAGGCCGGCAAATGTAGTCCTACACCGGCCATATGTTGAGGACCAAACAGGTGTTGCAAATTATTTCGTTCTACGCCAATCAGCCTGTTCAGACAAATTGAGACACCTGTGTTGTTCCCCAACATGGCAGGTGTATATAGGACTACATTTGCAACCCATGAATTGGCTCAGTAGGAAGAATGTCAGCACTTATGGAGACCCGTGTTCAAATCCTGGGTAGAACAGGATACATCTAAAAGGAGAAACACCTGCATACATTTCTTCATTTTTATTGGAGCAGCAGAGACAATCATCTGTCTGTATAATGTTTTAAAAAAAAGTTTTTCTCGCTATCGAGGAAGCGTGAGTTTTTAGATACAGAAAGCACACCCATATCCTTAAAACACTGTTTTCGGATACAGAGAGCAGACGAATTCCCTCAAAACACAGTTTGCGCGTACAGAGAGCAGACGAATTCCCTCAAAACACAGTTTGCGCGTACAGAGAGCAGACGAATTCCCTCAAAACACAGTTTGCGCGTACAGAGAGCAGACGAATTCCCTCAAAACACCGTTTGCGGGTACAGAGAGCAGACGAATTCCCTCAAAACGCAGTTTGCGGGTACAGAGAGCAGACGAATTCCCTCAAAACGCAGTTTGCGGGTACAGAGAGCAGACGAATTCCCTCAAAACGCAGTTTAAGGGTTCAGAGAGCAGACGAATTCCCTCAAAACGCAGTTTAAGGGTTCAGAGAGCAGACGAATTCCCTCAAAACGCAGTTTGCGGGTACAGAGAGCAGACGAATTCCCTCAAAACGCAGTTTGCGGGTACAGAGAGCAGACGAATTCCCTCAAAACGCAGTTTGCGGGTACAGAGAGCAGACGAATTCCCTCAAAACACAGTTTGCGGGTACAGAGAGCAGACGAATTCCCTCAAAACACAGTTTGCGGGTACAGAGAGCAGACGAATTCCCTCAAAACACCGTTTGCGGGTACAGAGAGCAGACGAATTCCCTCAAAACACAGTTTGCGGGTACAGAGAGCAGACGAATTCCCTCAAAACACAGTTTGCGGGTACAGAGAGCAGACGAATTCCCTCAAAATACAGTTTGCGGGTACAGAGAGCAGACGAATTCCCTCAAAACACAGTTTGCGGGTACAGAGAGCAGACGAATTCCCTCAAAACACCGTTTGCGGGTACAGAGAGCAGACGAATTCCCTCAAAACACCGTTTGCGGGTACAGAGAGCAGACGAATTCCCTCAAAACACCGTTTGCGGGTACAGAGAGCAGACGAATTCCCTCAAAACACCGTTTGCGGGTACAGAGAGCAGACGAATTCCCTCAAAACACCGTTTGCGGGTACAGAGAGCAGACGAATTCCCTCAAAACACCGTTTGCGGGTACAGAGAGCAGACGAATTCCCTCAAAACGCAGTTTGCGGGTACAGAGAGCAGACGAATTCCCTCAAAACGCAGTTTAAGGGTACAGAGAGCAGACGAATTCCCTCAAAACGCAGTTTAAGGGTTCAGAGAGCAGACGAATTCCCTCAAAACGCAGTTTAAGGGTTCAGAGAGCAGACGAATTCCCTCAAAACGCAGTTTGCGGGTACAGAGAGCAGACGAATTCCCTCAAAACGCAGTTTGCGGGTACAGAGAGCAGACGAATTCCCTCAAAACACAGTTTGCTGGTACAGAGAGCAGACGAATTCCCTCAAAACACAGTTTGCGGGTACAGAGAGCAGACGAATTCCCTCAAAACACAGTTTGCGGGTACAGAGAGCAGACGAATTCCCTCAAAACACAGTTTGCTGGTACAGAGAGCAGACGAATTCCCTCAAAACACAGTTTGCGGGTACAGAGAGCAGACGAATTCCCTCAAAACACAGTTTGCGGGTACAGAGAGCAGACGAATTCCCTCAAAACACAGTTTGCGGGTACAGAGAGCAGACGAATTCCCTCAGAACACAGTTTGCGGGTACAGAGAGCAGACGAATTCCCTCAGAACACAGTTTGCGGGTACAGAGAGCAGACGAATTCCCTCAAAACACAGTTTCCGGGTACAAATTATATATATATATATATATATATATATATATATAATTGAAACAATCCAGCTGCTCCTCATATAACTGATTTGAACCAACTGACGTTATCCTTAGTAACACGTACATAATACACACATTTGACATAACACAGAGAAACCAGCTAAATAAATTGCATACTGTATATAAAAAACATGAACAGATGAAGAGCAACATCCAGTGTTCAGCCTACCTGGCTAAATTACAGTTTTTCACAATTGTTAACACGCGATTCAGGAAAGGAGAATAAGGTGGAAGGAATAGAACAGAAAACATGTTCTAATGATGCCAACTGTGTAGTGGCTGAGATTGGGTTGGGCCCTCTGGCTCATGGTCAAACCATGATTAGATTGGGTTGGGCCCTCTGGCTCATGGTCAAACCATGATTGGGTTGGGCCCTCTGGCTCATGGTTTAGATAGATAGATAGATAGATAGATTGGGTTGGGCCCTCTGGCTCATGGTCAAACCATGATTGGGCACATGGTCAACTTCAGTTGCCCGAATCTCATTAGATATGACCGTTCTCCTTCTTTCTCCTCTTCCTCTCCCTCCTCCTCCTCGTCCTCCTCCTCTCACTCTTACGCCTCTCCTTCTCTGGTTGTCGATCTCTTCAAGGTTCTCCATTGTTCACCCGACAAAACAGAGGCTCTCAAGTCCCTTGTATGCTGCAGTCCCGACTCCTGATTGCAAATTGCTCACCAGATCTGAACGTTTAGAGATTTGACTATTTGCGTGCTGTAGGTTGATGCTTTGAGATTTTATGTGAGAAGTGTGTGTGTGCAACAACTGAACATTGTGTGTAGTGTTTGGACAACGAGGTAATGTGTAATTGACATCAGAGTGTAAAGAGTCTAATGCAGATAAGGGAGTGTGATGTAGTGCAAATTGTGTTGAGCGATTAGGTACATGAAGTGAAAGTTTTTGTGTGTTAACAATCGTGAACAAACTGTAAGCCTCAAAATCGACTGATGGGAAGGACTTCTTTATTCTGTATTTTTGAAAAGGAATTGGTGGAATTATTTCTGTAAAAGCTTTTGTTTTTTTACGTTTTCAGGAAGGGGAAGAAGAATAGAGATCCTACATAGAAAGAAAGAGCAAGACAACAGATCAGATATTCCAATATTCCTGATATCAGTTGAGTTAAAAAATATACATAAATATATAACGCGTGTGCATGGTTTGAGGAAATTCCAGTGGAAAAAGGCAGTTAAAATAGCTTAAAAAAAATTGGCAACATGAGCAAATCTGAGTAGAACCGTGTGTAACAATGATATAGAGTATCAAGACATAACAATTTATCTTCGTAAAATTGCAATTGAATTGAATGGAAGAGCTCTCACTAATTAATTTTTAACCAACTAATTTGCATTATTTAAAAAAAAGTACAATTCAAAACAAATGCACACTGACTGGAGCATTAACGCCTGGAGCACCACTTGCAGAAAGTATATCAGTCAATGGAAAAATGCACAACAAGCGTGAAATCCAAATTTTCCACCAATCTGTGGATTTGATAATGCAGTCGTGGAAAAAGTGTTGCCAAGTGACAGACTGGTGTGTGTGTGTGTGTGTGTGTGTGTGTGTGTGTGTGTGTGTGTGTGTGTGTGTGCATGCATGTGCGGTAAATGTGCGCGCGTATGCAGTGGAAGATGGAGTTCTGATCCTGTCAGACTGGGAGTGGGGGTAGGGATTTGGTTCGGGAGGTTGGTGGGTGATGGTCCGAGAAGTCTCCAAAGCTCCGTTGACCTGGCTGAGATGAGGCCAGTACTGTGACAGCAACACTGGTACCTGTCACATTATCATTCCCAGTCACGAACCCACATGTCACTTCCACTATGCACCCCGTCACCATGGCACCAGCGATGGGAAAACACTGAATTTGTCAGTGTCACTCAATTGCACTCTGCTATGCAGCCAAGTATGCAAATCTCTCTCTGTGTGTGTGTGTGTGTGTGTGTGTGTGTGTGTGTGTGTGTGTGTGTAGGGGGGGCAGCATTCTTGAAGACTCATACGCTGAGTTATCTGTACTGTAAGATTTGAACCCATGATCTTGTGTCCCGAAGGCGAGAGCCCTACCCTACTGAGCTAGGGCTGTCCGGACACAATCAGTTGCTGTATTGTTAACAGCTAAATAATTCAAGAAGGCAATAAGCAAGTACTCAAACAGATCTACAAGAGTAACGCAGGGATTCGAACTCAGGCCTCCCGTGTCAAAGTCCAACATCTTAACCACTAGATATCTCTCTGGACCGGGGCAGATATTAGACTTTTGAGGCCATATCTGCTACACTCGCCTCCCTTTTGACCTCCTCCCACGGAGAACCCCCATCCGTGTCACAGCACCAATATTACGCCCCGGGATTCGAACTCGGGCCTCCCGCGTGAAAGTCCAACATCTTAACCACTAGACTAAAGGGATATCCCTCTGGACCAGGGGAGATATTAAACTTTTGAGGCCATCAGCCAGAGGCGCTGAGCCACTCAGCCAAATCGGCTTTGTAACCATTTTTCTATTAACAATAAAAATCTGCATGAACGATTACTAAAGCTATAGCGAGCGAGCTTGTCGATATGCAGATCTGTTAATTGTGATGCTTGTGTGTGACGCTGTAGTATGTTCAAGTAGGGGAAAAAACTGTTATCACAGAGTTAGGAGGTTTCTGCCCGACAGCAACGAACGATATACACTAGTGAGCAGCATATGGCGTCTGTGAAAATGTGTCCCCTATAGTGAGTGGCAACGCACCCCCACCAGAGGGTCCGGGGTTCCGCCCTTTCATTAGCACCTGAGAAGGTGTCACTTGACAGTGTGCAATACCTCCAGCATAGGAGCTCAGCTCATAAACAACAGCAATAAATAACCTGAGACCATGTCTTGTGATGTGATCAACGAGAAACCGCTTTTGAGTGGTGCAATGGGCAGGGGCGTACGGTGGCTATAAAGGGCCAGTGTGGCCTCTTCCCTGACTGAGTAATGGGCAAACATCATGCCGATGGAGTGTACGCGTGGCTGTGTCCACACAAATGTCACCGTTTCCAGCAGCAGAAGTGACTCTCCAATAGCCCAAGTAGCAGTTGCTGTAGGCTACAGATATAATGTGCTTTCATCAGTCATTCTCCAATATCCCTCTAGAATTCTTTGAACATTCATGGAGCACATGGTTGTGCGTGCGGGCGTGCATGTGTGTGTGTGTGTGTGTGTGTGTGTGTGTGTGTGTGTGTGCGGCATTAGCTCATACTCTCGGTACAACACATGCAAAGTGTCAGATATACACTATATTCCGAAGCTTGTCTCAAAACTGCTTGTTCAAAGATGGCCTGGGTCCTATCGGTAATCAAATCTTTAGTTTAAAGTATTCCACACACATTTCAAACTGCATAGTATGTAATTACACCACTTTCGGTTTAATTACAAAGTGTATTCTTGTAGATCTGTTTTTATTTTGTTCATTTTTATTTATGATAGGCCTACATATTCTTTTTTGGTTTTTAGACATACAGTGGGTGGGCCTACAAGTCGACAGCAACTATTTGTTTTTCATGCAGCCTGTGTTGAGAAACGCTCCCAAACAACTGAACAAGTCATCTGTTGGTATCAGAAGCCTATATTAAACAAATTCTGCATATTGTTACAGTAGGACAGAAACCAACTTGGCAAATGATATGCACTACTTCATCATTCAATTAAGCCTGCAGATCTATTATATTAAATAAATAATAATTGGATCAAATTGGTCAAACTAAATGCATGAAATGGTTTTAGATGTTAAGATATACTATAAATGCAATGGAATAGAACAATCCAACCTGAGATATCTATCGCTGTTTGATTCCTCTACCACTGAGACACTGCTTTCTCTCTGGTGAGTCGAGTCACCATCTGTCATTCTGTTCCTTTTATTATTATTATTTTGTAACGCTTCCTGCTTTTAGAGTTTTCCATTTTCCTTTGTAGTTAACTAGAATCTTGCTCGCCTGAGGCGCGCGCTGCTCGTGTCTAAGGCCCGACTCACACGTGCACAACAGATTGATGTATAGCTGATGCATGAGACCTATTGACTGATGCAAGCTCACGCAATCCAATGGGAGTCACATGGTTTGACACAACATTTGTGTTGTGTCAAACCAGGGCAGTCGAAACACAGCCTGAAAGCCGTACAACAAAAATGTTGTGTCAAACCATGTGACTTCCATTGGAAATGCATTGACACTTACCCTTTGTTTAGATCTAGCATGCATCTAGCATGCATCAATGTTGTATGCTAGATCGGAAGGTGTGAGTGAGGCCTTAAGCCTACACAGCCCGTGTTGTTGTTGTTTCTCCGTGCCATGCATGTGTGTCGCAGTACGATCCAAGTGTGTGTGTGTGTGTGTGTGTGTGTGTGTGTCTTTGACCACTGTGTGTTTTCCGTACTGGGCTTCTCCGTGAATGTCGTGTCGTGTCCGCTTGTCCATGTATATTCTCGGGCTATAGCGCATCACGGAAAGGGAAACCGTACGGGTTGTAATTTAAATGCAGGGGTTAGTGTCGGTGATGTATCGCGGCCGTACGGTGGAGCACGGGAGTATAGCGGAGCTTCCACATGCTCAGCATGCGTCACAGTCCATGACTTGTCGAACTGAACTGCGGACGAAGTTATACCGGCTCAAATGTATAGATATTATATAGATACAAGGACAATACACAAAGGGATAGTATCCTACACTTTGCTTGGCTTCTTGCTCAACCCTTTAGGTCCTTTAAGGGTTGAGCAAGAAGCTCAGGAGACCAGAAGTATAGGTCACTCATCATGAGTCTATTCATTTCAATGGGAGTACTAGGTAGTGAACATGAACACAGAGTATAACCCATTCTGACCTGAGATCAGATTCATACGAGGTTTCCACTGGACACACAACTGGTCTGATGAACCCATTCTGACCCGAGATCAGATTCTAAAAATGTCAGTCGCTCTTCGATTTTTCAAAAAATAGCAGACCTACAAGCTCGTAGCGCGCCACTCGGTGGCGCGCTATGAGCTTGTAGATCTGCTATTTTTAAATAGCTAAAGCATAACATGATGCTAACACCAAAATGGGTGCCCGGTCAGAATGGGATAACTGATTATTTTTCCCCATGGTCACTGGAGTAAATATTGGACCCATTCTTCACAAGCCACATTATATGTTCTGAACATTCTGACATTAAAATTGCCTTTTTCTGATATCTTCCTCCGCAACACACTCTCACAAGATCTGGCAACAGTGATCATAGGACATTTACAAGATCATCCTGTAGTGACGTGTATAGTCCATTAGCTATAGGAGATCGGAAATGTGTATATTATAATGCTGCATGGGATGGCATTCAATATCTCAGTTATATTGCTAACACGTAATGGTTTGTAGATCGGCAATTTATTTCAAATTCTTTTGAAAAATGTTTTAATTCGTTTTTACTGTATATAAACTCTGTTTGGAATAATGAACTCCTTCTGAAAATGTATTTGGTTGAGGCCATTGAAGAGGGATGACCATATTTTATTTCCTGTAATTCAACCATAACTGTTTTGTAGCCTCAGCTGGTCTGAAACTGAGTGAATCATCAAAAGATGAATATATATAAATATCGCATGCATGCGTATGCGCAGGCCTGTATGCAAGTGCACACACGTCGACGCTTCCTCCGGGCTAAGATACAAGGCTGGAAGATTGATTTTATTTCCAAGCTGGGGAGCCTCTACGGTCAACCCCCGTGCCCTGTGATGATCCTCTATACAGTAGGCTACACCCCCAAAGTCTTTTATGCTCATTAAGTTATATACTATGTCATACAACGGTGTCAGCCACTGAAAATAACAGATCTACAAGCTCATCACAACGCAACCACGATGCGGCACGTTGTGAGCTTATAGAATCGGCTATTTTCAACATGCGAAACACCGTCGTGTGAAGACGATAAAATGAGGCTTCACCTTTCTCCCGGCTCATTAACCCATTCTGACCTGAGATCAGATTCATACGAGGTTTCCACGGGACACACACTGGTCTGATGAACCCATTCTGACCTGAGATCAGATTCTAAAAATGTCAGTCGTTCTTCGAATTTTTCAAAAATAGCAGACCTACAAGCTCGTATCGCGCCACTCGGTGGCGCGATATGAGCTTGTAGATCTGCTATTTTTCAATACATAAAGCGTAACATGATGCCAACACCAAAATGGGTGCCGGGTCAGAATGGGTTAACCTTTCATGCACGTGTTGCTATTCTCTGCACACACACATTTGTGCTTTGCTATTTCTGACATGTCGAACGCGCGATGACACTGCATGCTGTAGCAATGCGGTAGCACGCAGCCTATATAGACATTATGAATTCAATTATCACAATTAACGTAAACATTTTCCCTACATTTGTTTCCCTTTCTTCTTTCCCTGTTGAATGTTTTCATTTCTGTCCACATTCATTTTTTTCCCACATGAAAAGAGAAGCCATCAAAGAACTATTTACAATTACGTGTGTTGTAAATAGAGCGCCTTATAAGTGTGAAATTGGAATAAACAGAGTAAGCATTAAGTGTTTTTCCTCAAATAAATTACATTAAATGCATATTTGTCTTTTGTGGATTTTCCATGTTCTTTTAAAGGAACATGGATACTGTTCATTCAAGTTCTGTGGATGATATAAAACATTTGAAAAGGGAAGGGTGACTGCTGTTTAATTCTCAACTGTTCTGGATCTCATTATATACAATGTATGGGCTGTCAAGGCCAGAAAGTAGTTTTTTTTGCCACTTGGTAATATGCGTTCCCGCATAACTTCCGGGTGCGATGATGATGTACCCTCTATTGTCCAGCCCGCCCATATGGGACATTTTTCATTAAAGATTTTTAACCTGGGCATTTTTACCTTGCTCGTCTCAAAAGACCATTGATATTAAATATTGATGATAGTTAAAAAACATTTAAATGCGATGCATATGTATGCAACTTTGTCATAGTCCGAAGGTACATTATGTCAGGAGATGTAGGCCCTTTGGGTGTATTAATATTTTCCTTTGGTTTAATCACAAAATGTGTGTAAGCGTCTAAGCGATGCAAGCTTTCATTATAATTGTTTAGAATGCTGCTGTTATTTGACAGCTCCTGACAGCACAACGAAGCTGTGCAAGCATCTTTCCAATTAAGGCTATACATTCTGCATATTGTTGCTGCCAAGTGGAAACCTTGTATGTCCAAAACCGTTTTGTACTATTTCAAAAGTAGCAGGTGGTTCTCAAAGTGAGGTCTGGGGACCCCCAGGGGGCATTGGGGGGTTCCAGGGGGTACTGAGCTAAATTGTGTTAATATACTATCAAAATAAATGTAAGCAATAATAATAATAGCCGGTATTTTTTAAGATTTTCTTGACCTAAAATATCTTCAAATGGGGGTCTGCGGCCAAAATACATATTTATTTCAGTCCGGCCTTGACATGAGAAAGTTTGAGAACAACTGAAATAGGGCATTGATTTGTGGAAAAAAACATAAAAAGATGAAACGTGGAGATACTGCACAAGGTTATGTGAGGGAGAATGCGAAAGTGAAAAGTAGATGAATAAGCCAGGAAAAATAAGCGATGATGACAGGTCGGCTAGTTCAGTAGTATACGGATTGGATTATTATTCAAATTTATTCTGAAACATCTGATCACCAGGCATGCAAACTGCAAAGAATTTCATCTCCATATTTCAACTTTTTATGTTTTTCGTAAATATTGCAAACAAGAGTTTTGCACAAAAGTAGTGAAAATAGCAAAAGTACAAGCTAACCTTGACGCCTTGTGAGCCTGTAGATCTTCAGTTTCACTATTTTAAAATAATGTCTTAAAAAATAAATAATTCTGTTGGACGTAAAGGTTTTCCACCTGACAGCAATGTCAGGTGGAAAAGCATTCTTTATAGGGAAAGAGCCGTCTTCTTTTCAAACTCAGTCTTAATTGTCATCTCTCTCATGCATGTCTATCCAGCAGGAGTGAGGGAGGATGCTTTCATGTCTGTCTGACTGACTGCAGCATGCAGTAACACTACCGCTATGAGTGATTACAATGACAACCACTTGAACCACAGCCTATCCTCTCAGTCCAACATTTGAAATCACGACCAGGCGACAAGGAAGCTCCGCTGGATTTGAGGCCAATAAGGATGTGCTTTTCAGGCCTGCAGGTCTCATTAGTGGCCCTAGAGGGTTTACCCGGAAAGCAGAAGCGGAAGTAGCCTCGCAGTGGCCAGACTTTAGCAAATTTGGGCAAAAAAACAAATGTCTTCGGTGATATGAGTCTAACCAAGAAGCCAGGCTAAACCGGAAGAGTGGAATTAAGGCACGCTGCCACTCAAGTGAGTATGACCCGCCCCCACCTGCCTCTGATTGGCCTAACGAACGTCCACTCTGTGACACACGCGGACGGTTCTGTGGCTTCCTTCCCTGTAGGATGGATATACATGATATTTACATTTATGTTTTATTTTATGTTATTATTTCATTTATTTCCAAACTGGCGCGCGACAATTCTAGTTGTTTTACAATGGGAATTTGACCGGACTTTACACTTGATTCTTACCTTAGATTGCCATAGTAATCATTGTCATAAATATTTGATACTTTCAGTCACTAGTTTAAAGTCTTCTTTCAATTACCATGATATGTGTTTTTGTAAATGGCTCCAGGTAATGTTTTAATTTATTATAAAGTAGTGTGTGATTCTAGGGATTCTACTGGCTCTGCTGTCCTTACAGTCAGCAGCATTTCAATTGTTTTCCAAGATTGTGGATTAAAAAAATGGCCTAGCTCAGTTCCCTCTTTACCTGATGTATGATTCCAAGCACCTTTATCTACGGCTACACCACTTTGCTCATAAAGAAATGTACATCAATAGTCCAGTTATAATGTCAATGTGTTCAAAATAAAAACCATTCTACATGCTTTCTATTCAGAGACAGTTGTGCTAGTCGATTGTGTGATTACATTTGGTAGGTTGGGTCACACAAAGTTTGTCAAAGTTGTATTATTATTGAACAGTATGAATGAATGAATGAATTAATTTTTATTTTCGTGTCTTGTCGTTAAGACCCATCCCTTACGGGATTATAAGACACCAACAACATAAATAAACAATATCACGTTCACTTCCCAGTATATATGTTTTTACCAGCTGGTGTGTGTAAGCTAGGGTGACCAGATCCCAACTAACCAGATGTGGGACAAAGAGTGTTTTTGTGTGGGACAATGTGGGACACATATGCAGGGTTTCTATTCCTCAATATTAGACATTTCTATTCTGCCCCTCACATAGCATATCTATGCTTTGCCATCTGGTTGATTCAGTAGCACATAATAGGACTATATGATGAATGATAACTATAATAGAACTACTATGCAAATAAAATAAACTTAACAGAAATGCATTTAAATGAACTATTATTGGACAAACAGGACAATAGACCAACCAACCAACCAACCAATACAACTGGACAATTCACCAACCAACAAAGCAAGCAACAACACTGCATGCCATGAATAGTCAACAGGTCCATTTTACCTCACGTAACCTCGCACTAATGAACCACCAAGGGATTACAACATGATTCTACTACAAGATGTACTACAACCCAGTGTAGCATGGCGGTAGAAATGAGAACAGCCAACTACACCACCTAGTCATGGGGTAAATCTATAGTGAACCACCTGACATAGCTTAATTCTCACACAAGCTCGTTGTACAGTCAATTAATAAAGGCAGAACCATGTTAAACCAAAATACAACATTTCGGATGTTATCACCCGATAATCAAGAAAATGTTCGTAATCCGCACCTTAGAAATACCCCCAGTATGTGATGATCAACATACTGGGAAATCTGGAAGAGAAACTATGGGAGCGTTTGCTTTTTGTGTCAATGACGGAGGGGCGCCGTGACAGCGCCGTCCGAGTTACGTCCCGATAGGCAGAGAATAGTTTAGTAGCCCCTATAGTTTCCATGCGCCGACCATAGAGTTGGAAATGACACGTTCGGCAGGGGGAGTCCTTGACCAGGCTATGTCTGCACCGCACCCTGCATGCGTGCAGTCCGGGGGAATACAGCCAAACACCACAATGTCTAGTATGCCAGTATGGGCCATATTGGCCATATTCCAACGTCCTGATAACGGTTGATTTCATACAGTGATAACGCACAAATCCGTGGAAACAACCCTGCAGGGACAAACACTCCAGAAGGAATGACTGTAGGCCTATAGCAGCACAAGTGGCTGCACTGATGCACAACGCAACCCCACTGAACCCCAACAGGCCAACTTGGTTGAGGGCATATACTTGACGCACACGCCGTTGACAAGCGTGGCTAAATGCTGCAGCCCCTGCACGGGCCAGCTTGAGGCTTCGTACACGCCTACACAACAAATGTTCGGTCCGTGTGTGATGTCTGCGATTGCTGTTTGATTCCTGCTCCAATTAATTTTCAATGGGAGTCACAAGGTTTGACCAAACATTTTTGTTTGATGAGGGGGGAGCAATCAGCAATTAAAACACAAATGTTTGATCAAACCATGTGACTCCCATTGGAAAAGCATTGTGGTGGCCCAAAAAAAACAAAAAAAAAACTACCAAACATTGCTTGATTTGGTGTTTGGTACGTGTGAATGAGGACACCCAGCATACGACACCTAATGCTGGTCTTAAGGATCATGACGTCGTAATTTTAATAATTTTAAAAATACACAAAAGCAGCTTGATTAAACAATTCTTTACTTTAAGGTATAACTGGAAGGCAGCATGGGCTATACAATGATGCAATCGCAACTCTCAGCGCTGCTAGTGCAGTGAGTGCACACACTGGGACGTTTATCAAGACGTACAGGATGAGGCTGAATAATTGACAAGGCTGATTAGAAGACTGCGATGCAATGCAATATTACTTCTACTACTACAAATTTTCTTTTTTTGGGGGGAGGCCCCTGGAGGCTCGAGGCCCGTTTCAATTGAAACGATTGAAACATAAGGCCGCCACTGGCCTCCTCCCCCCCCCCCCCCATATATTTACATTTAATAGCACAACTCTGCAGATATAATAAGGCAGCTGGTAATTAATTGATGTTCGTCAATTCTTGTTTCTCAAGATTTTACCCCAATTTGAGAAACACTGGATTAGACTATCAGTGTGTGTGTGTGTGAGTGTGTGTGTGTGTGTGTGTGTGTGTGTGTGTGTGTGTGTGTGTGTGTGTGTGTGTGTGTGTGTGTGTGTGTGTGTGTGTGTGTGTGTGTGTGTGTGTGTGTGTGTGTGTGTGTGTGTGTACGTGTGAGAGTGTGGTGGATGGGGGCAGAAATACACAATTGCAATAATACATACTTCTGTCTTTTTTGTTTATCCAGAAGGAGTAACCTCACAACTTTAGCCCCTGTATAAAATAGACTATCTACAATAGCTGATCTACAAACTCAAAACATTGAATCTACAGTACAAGCTCACACAAAGCTACAAGCGGCTCCAAACGTGTTGCCTTGCAATGTGTTGTGGAACGGCCTGTGGAACAGTGGAACAGAATTAGCATTCAACACATGATGATTGGCATACTGTTTAATTATAATATATGCACAGCCACAGACTGGCTCCACTATCCCAGTGCATGGTGCCCATGGTAATTGGATGTTTTCCTGAAAGTAATTTTTTAAAGTTAGTTCATAATAAAAAAAAGTTCCAGTCAGGGACGTGCAGAGAGTGTTAGAGGGGCATAGCAAAAATAGCAAAAATAGCAGATCTACAAGCTCACAACACGTCGACAGCCCCAGGTTAGAGCAGTCATCTCTCAGGCGCCTACAGCTGGTCCAAAATGCTGTGGATGGCCAGTCTTGTCCTGGCCTAAACTTCACTGGCTCCATGTGTCAACTTTATAGAGTTGAAGGTCATTTTTTAGTTTTTAAATCATTAAGCAATAAACCAGAGAAATCCCAGGTTTGGCATAGATTGTGTTAATTGCACTTAGATCCTCTAATGTGTTTTAATATTTTTGTCTGTGCGCTGATGGGTGCCTGTTTCAGCCATTTAACCTTGCTCTCTGTAATGTGGTAGCATTTCTGTCTACATAAGGGAAACACACACACACACACACACACAGTTCAGACGGGTCTGATATTTTTCCTTACATAGACAGAAATAGTACCATCTTATTTATAGATAGATAGATATGTGGGACCAATTATACGAAGAAAGGTTAACCCATTCTGACCTGAGATCAGATTCATACGAGGTTTCCACTGGACACACACTGGTCTGATTAACCCATTCTGACCTGAGATCAGATTCTAAAAAATGTCAGTCGTTCTTCGATTTTTCAAAAATAGCAGACCTACAAGCTCGTAGCGCGCCACTCGGTGGCGCGCTACGAGCTTGTAGATCTGCTATTTTTCAATAGCTAAAGCATAACATGATGCTAACACCAAAATGGGGTTCCCGTTCAGAATGGGTTAACAATTGGGTGGGGTGCTCCTTTGAGTAAATGTGTTCAAATAAGTACAGTATAGATAAATGGCCTCATGAACATACCGGTACTTTATAAATGGCACATTTACAACTAGCAGCCAATGAACTTCAGACACTGATGTTAACTAACTGGCAGATAAAGGTCTTGTATTTCCGCGGCCAATTACTGATCTGCGTGTGCAATGGCTGTTCATTATAGTGTCTAAGATGGAGTATTCCTTCCTGCACCAATTAACTGGGAAAACATTGGGAAAAGCAGATGGAAAGTTAATAAAGGGTTAGTCTTATTAACTATAAGGAATCCACCAGGTGTGCAAGTATAAGCATACAAGTAATTATTTTCCACTAGACGTTAATAGAGTGCCGAAGTCTGACGTCACTGCCGCGACAGACAGACAGACAGACAGACAGACAGACAGACAGACAGACAGACAGACCCTTTGCGGTTAGTAGCTGTACACCTCATGAGGTGAAGACCAGGCAGTGACACGCACGCACACACACGTGTTGAACTGAGTCATATAAGAAGTTGTTGGGGAATCGCCGACAACAAACACTCCACCACAGCCAGGCTTGTGTAATTGCCATTGGACAGGGGATGGTGAAGAGTGTGCTTATTGATTACTGTTAGCTTTCTTTTTCACAGTCCTCTATCTATAGTGCAATATATCACAGTGTTTTGGCACCCAGGAGAACGCCGCAAGCACTCCAACGTACTGTAACAGGGTCACCACAAGGGCTACAAATTATTATAATCTTCATTCTACACACTGACTACTGTACATGACAGAAATGGCAATATTTTATACAATATGAGATAAGACGAGATGTAATGAACATTTATTGATCCCTGCTGTGGAATCTATAGTGGTGTGTTGATGTTTGATTATTTTGTTTCTCTGACATTAACGCTGCATTACCACCAATTGGCATGAACAATTCCACGAGCCATACTTTGATGAACGTAAATTGCCAAAATATATATGAGATCACAACGCGTCGCATTGCAGTGCGTTGTGAGCTTGTAATGTACATTGTCTATTTTTGCTGTATTTGTAAATATAACTAAATGTAAAATGTTTTTTTATTTGTTATTGTGAAAACATTTTAACTTTTTTTTGCCTAGGCCTATGACATGGCCAGGGTTATGGTTTCCAGAAATAAGGACCATCAGTTGCTTTTGATGAAATTAATCAAAAGCACTTAACAAACATGACCCTATACTACATACGTAGTACACGGTCCAGTCTTCAGACACAGCGAGTCCAATCTTACTAATCATGGTGGGTGGAAGCTACATTCGGTTATTAATGCAAATTAACCACACTGCTAATTGCAATGATTATCCCACATCAATAATTCTCTCAACAGTGTCAAAATATGGTAGGGAAGATGCCGTTATCTGCTACGCTCAGTACTCTCACAGAAGCAACTAGAGGTGGAGTAGTCTACTGTACTGTGCTGTACTGTACTGTACTGTACTGTAATACTACTGTAACTGTAGCCCTACTACAATTTTGAGGGACTTTTACTTTACCTTAAAGTAAAGTATTCCTTCCTGCACCAATTAACCGAAGCAGGTGGAAAGTTAATAAAGGGTTAGACGTATTAACATAAGGAACCCACCAGGTGTGCAAGCATAAGCATACAGGTAATTATTTTCCACTAGATATTAATAGAGTGCCGAATTCTGACGTCACTGTCTGCCGCTACAGGGCACTATCCCCCTGTGTCACAGCATTATTCTTTGTATTGGGAACTCTTAGATCGCGTCTGAAGTCTGAACTGAACTGTGTTCCAGAAAAAGTGCACTAATTTATCAAAATTTCTTTGTCTACAGACTCCAAACACAGACGTTATCAAATGTAATCACACACACACTCCACACGTCCTAGACTCTTCTCCCTTCCCCACACACACACTTTGTAGATTGAATAAATTACTACAAGTAGATCAAGCCTGTAGATCTGCTATTTCAAAAGATTATTTTATACGTTTGAAAACTTGCGAAATAGGACATAATCTTCATAATGAGTACTTCCGAGTACTTTTTGGTAATTTCACGCCAATACTTTTGTATTCCAGGGCATCGGATTATCCCAGTACTTCTACACTGCAGGCATTGATACTTTTACTTACAGCAAGTAAGAAATGTGAGTAGCCTACTTCTTCCACCACTCACTGGAAGTAACGTTATCTCCCACCGGGAGTACACACGTAGCCGCAGCCTGAAGCTTCACACACGTCCATGAAGCAACCATTCTAAATGTGTTTCATATAGGCTGCACCTCCCAACACTGCCCTGGGACCGCTGCGGTTATAACAGGTCCTCTGAACACTGCCCTGGGACTGCTGCGGTTATAACAGGTCCTCTGAACACTGCCCTGGGACTGCTGCGGTTATAACAGGTCCTCTGAACACTGCCCTGGGACTGCTGCGGTTATAACAGGTCCTCTGAACACTGCCCTGGGACCGCTGCGGTTATAACAGGTCCTCTGAACACTGCCCTGGGACTGCTGCGGTTATAACAGGTCCTCTGAACACTGCCCTGGGACTGCTGCGGTTATAACAGGTCCTCTGAACACTGCCCTGGGACTGCTGCAGGTTAACAGGTCCTCCCAACACTGCCTGGTCCTCTGAACACTGCCCTGGGACTGCTGCAGGTTAACAGGTCCTCTGAACACTGCCCTGGGACTGCTGCGGTTAACAGGTCCTCTGAACACTGCCCTGGGACTGCTGCAGGTTAACAGGTCCTCTGAACACTGCCCTGGGACTGCTGCAGGTTAACAGGTCCTCTGAACACTGCCCTGGGACTGCTGCAGGTTAACAGGTCCTCTGAACACTGCCCTGGGACTGCTGCAGGTTAACAGGTCCTCTGAACACTGCCCTGGGACTGCTGCAGGTTAACAGGTCCTCTGAACACTGCCCTGGGACTGCTGCAGGTTAACAGGTCCTCTGAACACTGCCCTGGGACTGCTGCAGGTTAACAGGTCCTCTGAACACTGCCCTGGGACTGCTGCAGGTTAACAGGTCCTCTGAACACTGCCCTGGGACTGCTGCAGGTTAACAGGTCCTCTGAACACTGCCCTGGGACTGCTGCAGGTTAACAGGTCCTCTGAACACTGCCCTGGGACTGCTGCAGGTTAACAGGTCCTCTGAACACTGCCCTGGGACTGCTGCAGGTTAACAGGTCCTCTGAACACTGCCCTGGGACTGCTGCAGGTTAACAGGTCCTCTGAACACTGCCCTGGGACTGCTGCAGGTTAACAGGTCCTCTGAACACTGCCCTGGGACTGCTGCAGGTTAACAGGTCCTCTGAACACTGCCCTGGGACTGCTGCAGGTTAACAGGTCCTCTGAACACTGCCCTGGGACTGCTACAGGTTAACAGGTCGTGGGAAGTTTAATGCATTCACAGACACATGCTGTACTTAAATAAACGCTATATATGCTTGTTCTGCCGACATTCACGTGACAGGAAACCTGAAGGGAATTACACACGTTTTAGATTTTATAAAAATGATTAGGCTATGCATCTGTACTGAAAGCTCATACATGCATATATACATGCATGTGTATACTGCATTATGCAAAATGATCCAAATTATGATTCACTCGCCCACAAGCGCACAAACCCACGCACCACAATACCACTATTTGCCATTTCTGTTGCTGTCAAACAGATTGGCTATTTTGGGTGTGCGACAACAGCATACAAAGTATAGTCGACTCTAAATCAAGCCTAATATACAAAGATAAACGAAGAAGTGGAACCATTGTTTATTTCTCAAATTATACAATATACTTGTGGGAATAGGCCTAGTACATATGGCCCTCACAAGTAATTCAAGTATCCACGCACGCACACACACACGTGCGCGCACGCTCGCTGTGCGTGTCTATCCATAGGCCTCCGCATGCAACCGTTTGTGTGCGTACGTGCGACATGTGTGTGTGTGTGTGTGTACAGTATGTGTTTGCATCCATCCCCAGGCACCCTGCAACAGCATCTTCCGGAGGGGGAGGGGCAGAATGGAAGATGAGAACCAAGCCCACAAGCACGTCACAGCCCACAGCAAACAGCAGATCTTCAAGCTCACAGCACGCCGCAAATGGGCACGCTGTGAGCTTCCAGGTCTGCTGTTTGCGACCGAGCATAAAATACACATGGAGCCCAGTGTCATCCTCTACTCGCCAGGTTCTTTGCCTTGAGGAAAAGCAGCTGCCTGTGGATAAATAAATGAAAATGCGGCGGGTATTTTTAGAGCTGTGGAGAAGATGACTTCAGCTCCCCTCTGGTGGAACACAACAACACACTTAAAGAGAGAGCCCACGTTCTGGGTGGATAAATGTTACTCATCCTTTAAACGCCATGAAAAGCTCATGGAAATATTACGGTTTCATGTTTATTATGTTTATTAAAGGGACCCCCCCTTTAGGAACATGTTGAATAGGGCCATCAGAGATCAACAGGGGCTTATAGCACCAGTCCAGAACATTATACACTACATTATTAGTAAAGTAAAGTAAAGAAACATCTAAAGACATTTAGAGACAAGACTTTTAAACAATAAAAGACATCTGGTTGTTTTTTTCTATTTGCTTGAATAAGGATTTCATGATAAAGGTGTGCATTTAAAAAGGTTTAAGCTAAAAAAGTTATGATTTCATGGTAATTAGTTAATAAGGGAACTCAAGTTTATATTTAAAAATGCTATAGGTACTTTTAAGTTAAAAGAACTTAGGGGCCCTGCCCATAATTCATAAGGGGTAAAAGGGGCTACAAGACCACAGCCATGCAAAATAACATTCACAGCTATACTGTATGAGGTTGCGAAAGCTTGATCTGCATAGCAAGTTTAGCAACAGTTGCTAAACTATTTGGATTGGAATTGGGGTGGGATTTAGCGAAGCGCCAATTCAGGTGAGTCACTTGAGTTTAGTTATTGTATATTTAATTTTATTAGGGTGATTTTGTCACTTGTCAAGGGCTCAAAAAATACTCAATACTCAAGTCCTCAACTCCTATAAACCCGGCACTGCGTGCGTGTGACGTGTGTGCATGCGTGCGTGCGTGCATGCAATGCACGCACGCACGCACCACAACTGTGGCACTCATGGTCCTCTGCCATCTCCATTGTAAAGCCCTCAATCTTCTCCAAATGCTGAAGTGTTTGGACGGAGGGGAAGCACAAAGCCAACATTACAGCCTTTCAGCGTCAGCACGGAGCATGTAATTCAGGGGCCTGCAGTGACATTCGCAGGCTTGGTGGAGTCCATGGTGTGTAATGACAATAATCTGTGTGAGATGGACGCCTCTCTCTCTGCACCACGGCCAAACTCCCCCGTTTCACTGCTTGTATATCGCTGATTTGTCCCAGCATGGCACAGAGTGAGTCCTTCACACTTTATTTTGGTTGTTTTTTCTCTCCTTTTTATAGTCACGATCCGAATGAAATAATGGATGAAATACTTAAATCCTTCTCTATCTTGGAGGTGTTGATGGAGTATAGCTTCAAACATCTCAATGTCTCTCTATTTGCCGTTTATCACTTTCAACACGGACATTATAGGAATATCACTAGGCAAATTAATCCAAGATTTTTAAAAGGAAAAAATCTTTTTAAAATGTTAAAACATTTCAAAAGTTACTAAAATAGCCAATCTGCAAGCTCACAAGTTTTGAGCTCGTAGCTCAACTATTTCTTCACTATTAAGACAAAAGATATGCACTGAGGAGCAAAGCAATGCTCCGGGGGGTAGAACCCTCCCTATATGCACACTTGACTGACAGTCCCTTACAAAACAGTGAAGGCTGTTTTTGCCACTATACCACAATCACGGTTTCACTGAACACCATTCTGTGAGCTTCATCCATATACTGCCAAACGCACAAGGAGCCCTGCAGGCACAATTCTAAAAAGTCACTTGAGCAGATCAGAGAAACAACACAAAAAGGCTTCTTCTTTATCTATGGCTATACTGTATGCCATTAATTCTCGGGAGGCGGACTATTTTCCGACAGCATTCTAGCCGACGGGGCAACGGTCCGCTCCGCAGCGGGGGGACGTTCGCTGCGATGCGAAAAAGCAATGGTCCGACATGCGCTTAATTCTCAACCTTTGTTTGTCTTAGTCATGCTCCCCCCAAAAGTCAGCAAGCCCCCAAAAATCCACAGGCCCCACCACCAGAAATCTGAATGCCCACCCAGTGACGCCAAATGGCCTTTTTCTGTCTGCTTTAAGCATGGTGTCATGTGGCGGATGATACACAAGTGTGATGTTTGAGGGGCGATAGCCCCTCCTATGTCCAGCTTTAAGTGTAGGCTATGTAACCCAATTTCTTTCCCAATTGTGTAAACACAAACATTGTGTAACACAAACATTGATGACGAAGGTTTGGGCACAAATTGATTGGCCGGAATGAGATGATGTATGACGATTTACGATGATAAGAGTGTCCCTCACTTCACACGGGTGTGATTTTTAACCTCTTAAAAACCCAGGGGGGTAAAGGGGGTAAATCCGCAACATCAGAGTTGGAACCGGAGACCATTTGGGTCTCCATTGACCCGCTAAGCGCTGTTCAGAGGTGGACAGCCGCTGCCCCCGGGGCAGCCCCCAAGGGGCGCTATTGCCCCTTCTATAAACAGCTTTTGTCCCCACACGTCTCAAGATTTGCCATTGACAATGAACGGAGAAATGACGTCAGAATTCTGCTAAATATGACGTAAATTAAGCATCAAGAGTCATACGTCATTATGTAAACGAGCAAATCAGCCAACCAATCACAGGCAACGGGCATTCTGATTGGCCAGTATGAGATGATGCATGACGACGAGAGCCGATAATTCCGCTAAATATGACGTAAATTAAACGTCAAAACGCCATTGACATTGAAGGGGAAACTTACTGTAATGTAAACGAGTAAATCAGCTAACCAATCACGTTAGTGGGAGTGCTTGGCCAATAAGGGACTAGCTTATGCACCTCATGTAGCAATATCAAATGTCTGCTGACATAAATTGATGTACGATGACAAGAGCGCCCCTCATTTCACACGGGTGTGATTTTTATTTTTTATTTTTTTAATCAATGGGGACCTATATAGTGTAAAATCCTCCTTAATTTAACTCAGAGAGTGTACTAATGGAACCAAATCCATTTGGTTAAGTAATAAGTACACAGGAAGGAAGCCCTGGCAGAATGCGTTTAAAGTCACTTGAGCGAAGAGAGAGAGATAGAAGAAAAAAAAGTTAAGTCTTAAGCTTCTTCTCTATCTGGCATTTTCTTTAGCTAAGTCTGAAGGTCCTAAGCCCCCAGTACACTGATTAGGTGCCCCACCCATCACACACACGCGCACACGTACATATGCACACACACACACACACACACACACACACACACACACACACACACACACACACACACACACGCACGCACACAACCACAACAACCTCGCACTGGACTCATACTTGACTGCTTTCGGAATTACCTATTGAATAGCTTTTCACCAAATCCCCCAAGAGCCCCCAAAGCCACTTGAATTTGCATATTTGTCTCAACGAACAGGCTGCTACAGTGTACATTTGGACCATTAACAGTGAAGATGTGTGTCCTTTTTGTGTGTTGTCATAGTCACACCACACACACACACACACACACACACACACACACACACACACACACACACACACACAAGTAATGAGCATACTTGAATAAAAAGTTTTAAAAGATTGTTCACTTACTGCAGAACAAGACTGCTGGAACTACTTTTGTAGTACATGCAATTATAGTTTAATTATTTGACCACTTAAACCTATATTATACTTTGTTGTCCAGGTCCAGTATTTGACCCCTCCTTTTCCCCTGAATGTTTGTCTATTATGACATGCCTTTCAGTGGTTCTCAAGATGGGTTCCTATGGGGATAATATGCCTTTGGTCACGGACTCTATAAGATATATCAATTTGGGGGTCCTTCACATGAAAATGTTTGAGAACCAGTTTTTCACTTTCATTTTGTATGTGCTGTGTTTGTTGTTCCATCAAATTATTTCAGAAGCTCCTGCGTTCCGGGGGGATTTTGGTTAGCGTTTGCTTGCATTTAATGAGACGGTGCCATATGTGCCGGCTAGACTGACAGTGCAGCTCATCTAGCAGACACGCAGTTCTGCACTCGCTTCATTAAATCCAACTTTAGTACACTTTTCAGGAGCATGGGAAAGGAGGTTTATAGATGACTATGCATTTGCTGCTTTGATTTTATTTAACCAAATGGATACCCTTTATTTAAAGGCAAAGACATGCCACTGGATTAGTTCAAGGAACTGCACAGGTTTAGTTCATTATCTTGCTTTGGAGCTCAGTGGCCTTGTGGTTAGAGTGTCCGCCCTGAGACTGGGAGGTCGGGGTTCGATCCTCGGCCGGGTCATACCAAAGACTGTAAAAATGGGACCCAATGCCTCCCTGCTTGACACTCAGCATCAAGGGTTGGATTATGTCCCTGCGACATACTAGCGTCATGTCCAGGGGGTGTACTTGTACATCAAGCTGCCTCACGCTACAGAAACAGGAGATAGGCTCCTGCCCCATGGGCCTCATGGCTCGGCAAGGCTACTTGCTTTGGAGAAGCATTGGACAATACTAGATTCTAATCGCGTATAATAACAGGCCAGCATTCCATCTTATACGTGGCAAGCTGGTTGTGTTATATGAAGAATGCTCAAATGAACATGGACACCATTGACTACATCAAACCTGTTTAGCATACGAGTAAACAACCACTTTGAGCTTAACCCATTCTGACCGGGCACCCATTTTGGTGTTAGCATCATGTTATGCTTTAGCTATTGAAAAATAGCAGATCTACAAGCTCATATCGCGCCACCGAGTGGCGCGATACGAGCTTGTAGGTCTGCTATTTTTGAAAAATTCGAAGAACGACTGACATTTTTAGAATCTGATCTCAGGTCAGAATGGGTTCATCAGACCAGTGTGTGTCCAGTGGAAACCTCGTATGAATCTGATCTCAGGTCAGAATGGGTTAAATGCGTTAATGGATCCCCCAAACATTGCCTTGTTTCATTTGCTATTGCGCCCCTCCTGGCTCATCTTGATTCAGAGCATCAGAATGCATTTTAGATTACCGTAGATCAATCATTTGCCGACATGACATTTAGCCAATGTGTGCAGAGTCCCAGCTGCACAGGGATAAAAGTCATGTTTGAGTATTTGACTGGCAAGCCCATCTGAGGCTCTTGTGAACAGTGATTAGCATCCATGTGAAAACCAAGCCACACAGGCAGGCAATTCAACAACACTGAATGACACTCATAATATGGAGTCAAATCCTCAATATAAATATGAAGCATTTAACTCACATGTTTGCAAAGTCTAAAGTCCTGACCAATTTAAAATGAAAACGATTATTTTGTTGAGCAAAATGCGTTGCTCAATCCCTGGAAAGACTAATTAACTTTGCGACATGTTTGATAATTGAGGCCCAGTTAATGTACATGTCATTCTAATGCATTTCATACAACAGGACGGGTTAAAAGACAATCCATTTGGACTATAGACTACTATGAACTTCAGGAGAAATAACACTAGTAAGTGACATCTTCAACAGGGGGGTCCGGGACAAATATAGCAAAAATAGAAGATTAATAATAGGCTACTTTAGTGTGCCTTGGGTAAATAGTTTGAAAACTACTAATCTTCCTTTATTGTCCCTCAGGTTGACTTGAGACAACAAAGACAGAACATGTAGTCAATGTTGTATTCTTAGACATGAAGAGAAGTTTCGTTTTTATTTTCCATTTATATAACTCTTTAATTGGTCACCTGCTGTTGTTGATGCTAATGTGACAGAAGGGAATGGATGGATAGGTGGGATATTTCACAGCTGTTTAGTGCTTTTAGTCAACATAATTGAGGGGAAAAAAATAAGAAGAAAAAGCCAAATTCCTATTGTAAAAGATTAATAATTTGAAGGGGGTACTACTTGTTGCAATCGACACCATAGTAAACAAGTGAACCAAATAACTCTGCATTCAGGGTTTTTCTGTTCCATTAATTAAGTAAAATTGCTTCCATCAGCAGAGTATTTCAGCATATAAAGCCCATTCCATTTCCTGACTATTCCAGTGTGTTAAAAAAATAGCGGATCCAAAATCTCACAACATGTTGTGAGCTTGTATGTAGATGTTATCTTTGAAACTGAAGATTTATTTTATTTTTCTTGCTTTTTTCCCCCGCACCTATAATGCCCAACATAAGGGACACCTGCAGGATTAACAGTCCAATGTCCAGACCCTGTAGACCAGTGGTTCCCAAAGTGGGGTCCGGGGACCCCCAGGGGTACCTGAGGGAGTTCCAGGGGGGACCCATCTATTTTGTTCATGTTCATAAAGTGCTAAAGTGTTTAAAGCAGTGGTTCCCAAACTTTTTCATGTCAAGGACCCCCAAATTGACACTACTTAGCCCGTGGACCCCCATTTGAAAAGATATGCCAGGGACCCCCATAAGAGAAGACGTACACATTTAGCGTCTACATTTAGACGTCTACATTTAGACGTACACATTTAGAGTTTAGACGTCTACATTTAGACGTCTACAATTAGACGTACACATTTAGCGTCTACATTTAGACGTACACATTTAGACGTCTACATTTAGACGTCTGTATACATTTAGACGTCTACATTTAAACGTCTACATTTATTTGTTATCCGTGTTGCGAGGATGAGGGGGTACCTGGAAAAATATCTACCCCAAAAGGGGTACCTGGTCCAAAAATGTTTGGGAACCCCTGCTGTAGACCAACTGGTGGCCAGATCTTTGCCTCACTCTGACCATTGTTCATCTTGGATATAGAAAGTGTTGCCATGCAAGAGGTGTCACCTTATCATGGGCCCCAAAATGTTTCATCCCTATTTGCACTGTTTGCATGGAAATGGAAACACGTCATTGTTCACCTTATGCCATGATCAGCTCACTCAACTAAACAGACATTTCTAAAAAAAAAAAAAAAAAAGAAACAAGGACAACTGCTTGATATTCAGCCCAGACCTTGTGACTCTTCTTGCCAAGAGACTTGAGTGCCCTCGAGCAAACAACTGGTCCACAGTCTGCCTTTCGCCAACCTTTAGCTCTATAGCTGTGTGTGAATGTCAACAACGCCACTGCTCCAGTCCCCAGTCCCCAGTCAGTGTCTGCAGGACTGGGGGGACCCACAGAACCTGCTGCCCTGTAGATGCCAAGTATCGTTGCTGTTGGGCAGAAACCTTGTATCTCCATATATATATTGACATTTTTTACCCCCCTCAAAAATCAATGCCCTACTAGAGTGCTGCAAAAAATAGTCAAATCTCACACAAAGCATCACTTAATCGTAACACATTGTGAACTTGGAGATTGGCTATTTTTGATAGCCCTGAGTGCAATTATCCCATTCTGACCGGGCACCCATTTTGGTGTTAGCATCATGTTATGCTTTAGCCATTGAAAAATAGCAGATCTACAAGCTCATAGCGCGCCACCGAGTGGCGCGCTACGAGCTTGTAGGTCTGCTATTTTTGAAAAATCGAAGAGCGACTGACATTTTTAGAATCTGATCTCAGGTCAGAATGGGTTAATCAGACCAGTGTGTGTCCAGTGGAAACCTCGTATGAATCTGATCTCAGGTCAGAATGGGTTAAGGGAAACTATAAGTATGGTTGCACCGACAACTTCAAGCTTTGAGTCTTCATGCGTCTCCAGCCCCACCTGGCCAATGGGGTGTGGCGTGCTCATCACTGCAGAGGGAGTGTCATATGCCCATATATATTATCCCATTCTGACCTGAGATCAGATTCATACGAGGTTTCCACCGGACACACACTGGTCTGATGAACCCATTCTGACCTGAGATCAGATTCTAAAAAAAATGTCAGTCGTTCTTCGATTTTTCAAAAATAGCAGACCTACAAGCTCGTAGCGCGCCACTCGGTGGCGCGCTATGAGCTTGTAGATCTGCTATTTTTAAATAGCTAAAGCATAACATGATGCCAACACCATAATGGGTTCCCGGTCTGAATGGGTTATTAGTATATAGTATATACTATAATATATAAATTATTAGGCATAATAGATCCAGGCAGACAGATGTGTGCAACAGTGGGTATACAACGGCTATTGCATAACTAGGGTGAAGCATGCATTTCCAACTTGCATCGTTCCCGAGTATGCTGTTGCCCACCAGTCTAGTTTGTGGGGGGGGGGGGGGGGGGGGGGGGGGAATTAACTATTAAACCAATGAAAACTTGAAAAGTATTAACAAGAGCTTGTGACTAAATAATAATTATCATAATGAATATTTTGGAACGTATGTTATTTTCCCCCCCCATTTCCTGATGGTTTATCCCATTCTGAACGGGAACCCATTTTGGTGTTGGCACTATGTTATGCTTTAGGTATTGAAAAATAGCAGACCTACAAGCTCGTAGCGCGCCACTCGGTGGCGCGCTACGAGCTTGTAGGTCTGCTATTTTTGAAAAATCGAACAACAACTGACATTTTTAGAATCTGATCTCAGGTCAGAATGGGTTAATCAGACCATTGTGTGTCCAGTGGAAACCTCGTATGAATCTGATCTCAGGTCAGAATGGGTTATTTGGACATACAAGGGTTCCACCCCCGTCTCTCTTCTACACAGGACTGCAGAAGGCAAACACAGAGGCCGGTTCAATATACAGCCCGAGTAGGCAAATATCATGGACCGCCGCCACCACCGCAGGCCGACTAGAGAGAATACCATTGTGCCATGATGGCAGGTCGGGCGTGCTAAATGCTAATTAGCCCATTCTGACCTGAGATCAGATTCATACGAGGTTTCCACTGGACACACACTAGGTCTGATTAACCCATTCTGACCTGAGATCAGATTCTAAAAATGTCAGTCGTTCTTCGATTTTTCAAAAAATAGCAGACCTACAAGCTCGTAGCGCGCCACTCGGTGGCGCGCTATGAGCTTGTAGATCTGCTATTTTTCAATAGCTAAAGCACGACACGATGCTAACACCAAAACGGGTTCCCGTTCAGAATGGGTTAGAAGTGTATCTCTGAAAAGGTCTCATCACATGGGAGAGCCAAGGTGCCAAGCCATCACACACACACACATGCTCTGCAGAGCACTCATAAGAAGGACGGAGAGGCCATTTGAAACCGTTTATGTACCTTTTCAGACACTGGAGGAAAAATCTGCATTTCAGACGCATTTCTGTGTAATGTGGGGATTGGATTGTGACGAGGATTTAGATTTGAGAAGCTGGCTTAAACTAAATATCAACATGTATTTTGTCTTTATCTTGTTGACATTTAAAAGTGCACGCACATGTCCCCCTCTGATAGCCTAGAGCAAGTGTTTTTCAAATGTCCTGTGCCCCAAGGCAACGAATAGGAAAGTCAATCTCAAGATAGACACGTGTAAATTCCTATAGCGGAAAAAAATGAATCTACAAGCTATGCTATTTTCACGACTTCTGCAAAAACTGAAGACTCAATTAAGAAATAACTTGGTGGGATTAATATGAGAGGATGACATCAATAATTTAAACTCCACTGTGGAATCAACACATTCACAGAGCGATGCAAGGGGTATATAGTATATACTGGATCCCCAGGTGTTCACAGCGTTTCATGGCTTTGAACCAATCACAGGGAGGTCAAGGGTCAGCCCTATCTGTGAGACTGTGACCTCACCTATCAATGTATATCTCGGGTCTGGGTCTTGGTCTCGGACTCGGTCAATACCTTCACTCGGGCTATATGAAGGTATTCGTGACCTTCCGAGGTCGTATCGCAAATTGAAGTTGTTCCTATTGTCTTTAATAAAAACGAGGTGTTAAAATGACATTGCACTACTGGGGGAAAAACGGTTTAAATTTAAATGAGATTTATTTTGTGCAGCCTGTGCATAAGCACAGCGTGATCCTCATGGCCAGCAGCAGATCGGGAATGCGCTTCTCTGAGTTAAATCTGGGGACCCGATGGCCATAGAGGTCAGAATCTATATTCATCATAATGATCACAGAATAGAGAACTGACCCCAATGATTGTGGGCATGCATCTTCAAGACATGATCCACCCCTACACCCCTTAATTCAAGACATGATCCACCCCTACACCCCTTAATTCAAGACATGATCCACCCCTAATACACCCCTTAATTCAAGACATGATCCACCCCTACACCCCTTAATTCAAGACATGATCCACCCCTAATACACCCCTTAATTCAAGACATGATCCACCCCTACACCCCTTAATTCAAGACATGATCCACCCCTAATACACCCCTTAATTCAAGACATGATCCACCCCTACACCCCTTAATTCAAGACATGATCCACCCCTAATACACCCCTTAATTCAAGACATGATCCACCCCTACACCCCTTAATTCAAGACATGATCCACCCCTAATACACCCCTTAATTCAAGACATGATCCACCCCTACACCCCTTAATTCAAGACATGATCCACCCCTACACCCCTTAATTCAAGACATGATCCACCCCTAATACACCCCTTAATTCAAGACATGATCCACCCCTACACCCCTTAATTCAAGACATGATCCACCCCTAATACACCCCTTAATTCAAGACATGATCCACCCCTACACCCCTTAATTCAAGACATGATCCACCCCTAATACACCCCTTAATTCAAGACATGATCCACCCCTACACCCCTTAATTCAAGACATGATCCACCCCTACACCCCTTAATTCAAGACATGATCCACCCCTAATACACCCCTTAATTCAAGACATGATCCACCCCTACACCCCTTAATTCAAGACATGATCCACCCCTAATACACCCCTTAATTCAAGACATGATCCACCCCTACACCCCTTAATTCAAGACATGATCCACCCCTACACCCCTTAATTCCCACTGACACAGGATGTCTGACCCTGTCCTCCCGACAACACCAACAGACTTAGACCAGTGCATTCCAAACGGCGCGTCGAGCCACAGAACTGTGTTATGACAGAAGCTTTGGGATTTTTGTGACAACCAGACTTTATTGTTGTAAAAATATATAAAACTACACACATGTATAGTATCTATAGACTATACCCTGAAAATATAGATTTAATGACTTTCACAACCTGGGCATCCCAAATTTGGATAGGTGCATTTATTTTTTTTACAAATTTGTGTATTTGCTACAAATAGGCCTATTAAAAAAATGGCAGCATTTCAATCTTTTATTTCACTATAAATGCAGGTGTGCTTTAAAATGTTCACTATAGCATTTCTTTGTATTTGTTACAAATTTGTGTCTTTGCTACAAATAGGCCTATTAAAAAAATGGCAGCATTTCGATCTTTTATTTCACTATAAATGCAGGTGTGCTTTAAAATGTTCACTATAGCTTGAAAACCACTGGCTTGGCCTGCAAGTCAGAAATGCATTTTCTGCCACATGCAGTTTGAAAGTTCCGCCTCACCACTACACTATAGCACTCCAGTTATTTTAGGTGCAAGCCATTTAGTTGGACCTAAAATGCAAGACAACAACTGTTTCATGCATAGCAAACTGTCCAAATACGGGCAGGCCAAAATCTCATATGCATAGAGAGAGACGGGCACAAGATCAAAACCACAGGAGCGACAGGAATACGTAATCTGAGCAGTGGGGGAATTAATTTCCATGAATTGCATGAGTATCAAAACAGACAATGTCACATTAAACAAGTATGATCAGGTTTGTACAAGACTACTAAAATACAAATGGAAATGAGACTCTTAGCAGCAGATGAGGTATTGGAAACCTTTGTTACTTTTCAGAAGAATAAAAAAAGAACCTGTGTTTCAATGGATCCAATGTAGTTATTATATTTAGTCACACACTCTTTCCAGTAGCTCAATATCAATACCACAGACAGACTTAACAACTGTTATAGGGTGCAGTGCAGTCACACCAAAGTTTAATTATATCTATGAGGTTTACCATTGCTTTTCAATGGGAGCAGATTTTTTCAAGGTCTAATTTCTTCCCATTGTAGAATCGTATTATGTTGGTATTTATTATGGGTCCACTTCCTATATCTTCACGGTCCACCAATGGTCCCTGGGCCACAGGTTGGGAATCACTGGTTTCAACAGATCTAGATTTGTCTAGGTATAACCTCTGCGTAATGCTTAAATTGAGGGTATAAACTAAAGAGATCAGAAGATCCATGTGAAATACATGAATCTATTTTCCCGGGTCAGGGAATAAATATAAATGCTTTAGAAGAATTTACACAAACACCCACAAGCTGCTTTTTTTTGTCACAGTTGACAAACGGACTGTGACATGGTAAAAAAAAAATAAGACTGCATGTTTTGTTTTATATTCATGGGACATTAATAAAACATTAGTATTATAATACTTGCTGCTTGGACACCCCCCAAGGAATTTAGGCATATTTATTTCATTTCCCTTCTTTCTTTTTGAATTGCTGCACTTGAGGTTTTCAGCCATGCATGGTTCCAGCACGAACAAGACCAAATAATATTATGAAATAAATAAATGTTGCTGCTGTCAGCAAGAAACCTTATATCTCTAGTTTTTGTTTATATGTACAGTATCGGGAACCATTATGCATTATAGTCCCTGCATGGGCATGTGTACAGAAACAATAAAATAGATCTATTCTCTTCTTCAAAAGAACCTCCAACCTAGTGACATAATGCTATTGTAGACACGCACGCACGCACGCACACACGCACATGAAACACAGTTCCAGGTTATTCATGAAACACAGTTCCAGGATATTCATGAAACACAGTTCCAGGATATTATTCATCAAAGTGTGTTTGGGTGTCACATCTCTCCCATGAGATATGTTGGAGAGAACACTGCGAGAAGCATTAATTGAAGCCAACGTCTTTATTTTTGTTGGATTCTTACTTCCATTCCGACGGCTTTCATGAAAGGTACTGGACATTCTTTGAAGGTTTATCTGAGTGAGCAAGACAAATAGTCCTCGAACTAAATAGTCTGTTTCAGTCTGTTTAACACAGATAGATCGATAGATCGATAGATCGATAGATAATCTTTGGTGTGTGTGCTCCCTGGAAATTTGACTTATAATGAAGAAGCTCAGAGTGGTATTGCTTTAATGTCATTACTGGCACGGAGGAGAATCCTTTTAGATTGGAAATCATCATTCTTGCCTAACCTAAACCTCTGACTGAAGGATGTGATGTTATACTTAAGCCGGGAGAAAATTAAATGTACGCTCTGGGGGTTTATCAGGTGGATGCTAACTTAATTCAATAATTTGAGGAGACTTCTCGATGGCTCATGGGATTGTCTAGGACAGGTTCTCAAACCTTTTCATGTCAAAGACTCCCAAATTGATTTAATGTGTGGCCATGTGGACCCCATCTGAAAATAATTTGTGCCAGGGAACCTCACGAACTTTCACTTATTTAATACATTTATATATTTATGTAGCCTAAGTATTTTTTGTTATACTGATTGTAGTCATTTTTATTTTGTTTTATACCAAACGTTTTTGTTAAAATAAATGGCTCTATGTTCTGATAGTAGCCTCTAATCAATCATAGGCCCTGATGGCCTGGTTAAGGCTACCTGTTACAGGGATCTCCCCATCTCTCCAATTCCCCATGGATCTTTTCTCTGTTTCTCAAAGTTGCAGTGTTCCAGTTACAATTTTGTCAGCTCATATTTTTTGTTTCAGCACTTACAATTTTACTTCAGTCAGATAACTCCCAAATAGACTGATAACATTTTGGTTTCTGAATATTATATTTGATCTCGGCATTCAGCAATACATTACTACCTGCTCAGCACATTAGAAGACAACCCTTTCCTTGCTTACTGTAATGAAAGTATTCCATAATGTTGCGCTGGAAATGTGCGTGTTGTGTTTACTAAATTGCCTGAGAGATTGGGAGTACAAACACTAGCTGCTATCAGAATATCTATTTTCAGCTATACACGTACACTATTATTACTGTGCCAAGTTAATCTCAAAAGTTAGATGTACAGTAGAAAGAAATGTAATTGTAATCGTTATATTCAAGGTATATTCACTGCTTTCACGGGGAAACCTTGTGAGAGATCCTTGAGAAATCGGATGCATGCAAAGAAATTCATGAACACTTAACTTAACCTCGCACCACTTCGGTCTGTAAATTATGCATTTTGTCCATTTCCCATCCTTTGTGGAATGTGTGTGTCTGTGTACGTGCATGCGTGTGTGTGGCATAGCTACATGAAGATGTGCAGACACCTACGCTAAGACTCTCAGCGATGACTAATGACCCTTCCTCGCTCTGTGACCTCCACACTGTCGTCCTTTGTTTTAGCCTTGAAGGATGAGGCCCAAGAAAAGGCAGTGGATACTCCCGGAGGTGCTTATCTCCAACTTACGCTTCGTTGTATGACGGCAGTGCATACCAAAAACAGCCAATCTACAAGATCCCGCAACGTGTCACAATTCAGCCCGAGCGGACGCCCTATCTATCCATCTATCTATCTATCTATAGATTGACCTACATCGTGGAACGTTTCGCCCGGGTGTGCAGTCCATTTGTCACACGGGGGAAAACAACAATAATATGTGAGCTTGTTGAGGATAAACTAACCCTGAATGTGACCCCTGTCCTCCCCAAAGACAACATGGAAGAGGGAGGCTAAGAAGGGCCAGCCAATAGGGGGGGACAGAGAATATGCTGCTGAGCTCAGCACAGTGTGGAGACTGTCTCCGGAAGCTCCCATGAGTATTCATTTGTATGAAGAGAGTCTCCTTTTTTCTCTCTCTTTTAATGGGCACCAGGGTGCCCAGAAAGGAAACCACAGATAATTGAAGCCAGGCTGCCAAATGCTTCCAATTAGTTTTCAACACTAATGAGAATCCCTTTTCATCGTGCAATCACCTGCCTGACATGGTAAAATATACAAATATATATTTATATATTTGTTTTGTTTCATCAGTCTCTTGCCTTTTGTCTGAGCACCTCATTAAATTGTCTCCCATTAGATTTATGAATCATTGAGTCAGATATTTTGAGTGGTATAAATGCTGCTGCTGGTGATATTGTAATGCTAATTGCTATTCACCAATAGCGTATCTACAAGCTCTCAACACGTCACGATGGGACTTGTTGAGAGCTTATGAGATAATTCAGCTTATGAGACTGCAGTCGTGCGACGAAGAATAAATCAAGTGGTTGGTCTGGAACTGCGGGAGTGGGTATGGAGATGGTAGCTGCCCATCTGTGAGACTTAGAAGGAGTGCAGTGTAATTTGGAAGTCAAAATCACTGTAATGAGAGAGACAGGGAGGGTCAGGAAAGAGAAAGACAAACCAAAGGCCGGAGGAGGAAGAGGGAAGTGTTATGCGAGGATGTGCATTACCGTGACAGACATTTTTAAACAGTGGTGGTGTCTTTGAAGAAGCTACTGTAGGCAAAATGCGTGTGTACACTACAGTATATGTTGAGAACCTAACCTACAGTATACTTGCTGACCGAGGTCCCTCAGGGGCCTATACTTGACTTAAAATGAGAGTACCTTGGACTGTTTACCAGTTAAAAATAACGTTGTAAATTCGTAATATAACGGGAAAACTTATGTTGGTAACGGAAGTAAGCTAATGAGTTAGTTTTGCAATTTAGTAGTTTGTTACTTACGTTTAAAAAAAATTAATCCTGTTACTATAATGTGTTCATTTTGTTGGCAAGATTAAAAAATAAATAAAGCCCCGACTCCCGCGACTCTATTTCTCCTTCCTTATGTGTTCCTCTTGTAAAAAACAAGCCAGACCTCATCAAACCCTTGTACTCTCAAGGATGGCAGGGTGCCCCTGCCACCCTTAGATCTCCATATATGGAGCTGACCTGTTCTGAAAAGTCCATATGTTGTTCTGACCTCATCAAACCCTTGTACTCTCAAGACACTGCCCCTGCTGCCACCCTTAGATCTCCATATATGGAGCTGACCTGTTCTGAAAAGTCCATATGTTGTTCTGACCTCATCAAACCCTGTACACTCAAGACAACACTCCATATTTATGGCCAGTACAGAATTCATTCTATGTTGATCTGACCCCCCCATGCCAAAGTGCCAGAGCTCGCCCAGCCTGCCGTCACCCAGGCGGATGGATGTGTGCACGCTTCTCGCCCTCAGGGCGTCCTACTGGTATAGCTGCATCTTTAAGTGTGACTATAACACTTCCAAAATCAAGCAGATGGTGCAGCTTTATGAAAAGGGGAAGTGTTCAGACTGTGCATGTGTGTGTGTTCAGACTGTGCATGTGTGCGTGCGTGTTTGAAGTGAGCGAAGAAAAAGCAAAGGGTTAGATCAATATCTAACACCTCGATATTCATTGACGTCAAATGAGTCATAGCTGAACAAATAAAAATGTAACAAATTTCTCCTTTTGGAATGAAGTGAGGTTGTGGATCAGCTGTCATCGGCATAACACATCGGGCTCAAATCTGCCATATTTTTGACATGCAAGTTAATGTTTTTACATAGCCTATGCAGACAAGAACGTGTGTAAAAATGCCAGTTAACAACAGGAAATATCTATCAATGGTGTATTTTCTTACTAGTTTGGACAATAAAGAATACAAGTTGTAAAATATAAAAAATATTGAAGGAGAGTGGAAGAGATTAAGTTCATATTTAGCAGTGACAGCTCTCTCGCTGTCTGAGGGGTGCCGGGGGGGTAGGGAAATGAATCAGTGATGAAGGGTTTGCTTGATAAAGTTTAATTATGCTGCGTATTACAGCACAGGTGGCAACACCGCGGGTAGTCTGAACCTCTGCTTCTGGGGCCAATGACATATAGCAGTGGTTTACAACCAGTGGTCCGCGGTCCATCAGTGGTCCTTAAGGGAGTTCCAGCCAGGGGAGAATTAAAGTGGACCGGAGCGATCCAGAGCTCCCGACCCGGTAAAACAATTGCACCCGGAGCTGACCGGAGCTGTCAGAATCTATATTAAACTAGAACTGCACTCTGTCGAGTGCATACTTGCTTGCAGAGCACGCAAGTACTTTCGACCGCGCTACACACTGTCAAATCTCAGTTTCTCTGTGAAGGAACGTTTGAAATGTTGAATTATTAGGTTTAACTATTTGCTACCTACCTACTTTATGCATGTAAAAAAGTTTATATCTATAAAAGAAATACGGTTTTATCGATTTAGAACTATACGCGTGAGTGACGGCTTTCGATGGTGACGTATAGTCGATCAGTGCCGGGTGGATTAAAGGAAATGCCTCTATGTATATGTATATGTAATTTGTAAATTGATTAGCGGTATACTGTGGTTACTTTGTGCCGTATGCACCGTCCCAGCATTTTCGATGTGTATGCACCGTCCCAGCAAATGACGTAATGACTAGTTGATAAAACCAATGGTTTTCGATGGTGGTGACGTAATGACGATATGTTTTAGTGTCGGGAGGATTAAAGGTAATGCTCCTATGTATACTTGTATGTATTCTGGCACCACTGCCGTATCAGGCACAAGTAGTCATTACGTCATTTGCTGGGAGGGTTCATACGCATCAAAAGTGCTGGGATGGTGCATACTTGTCCTGGGCGAAACTAGTACTTGCGCGCTCTAACCTGTAATAAGTAATAACCTGCCACTGTGCCACAAACGCAAGGAGAAAACATAATCTACTAACATCAGATTAACACATTATTTACTATCTTTTACTATGAAAACCTGCATTTCCCATTCGCTTGTTCGTTCGTTTGTTGCATCACCCATGCCTCACACCTCGTGACAGTAACAGTTGTCCCAGTGTTAGCTGAACACGCTTAAAATTCCAGTTATCGCACAGTATGATAACTTGTGTGATAACTTGTGTTGTCTAGTCCTCTCTTTTCTTGTTTTTTTCCACTGTTCTCCACTTCTCTCCAAGGAGCTAAACAGGAATGAGTCTATTTCACAGCAGGGCGCATGGAGTAGTTTATACAACATGCGGCTAACAAACAGTCCTGCCAACCCAATCTCTGTTCCCTCCCGCGGCGCTACACTGCTCTGATACACATGGGGCCATTACTGCATCTGGTGCGGAGACACCCAGCCGACTACATCACACCTGCATGGTGACAGACCACACCGGATCCTGTCTGCATGGTGACAGACCACACCAGATCCTGTCTGCATGGTGACAGACCACACCAGATCCTGTCTGCATGGTGACAGACCACACCAGATCCTGTCTGCACTCTGCATGGGAAATGTGAAGCCTGATAAAGGGCCTCTCTTCATCAATCGCCGATGCTCCCTGCATCTACTTGTGTTCCAGATGAATAGAGGCCTGTCGACAGTGCCAACGCAGAGAGAAACAACAACATGAGACATTTCTTTATCTGTTATCAAACATTCACTCTATACTGTCTATATACTCGGCTATACTGTAGTCCCTGCCGGAAACAAGCAGACAGGGACATGTTACTGTACCTCGGCTCCTGCATTATTCCACTGAGTGACATTGAGTTGTCCCTTGTGGTCACAACCTCTGCATCTCACACTTCATTACAGCTCAACTTGCTAAAAAAAAAGCCATCATCCTCAACCCTGAATGGGGGGATAAGCATCAGACTTGACAGTTTATCCTGTCCCAGTGCACCCACTATACTGTGGAGACTACGGTTAGATCATGATGTGAAGAATAACCAATACTTTACTCTACTAGTATAGGTTGAACTATTTTGTAGTATAGGGGGGCTTTGCTATTAGGGGGAAATAAATAATTAAGCGGCTGGTGACTGTTGGAGAGTCAGGAGACACACCCTCCCAAGAACAACAAGTGGGTGTTGGAAGTGACAAGAACTGTATGATGTAAATACAATTTAGGAGAAATAAAAGAAAAACTATACAAAACAGGGCGTTTTCATCGTACATCATCATGACGTAAAATAAGACACTGTGGCCCTCATTTATCAACGCGGTACACCTGGTGTACACCGCATTGATAAATAAGGGGCCTATACCTATTTGCTCAAACACTATGACGTAAAACTCCATTCATTGTTAATGGGAATTTAATGTTTGTGTAGGACAAAGTTTGTGCACACACACACACACACACACACACACACACACACACACACACACACACACACACACCAAAAGCTGGATATAGCGCCCCTCAAAAAAAATAAAAACTGTTCTACAGTTGATTTGGTTGGACCACCTGTCCCTCTTGGTGGACAGGAGGGTGATGATGGAGGGGGCGTGGTGGGGGTGTAGTGTAGTAGTGAGTCTGCTTAATGAAAGACATTCCCGCCCCAACACAAAGCCTTTGAAAGTAACTATATGCAAGGTTGTGTGGGGAAGCACAGTGTTGTATAGTGTGCGTGCGTGCGTGCGTGCGTGCGCCAGATGATGATCCACAGTTCATGCTATAGCTTGAACCTTAAAGGTGATATAGACAGGTTTTCAGCCAAAAATCAAAATATTTATCTATCTATATTTGTGGCCTTATTCCCTCTATCTTCCCCTATATTTTGATGCTGAGCTGCTGCCCTGTAGACATACACTCTCCCTTTGTCTCCCTCTATGTGTTTGTATCTGTTTATATCCACTGTTGTATATGTGTCGGGACGGAATAAAGTGTGTTGGGAGGAGGGTCTGTGTGGGGGGTGACGCGGAGTCTTAGCCAATCACAGCGCGAGGGTGTGACTGTGTGTTCGACCCAGCAGTATTATAATGAAAACGCAATGCGATTTCATTGCAAGTATAATATTATCCCCATATCTTAGTTTCACCATTGTTCATGTGAAATAGTATGTTTATGATGTAATATGTAAGCCTGTTGAAATTATGAGAATCGCTATGTATAGCGCATGGTTGGGTGGTCCGGCCGGCTTGAAGCTTGCATTCAACCCGTGCTCGCCAACGGTGACAAGCCGTCGCTGATCATAGCGATTTTTCTTCATTGCAATGAATAACCGTGGACAAAGTAGTTCACATGAACAATGCTGTAGTGGCTGGGGCATTTGAGGGGCAATATGTTTTATATGCACGATTACAAATGAAAGATAATTGAATTGAGAGCCAGTGAGTCTGCTCCACTACTTCCTACTTCCTCATTTGCGGGACTCGTCGTGTCAGTCTTGTGATATTGTGATTACGCTACAGTTACCCTTAAAAAAACATGTCAACTCAATGTCATTGTTGTAACTATGATATCGATAGAAATTCATATTTTTTTAATGTCATATTTAGCCATACGAGCGCAATATCCATAGCGTCCCTCCCAGCAGCAACAACAACCCCATAGCCCGAAGTGACCTGGCTCAGCCAATAGAATGACGGGGGGAGGGGGGTGGAGCTAGATTTTAATTTGTTTGGAAACACTCGATCAATTCTGTGTACAAACACTGGAAACTTGTCTACAATACCTTTAAAGCATGAGATTCTCCCGTCCTGTAACCATGGTAACCATCTGGAGAACATGCAGCTCAAGTGCCTGTTGTGTTGAGATGTGGTGTTTCTCCAGCTATTCAACAACCATTAGAGGACAATTAGACTGAGGACAGCAACACTATGACGTTTCTGTGCTGCTGAACATCCTCACTACAACTCAACAGACATTGTACATATCGTTGCTGTATGTCATATTTCAACTTATTATGTTTTTCTTTTGTGTACTTCATCATACAAGAGTGTCGTGCACAAAATAGCAAAAAGGTAGCAAAAATATAATGAAAGACAGTGAAAGAGGTATTGCAGTAACAAGCTGAGACCATTACACCAATTAGATGAACTTAGATCACAACTTGAACTTGGCTGAGACTGTGTGATGAAGAGCTAGGGAACCAAGGCAGGCCTCAGGCAGGGGGATGGGTTGGGGAAAAAAAGTGTTTTGAAGTTGATCAGAGAGGAGTCAGTTCTTCCACACACACACACACACACACACACACACACACACACACACACACACACACACACTGTGAGCTAGACCTAAGCACTGCCACCAAGGACAGCCACATTGTTGGCCAGCTCTGGAATTAATATAGAATGAATAATAGCAGGTACTAACTATTACTAAACAGTACTGTATGTCTACAGAATGAATTAGTAGGATTCTATGGTGGATATGAGCATACAGATAAACTGCTTTAGTGGCCTATCCCCATTTCATCGTCTTTTGTTTATTTTAGCTTGAACAAAGATAAGTTCAGACAACTCATAAGGTATTTATTTCCTTTACAATGGTGGGATAAGGGATTGATTTGCACCACACGTTTCTATGGACACTCAGGGGAGTGTGCGAGATTAGGTGTAAAGGAAGATGGATCAAACAGAGACGTTTTTGTTCCTGGTAACAGATAACAAAGTTTTGGGGGGTGCTGAGGGGTTCACTCAGCGAACAGGAGGAGGAGGTTTAAGAAAACACCTCACACAAACCTCCAGGAGATTGATCCAGTTTTGGGCAGCGTCCGTGGACAAAGTGGACATGCAAAGCAACAGTGGACACTAGAGCCAGACTGATATATCGCTCTGATATTGGCCACACAATTTAGCCACTATTTTTGATCGGTTGTTTATTATTATTAGCTTGGACTGCCCCATTCATAAGCAGGTTACCAAACTGCCCACACAAATATATATATATATATATATATATATATATATATATATATTTATTTATAAAGCACTTTTCAAAACAAAGTGCTTTACATTGGAATATAAAAATGCAGTAGGCTGGCCTACACCAGCTTAGAGGCACTTGGTGGAATAAGAACAACAACACAATAATGACTGCAGTACACAGAAGCAACAGAATAAAACAACAGCACATAGTATAAAAACAATAAAACAGATCTATTCTAGGGAAAAGACTGTGTGAACAGGTGGGTTTTTAACTGTGATTTATAAAGAGCCACTGAGGTTGTGTCTCTCAGGTTCTGGGGTAGGACGTTCCACAGATATGGTGCCCTGGCTGCGAAGGCCCTGCATGGTGACGATCATCACACAAAGATTTGGCGGCTCCCCACTTTACTCTGAGGACCCCCTAGGGGCCGGTGTACTCTGAGGACCCCGTAGGGGCCGGTGTACAACTTTACTCTGACTCACGGGTCCAGAGTCCAGACCATTCAGCTTCACTCACATAACATGCACAGAGGACAGTGTTTAAAGCTATAGCCCAATGAGCCTTGACCCCAGGTTCATGTACACTGCTGGGGGAATACATCTCAAGACCTTGATGGAAACACCAACAATTCTCATGGACACTGTAGGCTACCATGAAAACTGATTCCAGAAAAACACACACTCCAGATGTGCAAACATGGGGTGAACCTTTGGCTATAGTACACCCTACCCACAACAATTTGAGTATTCGATTCGATATAGGTTAAATTCTATAGGCTGCTGCTCACATGATGTCTCTTGATGACTAATAATATTCCCTGACAAAAACTTAAAATATAGTTGGTTTCAGAATATCAGTGTTGAGTTTGTGCTTGAAATGTAGGCTACTGTAATTCTGCAAACTGTTAATACATATTTCAATCAATCAATCAGATGTGAAAATTCAATTGCATGTGTTGTGACTAATCATTGTGTATATTCCTGCACTATACCTGCATCGAGTGATCTTGGTACATAGAAGTTGATCTATTGAAGATTCTGACCTTCAAAGTACATAATTTTTGTTTTGATTGTATTGCTGTATTGTTGTATTGTTCTTTCTGCTTTGGCAATGTAATTTTCTCATGCCAATAAAGCCCTTTGAATTGAATTGAATTGTGTTGTGGCTCAAAGAGCATGACATCAACGCCATCTAGTGGACGATCACATGCTCTAATTAGAACAATCAGTTGAAATCCGGTGTGTGTGTGAGAGACTGAGAGACAGAGAGAGAGGGGGGGGGGGGGGGGGGCATGGGGTGTGATTTATTTTTGTCTAATGTGAAACAGCGTGGCTGTCCATACAAGGAGGAGGAGAGATGATCTACCCCATTCTACCGTATCGATCTAGCCCACCAAAACAAACATAAATTTACTTTTGCGTCGCATTATGGATATAGCTACAGACAAATACCATGGATATAATTAAACAATTGTTCCCTGTGCACAGTGACAGCACACACTGTCTCACTCAGTCCTGCAGTGGTGGAGAAATGATCTTATCTGTCACTAACCTAACCTCTCTACAACAATGCCATGTTATTCAATATAATTAGTTTATCCCAGATATAGGCTTTTCTAAACCAAGCCCTTATTCAAAAGTTATGTAGGCTGTCTCATTGTACTTTCTGTGAATTAACTCAGTTTAACCCAATGATCTGTTTAAATTTCAAGGACCCCCAAATTAAATTTATATGAATTAGCCTATAGGGTGACAGCCATTTTATTATGATTTTCATCTCTGGAGTGGGACCCCAAAACATGTTTATACAACATACTTTTTATTATTTATTATTTAAAGCCATTCAGGCCTGACGTCGACAAAAAAACGTTCTGAAAGATATACCTATTCAAAGATTTGTTTTCCGCATTTTTACGATTAAAAAAAAATAGCAGACCTACAAGTTCTACAAGCTATGAGCTTGTAGATCTGCTATTTTTCAATGGCTAACGTATAACAAAATGCGTTAAAGTGTAATGTCACTTATTTTGCTTGAACACTGAAAAACAAAATGATGAACTGAGAGAAACGTTAACGTTACTTATAATGCAGTATTGTATGGAGTCTTTGATGAAAAACATGTCTGCTATGGAACAAGACTTCTATTGGGCTGTGGTTTGCACTGTGGTCAATAAGATCTGGAACACCATGCAGGAGTGATCAGGAGGGCCATCTCTGGAGAGGTGGTCTTCATACAAATAGTAACTGAACTGAAGAGACAGAGAACCCTGGACTCAAGACAGAAACACTGATACCAACACTCTGTGTGTGTATTGCAATTCCTTACTACTGTACTGCCAAACTCAATGTAATATGAGTTCCATGAATAATTTAAATAAAGCATATTTAAAAAGGAAAGCAGTTTAAAATGTATTTCGAAACTTAATTGTTGTATTAAATATTGTAGGATGGCATTTTGTATTGCCGCTATTTTTTGTATGTTATTTTTTTATTCCTCAGGTACCCACACTTTCTCTCCATAATAAGGACACACGCTCTTACACCAAATGGTAGGGCTGTAACGATTACAAATATAAGTTTATGATTAATTGTCACACATAATTGGGTGCTTGGACATGACTATGAACCCACGCGTCACGCATCACTAACATGTCCTACACATACAAGACAAAGGAAGTGTCCCTCTCTCACACAGCAGTCATCAGTGCTGCTACGGTCGTACCTTCTGTATGGGGCCGAGACATGGACACACAGGACAAGGGCCCTGGATGGAGTCAGTCTGCACAAGAATGTACTAACTAGGTGTCACATGGACGGACCACACTACAGTCTACTCTACAGGGACCTACAGTATAGTAGCCTGGAACTCACCAGTACATAGAGATAAGTTTTGCCGTCAAGCCACTGAGCCAGTCATTAAACAATAGCCGTCACAACACACAATCTTCAACACACCCACAACACAGCAGCCGCACACTTAGTAACAATAACTAACTACCGGTATCTACTAACTGTAGTGTAGATGAACATCGATCAGTCTTCATTTTTAAATGATGGCTGTCATGTGAAAGCATCCAATCCCAGAGACACAAACAGTCACTGACTGAACATGTTTCATTAATTGCCACCCAATCATTGCGTCCTAAAAATGTAATGACAGCAACAGCTTGAAGTGTACACACAGCTTAATTTGCTTACAACACAAGCAGCAGCAGCAAAGATGGGGAAAAGGGTTCGTACCTTGAGCTGTCTTCTACTTCAGTTGTAGAAGAAGGGATGGCGGCCAGCAGGGTCAAAGTTTGGAACCCACCAATGGATAGAGAGAGATAGAGCAGTCCTCTTTTAGTTGGTCCTCAGATGAGCCCTCCAGCGGGGTCTCCAGTCCTCTCCATCCTCCATACATCCCGACTGTGGCGACTGTGGCTCAGGAGGTAGATCAGGTCCTTGGGCAAGATCAATTCAATTCAATTCAATTCAATTCAATTCAATTCAATTCAATAATTTATTTGCCATGTCAACAAGTTGATAGGAATTTGTCTTGGTTCATACTCAACATATACAGACAACCATAGATACACAAACAAGAAGGACAGTACAATACAAAAACCAGCAGCATAGGAAATTACATTCAGGTTTTTAAAGTGCTATATGCATATACTATGAGTTCAGATGTCTAATGGCTACGGGGTAAGTGCTATCCCTGAAGCGACATGTTGAGCTCTGGATACTTCTATATCTCCTGCCTGATGGGAGGAGATTGACGAGGTGATGTGCAGGATGGGAGTTGTCTGCAATGATTTTATTTGCCTTCCTAATTATTCTGGTGGAATAGAGTGAGGAAAGTGTAGGGAGGCTGCATCCTATGTTTTTTGATGCGTGACGTACTACTCTTTCCAGCTTTGATTTGTCTTGAGAGGTTGTGTGACCAAACCATACAAGCATAGAGAAGGTGAGAACACTTTCAATAGTGGCCCTATAGAAGTGAGTCATGGCTGCTTGGCTGACTTTGAACTTCTTAAGCTGCCGCAGGAAATAGAGACGCTGGTGTGATTTGCTTATTATGAGACTGGTGTTAAGATCCCATGATAAGGACTCATGGATGGTGGTCCCTAGGAACCGGAAGGAGGAAACTCTTTCTACCTCTTCCCCATTGATGAAGAGGGGGGGGGAGGGGATACAATTTATTTTTCCTAAAATCTATGAACATCTCTTTGGTTTTAGAGATGTTTAGATTGCTCCCGATGTGCAGGTTGGTACCTTGCATGGCTTCCGCCGCAATCAGTGAATGAATGTATGTGTGTGTGTGTGTGTGTGTGTGTGTGTGTGTGGGGCACTGTTTACCATTTAATCCCAGTGTCAATGGCACCGACCAGCCTCATTCTCCTCCTCCTGGAGGCCATCTTATCTCACCCACCCTCGGTATCACTCCATACAGATGCATGTTGGTAAAGTGTTCATCCTGGTTGATGTTTAGCACTGCACGTAGCATTCTGGTGTAGCACAGTGGGGGCCAGGGACGATAGAGCAGGCTTCAGGGTCCAGCATTCACAGCTATATAGGAGAGCGGACACCATGAATGGTAAATGGTGCATTTATATAGCCTTTATCCAAGGCGCCTTACATAGATTGTGCATTACATTCACCCATTCACACATACATTCATACACAGATGGCGGCGGAAACCATGCAAGGCACCAACCTGCACATCAGGAGCCATTAGGGGTTCATAAATCATAAATAATAATAATAATAATTTATATAGCACCTTAAAAAAAACAAGGACACTTTACATGAATATACTATGAATAATAGTAGAGTATTTTTTTTTTTGTAAATTTTTATTACTGTAAATTGTTTGACATTGACTTAGAATAATAATTATAGTTGAAATACTTGTTCAGTTATTGTTATTTTAGTATTTAAAAAAAAAACATTTGCACATACCTTGTAGAAATGCCTATTCTCATACTTTAGTGTGACAGTCTATCTTGTATGAAGAAGTATAGGGCTTTAAGCCATTTTGGGGCGGGAACCCCTTTTTTGGTGTTTTAAACATTATGCTATACTTTAGCTATTGAATAATAGCAGATCTACAAGCTCATAGCACGCTATGAACTTGTAGGTCTGCTATTTTTGAAAAAATAGTGAAAATTTGCCTCAAATCTTTGAATATATATTCTTTCAGAGTTTCAGTTCAAATCTTTGCTTCTGGGGGGTCCCTGGAACAACATATTTTCAATGGGGGTCGGTGGCATATATTACATATCATTTTTGGGGTCCTTGACATGAAATATTGAGAACCACTGATATAGAAACATGAGGTTTTTCAGGGGAAAAAATAAAGGCCTAAATGGGGATATGATATTTCTGCTTAACAGCAAACAAACACAATATTATTCACTTCACAGGCACAGCACACAAACAATGCTTTATATCCTGACTAGTTCTTTCATTTTACTTTTTGTAAATATAATTAGTGACATGACATTACACACAAACAAACAATTCACCTCTATTAACCATGAATGCTAAAGCAGCTAATTAACTGTAGTAGCTAGGTAAGCTAACGCACCTGGTCTCTTGGGGAATGGACGGAATGGACTCCCTTTTTTTCCAAGGACGATAATTAAACTTCTCCTCCTGCTGTCACCGTCATGTCTCTGGGCAGTTTCCACTCCCTGACAACACTGACAACTCTCCTCATCTTCCATGAGGTGGAAGTTGGTACGTTTTAACTTGTTTATTTCACTGTTTTACTAACAAACACGAAGGCGTTTGAGTCATAACAAACACTCGTCAGTGTAGAGCAGGTGTGTGTGTGTGTGTGTGTGGGGGGGGGGGGGGGGGGGGGAGGGGGCGGGATAACCAAAGCCCTTTAAAGATCCCGCGCGTGAAGCCTGCTTAGGGAGTGTCTGCCAATAACTTGCATCACAGAATAGAGTGAGCGTCTAATAACTTGCTAAGGGAGTACGGATGAAAATTAGCCGACACATTTACATTGATGTGAAAAGTTAAATGTTGATTAATGTGCATTGTTCTTGGCAAATAAATAGTGCATGTATTACACATAGAAACTGATGTATATTGTGCTATAGACAGCCTTCTTAAAAATGTACTGGAATTAAAAATAAATCCAGTGTGTGTTTTTGTAATGTTTGTGTTTTATGATGAATTCCTGTTCTGTTCTTTGACTATATTGAAGTGTCTATGTGTACGTCTCTAAATGTTTTGATGAATTGAACATGGTGGACCCTCTTGTAAACAAGTGTAATGCTTAATTGGGTCGTCCACTCACAGTTAACCGTCTTTGTATTGAGTTTGTGCTTGAAATGTAGTGTAATTCTGCAAACTGTTAATAAATATTTCAATCAATGGTGATACTTCGCCACCTACTGGTGATATACTGGTACTGTTTTGTTACACTTCTGAAATAATGAACCCAACACAAAAATACCTTTTCCATCACAAATAAAATAGAAAACCTTCACACCCACAACATGTATGACAAAATTGCCAAGGCAATTACAGGCAGATGGTATGAAGTATGAAAACTGGTACCTGTTTGAAGGTCATTGCCAAACGACTCACGAGACCATTGTATACATGCAGCCTAATGCGGCTGCCTGTGGTGGACAAGACATTTTATGTTTCTGCAACAAACAATAATGATGCTGTATTTGTCATGCCACCTATGTGTGAATGTGACATTTGAGCGTATAGTATGCCATTCGGATAATCGCTAATAGCAATAAATTAAATTGTGTCTGTCTAACTGGACTGCACATGTAGTATACATGCCTCATCTCATCACAGCTTATTTGCTCTTATTCTAATACTCATTATAAAACTCTCAAAGCAATGCACCATAATAAACAGATTCTAATTTTACTTCACTGCATAGATCTTTATTATATATTTTATCCTTTTTCTTTCTCTCCTCTGTGTATGAATAGAGTATAAAGTGAATTGCATCGGTTTGTACCCTGTATCTTAATTCACCTTTTCATCTATGTGAATTCTAGGAGACAGTGCACCCCACCAGGTTACTTAAGGACAAGGTAGAAGTAGAAGTAGTTAAAATTACATTATTTCCACACACAAAATCCTTCTTTATCCTAATAACATTATGATCATCTTTTTTTTTATTGCAGAAAAGAAGTACAAACAACATGGAGGTAAGAAACAATAACGCTTCTTTCAGTCCGTCAATGAAGAAATGTAAAATACAACTTGTCATTACTCTCTCCAAAGTCATTAGACTAACCAAAGTCATTAGACTCTCCAAAAGGAGCGATTCACTGCTGTAGATGTACTGTAGCTGTATGTAGCTTATAATGTAACTGTAACTGAATGTTTTTCATGTGCGCAAAATGCTTATAGTTTTCCAATGACACCAATGGTAAATGGTGCATTCATAGAGCGCCTTTATCCAAGGCGCTTTACATATAGATTGTGCATCAATTCACCCATTCACACATTCATCCATACACCGATGGCGGCGGAAACCATGTTGCAAGGCGCCACCAACCAGCACATCAGGAGTCTTGCTCAAGGACACTTCGACACTAACTCTGCATGGGAAGCCCGGGTTCGAGCTGGCAACCTTGCGGTTAACCATCCGGCCACTCTACCCCTGATCCAACCGCCGCCCCCAATTAGCTCCATCTTCGCAAGATAAGTGGAGAGTGTCGAATGTCAACTGACACTTTTTGAGTTATAGCACATACAACAATACCCCCCCCTCCCCAAACTGGAGAAATCTAAAAGTGATTGGATCAATGGATCAGACTTCCTTCGGATACATGGCGAATACATATATTCCTTGCATTGTGCCTACACATGTTGTAGGCACAGTGCACTGAAGTTGTTTAATTCCCCCCTCTCTCTCTCTCTCTCTCTGGTGGAGCTAGACAGTGTTACTGTGGACTCTACCGTAGCATTTCGTTTCGCTCACACCGTCATGACCTCCACTGCTCTGAACAAGGCCAACTCCTCACAGGAAATCTTATTTGGAGATGGAGCTCCCCAAAACCGCCTTCATCACCAACTTCAGCATGTCAGTGCCTGCTGCATCTCTCTGTCTCTTCTCACAGTGTGTGTACCCCCCTGTGTGTCTGCCTCTGTATCCCCCTTAGTACCATTTTCACCACAAAGTTCCAAAGCACTTACATGCCTGCTTTTGGAATTTGAAATGACAACTATTAGTGATAAACGCCTTGTTGCATTCTAACTCTTCCCGTTTGCTTTTCAGGGGAAATTGATAATCAGATGTACGTTGGGGAGGTCAAAGAGAAGAGGAAAGCCAGGAAGCAGTATGAGAAAGCTGTCTCATCAGGAGAGACTGCAGGACTGGTCAAGTAAGTCTCGGGGCAGTGTTGTTTTTGGGAAGCAAATTTCTATTTTAGTTTAGTCATCGTCTTTGGAATGAAACTTAATTTAGTTTTAGTCACATATTTGTTTTTAGAGCAGGTTTGCTAGTTTTATAGTTTGTTTAGTTTTCATTGGTTAAATTAGTGTTAGTTTTTTTTCATACTTTCAAGAAGGTCAGAGCAAGTATAGGCATATTGAAACCCAACAAAAGACCATTTAACCCTCTAGCACCCAGAGTTGCTTTTTAGCAACAAATTTAATTTAATTAATATATATATATTTTTTTTTCTGTTCTTTTTTCACCTAAACGTCATCAGTGATGTTCATTGCAATGCCATTTCAATGCCATTAGTCATGATATTTGCATATAAACACCCCCCACAGAGGCTGAAATTCACACAAATAAAAAATGTTTGGACTCTGTGCGATTTTGAACATTTTTTAACCTAAGACTTTTGCCCTTTACCCTAATAAAAGTAGGTAAAATAATTGTAATATATGTTTTTTTGTGATCATTAGAATGTCTAGAACATGTTTTATTCATTATTGTGAAAGATATCCCCCAAATGTAAATTATTAATTTATTATATTATTATATAATTATTATGTAATTATTATAAAATTTTCATCAAACTTTATTTTTTTATTTTTTTTAACATATTTTTTAGTGTCAGTCCTAGTAGTACAAAGTAGTAGTAAGGTTGAAATCTATTTTTTGCAAGTAGAAATTAATGCGGGTGTTAGAGGGTTAAAAATGAATATATTCGGATACTGTTGGTAACGAGAAAAACTAAGGCCATATTGTTTATCATTTCAGTTTGTTTTAGTTGTTTCAGTCCACGTCACTGTTTAGATTAATTAGTAGTAAGTACATTTTATTTATAAAGCACCTTTCGAAACAATGTTATAAAAGTGCTGTACAATTAGTACAAGACATAATAGTGTAATAATGCAAAAGATACAGTACGACAAATACATAAAAAAAACATTATATTAATATGTTATGGGCTCCCATTATTAATGTTTACAGTAGAAATATTCAGTGAGCGGGCTCTTTACAATTCTCATACCTAGCTGAGACAAGGTTTATTACTCTATACTAATAACCTTAAGGCCTGTAGAATGGTTGAAGAAGTATAGTCGATAGTCAGGGCTTCCCTTTTCATTGAGCGCCTTCAACTGCAGGAGCTACTGTAGTTCGGAAACATTGCCTTTGTATGTGGCGTCGCGGCAGTGCAGGTAGACAGAGAGGGGATGAATGAACGCTAGCAGGCTGAGCAGGGTGAGTGTTGCGTTCACCTGTAAGGTGAGACAGAGAGGATGAATGAATGTTAGCAGGCTGAGCAGGGTGAGTGTTGCGTTCACCTGTAAGGTGAGACAGAGAGGATGAATGAATGTTAGCAGGCTGAGCAGGGTGAGTGGGAGCAGGGCCCCAAAACCTTTTTCCGCACACATTGCAACTATAAGGCCTCGTTCACACCTACTGTCTGTAAGACATATACGCAAGACACACTTGTGTCCTGTGTCTTCTGTTTGTCATGGCCGCCTCAATGCATTTCCAATGGGAGTCACATGGTTTGATGACACGACCTTGTCACACCTAAGACACAAGTGTGTCTTAGGTGTGAATGAGGCCTATAAGACCCAGGAGCAAAAACATCCTGAGTCCTTGCTCTGCCTATAGCAAGGAGGATGTGATGAAGGAAGTGCATCTGAAAACGAATCGACTGAAGAATGTGTGCGCATGCGGCCACGTTCTGCACCGTCCTGCATGTAGCCCTCTGTGAAACACATTCGCCGCCAGCATTAATTAATTCATTCATGTAACTGTTAACCGTCAGCATTTTTCAGTGAAACCCTGAAGGATCCACCGGGACCCAAAAAACGGAACGGGATGTTACTTATACGACATGTGTTGTGACGGACGGACCAGAGGGTTTACTTTCGCTTTCAGAAGACATATAGTGTTACCTCGATCGTCACTACTTTGGCTAATATGGGTCTTGTTTTGACCCGGGGCAACTTGAGAAAGGATCCCGAGATTACGGCATTTGGAAAAGCTTGGACTCCTCAAGGAAGCATGAGGTCAGGGGGAGGCAGTGGCAGAGGAAGAGGCAGAGGAAGTGTATAGCGCCCATAGGATTACATTAGATAATTGACACTGGGTGGTGGAAACAAATGGGTTGCAAAATTGTGGGATAAAAAATTATTAACAAAAAAAGTCAAGACATTAGAGGACAGCATAGAAAAACTACTCACGTAGAGCGGGTCACCTCCCAAGGCTCCGTTCACCAGGAGGACAATGGGGTACTGCAGCAGACCGAACACAGCAGCCAGAGCCATGACCAGGCCGAACAGCTTCCCAAAGTGACACTGTGGGAAACTAAACACACAAGTAGCTCATAACATGTCTTTTATGAAACAAAACATTTACAGATTTAAAGAGGATAATTCAAGCTGCAATCCAAAGCTATCCAAAGCTTTCCAATTATTGGAGTAAATGGTGTGTTTGTGTGTGTGTGTGTGTGTGTGTGTGTGTGTGTGTGTGTGTGTGTGTGTGTGTGTGTGTGTGTGTGTGTGTGTGCGTGTGCGTGTGTGCGTGAGACTCACGCTATGCTGATGAAGGCTGCGTTGCCGCCGTACAGGAAGGATCGGTTGAGCACCTGTAGGATGAAGGTGAGGTACTGGAGGGGCAGGACGGGTATGGTGGCACAGAGAGAGAACAGCACACACTGCAGCGGAGTCAGGGACAGAGAGAGGACCGACGCCCTGAGGTCTGCCTCATGCTCACTCTCCCCT